>NC_137616.1:24069956-24792456 GCF_963280865.1 Gymnoscopelus braueri | reverse complement strand
ACTACTGTGCCACTGCTGTGCGCCTCAAAATTCTATAGTGTGTGTTTGTGTGTGTGTGTATATGTATATCTATATCTACACATATACACGCATACGCACACACACAACATGACACTGCTCCCATCTAATGACTCTGTACTTCCCCCCCCGTGTGTCAATTTTAGAATGGCATTTCTCCGTCCTGATTGTCTGTGTGGTGGTGCTTCATCTCACAGTTTCCCAACTGTCTCCTCCTTCGCCCCCCCAAAAGCTGAGCCCCATTCCCTTTTCCCAAAAATAAAGCTCCGCGATGTGGGAGAGCATAGGAGCCAGTACTCTGGGCCCCGCATTGGAAGGAGAGAGGGAGGGAGGGATGGATGGATGGATGGATGAATGGGGTGCCCCCCCCCCAGGGGCAGGCGGGGCAGGGTGTGCGGCCCATGTGGGTCGGCCCTAACCCATTAAGACCTGAGGCGATTCTAGAAAAAAATCTAAATCCAAACAGTTTTTTGAAAAAAATCTAAAAAACATATTTTTCACGATTTTTCAAAAATAGCAGATCTACAAGCTCATAGCGCGGCACTCGGTGCCGCGCTATGAGCTTGTATATCTGCTATTTTTGAATAGACAAAGAGAAAAAAAGTGACACAGACGCGTTCCCGGTCTTAATGGGCTAATGAGAGGGACGCCCCAGATCGAGGGTTTGCTCCTTCTCTCTCACTCTCACTGTGGCTACAGCTGCCTGTCATTAGCAAACCCGCTATCAGAGAGCATGCTGGGAAGTCGTGCCACAAGGGGCCTCCATGGAGCAGCCTGTCTCTCGCTGTCTCACCACATTTTGGCTTTTTTTCTCTTTCTTCCTCGCTGTTTGTCTTTATTTGTTTCATTCCGGCGCATAATCTATCTCTCCGTCTCTCTCTCTCTCTGTGTCTTTCATCCTCCATCTTGTGAATTGCATTTGGCACAGTGACGAGATGTGATTTGACACGAGCGTGATCAACCTCGTTTCACCTTTTGACTCCGAATCAATCCTGTTAGATCTTGGATCCAAGATGGCTACTCGTTTGTTTGCCAATACCGTGCTATTAATAGCTTATGGGCCAGCGCTAATTTCTTTCTGGGATTGGTGGTTTGACACATTGTTTGTCCGCCTGCTGTACAGGGCCTTTAAAAGAGTGGCTGCTCTGCAGAGGAGGGAGAAGAAGGAACATACTCTCCCTGGTGTGTGTTTAGGCTGTGCGTGTGAAAGGCGCCGTGTGTGTGTGGGGCACAAAGCGGGTACTGTAGGTGGAAAGGAGTGGTGTCAGCCTTACGCCAACCTGCAGAGAACTCATTTCTACCACCGCTGCCCAAGTTGGCATAGCGTACATTCAGGAACACTGCTGAGGAATGCGTGTGTTTATTCAAGGTTCATAAAGTGTTCGTCAAAGTTTTAATTGCTAATTTTTGACATCTCTTAATTGGCAGTGATTTCTTTTCTTCCTTGGTGTGTGGTTGATGTAACGCATCCTCTTTCCTTTTTACCAACCTTCACTGTTTTCCTCTCTCTCTCACTCTCACTCTCTCTCTCTCTCACTCTCTCTCTCTCTCTCACTCTCACTCTCACTCTCACTCTCTCTCTCTCTCAGCTGTAGCCCCAGTAGTTCCAGAACTGAGCAGTGACATAGACACCAGTAACTTTGACGATATCGAGGATGATAAAGGTGGTGCTGAGAAATTTCCTCCGCCCAAAGCCTTCGTTGGCAACCAGCTCCCCTTCGTGGGTTTCACTTACTTCAAGGAGGATCAGTAAGTGTTTTGTTTCATTCTGTATCGCGTGCTGCTAGCACTTTGTTTTTTGTTTGTGCTGTACTCTGCTCATGCCTTGTTTGTCACAGCTTTCAAACCATAATTGCTAGTCTCCATATTTTCTGCTCTTTATTTAGAACAAGTGTTACATTTGTTATCGTATCTTTTATAGACATTTTGTCTTCAGCAAAACCATAGTTCGCGCGAACGCCGCCATTTGTAAGAACCTCTGTGCTCTCAGGAAATGGGCTTAAGGTCATCGCCATACCTTGAAGCCTCAAAGAAGCTAAGAGTTAATACGACATCACGCCCCTAACCTTAACACTGCCTTAAAGCAGCCAGACACTGTCCGCCTGTCCCCACTCCACACTGCTGCCTTGTTCTTGCACCTCACATAGCTTTGGCCTCTCTGCCAGACTGGCGCCTCGTTCATGGCCATCTGTGAGCGAAACGGGGAAACAAAGCACTCACTAAGGGATTGATGCTCTCTCTTATCCCATTAAGATCTGTCATTTTAGAATTTAACCACATTAACCATTATTTTATACTTGGGCTTGATAGGGTCAAGGATGGCCATCTGTGAGTCGGTCCACGCCATTGTAGGCTCCGGAGTTGTGGCAGCTCCTCAACCTTTTGTGCAGTGTCACCGGTGCCACGGCAATAGTTGATGTGAGACCGTTATGACGGCTACCAACATATCGGGAAGGTCATTGTTTGTGTAAACAGAAACTAATACCTTTTCTGAAAAGATTACTGCGGCAATTTGACCAGTTTTATATCTGTTAACCCATTCAATCCGGGAACACATCTCTTGTAATTTTAAATTTCTTTGGCTGTTCAAAAATAGCAGATCTACAGGCTCATAGCTTGTATATCGTGAAAATGTGTGAAAATCTTTGAATATGTATATTTTTAAAGTGAACATTTGTAACTCAAATGTTTGCTTTAAAACATATACTGTACGTATATTCAAAGATTTGCACAGATCTTTTTTTTATCTTCTTTTTAATTTAGTTTTTTTTACATACTCACAGGTCATATAGTCATTACTGAAGCAAATAGCCGTGCTATGAGCTTGTATATCTGCTATTTTTGAATAGCCAAAGACATCTAAACTGACAGAGATGCGTTCCCGGTTTGATTGGGTAAAAACACAGGGAATCAATCACTATAAAGGATAATTCCTTTTAACAGGTCGTTCATGAAAGTCCTTGCGGTCTTGTTTCCAATGAGAACCTGTGTACAATTAGGGGTTAAGAGTCTTGCTCAGGGACAAATTTCATTTCATCGACACATATGCTGACTTGGCCTGGAATCGAACCTGGGGCAACCAGGGCCTCTGGCTCCCTAGGCAGGATCACTAACCATTCAGCTATGGCCGCCCCTACGCTAGTCCACTGAACAGAATGTGCATACAGTTTAGTGAATGTCGGCTCCCTTTAGAGAATTATCAAACCATGTTGTCCTCTTCTGACCAGTCTAGACTGGGTCTCTTTTTTTTTGTGTGGTGTTTTGTCGAGGTAAACCATTGCCCTGTCATACTTTGGCTGACATAGATTGTAGTTTCATCGCACATCGTGTGACGGTAGGCTGAATTCAACTTAGCATTGACTTACTATGGGGCAGCAGTGGCTCAGGAGGTAGAGCGTCCGCTTGGGAAATAGAAGTTTCCCAGTTCGATCCCGGGCTCCCCCCGTGTCGAAGTGTCCTTTAGCAGATACTGAACATTTTCTCAAGACACTGAACCTGCTCAACACATGAGCAGGTTGGTGCCTTGCATGGTTTCCTCCGCAGGTGGTGTATCAATGTGTGTGTGAATGGGTGAATGTAAAGCGCCTTGGATAAAGGCGCTATATAAATTTACCATTTAGTATGACATGGTGGATAAATCATGATTGATTTTTACCTTTTTACCATTGCACAGTGTGACTGTGACATAATGAAAGTATAAGATGGCGGCCAAAATCTTGCAGTCTGCAGGCACCATTATTGGTTACTGGGTTTACATTTTGTCTTCATGAATATATGTAGTTCCATCAGCTACTTTTAAAACCAAATTAAAAGGGCTGATAAAGGCCAAACGACAATTGACTCCACATTTTATCTCATGGTCTTCTCATGTATGCAACAATCTAGCTATAAGCCAACTCTGTACAGTACATCAAAGGGTAATATTTTATGTATAACACTCTACATGGTCCCTTACAAATTAAATAAATAAATATGCCCAATTGAGTGTGACCCTTATGGTATTGGGTACATTTAAAATTCTTGAATTAAGACTGAGGATTTTGTTGGGTGGCCTTGGTTAGTGAATGGGCATGGTATACCTGGTTAGGAGGGAGAGGGACATTGTCATAATGTGAAAATTGATCTCATACTTCTCTCATTCTCCCTCTCCTCTCAGGCTGCTGAGTGCAAATGAAAGCATCTCTGCGAAGGATTCTGAAGACAGTGTCGATAGCTCAGAAGAAAAAGAGTATTGCTCAGACAATAAGAGAGTGGAGGTAGGTATTCCTGGCATGTATACGTTTCTTTGCAGGTACAGTACTCTGAAGACGATGATAGATTTTTTCCCACGGTGCCGGCCATCAAGCCGTGGGCATACAATGCAAAATTCAGGACAAATGTTTGTTCTCAGATTGCATGGTATTGCCATTTAATCCATTCAATCCGGGAACGCATCTGTGTCATTTAAAGTTTTAGCTATAGCCATTATTTTATACTTTGGCTATTTTTTTAAAAAATCGTGAAAATTTGTGCTAATCTTTGAATATATATATTTTTTTTTAAGCGAACATTTGTAACTCAAGTCTTTGCTTCTGGGGGTCCCTGGAACTAAATATTTTGATATGGGGGTCGGTGGCCAAATTACATATCATTTTGGGGGTCCTTGACATGAAAAAGTTTGAGAACCACTGATATAGAAACATGCGCTTTTTAGAAACCTGTTAGGAATTAAAATACATTTGTAGATGCGTTCCCGGATTGAATGGGTTAACATGAGTATACAGAATAGATTGATTATGCCGTAATAATGAGGTTTGTTCTCTGTCTCATTAACTGATGATGCAGTGATAATGATGTTTGTTCTGTGTCTGATTAGCTGCAGGAGAAGCAACAGAAGTTGGAGGAGAAGCTCAACCATGAGATGCAGGCCAAACATGACCTGGAGCAGAAGAACAAGTATGGCTGAGTGTTGTTCACACCTTTTTCACTGTCAATGTCACTTCTGAAACACTTGAATAGTCATACAAAAAAAAGTATTAGTATGTTTTTATATAGAATTGAATCGAAACAGAATTGAACAGAATCATATCAAATTGTATCACGTGAATGATGTTAAATTGTCTCTGATTTTCTCTTTGCTCTTTCTCAACAGAAATGTCACGAGCCGTTTAGAGAAGTTGGTCAAAGAATTGGATGAAGAGGTACAGTAAAGGATTGGGTGAATGGACTGATGGATGGATAATGAACGATTCATTAGTCCCTACATTAAGTTGTATATATCCTACAATCACCAGCCCTGCAAATGCAAAGAGTGCATGATAGACGGACGAGTGGAAAGTTCTTAATTTTACAATTGCTTGTTAATTGATCTTAACCACTTAAATTTATAATTTGTTGCACGATGCTGTTGTGTAGTGAAAATGGCCGATGCGACAGCTTGTGAGCTTGTAGATCTGCTAATTTGCTTTTTTAAAATGTTTTAAAAACCCATAAGGAGATGCCCAAAACATTGACGCCAGGTTGCAAGTGGTTAATGCTCTCTCTCTCTGTGTGCCCAGATGAGCAGCAGGCAGCGTGTGGAGTCTTCTCTGAGACAGATGGAGAGAGAAAGAGCTCTGTTGCAGCACCAGAATGCAGAGAACCTCCGCAAGGTGGAGACTGAGACAGACAGGAAACGCACTCTGGAGAATGAATGTGAGAAACTCATACTTTTCTCCTTTGTTGCAATAACTCGACTTAACGTATAGTATATTTATGTGTTATAAATGAAGACCATACACTGTAAAATCCTGTAACAATTGATCCTTATGTGTGAACCTAAGGTTTATGAACGCTAGCGTCCTTATGCTGGGGAACATTTGGCAAAAATAACAGATCTACAAGCTCACAATGGTCACAGTGCTTGTGAGCTTGTAGATCTGGTATTTTTGGCAAATATATCTAGTGTAGAGGGGAAAAAGGCGGGGGCCTAGTATAGACCCCATGGGGGACTCCTACTGCAGTAATTATATAGTTATAGGGTTTAAGTGGTTAAATTAACACTCAGGATTTTAGTATGTAAGGGGTTTGATTTGGACTGGGGCTACAAGTACTCCAAACCATGACTGCATTCATTGGAGTGCTCAAAGTCATTCATGTAATGGCATCTACAGTATAATAAGAAACCAACTGTTATTCCCGATTATTCCCTAATTAGTGAACAACCTAAGGGACCAGCTAGAGGAACTGAAGAGGAGGAACCAGAACTCCCAGATATCCAATGAGAAGAACATACACCTGCAGAGACAGGTGAGGAGCACAGCTGTTACCTTGAATCTACGTATATTGTGCATGTGATTTACCTACCATTCCTGTCCATTTGTTTCATAATACAGCAGTAGACAATTGAACCTGAGAAAGTTGTAACATTTGAAATATGAGATTTTGAAATGTATGTCTATAATGTTTTGGACGTTTCATGGAAGACATAGACTGAGCCCCTTAGATGGCAGAGATTAGCCAGACCCCCACCCACACACACACACACACACGCGCACAAACCGCGAGATCTTAAAATGTAAATTGGACATTGTGCTGCAGCATAATATGTGATTGAACAGTCATGTAACAGGGAGAGGTCATGTCATTTTGTAAGCAAGACATTTTTTTTTTGTTCATCTCCAGCTGGCGGACGCCAGTGCTGCGGTTCAGGCTGAGAAAGAAGCCATAGGGCGACTCGAGAAGAGTCAATCAGAGGCTCAGAGCAAGGCCCAGGGCCTGGAGGTCAGCCTCAGGGAATTGCAGGACAAATGCAGTCAGCTGGAAAATGCCAAGATGGAGCTGGAGCAGCAGCTTATGGGCCTGCAGTCAGCGCTGGAGGCTGAGAGAAGTGACCGCAACCTGGGGACAGAGACCATCACTGACCTGCAGGGTGAGACGTCGCAGACAGTTTACACTGGGAGTAGAGATGGCATCCAGGTGTCCTTAACAATGTAGAACCACTCCAAAGAGAATTGTGATGAGCCTTTTAGACATGGGCCTTTAGCCATTAATAAAATACAGCTAGATTTTATGGTAAAATGGATTAGTAATGTGTGAGTTGTTAGAATAAGATTTAAAGTGGTGCATGTTAATTCCAAAGGCATGCTCAGCTGAAACGCTACATGACTGAAAGACCTTACCACCATGGTTAAAAAAATCTTTTTTCAATGGTATATAAGGTTCCATTCTATTACAGAATTAATAATTATTGGCTGTTTTAAGAGTGAAAGAGACCAGAGAATTTTCAAATGCACCAATTATTGCATCCAGTAGCCATTGGTTTCCATTCCTCGTTATACTGTAGTTAATGAAAACTGCTTTGGACGTGAAAAACGGGACTTAATGAGCCAGCTGTGGCAAAGCTGCTGGAGTATACATGTGCACACTGTAGCAGGAAAGAAAAAAAAGGAATTACACAAAAATTGGACCTCAGAGCTGGACCCAGCTTTAGATGTAGATTGTTGTTCTGGACCAGGACTGGGGAAAGAGCTGATCATTGATGGAAACATCTGTTCAAAGGGCTTAGACTGGCCCTGACTAAAGCCAGAGGTTTATAAAAGCCAAACCTAGACCAGAGCCAGTACCTCTTGTGAGTACCTTTGTTCAAGAACTTGAGAATAGTCGGTCCTTGCAATGTAGGCCCTTCATTAAGAAGGGACGTATAACAAGGCCTTTCACTGAAGAGGAGACCTATTATAACAAGGCCTTTCACTAAAGAGGGGACATATTATAACAAGGCCTTTCACTAAAGAGGGGACATATTATAACAAGGCCTTTCACTAAAGAGGGGACATATTATAACAAGGCCTTTCACTAAAGAGGGGACATATTATAACAAGGCCTTTCACTAAAGAGGGGACATATTATAACAAGGCCTTTCACTAAAGAGGGGACATATTATAACAAGGCCTTTCACTAAAGAGGGGACATTTTATAACAAGGCCTTTCCCTAAGAGGGGACGTCATTGTAACAAGGGTGCTGCCTGTTTGCACTGATTTTTCCCCTTTTTTTCTCCCTGTCAAATTCTCCATTGGGTGGAGTTGGTGCGAGGGAAAAAACGTATGTGTGTGTTGGTTTGGGACATTAGAAGGCAACATTTGTGCAGGGAATGATGCAATGTCTCACCTACTGTATGACGACCGCCTGCATTTTGAAGCGCAACACATTTTCCTATTTCTACATTTCCAAAAGGTTGCGTCAAGCCAAATCTTTATTAACCTGCAAGATGATAATTAATTAATTTAATGTGAATAACATCCCAGTGAGCATACGGCCACATCCCAGCAGTGTTGATTTTGACAGCAAAGTTTAGTTTTAGTCAGTCTTTTGAATAAAATTCCATTTCGTTTTAGTCATATTTTAGTCATCTGAAATGTTTTAGTTTTTGTCTAGTTTTAGTCGACCAAATATCATATTTTAGTCGACTAGATGTACAGTTGATTTAGTCGACTAAAATGTATTTTATTTTGTCTTAGTTTTAGTCATCATACCTTAGTTTTTATTTCAGTGAAAAAAGGTAGTTTTAGTTGATGAAATCAACACTGCATCCCAGCCAGCAACCTCAGCACCACAGTTTCAGAAGCCCTCTGCAGTCTGTTGATGCCTTTTAAGCCTTTTGTTCTCGCTCACTCGTCCATGTTCACTCACTCAACCCTATCTCTGTCTTCTACAGGACGCATCTCAGGTCTGGAAGAGGAGGTGAAGGATGTGAAGACGTCTCTCTCCAAGGCCCAGGCTGAAAAGAAGCAGCTACAAAAGAAACTCACTGACCTTGACCGGGTAACATTGTTTTAATGGAACTCAGTTCAATACTCGCAGCCAGCCACTGCTCCCCTGGAGTTACAAAAGCTATCGTTTAAACACACGTTGAGAGTTAATTATCAGCTCTCTCCACCCAGGTTTAACATACTAGCACGATTCAATATGCATGGAACCCTGACGTATGATTCCATATTCTACTGTATATGATATTATATGAGGTTAGCTTGAAAACTAAATTAAGAAAATAAATAAATAATGCAACAACTGCGCTACTATTGTAGTGTGCTAACATTCCCAGAAGCTAAAGAATATCATTTACATGAACCTGAATTCGGTGTCGTTGACGCCATTGGCAGGTCCATTTTTGAGCTATGCATCGTCCACCTGTGAGACACAGAGAAAATAGACAGACATACGTGGTAGCATCGTACAGTGAGCAGCGAGGACCGATAAATCGAGATAAGCTTGAAAAAAAAGGTTAAATGTTCCTTTAGAGATACTACGTCTACAGTATTAACATTCTAATAACCTAGTAGATACTAAACTATACCCTACCTATTAAGACATCAGTCATTCAGATTCCTCTCCAGTTCCACAGACGGACAGACACTCCTCTCAGAGGATTAATTTTGAACTTAATAATTATAGTTTGACTGTATTATCGACTCATGCCATAGTGCATATGTAATTGGCCATATTCACATGGTTCTTAAATCCCAGACCATCAAGTGACCGACCGCTTGTTGGTCCTATTGCTTCCACAGGAGAAGAGCAACCAGGAGATTGACCTGACGTTCAAGCTGAAGACCCTCCAGCAGAGTCTGGAACAGGAGGAGGCAGAACACAGGGCCACCAGAGCCAAGCTAGCTGATGAAAACAAGATCTACCAGTCCAAAGAGGAGGCCAAGTCTGGAGCCTTGAAAGGTGACTATGAGGGATGGGGAAGAGATGTAAGATTAACCCATTCATTTGGCTATAAAAAATGGCAGATATACAAGCTCATGAGCTTGTAGATTTTTTTTTTTTATCGTGAACATTTGTGCAAATCTTTGAATATATAATTATTTTTTTTGTAACTCAAATCTTTGCTTCTGGGGGGGTCCCTGAAACAAAATATTTTGAGATGGGGGTTCGTAGCCAAATACATACTTTTTGGGGGTCCTTGACATGAAAAAGTTTGAGCACCACTGATACAGCAACATAAGTTTTTCAGAAACCAGTTTTTTAGAAGACATTTGTAGATGCGTTTCCGGATTGAATGGGTTCAAATGAACAGCACTGGCCAGTGCAATTCTTGAAAAGCATTTGACACACACAGTAAAGTCTACCGTGACAAGTGTACTGTCGCAGTACGCTTTACACTGATGTTAAAACCTTTTCCACTGCAAAACTGTACTGTACTGCAACAGAGCATGGGAAAGTACACAGATGGATTAAAGTTCTCTGTTTTGGCGACTGTTTTCTGTCATTTACATCGACATTTACATTCTAGAGATGATCAAAATCCATTGTTATTATTGTTGTGTAGCTGTTGGCACAGTCTTGCGGAACTCACCACCTCTCAGTAGTGACAAATAAACCTTCATGAATCTTGATTCTTCTAGACTAGTGTCAATTCAGAATCTGTATTAGGCACTCAAAAACATAGATGTATGTTAGACAATAGACAATGAGGCAAGACAATAATTCAGATTTCAAAGTATAAGAGATTTTACTCGAGTAAGGAGCCAAACTTACATGTGCAACGGAAACCCTGTCTGACTCAACAAATTTCAGCACGGCTGCCTTCTTAAATACTCTACAGACAGAACGTATTTGAACACGAACAGACAAGAATTAACAATGAGTGTTACCAGCCCACCCCTATACCCCTAAGGGTCATCTGATGATAACGGGTGGGTTAGGTCAGCTCTCAACTCTACGACTGTGACACTCTACCCTGGTCAGCACATCTGCCTTCTTAAATACTCTACAGACAGAACATATTTGAACACGAACAGACAAGAATTAACAATGAGTGTTACCAGCCCACCCCTATACCCCTAAGGGTCATCTGATGATAACGGGTGGGTTAAGTCAGCTCTCAACTCTACGACTGTGACACAGCTACCCTGGTCAGTACATCCCCTCAAGCCAAGATGCAGATCTCACAAAACATTACAGCTGTTGGTGTGAGACGACCACATAGTAGATTATATAGTTATATCATATTTGAGTTCATATTAAATGTTTATCAGATATGTTTGCATGCCAGGCCAGCACCCTTTTTAATGTACCCAATCTGAGCCATATAGAGCTGTAAAAATAAATAAATAGATAATCAAATACCAAGTGTTTTAAAAGTAATCCGTACATTCTATAAATACGTTCTAAAACTAACTTCCTAAACTATGTCACCCTCATTGCAGTGCATTAGGCAAAATGTTAAGCAGCAAGAATGTTTTGTTATTGTTAGATCAAACCCTAGTATCCAGGAAAGTGAGCTAATCTGTCTCATTAGTCGCCTAATCTTTCCGTTTCTTTGTTCTGTGTGTGTTCCAGAGGTGGAGCACAGCCTTCAGGAGGAGCGTAACTCCAAGCTGCAGGTGGAGAGCGAGCTGCTGCAGCTGCAGAAAGACCACTCCATGCTGGACTGTGACTACAAGCAGTCCCAGCAAAAGCTGGATAAGCTGAAGGCAGACAAGGACATGCTCTCTGAGGAGGTGTGTGTGTGTGTGTGTGTGTGTGTGTGTGTGTGTGTGTGTGTGTGTGTGTGTGTGTGTGTGTGTGTGTGTGTGTGTGTGTGTGTGTGTGTGTGTGTGTGTGTGTGTGTGTGTGTGTGTGTGTGTGTGTGTGTGTGTGTGTGTGTGTGTGTGTGTGTGTGTGTGTGCTGCTCAGTGGCAGGCATTCTGCATTGAGCTTTCACCCATGGTGTGGTGTGGTGTGGTGTGACCAGCCCTCTCGGTTAAGGGACTTTCTTGCCCTGAATTTATATCTCTCAGGCAACATTTACTCCCAGGCTGTGTACTGTTTCTTAGGCTTGTTTTTCTTGACCACAAAAATGAAGAATGTAATTTAGATTACATGTTATTTAGACAGATGCTAGGTTCATGGTTTACCTGGAGTCCTAGTTTCTTGAAGTACTACTACTGTTCTCTCTGCATTCTGTGTGTGTGATTATGTACCTTGCTTATTGTAAGTCACTGAGTGTCTGATAAATACCTAAATTGTAATTGTAAATCCTACTTCCCTCAACGAGCTCCACCAATGAAATGGTTACGTTTAGGTTATAGATGGTTATAGTCGGGGTTTGAGCCTTGGTTAGGACAGCCTATGTTATACTGGTACTGTACACCTCTGGCTAAGACGATTAGGAGAGATTTGTTGAGATATTGTGATATACTACAGATGCATGGTGTTCTTCCTTTAAAAACCCATGGTAGCCTTCAAACGCGACAATAGTTTATAGAAACAGACAGACCGGCTAATGCTTGATTTATACTCCATTAACATGTTACAGTTTATTCTTTCTGTAGCTTGAATTGAATGCATAAAGTACATAACACACTCACTCACACAACTAAAAGTATATTCAGTTTTTCTGGGTTTGTGTGCATCCGTCCCAGGTGACAAACCTGAGCCTGCGTCTGGAGCAGGAGATTCAGAAGCGAAGTCTGAGTCAGAACGACCTGAAGATGCAGAGTCAGCAGGTTTCAGTGCTGCGTTCCTCTGAGAAACACCTGAAACAGGAACTCAACCACCTGCTGGACATGAAGCAGACCCTGGAGAAACAGAACCAGGACCTACGCAGGTCTCACACACTCACACACACACACAATGAATGACTCTCGCACGCACAGACATGTACACAGGACCTGCGTCACAGTATTTCAGTTTAGTTTTAACCTGCTTGAAATACTAGTCCAGGTACGAGCAAGTGGGATTGTTCTGCATTATTTCCTTCAGGTAGGCTACTTTTATTAAAGGGAGCTGAATCCCTAGGCTGGTTTGTAGTTTGTTATCCAGTTCAGGTTAAAAAACGACAGCAGGGTAAAGTCATGGTAGGCTGCATAAGACTGACCTTATTATAGTACACTGTGATGTAAGCAACACAGCCTGCAGCTAATCAAATTTATATCTGTGTGTTATTTAGTGTGTCTAAACTGAGCCATGGTTGTGCCACTGTCTGTGCAAGCATAGAGAGTAGTCAACAGTATTGTCAATGTAAACTGACACCCCTAAATCTATAATCACATCCATTATAAATATGATTAGTTTTTAACCTAAACTGGAAAACAAACTACAAAATCAGTCAAGGGTTTCATGTCCCTCTAAATTGGCATGGGTCGCAAACCTGAAGGACATTTTTGTGTGAGTGCTGTTGACTGTAACATTTTCTTGACCGTGCACCTGGCAAGAAATGACTAGAGGAAGTAGTGCTTGCATCCTCTTAAGTTATTGTTCTGCATTATGGCAATTCAGAAAAGCGTATTAAATTGGCCTTGGACTTCTGTTCTCAAACCTTCTACACACTAAAATTCATTCATTTGTTATGTTAATTTATTCATTTGTAACTCGGAGAGGGTAAACAACATGCAACACTTAAGTGTCCATTTTGGTTACATTTACACCTTCTCAGAGCCAAATTAACACTCAGTATTTGCAGTGTAGTGCTCAATGCCTTGCCAGTCTCAAGAGTTATACATTATTTGCTATGCTTTGACTCTTGTTTATATGGCTCCTCTAAATGACAGTTGTTTTGTCCTATCACAGGGGCAGACTGGAGGCTGACGGCCACTTGAAGGAACTAAAGGACCAACTGGAGGCAGAGCAATATTTCACGGTAACTTGTGTTTATCTTATTTTCAGCTCTCTGCTGACCCCTTATCTGTATCTTATAGGCCGTCCATGTACTTACTGTACAAAGAAACATGCTACAGTAGTGCTGCTACACAGTAAAAGTGTAAAGTTCCGTATCCACCGGGCGTATTTATTTTGGGCGATTAATTTGCATTAACTAATTAAACTGCTGTTGTGTCATAAGTAGATATAAAGAGGCGATAAAGCGTTGATTTCTTTTTTACTGCGTTTTTTAAAGCATCATCCTGTGTGAACGAGGTATCTTCAAATGAATAGTTTGATGTGAAATAATCGCAAAGCATTTTCGGATCGTTTACTCGTCACTCTGAGGGTGTTCAAATAAATCATTGCACAGAGCACACACACTGAGTTACAAATGGATAAATTGACACTAAGGACTTGCACCTCACTGGCATAATCAAAGTAAGCACAGGCACTGTAACAAGAAAGAAAACATGGAAACAAATAAAACGGTAAAATAATATAAATGCAATTATGAAAAAAAATCAATATTTCTTTTTTTTTTTTTTTTGATTTAAAATATAATACTGATTTAGCTAGTTTGAGCTACTTGCGCAGGCCATTCGAAAGCCCAGGGTCCTGTCAAACACAAATCACCTTTGCCTTTAGTTTTAACTATGAAACAAACCAAATGCTCTGGCAAATGCCTGATTTATACTTGGTTGCACACTTTATCACAAACCGAAAATAACTGTTTGTTATTCTATAAGCTCACAGTATAAATCAGGCTTAAGGAGCAGAAGCTGTGCACTGCCACCTATAGTAGGTAATTAAAAGGTCTGAAATATAGCTAGGGCCTGGCCATGCTGTGCCATAAAAAAGAAATTCAGTAAACATCCATTACCCAAATTAATGTATGATGACTGTTTTTTTCCTAGACCCTGTACAAGACACAGATTCGGGAGCTGAAGGAGGAGTGTGATGAGAAGAATAAACTCTACAGAGATGCACTGCAAAGACTGGAGGAATACCAGGACGAAAGGTAGTGTTACTGCCTCCATTAATGTTTTGCTCTGACCCATTAACTGTCACCATTGCTGGTGTAGAAGCAACTTCTACTACAAGGTGTCAATCAGGCCTTGTTCAGACTGGCAGCACAAATCCAGTCAAATCTGATTGACTGGACTCAAATCTGAGTTGGATTGGTTAATGCAGTCTGAACAAGGCTAAGGAATGTGATTCAAAAATGATTTGCAAAAATAAGTTTCCATGTGAGTTTTTGCTGAAACCTGATTCCAATCTTGATGGGCCAAACATCTGATTTGGGGTGCCGGAGAGAACCTCAATCTTGGATACACTTTCAAATGGGAGGGAACGCTCGCTTACAGTGAAATCATTTGACATGGATGATTAACATTGAGAATTTATGCTGGCAGTTGAGTTAAATTAAGCGAATAATTAGATAAAGTATCAAAGCAGCTAGCTGTTTTCAACTATGGAAATTACCCGAACATTGTTGGAATGCAAATTACCTGAATAATTTTCTAATGCTAATCACCTGAATAATTTTCAAATGCAAAATACCTTAATTCTTGAGTAAAGTAGCTTTACACACTGATATCATATTTTCTGGATCAACCTAATTAATTCCCCTTTCTAATGTTAGTCTAGCCCTATTCCTCTGGCCCTATGCAGAGGAACCCATATTAGCATGGAAAGCATATAATTATGAGATGCATGGCAACTGGCTAGTTACGCTACAGAAACAAAAGGAGCAGTGAAGGGATCTATAATATGACACTAAAATATTCTCCTTTGTTTGGCCTTTAACAATAAACCAAGATTATCTTGATTAGTGTTTTTAGCCTATGTAAAGTCCCTTTATAACCAGCTTAAGAGGATTAGTGCAGTAGCAGTTTAAATGGATATGCAGCTTTCCCAGATGAACTACGACCCATGGACACCATTCATTTAACTACACACTGCTAGCTGGCACCAGAGTTGCTCTCCCTTCCTTCCCCTTGGAGAAATGATTTAAAGCCGCGCCCTCAGGATGTGGTCCTTCAAATCAGATTTATGGTCTGCAAAGCCATTTCCAAACGGTCTACAGATTTATGGATATTTGTACTGTGAAGGAGAGACCCTTAAGTTTTTTTTTATCTCATTCTAATAAAGGCCCACGTTTTTATCTCATCGTAACAGACCCCCATGTTTTTAGCCCATACTAACGGACCCCCAGGTTTTTCGCAACAGTATACTAACACAGACCCCCAGGTTGTTATCCCATACTAACAAGAGACCCCCAGGTTTTTATTCCATACTAACAAGAGACCCCCAGGTTTTTATCCAGTGTTGATTTTGACAGCAAATTGTGATTTAGTTTTAGTCATTGTAGAATAATCCATTATCAACGGTGGCGTTTGTATTGGCATGTTACCTGCACATGTGGCCTTCTAGCGCCTTCCTGTGTCTTATTTTCAGAATGTTTCAGGATATTCAGCCATAATAAGTACAAATATATGCAATTCTAAGAAGCTACAGCTGTGACTACACTATTGAAACCAGGGGACTATGTACATAGAGTACAGAGAGTTGATTGATTAGATCAGATAAGGACAGTAGCCACTGTTAAATAACAGTGCTGGAGCCTGAGTTGCGTCATCTAAGACAGTACCAAGTCAACAGATTCTGTTGATTAACAAGATTGATCAACAGAATGTTACACCCACATGGGTAGACCCATAGCCGCGGGAAGACCTTTTAGGTTAGGGGTGCGGTATGCGCACCTCATGCACGCGCGCGCGAACATTTTTCGCGGTTCTGGGCGGATTGGGTTCGTTTTTTCCCCAGTTTTTGGTCCCTTTATTTCGGTTTTAGGGTTAGGATTAGGGTTAGGTTAGAGTTATGTTATTTAATTCTTATTTTTGCCTGATTTTACCGATTTATTATCAAAAACTCTTTTTTTTTTTTTTATGGGCTGGGGGGAGGGGGGGCAGCCGCAACCCCTACTTCCCGCGGTACTGGGTAGACCAAACTAAATAGGGTGGATGCTCACTGATCAGTACGAAGTGTCCTGCTGATCTAATT
Organism: Gymnoscopelus braueri; assembly: GCF_963280865.1. Lineage (NCBI taxonomy): Eukaryota > Metazoa > Chordata > Actinopteri > Myctophiformes > Myctophidae > Gymnoscopelus > Gymnoscopelus braueri. The sequence goes on along the minus strand of NC_137616.1, from coordinate 24,775,790 downwards.
AGTCGCATTGCTTGTGTGACTGGCTAGATAATTGAACAGACATAGTCTTTTGAATAAAATTCCATTTAGTTTCAGTCATATTTTAGTCATCTGAAAGGTTTTACACACGTTGTGATGCTGTGTTCACACCGACGTTTTTCTGAACAATGAATTGGCTTCTATTTTCAATGTTACCTCTATGCAAATTGGCGTTTTAATTTTTTTCATGAGCGTTTAAACGCCAATGTAGATCTGCTATTTTCAGAGCGCAGCACCCGAGCACAACCAAACATAAAATGTCTTTTAGTTCTACTGGATCTCTTCTCCACTAGTCCCTCCCTAACATTTTAGTCTAGTTTTTATTTGTTGACGAAATTGTCAATACATTAAGTCTTAGTTTTAGTTAAGGTTTAGTTTTAGTTTTTATTTCGTTTTCGTCAGTGAAAAAAGGTAGTCGACGAACATCTTTCGTCATAGTTTTAGTTGATGAAATCAACACCGTTTTTATCCCATAATAACTGAGAGCCTCAGGTTTTTATCCCATATTAAGAGAGACCCCCAGGCTTTTATCCCATTATAAGAGATACCTCCAAGTTTGTATCCCATAATAACAGTGCCGATGTGCCTTCCTCACACAGGGACTCCATGGCAAGTCAGCTGGAGGTCAGCCTGACCAAGGCCGACTCTGAGCAGCTGGCTCGCTCCATCGCTGAGGAGCAGTACTCAGACCTGGAGAAGGAGAAGATCATGAAGGAGCTGGAGATCAAAGACATGATCGCCAGACACAGGCAGGATCTCGGTGACAAAGAGGCCACCATCAGCTCAGTGAGTCTGGGGGGGTAGAAGAGAGGACGTTTGGGAGCAGCTGGAATATAGGGAAATGAAGGGGGTGATTCAAGTGAGGGACCATGTAGAGACAAGCAAAGAAAAGGCAACATTTCACTTTGGTAGTAGTTACCTTGCCATGCTGTAAATTATACGTAGTTCTGGCCAGCATAACTCGAGAGGTTACATACATGCTCATTCTATGTGGCTGTTTACAGCGTCATGCAAGATCCATACGTCATACACTGACGTGGCAATCAGCTGTCCAATTGGGTGGGTATTTAAGTTCTCTTGAATCGGGCATTCCATCCGGTTGTGTCTTCTAGCTTGTTGTCATGCGGCGTTTGCTCCCACCACCACCCCAGCACCACCAGTAGGCTCTGCTATTGGTCTGTTCCCCATGGGGGGTTGTTATGTTATGGTATATCTATCTCCCTGCTCTTAATGGTTAAATGATGGCTGTATGATTGTGCTGAGCAGGGAGAAAAAATATAGCAGAGCCTGAACGCCAAGATAAAATATTACTTCCACACTTGTATTCTCATTCTATTATATTGCTTAAATGTATTCGGTCTATAATATTGGTTCAATCTATTCGTGAGTTATCTGACAGAACTCCAAATATTGGTAAGATTTACTAGTTATACATTTCTCTGTTGATATAAAATAGATTTTTCAAAATATTCACCCCATTGACTTAAATTGCACGGTGAAACGGATCACAGTGTCACTCTTTTAACACACAAACACACGCAAACAAAGTACTTACTTACTTATGCCTATCGCTCCTTTTCATGGAGCATAGGCCGTTGACTTCAGTCCGCCAGAGTCCTCTATCCTGGGCCTTCTTTTCCAGCTGTTTCCATGTCAGTCCACACTGCTTGATGTCAGTCTCAAGGTCCCTGTGCCAGGTGTTCTTTGGCCTTCCCCTCTTTCTTGTGCCTTGCGGGTTCCATCTAAGGGCTTGTCTTGTGATGCTGGTATTGGGCTTCCGGAGTGTGTGGCCAGAAGCCCAATACCAGAATCACGAGACAAGCCCTTAGATGCAAACAAAGTGGATTCTGACAATATATAACATTACAAAATTGCTTTTTTAAATATATATTTTTTAATATATTCTTTTCAACTGCTTTTTTTTCAATTCTATTTGAAGATCAGAATCTTCTTCCTAATTGAAATAGTAAAATCAACTGGAAGTTTACTTTTTATTTGAAAAAAAATGCAGTGTCGGGTTTTGTATTGTTAGGGACCAGTCGAAGTTTACAGAAAGGGGTCCCTGGAGGAAAATATGGTCATGCCTTTCTAATTTTAGTACAAGGGAGGGTCAGCTAATTTTACTTTGAATCCAAGGGAGGGTCATGCAATTTTGAATTGATAAAATAGTCAGTTTTTATATAAATTTTTTTGTACAGCATAACAGTGGTCAATGACCCCTTTCTATTTCAAATGATACGAAGGATTCAAATCCAGTAACACCTTGGTCTATTTAGAATCAATGACGGTCGTTAACAAGCCATCAACGCACAGCAAGTGTGAACGACCCAGTCAAATCTATTCAGCGTCTTAACGATGGTGGTTGAACAATTAAGCAACACTTCTACAGGTGTTAGGCATATTAGAGAGCTGCATTATCCCAATTTCCAACACAGAGATATCCTCTTTTAAGTGTTTTTGTTGCTCATAGAATTACATACTGTACACCAGGTAGGTTACAATGACCAATTTATAACTGGATATTCATAATCATTTGAAGTAATTCTGTGCATGTGATTAATTTGGATCTATATGGACAGTTGTGCATAGATGCCAGCCTAGCTCCACAAGTAAAACAAGAATCATCAGGCGCATCAATGTTGTCAGTTACTTGGAAGTCGGATGTCTGACTCGGAGTCGGATGTCCGACTTCCAAGTAACTGACAACATTGATGCATCATCATACATCAAATAAAAGCCTGTATTTACCTTGATGTACTAAAACCTCCCTTAAATACACACTATGCTGTGTGCGTGTGTAAAACTGTCATCCTTGAGTTGAATTTCCTTTCTGTTGTCACGCACATTAACAGTATCCACCATCGATAAAATATAATACAAATCTTCACTTTCCTACATTACTAAATGCATGGTCAGGGACCACATGCAATACCTCCACGGACCACCAGTTGAAAACCCATGATGTAGGCAACAGTGTAGTCACCGTAGTTAATAATTATTATGGGATTCAATGGGTTTCCCACATGTAAGTTTAGAACACTGTCCATTCTGCTACCACTACAGACACTACACTGTGCATTTAGCAAGACTGACTACAGTAATGTTCTAATCAATGTGGAAAGCAAAACATCGGAGTTATTATCAGTTTTAAATGTCATGTTGTTGTATTTGATGGGGAGGGTTAGGGGTGTCAAGATAACACTAATTTCACTATACATACATGATGTTGGGCATATGATATCGATATGATACATTATTAATGTTCTTTTCTCATGTATCATCAACATTGGCCATCATCTTTAGTTTAAAATAACAATTATAAAGCACTTTAAAAAACAATTACAAAGTGCTTTGTGCAATAAATAAATTTGTGCAAGCTTAAGGGAGAAGTGAAGTTCTCACTAACTATAAACCCATTGTTTCAGAGGACAGATAGACACTAATATAACAAATATAATATAATATAACACTGCATAACTATAAATTCCACAAACCTCATATTTTTGTCATCTGGACTTTACGAACCAAGTGCAGCCTAGTTATTTCCAACAGCTAAAAAAAAATCTATAATACCAGATACAGTATAATACCATGTAAACAATCTTAGATTAGATGTAGGCGAGTGCAGACCAGACTGGCATAACTGCTTTGACGCATGTCACATTAACGAGCGTCAACGAGCATCAGCTGACACACAACACCTCCCCTCTGCAGTGCTTTAAACTGAAAGTGACCGGAGTCTGTTTCATTTCTCTCCAAAATATCTTGAATATGATGGAAGACATGATTAATAATTACTGTGATTATGATAAGCTTTACATTTCATATCATACACCATACAGTAAGAACTCCTATAACTTTCACCGGCAAAATAAATAAAGAAAAGAAAAAAAATTAAAAAAATATTACGATACAGTATGACATCTTGACAATACTGTCACATTTTAATACCACGATAGGCTATATCGTGGGACAATATATCGTGACACTCCTATAGGCGGGGAGGGTTAATCTTTTTTTTAATCACTCGGGAGGGTCATTGATTTTTTTTTGTCAAAGGGAGGGTCATGGCATTTTAGATCAGGGCACATACATTTTCTCCAGGGGTACCCTTCTTTAAAAATCGACCTGTCCCTTATACATTGTCAGAATCTGCTTTGTTTATTTGTTTGTGTTGGAGTTTTATCATGGCAAGATAACGCACAACCCAAACCTCTACCGGGATCAGTTCAGTTTATATTATTTTTACATTTCTTCACATCAACACACTGGAAATATTTATCTATGCAAGATTCCTATGTCCAATTCATATGGAGGCTCTACTATCATTATGTGATTGGCACTTCAAATTACGGGCTGAATATTCACCGGCATTGACACATACAGTACAGTATACGTCGTGATTCTGTGAAGAAACCAGATTTGACCAGCCTTTTATATCAAGTCATTCTCGTGTCCCTCTGGATGAGGAAACTAAATTATACGTAGCCTGCGAGTTAGTTCTGGCAGCATACACTCGAGAGGTTACATGCATTGCTCATTCTATATGGCTGTTTACAGCGTCATGCAAGATCCTTACGTCATACACAGACGTGGCAATCAGCTGTCCAATTGGGCGGGTATTTAAGTTCTCTTGAATCGGGCATTCCATCCGGTTGTGTCTTCTAGCTTGTTGTCATGCAGCGTTTGCTGTTCCTGGCTGGTTGTTTGGTTGTTTGCTGGAGCTACTGCAACTTGCTATCATGCTTCCCAGAAGCTGCTGTTGTTTGCTGGTGTAACTGCTTCATGCTACTTGAATCATGCTTTCTGCTCATAAGCTGCTGTCTATTATAGGCTACTGTGAAGGCCAGGTGGTATGGCGTCGCGTTTGTTTATCTACTAAGGCTGCTGTGTTCTTCTCTATGCTGCTGAAAAAAAAAAAAAAGGAAAAAAAAAAGAAGCTAATATGCTGTTGATGCTAATGTCATTGTTGAGGTTTCAGTGGTGGTCCGGTGCCGCTGGTTGTTATATGATACTTGTTCTATTACTAAAAGCAAAGCAACTTAAATTGTAGTGAAACTGCTCCTTGCTAATGTTTTCAAAGTTAAGCTGAAAAACAGCGGTGTTTTAGCTCAGCCAGCAGAGCTTTCTGTTGTGTCCCTCCGGGCTATGGGGCCTCATCTCATTATTAGCAACATTGGCTGGTTTTCTGTCAAATCGCTTATTGGTGGTTCGGCTTATTTCTGGGGAAAAGTTATTTTGGGATCGCTTTCTTATGTGGTTCTGTCATGGTCCCCAGATTAATGTGTAGTTAAAAATATACATATTCCAAATATTCCACTTTTATCACAAGATTTCGAAATAGCAGATCATCTACAAGCTCACTTTAGGCTATTTCAATGACAATGCATACATTAGGATAATACAGGTTAAATACAAGTATTTTCGTGGTCTAGGTTGGCTGATTTCTCTCTCAAACCGGCATCACTGCACGTATCAGTGATCAGCTGTTCAGAGCAGAGAGGGAGAGAGAGGTCCAATAGTTAGTGTCACTTATGCAGTGCATTGCTCAAATCTTATGTTTCATATAATGTAGCCTACTGGTTAAAAACGATTAATGCACAGTCTGGCCGTCATCTTGAGTGGGATAAGAAAGTACACTTGTGGATGAAGAAGAGCTAGTGTGTGTTCTTGCGCTTCCAAACATGTCGTGGTTCACTGATCAACGTCAGTGCGCTCCCTCCGGGCTATGGGACTGCAAGCATAGACGCAACACAGTGCTGGGTTGCCATGTCCGCTTATTATAAGCACAAGTTATAACTAATAGTCATTTTTCTTGATCTCGTTTTAGTGTTGCAGACAGTAGTCTGCGGATTTACTTGAGTAAATCAGCATAGCACCAGGTATCTCAGTGTAGGAATTAATAATGTTTCAAGTTAATCTACAGTTGGTTAAAATATATATAGGCTATTTATATTAGTGATTCATTCTTTCAGCAGTTTTTCAAATCTAGGAGACTGCATTCAAATATGCTGTAAAGAGAACTTATGGTTCATGGTGCATAATTTTATACTAAAGTAGACTATAGTGTGCAGTATGGCCATTATATTGTGGTAATATATTTTATGTTGCAGCTAGTATGTGCTAATTGGTGGCTATAGCTATTTCCATCTGATGTAGCCTACATTTTCTGGTAATTTGCCTCTAAGATATAGTGGAGGCTGGTAAATATAATAATGAAGTAAATTGTGCAAATCAAGTAAGTAATGGGCTATTATACTGTGTTGGCTGCAGTGCTTGGTTAGATGTAAGCTTTGGTTACATTCTAAAGTCCCCCCTGTGCTATTGTATTGCAAAGCTAATTAAGCTATTCTTGCTGTCAAGGTGATATACATTTTGCTGCTTACACCTTGGATAAGAGACTGGTAGGTTACAGGGATTTTCTTAAGTAAATCTTGAAACACTTGAAAGAAAACAACTGCTTTTCTTTATCTTTAGCAATAGCAGCCCATCTAAATGGTCTTTGTTATATTAAAGATGGTCCAGCAGAGGGCATTCATGCTCTCAGGGCATAAAGGAGGGGAGCAATTTATGAGGGCACTCATGTCTTATATTGGGATCAACATATGTTCAGATCCCCGGATGTAATGCATTCTTATAAAAGCGGTTGACAATTGATGTCATGTTGTGTGACAAGCTACAGGAGTAAAGTTATTGCTACCAGATAAATGGTGGGGCTCTTCAGTAGAGTCATGGTTGATGGGCATTTCAAAGGTTCTTGGAATCCAAACTTAGTTCCGTTATTGTTGTTATGAAGTTATTGGATAATGAATGGTATGGTCATTAATTAAAATCTGCTCAGGAGGCAAATATTTAATGTTATGTTCTTTAAATGGTGGCTTATCATTCTTGGTATTATGTTGGCGTGGTTCTTCTTGCAGTCTCGTAAGCAAGGTTGCAATTTTACAAGCATGTAATGTAAAGGGAGTACTGGATTCAGATTAAATATTGTTGGTACTACTAACTACTATAAGTCGATAACCATTGCTTTCATCTACGTGGAGTCTAATCTAAGTGTATATCAAGAGTTAGTCATGCATCTTGATTTCTGATGTTTTATTTCTATGGAGGGACATTTTATGAATATATCTTAAATCTCTCATTGGAAGCTGCTTCAGTATTCTTAGTTAATTAGAAGTCAATCTATGGTTAGATGGGGCAGTCATAGATCTTAGCTGTTAAAACACAGATCTTAGTCTGTTCTCACACAAGCAGCATTATGTTTTATCTGTGGCTCATTTGTTCATCAGGTCATGTCCCATCTTCAGTTTAAGCTTTAATTCAACAGAACAAATTTTAAACATCTGCATATTATCAGTTGGTGCACAGATCAACCGTTCTGAATAAAATGGTCTTAGTGCCATGTTCGTCATGTGCGCTAAAATGGGGAGTTCTTTGTTGGCTCAGGTTGTAATGAATACAAGTGTTGTAATAGCTAAATGTAAATGGTAGTTCTGTTATTACCATGCATATCTGGTGGTCGCTGGGTGAAGGTAAGGTGTAGCGTGACTTCAAAGTCATGTTAAGTTTTAAATGTTTCTTTAGTTGGCACTAAAGAGTTAAGCTGGTTGCTCAAACTCAAACTCAAAAAAGTGGCATCATGGTTGATGCGGTTGGTTTGCATCATGGCTGATGCGGTTGGGTAATAGCATCACGGTGATGCAGTTGGCTTGCATAAGAGTTGATGCGGTTGGGGGCATCAGTAGGATGCGGTTGGGGGCATCAACTCTTAACACTAGGCATGTTAAGTTTATGTAGTATATTCTTCTATGTGGCTATTAGAGGAATGGTTAAGTGCTGCCTGTGCATGGCAGCTAAGGCCTTTTAGTTCACATAAAGTTAGTATGTCCTCGCTGATCCCAGACGCTGGTCTGTGGTGGATGGGATATCAGCTTGGTCAATTGGTATATGGGTTTGAGAATTCACCCCACACATAGTTTTAGTTCACATAAAGTTAGTATGTCCTCGCTGATCCCAGACGCTGGTCTGTGGTGGATGGGATATCAGCTTGGTCAATTGGTATGGGTTTGAGAATTCACCCCACACATAGTTTTCCTATCATATAGAATAAGGCTTACGGCAAGCGTAGCCATGGCTTCACATTCAAGTTCACATAATGTTAGAATATCCTAGCATGATCCAGAATTGCTAGCTGCATATTCGTCACTGTCTCCTGAAGGAGTCTATTGGGATATCTGCTAGGATGAATCGGTGAGCGTTCACCGTAGGGCGTTCTTGGTTCCGCGTGTTGGGGGTTATGTTAGAATATCCTAGCATGATCCAGAATTGCTAGCTGCATATTCGTCACTGTCTCCTGAAGGAGTTTAGTGGGATATCTGTTTGGATGAATCGGTGAGCGTTCACCGTAGGTCACGCGTGTTGGGGGTTGTTATGTTATGGTATATCTATCTCCCTGCTCTTAATGGTTAATGATGGCCGTATGATTGTGCTGAGCAGGGAGTACAAATATAGCAGAGCCTGAACGCCAAGATAAAATATTACTTCCACACTTGTATTCTCATTCTATTATATTGCTTAAATATATTCGGTCTATAATATTGGTTCAATCTATTCGTGAGTTATCTGACAGAACTCGTGTCTCCTGCTGCCCCCTACAGCTAGAGGAGTCCAACCGCACTCTGACAGTGGATGTTGCCAACCTGGCCAGTGAGAAAGAAGAACTCAACAACCAGCTGAAGGATATCCAGCAACGTAAGTGTCGGAGTTCCACTGTACTGAGACCATTCCCAGAAATATGGAGAGTGCAGTTTAATGTGGCATTGCAGCGCTCCCTACAGTCACATGTCGTAATGTGGTTCAGGGTTCAACGCCATGGTGAAAATGAACCAAGACAACAATTAACCACTTACATGTATTTTCAACTAAACTGAAATATATCTACTAAAGTAAGCGAGTGAGGCCCAAAGCAAAATGAGAGAGCACCGTATGGCCTTCATAAGCCTGTCCACCGGCTTATGAAGGTAACTACTGTACTGTAACAAACTCAGAATTACAAAATTATTAGACTTTTTAGCTATTAATGTTTATGTTTTTATTTATTGTAACATGCTGCAGGCTCTTATGATATGCAATGGCTAATGTAATTGAGATGTGGGATTGTGACAAAATGTTAGCTTATATAATGCTCATATATTATGCTCTTCTTGTGACTTTGCTGTTCTGTGGCTTTTTAAAATGTTTGCAGGAAGTGCCTTTAAGCATTCTGGCCAGAGACTGCAGATGGAAAATAGCCAACCTTGCTTAGCTCTGGAACATTTACATTTGAATTAATGATGATTAATGTGCACTGTCCTACCTAGAAAGGACACTAGGGAGAGAAGTTCCAGACAGGGCCATAACACATGGAACAACATGAAATGTGATACTTGTGTTTTCCAGACTGAGAAAGTTTATGTTGAAAAGTTTGGAAATGCCATGGAAATGTGTTCATAATCTTTTCCCCTCCCAACCAAAACAACCTCCTGACCATAGCTAACAAATTATTGGTCTAATATTGGACTATATATCATGTCATAGTCGTGAAAAGGTCAAAATGTGTTGGAGCCTGGTATTGATGTGCATGTGATTGACATTTTCTCCTGCCTATGCAGATCTCCAGAAAGCCAAGGGGGATGAGAAGCTTCAGCACACAATCAAGATCTCCTTTGAGAAGCAGTTGCAAAATGAGAGAACTCTAAAGATTCAGGTATGTGGTTTCTATGTGATGGTTTGTGAAGGTATGGATTCACAGTAAAATCCTGAGTATTCATTTAACTCTGAGAGTGTACAAATGTAACCAAATACAGAGTCCATTTTGCTGCATTTGTATACTTGCAAATGGTTAAATTATCACTGAGGATTTTACTATGTACTCCATTTTCTACAGGATTTCCATTTTATACAGGATTCCTACAGTAGGTCTCTTAACCACTTTAACCCTGGTGTCTCAATTTTGGGCATGTCATTATAGGCAAAAATGTTGGAAAATAGTAGATCTACAAGCTGTGAGCTTCGCCGCATGAAACCACACTTCGGTGCGCGACTCTGTTGTATGACAAAATATGTAATATACTATCATCAGAGAACTGGGGTTATAAAAGTAACCTTAGCGCTTAAGTAGTTAAAAGAACATACCAGTGGTCTGGCATGTTTAGGCCATTAACTACGACTCACTGTATACTTGACTTTACCGCCGGACATTTTTCAAAGCATACCGGACTTTGTAATTTTTCTTATTTTAGAGGAAGCCACTGGTTTCCGTTTATTTCAGTACGGTTTAAAATCTACTTGCAATGACTTGAAAATTGATGGAGATACAATAGGTAATTCAGTTTCATTGTGCTGTTTCATATTCATGTTGGGTTCATGTTGTAAATTGTGAAATTAGTAGATCTACATGCTTCCGTGAGCTTTTGGATTGGCTTGAGCTCGTAGACAAGCTAATATTTTCGCTAATCGTTGTATGACGAAATATATACTACATACTGGAGTGTTGAAGGATTGCAGGCGCATGTGTATTCACGCTCACTGAATGTATGTATGTACAGTATGTATGTAGCAGCTGATGAATTCATAATGTACGAAAGCATCTCTGGTAAAGCTCCTCTGCTCCACTGATCCCAGGCTGTCAACAAGCTGGCGGAGGTCATGAACCGGAGGGAGACCATCATACGTGGCGGTCACCGCGGCAACGAGACAGAGGTGCGCAGGAAGGAGAAGGAGAACCGGAAGCTGCAGCTGGAGCTGAGGTCGGAGAAGGAGAAGCTGAACAGCACCATCATCAAGTACCAGAGAGAGCTCAATGAGATGCAGGCGGTCAGTGGTCCTCCGTTGTTCCTGTGCAGACTAACAGCGAGAAAAATTTAGATGCAATGCGTGGTCTTTATTCTGTGATGTAATGATCCTTCATTGGATCCTTCGCCACGATTAATTGGTTATTAAGGGTGGATGTAGAAACTGATGTTAATTTACTATATTCACATGGTAGCTATTTTCCTGGGGGAGGAGGTGGGGGGAGAACCCGCCCAGCCCAGCCCATCGGGAGCAAAATGGCTGCCGTGCGACTATTATCAATATATGTACATACCGGTATATACTATTCAGGTGAGGGAGGGATTTTTTGAATCCTGCTGGAGACAATGGAGACGTGATTTGTTCAATAGGGAGTTGAGCTCTTTATAATGTAGTCATTACTATTATGTTGCACAATGACTGTATTGACTCTTCTTAAACATTGAAATTGAAAAGTGTGAGAAAAATCCCTCAGTTTCGTATATCTTCCATTATAACTACAAGCTGATTAAGTCTGATTGTGTGTGTCTGTTTGATATTCAGCTCATAGTAGACGAGGGCCAGGTCCGCGTTGAGCTTCAGATGGCTTTGGACAGTAAGGACAGTGACATCGAGCAGCTTCGTTGTCAGGTCTCTTCCCTCAGCATTCATTCCCTAGACTCCACCAGCATCAGCAGTGGAAACGACCTGGACATGGACGATGGGTACCCAGGTAGACTGATAGACTTTTTTTTTTTTTTGTCCAAATGCTCATTATCGAATGGTTTTGCACCAACGTGCAGGTCTAAATGCTTGGTAGTGCGCAGATAAACACAGACACACAAACTATCTGCACTTTCCTGCATTCCTCTTTGTTTAGTCTTTTCTCCCGGGCTCTTCCTGTGTTTACCGTTCTGTCACTTCCTGTTTTCACAGTGTCTTTGTGTCTTTGTCCTTTCAGTTCAATTGCTTTTTAGACCATCTCCTCTCATACCCTTCCTCTTTTTGTTTTCAATTTTACCCTTCTTCTTCTTTTCACCTCATGTCACTCCCACCCCTGTCTCTCCGTCTCTTGGATATGGTGCAGTGCACATCACTCACTCCCACACCTCAGAGTCAATGTCATTCACCTACCAGCGCACTCAGAAATCTGTCCGTATCGGCACACGGCCGTCCCTCCGCTCGGCTCACACTCTCTTTGACTCTGACTCTGACTCTGACACGGAGGAGGAGGAGGAGGAAGGAGGATATGTGCGGGATGGGCGCCCGGAGCAGGGTCGCCGTCCCCTCGCCCTCACCTGCGAGCAGCCCCCAGAGCCTGAACATGCAGGTGACACTGCATGGTGGTTCAAGTTTCTGTTGGGGGGGTCAATTCACTTTTGTTCCGCTCGGTTTGAAATAGAAATTTGATACGACAGCTCACGTAAAAATGAGAGGGCCTTCATTCCGAACACTTAAATTTGATTTACAAATCAATGGAGCCACTCAAAATGTGCACTCTCGGTTTTGCATATTATTTCATGCTAAATTAATTCCTTGCTCTACTTCATAGATTATTTCCCACATTTATATAATGTTTTTTGTATTCCAAGGTCCTGAGTTTATATTTTGTACATGCCCCCTGCGAGGCCTGGGTAATATATTGTAGTAGGAGACTTCAAAGTGAATTGACCCCAACTATCTGACTATGTCCCTGCTTAACCCCTATTCTTTTTGTCTCCACCTGCCTCTCCCTCTCTTCCTCTCTCTTGCTGTCTGTCTGTCTGTCTGTCTTTCTATCTGTCTGTCTGTCTGTCTCTCTCTGCTGCACTTTAATCTTGTTTTGATCTTCAGCTCTCATTCAAATACACACAGTTTCATCTTGCTTGCTTTGAAAAAGATTTGTTCCACCTAAAGAAATGTGTAAAGGGACAATTAATTTTCCTCCAAATTTTGGACTGTTTGACAGTGTGACGTTTGCTGTGTGGATTTACAGTACTCCTATAATTCCATAATGTTTTAGTTAGATTATTTGCCTCACCAGACACTTGCCACAAATGTCTAAATGATGTCTTTCGTATACCCCAAAATATCCTATTTCCACTGTTTGCATTCCTCATTCATACAAAGGAAAGACACACCACTACCAGCAGTTCCAGACAACAAGGTGTGCGCTTTGTTTTTGCAAAGGAAACCATTTCCCACAGCGTTTTTAGTGTCTGGTGACGGAAAACCTACCAGCTAAGCTTCTAAAATGTCGGAAGTGTTTGTGTAAGCACATCAAAGAGAGTTGTCCCTCTCACATCTTCCTGTTTCCTCTCCGTTCAAAAGATACCAGGCTGGAGGGCTGGCTGTCACTTCCTGTAAAGAACACCAAGAGGTTCGGCTGGGACAGAAAGGTAACATTCCCATCATTATTCCTGCCCTCTACAGGCTTGACAAGTAATCACAATTATTGTCAATATTTTCACAACTTTTACTTTATTTTTCAACTTCACATTTATTTTTCCCTCTGTAGTATGTGGTAGTGAGCAGTAAGAAGATCCTGTTCTACAACAGTGAACTGGACAAAGAGCAGTCCAACCCGTTCATGACATTGGAAATTGAGTGAGTCTGTCAGACTGTACACTTTTTCAGACTAATGGTATTTAATTAACGGTACACTTTTTCTTGTGTAAGCCCAATTTTGACTGTCTTGGAAAAACGTTTTGGTCAGTGCAGTAAAGAAAATGTAACAATTTTGGTATACTGTATGGTTTTCATTTTTGGCTGTATATAGTCATCATTATGGTGTGAACACAGTGATTTTAGTTTTCTCCTCCTTCTGTAATTATATAGTGTTTATATTTGGAATGCTCCTCCTAGGTATCAACGGAGCTTAATTGTTCTATTTCTCTCCCTCACACAGTAAGTTGTTCCACGTCCGACCTGTCACGCAGACTGATGTGTATCGTGCAGACGCCAAAGAAATCCCAAGAATATTCCAGGTGACTTACTCTATTCACATAACCAATCATGTTTGACTGAGGGAGCATGTTCTTCTCAGAGCCGTCTCTTAAAATATTGCTCACCTTGTCCGTCCTGTTCCCCTCTTTGCCAGTCTGTCATGATAAATCAGATATACTGCTTCTCAATTAACTACTTAAGCTGCTTCAGTAAATGTCGGTTGAAATTGTCCTCGTCTTGTCCTTGTCTTTTTTCAGGTCCTGTATGCCAATGAAGGGGAAATTAAGCGCGAGCAGGAATTTTCGGCTGAGCCTCTGCCCCTTGGTGAACGCCCCTCCTACGTCAGCCACAAGGGCCACGAGTTCATCCCTACGCTCTATCACTTCCCCTCCAGCTGTGAGGCCTGCACCCGGCCGCTGTGGCACGTCTTCAAGCCCCCGCCAGCCCTAGAGTGCCGCCGCTGTCATACCAAGTGCCACAAAGACCACCTGGACCGAAAAGAGGAAGTCATTGCACCGTGCAAGGGTCAGTGTGTCAAGGCGTCATATGGCGCTCAGTGGTGGCAACTGAACAAATTATTTGTTTCTACCAACACTTGTTTCTACACATTTGTTTCTACCAACACTTGTTTCTACCAACACTTGTTCCTATGAAAATGTGGTTTCCATGTGGGCTCGGTGGTACACACAGGTCCTAAGATATGCAGGACGATCAAACAAGGCCTAAAGCCTGTATCTGTTCATATTCATACAAATCATGATACCACACAAATAGTTAATACTCTGATCCTTAACAAGCCAAAATAATATTAGTTGGAAAAAAAATAATAAAGAAAATGAATATCACAAATTCCAATCATAAATGCCTTAAACATCTACTTGTGGCGGTGCCTAGTGGTGCAGCCACTAGACTGAGAAATAAATAAAATATCGTAAATAAATCTGATTGAGACCTAATTAACAGATACAATATTTATGTAATGTCTATTTCATGTACTTATATATATTTTATTCTTAACAGTGAACTACGACATGTCCACCGCCAAAGACCTGCTGCTATTGGCCAGCTCTCAGGAGGAGCAGCAGCGCTGGGTTAGCCGGATAAGGAAACGCATCCCGAGGAAGCTCGCAGCGGGGAGCCCCCCGTCTGCAGCACAAGCCCTCGCTCCAGAACCTGCTCCACGTTCCTCTCCTCTCCTCTCGCCCCAGCCCTCTCCCAGGAGCTCCCCTCACCTTTCCCCGCACCGTGGAGCCATCAAGATCCAGCCTAGCAGAAACCAGCACCAGCAGCAGCAGCAGCCTGCCGGCAAGACCAGGTTAGTACTGGGGCGACTATTTATGCTCTTTAAGTTGAACTATTTACATCAGTGAAACTCTTTAAGTTAGCCCTACTCCTGCTTGAATGTATTACAGTACAAAACATTATTGGGTATTTCCACATGGCTCCATTGGTTCATCACACACCATCTCATTCATAAAACCCATGCTCACAATGACTAATGTCTTTGTCTCTGAGGATCCTGTGTCATTTTGTCATCCAAATAAGGGATTACTGATCCATCTCCCTGTCAGCCTAAAAGATTGCTCTCCTGATTATTTCACATTCTTTATGACTTTCTTTATTTGTTGAGGTGGATGCAATGAAAACGGTGGGAAACATTAGTGTCTCTTAGCTTTCAAATTTAAGTCATTCAATGTTAATTCACCAATTCATTCAATGTGATATCGCTTCTTACATTATCCTACATACTATATTTTAAGGACAGAATAATTTGCCAGCTTTCTCCAAACGTTCCATTCATTTTGCCATAGACCAAAAAAATTTAGAGGTTAAAGCTTCACAACAGAGTCAAAGCTGTGACTTAAAACAGGCAGGTTGCTTGATTCTTGCAAGCTTATTAAACCATCATTATTGGCATAACACTATAATATTCATGCTTCATCAGACAGATGTATGTAGCACAGCCTAGATTGCAGTAGCTTAATGCTTTGAGCACTGTTAAATTTACCATATTCAACCTGCAGCCATTTTGCCCTTACTTCATACTTCAACTCCCGAGTATGAAGTAAAAGTAAAATGGCCAGTGCCTGGCCTATGGCCAATTAGGATTATTTTACATCATGTCAATAACAATGTGATAAAAGAAGTAGCAAAAGATTCTGGACTTCAACAGAATCAACTAACAGTAACTTTATAGTTTACATTACACACGCATGGTTGATTAAAGGTAGTCAGTAATTGAAGTATGCGCTCTCATACAGTAGCTCAGCCACAATTTAACTGGCTCTCATCCTTCAGCACTGGCCCCATGCTCCGCATCATCTTCCACTGACCCCTGATCTCCCCACTTCTGACCCTCACCTATCTAATGTCTCTCTTGCTGGGAGACTGTAAGTAGTGGACCAGAGTTTGTCTCTGTCTGTCTGTGCGCTGTGCTGCTGTGACGTACTCTAACCACTAACCTTCCATGTCTCATGTTATAACATGACATCATGTAATCAATTAGTACTCCGCCATTATCTTAAACTGTCTCCTGATAGGCACGTGAACATCATACTTCTATACTGCCTCCTACTGAACTATAGTGGGCATGTGTTGTGCCAACAGTGTTGTGAGGAATTCTAGTTTTATCGCTTCGTGAACCTGATACCTTTTCAGATTGCTTGCGTTTGGCCTGAAAGACTGGAGTTGGTCAATGGAAGATGACGATGATATTTTCTTCTGAGGAATTGAAAGAGGGGCGGGGAGAAAGGGTAACTGCACCCACTGCCTTTTGGGAAATGTGTGCGTTTGCAGTTAATAGGGCGCCTTGACGTGGCCAGATGCATGTACAGTACTGTGTGATTTCAAATCTACAGTAGGCATGCACATCTTGGAACAGTTTTGATATCTTTTGCACTGTGTGATACAAGGTCACCAATATTGTTCTTAAAACAAGCAGCTTTTTTTAGGCATGCTTTTATTTGTGCACTGTGTGACTTCTGGGTAGGTTGTTATTTCTTCCCTTACAGCATATTTGTGTGGATTTGGTGTGGGCGTACATTTGAAGGTCTGCCATGGTGTGTGACAGTGTTGTTTCTCGCCTCCAAGAAATTCACATTCTTTCATTCTTTCTCTCTTCACAGTTAACCCTGGCTTGTCAAAGACGTACATTTTCACATATGTGGATCGTTGACCAGTATGGGGTTCGTGCAGGGACATATCTAGCCATCATCATGCCAAGCATGGACGGGAAACCTTTGCAGAAACTGGATGTCATCCTGGGGATTGTAAATCTCCTTGTGCCTTTAACACGAAGAGCATATAAGCACAGTGATGTTGTATTTTATTTTTATATATGTCATGACATCCACCATCAGTTGAAGAAATTAAGAACCAAACACTACATACAGTAGGTGCTTAAAAATGCCTTATTTTATGATTATCCTTACATAGGGATGAATATTTTTACTAGTATTTTCTCAGATTCATTGTCCGAGTTACAATTTGGATTTTGTAAAATGTTAGGCATATGTGTGAAGGTTTGTATATATGAGTGATGATGATCAGTGTATTGCAACAGAGGTTTTCTCACAGTATGTGATAGTTTTATTTTTATGGATTCAAAATATAACTGCACATATAATGTACTCCTTACCTGTAAATGTATGAAAAGACAGTTTTAAGGAATGGAATCTGTATTAACACTATAAGCAGTCTCTACGCTCTTTGTCGCCACGTGTCAGTTGATACAGAACAAACCGATACATAATAATGTGAACAGGAATGGTGTAATTGTATATTTCTTTCCCTTTTGCCATTCTTGACAAATAAATGTTGCTTCTCTGACATAGAATAATGAATGGATTCATATTTGTAACATTAAACCCATAAATGTTTTTCTGTGAAATTATTGGTGATAATGCTTCATAATGTTAGCTAGACTGTTAGCCACACAAATAGGGAGCCTCTAAAATAATCAATGTGTTTTTCAATTTCATACATTTAGAGGACGTCCTGCAAAGATCTACCATAAGTCCATAACTAATGTATACGAATAAATACAGTATACTCTATAAACCAAATTAAAGACTGTTCTAATTGAATTTACATTTTATGTTAACCCAACGACTTTGAATAGGACATTTGCATTTGCTGATTCTACACTCACTGTCTGAACATTGACAGAAGTATTCCTCATTTAAGCATTTTTTACATCATTGAGGGGAGAAAAGATACGAGCAATTGACATCTTGACCGCTAGTAGAAGGTGTGTCGGATATGCCAGATCCACTTCTGCGAAAAGACATTGAAGATCAGTGTGCAGGACATAGGTACGTCAGTGGGTTTATATGTTGTCAGTCACTCTTGTTTTCGGCCTGCACGTCTGTAGCACAGTATGGTAGCTAGCACCCAGGAATTCAACGCTGTCAAGAGACAGGTCCGCAGGAGCACTGGAGGACACAAAGATCCAGACATACAAGGTAATTCATTTCTGTGTTTTTACCCTAGCCTAGAGCTTCAACATTGACAGTGAACATATCCAACATGAATGCATTTGTCTGAACCTTACAGCCATGTTGGCAAATAAGGTACACTTATTCCTGGAAATGTACCCAGTTTGTTTTTTCATTCTAAATTGAGCAAGTATTTGTCATTTAAGCAGAAACAACCTAGAGAAAAATATCATTTATAACAAATCATTACTCTTCCCCTTTTAAACCATAATTTCAATCTGTGTGTTTTTGAAGAACAAGCCATTATACTGACCCTGCTTGTCATCTGTTGTCAACAATGTAGTTAATACCCTTGCTGTAACACAGAAGAACAACATTAAGTTTCATTCCAAAGTGGGATATTCAGAGGTAACAATGACTCCTACAATGTGATTCCTACAAAGCTAAAACTCTGTATGGAATGGTAATGAAGTTATTTGGCGTGGCAAAACATGTTTTAAGACTTGTTTAGAAAAGATGTTGAAACTGAATCATATGCTGTTTTGAAATCTGAAATCTTGTGTACGTACATATACAGTATACGTATATATACAGTAGCATTTTGTGTTAAAAAACAAATACTTACAAATGCGTACAAGTTCAACATCATATAATTATTAGACCTTACTTAGTGAGGAGTAAGTAGACATGGACCAGGAGAGGGCGCTAACGTTAGATGAGTCCTTGGACTCCCACAGAGACTGCAGGTGGATGAACTTGCTGCTGGCACTGAAGACTGTACATAAGCTCTGATGGGGGCAGAAAAAGACAATGCTGTATGGAATGTATTGCGGCATACACCTACCTGAACTCTGCTTGACCTACAGTATGTATTACAGTATGACAATATTTTTAAGCTGATGCTATCTCTCTTGTTTTATTTAATCACTGACCCCTGACCTCTTCACCGCTGATCCACCTTTTTTATTTACCATAAAAGTGCAGATGTGTAATGTAGCGGACCCTTTGTTCTGTAAAGCATTAGTACAGAACCATTTATGCGGTTAATGGGATTTTGAAGTGTTGTTTTCCCCAGTGGACTGTGTTACATTATCTGTTTGGTATCCCATTTTATGTTCTCTTCCTATTTCTCCCAAGGTCAGTGATTGAGCTTGTGAATTCCGACATTTAATGGCAAAACAAAAGAGCAAAACATTTATACAGTGATATTGTTTAGCCTGATTTGCTCCTCTCACACTGACATTCCTTAACACCCATTATTATTATTTTTATTATTATTATTAATTAATTTGGGTGGTGAGGGTCCTTCAGAAAGCTTACCATGGCCATAGCAATGATCCATTCCTGGAATGTAAGTAGTTTCAATCCGGCTACAAATCTGGAGGAAATATTTAAAGGCTACAACAGCAGAGTCTGTAAATGTTACAACCAAAGAATGTTAACGCAATAGTTGGTGTGTGTACGGTAGTCAATAACCACTTGAACCAAGTGTAATTCAAAAATAGCCAATTTACCAGCTGTTTACACATCGATGCAATGAGTTATGAGCTAGTTGCTAGTAGTATTCTTTTTTTAATCTTTGAAAACGCCTACAGACATGCCCCAAATAGGGACACCAGGGTGAAAGTAGTTAAACAGATCAGAGGATACAGTACACTGTAGATTAGGCCCGCTCTTAAACTTCCATTGTAGTTGAGGATGAGAAACAGCAGTATGGTGTCTGAAACAAATAGAAGAGGCCAAGGTTTAATTTAGCACACTTGCGCTAGTGTAAGAACACTGACATTTATAGTATATGATATTGCTCAGATGTGAAAGCACATAATACAGACATGAACAACTCATGGTTGACAGAAATAGTGGAGCTCATGGTAGGCTACCTTGCAAAATGAGTGCTGGAAATTCCGCATATGAGGAGAGTGGATAGCCATGGTACAGCTGATAGGTAGTAAACACTATATATCTGCAATGACAACAGAATTAAACTGGGTGGAATGAGTATTACAATATCCTACTCGAGTAGAAGCATTGTTATTTGACTTTTTTTGTTAATTGACATTTCTTGTTACATTACACAGTAAACAGTGTTAATTTAACACTGATTTAACTATCTTCTGAGTTAAATTAATAACAGGGATGTTATCCTTGTATGGTCACTTTGAAAGGGGCTTATATGGCATCCTGACTGCAATGCCCAACCAACCAATTCAGTGATGCTCTTGAATGTTGTGACCATCTGTTCTTTATGAGAATGATTTCTTATGGATTACCTTATGCTTATTATTTCCAGGCAGTATACATTCCAGACTCAGAGGGGGCAATTCGGATCCAGTACAGTACATGCAGCATGTTTTCATCTCTAACAGGCTGGTACTGTACATACAGTTGCACAATGCCGTCATCTGAAGCCTATACTCTCTAATCACTCTTCATCTCTCCTGCCACTTCACCACTCAGACAGTCTATAGTATACAGTACGTTTCCAGCTGACCTTTACTGCACCAGCATATGGAAATGTCAGAGTAACAGGGCCCCACAGCTGCTGGGCTATACTGAGAGCAGTATAGAATTCATATTTTGACTTGTCCTACCCATGTTTTTTTTAATGTACATCTACTGCTGTATAGAGTCAAATATCTACCATGTCATCCCAAAATCATGTAAACAACCTGACAATAAAAACAAAACAATCATGTATAGACAATAATAAAATGTGTTATTTTTACATTTAAGTAAATGCACTCATTGGTAAGTTTAAGCCTTGATTTAAAGGCAATAACGGGTTGAATCAACTCACAGAGGAAACAATGAAAGGTTACTGAAATTCTTTGAGGTACCATTACAGCTGTTGGATGGATTAAGGCCAGCCATTTGCAACACTAATTGCATGACACCTGTTAGTATTATATTTTTTAAATAGTAAAAAAGTAGCTAATCGTTGCCTATTATTTTCAAGTATAACAAGTATTTTCAAAAAACAATTAGATGCATCATCCTATTCAGCATTGATATCTGAGAAGAAGATGCATTTATCTGGTCTCCCTTACCCTGCCAGCTCCAGCAGTAAGCCCCTCAAGCTGAGACCCTTGGACGACTTCGCTTTTGTCAGAATAAGTATCTGTGGGAGTTTGTTAACCAAACAAATAAAAAATGTGCTATAATTAGCAAAGCTTAAAAAAAGACTCAGTCCATCCATTGTTTTTAAAATATGGGAAAGCTCCTTGAGGAGAAGAGTCCCCTTGACGAGCTAGCGACAGCTTTGTTCCGGAATGGACTCAGGCATACAGTCAGACTCCTGACAGGCGACAGGAATCCCCAGAAACATGAGAACTAAAGATTCTAGGGGGGTAAGCCTAGGAGAAAGTGAGACACTGACCGTCTGGCATAAGGAAATTGCATCTGGAAATTATTTTCAGTCAACACCATTTTGTATAGAAAATAATTTAGGCCTAGTTCTCTACATATTAAAATGATTAGCAGTTGGTAGTTTGTTTTTAAAGCCTCTCCTCTCTTGGAAAGCATGGAAAGTGAGTGGGTGCAATAAATCTTTTAAGATGGCCTGAAGCGAATTGGCACTCACCATACCTAAAGGTAATGGCCCATGAATCATATTTCACTTAAATAGCCTAATCTATTCTACATAATATTTTGTAGCATACTGTTTGTCCTAGTTAGGCCCAGTATGTTGTGAATGTAGAATATATAACAACCCACTGTAGGCTATTACCAGAGTGTACTGTATATAGACCCGGTCTTCACTTGGAAACTATTTTCTAAAGTTCTTGGGAACAAACTCATCTCAGTGTCTGCACACAACAGGTAAGATAGTAATTGAGCACATTAGCCTTATCATATTTCTTAGTTGTCACAAGTAGTAAAGATCCACCAAGAATAGGCTAGGATACTGTCTTTATCTCAGGTCACCATAAGCAGTATGACAGGTCTACATACATAGGCTACAGATACAACAGCGATAACCCTCATGGTAGAATATCCCCTTTCGACCACAACTATTGATTTGATTTAATACTTTATTAGTCAGAAATGTAAACGGCACAAGGTACAGTCAGACATAAGGCTAAAAGGATAACACGAGAAAGTCCTGGGGACTTGTTTCCATTGTGGTCATTGTGGAACTAACCATCACACATCACATGATTGGAATCGAATACTTGTAGTAGTCTTGTGTGTACTATACTACATGTTATTCCTAGTCTGCAGTATATCATATAATGCACACAGTACTTCTTTACTATGGTTGCTCTGGTGCCCTTGACATGGAGGCCATGTGACAGCAGTATACTAGGCTACATGGTAATTATCACAACTGTACCACCAGGCCATTCAATTCACTTGTGTTAGAAGTTCACTTGTGGAGACATTTACTTCAGTTAAATGTCACCTTTGCAGGGATGAGGCACTGAGGTGGATGTGCAGACAGTGCAGCAGTTGTCATGCAGGTGGACATGTGACATATTAACTCTTGAATTGAGAACTTGGCTTGTAATGTAATTTAGACAGCATGTTATGTCGACAGATGCCAGGTGTTGTGATATAGGAGATAAGGCTGCCCCCTGTGTTGACGCAGGTAGTTCTAAAATAAAGATGGCTGACTGATAACACAAGGACCGGTCTCTCTGAATATTATCTTACAGTAATATTGCATGGTGTCAGTGGCAAGCTGCATCTATGCTTAGACCCAAAGGAACTCAACACTGCCATCCGCAGGGGGCAGACTGTTTCATTTGTAGACCTGGCATCCTATAGTGTGTATAGTTTCAATGTACAGATTATAGATTTTTTTTGACATTATACTGTTTAGACTGATGATAGGTTCTTGGTTTACCTATGATCCGAGATTACCATTGCTATACATTTGATGTATTACCTGATGTTTTCCTTGCTTACTGTAAATCCCTCTGGATTAGGCATTTCTGCTAAATGCCTAAATTATAATTGTAAATTGTAAATTGTAGAATGTGCCCTCTGCTGACAGATTTGTTTCGTTTCGTTACAGTTATGCTTTCCAGTTGCAGCGATGCATTCTTTGACGGTAAAATGCAATTAGCTTTTTTTTCTTTGTAATATCATAACTGACATTTGAGCATTGTCTTTATGTGTAGGTGCATTAAGATGCTTCAGTTGCACTTGAACAATCAAGTCATTTTGTGTTTCTTTTTACTAAATTTTTTATCCCGCGATTTTTGTAACCCATATTTTTCACCCGGTGCCAATTTCCTAAGTGATCCTGGGCGCTACACCAGCCCTACACCAGCACTACACCAGTCCCCCACAGTAGGGAGGCCAGGGCCGAGCTCATGCTTCCTTCAGGCATGAGAGCCAACTGACCTTCTTGTCACCTGACAGGGGGGAGTTTCCCTGGTTGGACGTAGCGCGTGGAAGGAACACGTTATTCCAACCAGTTCCCTTCCCCTCCATCAGGCGCCCCGGCTGTCATGGGGGAGGCGGTATAGCGACCAGGATTACTACATGTTTTTGTGAGGGTATTAACTACCCTAGGAGACACGGGGAGAACATGCAAACTCCACACAGAGTAGGCCCTTTCGCCAACCCCACCTAGGGTATGGGCGCTGATGACGCGGAGGAGAAGACACGCCCCCAGCGCCCACAGCGTCCCCGGCAGGAATCGAACCCAGGACCTTCTAGCTGTGAGGCTACAGCGCTACCGACTGCGCCACCGTGCCTCCCGTCATTTTGTGTTTCATGCAGAAATATTTTGTTTAGGTGTTTGGGGGCCTCAGAAAGGTAGGTAGACCAGGAGGAGGTCTTAACGTTGTGGCTTCATATGGATCTCAGACTTCATGTGGCCAAACTTTTACGTCAGTTATCTATGATGTATCTATGATGTATGACTCCATGTGTGGGCATGGTTTCAGCCTGATCTGAGCTGATCTGATGTTGACCTCCATCATAAAAATTAAAGTTAAATTAATATTTAAAAATATCAAACATACATGAAAATTAATTTGCAGAGGTACTACGTTGGCAGTGTGCATGAAAATATGTTGCTGTTCTGTTCAGTGGTTTGTGAGATTAGCCCCAGATATTGATTGATTGAATATTTTATTGATTTTTAAAGTACAGCAGTGCATCGAGTTAAAAACTGCCAAATGGATGAGACACAAAAAAGCCAAAGGCTTGTTTCCATTGTGGTCCATAAAGATTCAATACCCAAACAACTGGACAAACAATGATACAGATTATAAAATATTACGATATATACAATTCATGATAATATAAAAAGGTAGTGTGGGGCCAGAGATACGAATACGTGGAGGATGCCATGCCATAAAGATCTTATACAAAGCACAGAGACTGACTGGTGTCAGTGAATCATTTAACAGTAGGCAAACCAGGCTTTTATCATCATAAGATATCTCATCCTAATTGCATGTACCCC
Organism: Gymnoscopelus braueri; assembly: GCF_963280865.1. Classification (NCBI taxonomy): domain Eukaryota; kingdom Metazoa; phylum Chordata; class Actinopteri; order Myctophiformes; family Myctophidae; genus Gymnoscopelus; species Gymnoscopelus braueri. The sequence goes on along the minus strand of NC_137616.1, from coordinate 24,751,181 downwards.
TTGGCTTGTTCTGTCCTTGATCGATGCGTAATTTCAGATTGGATTTTGATCTCTTGTCAAATGTTTATTACAGGATTTGAGTAGGATTTCATAGACTCTGTGGGGAAAATATTTGCTCTACCGATAAAGGCCACATCATGCATGACAACTAATCACAGTTTTACAAAAAACAGACATAAAGTTCAAACTTCTCAGCTCGTCATAAACTTTTAATGCCCATATCGAAACAATTCAATTACCCTACTGATTCAGTTATTGGTCTCTCTCTCTCTCTCTCTCTCTGCCCCTTATTTCCCTCATTATGTAAAAAATAAAAAGTGAATCCAAAGTACAAAGCAAGGTAAACACATAGCTTATCATCAGCTAGTAAACCAAGTAACATTAGACATTCATGAAACTTCAAAAGTCTACACTTCCACCCCTTTCAGAAGCGACAGTATTACAGTATTGCATAGCATCATATCTTAGCATCACAACAAACATAGATTACCAAATGATGGACTTTCCCTGCAGGACAGTGGCATAAGTGTTCTGGAACTGGTTGTCCTTGACTGTGTGATGACTCGTCTTTGTTTACTCACTAAACAGTTACTACATCAGAGGAAACCTGCTCCCAAAAGGACAAAACATTTGTCAGTCAGGACTACAGGGATCGAATATAAGGATTCATTTTTGACCGACTCATTCAGTTTCTACCTTCAAAACAACAGTAAGTTGCATTTTATTACCCACTTCATTGACTCTGCATGAGCTGAAAATATTATCAGTCAACAACTTTTGTCTTATTTCTTGTCGATCATTTTTTGCATGAATGTAGATTGTACAATGGCATATTTTACAGTCAAATCTAATATTTCAATTTTCTTTTGTTTCTTAGCAATGACATTCTGGTTCACCCTCGCTCTATTGTGCTTGGCATGCTGTTGCCATGGCACCATGTCTTGTCCAACACTTTGCAAATGCTACCCCAGAAGAGCTGAGGTGGTCTGTAATGAGGTTCCCCTCACGCAATTCCCATCAGAGGGTCTCCCGGAGAACACAACTCTCCTGACAATACAATACACAAACATCACCTCTATCACAGAGGAAGACCTCAATGCCATACCCCTCCTGGAAGGTCTACACCTATACAGTAACAACTTGAAGAATCTTTCCTCTGATCTTCTCAGGGGTGTTCCTCGCCTGAACACCCTGGATCTCACCGATAACAAATTGGCCTATCTGCCTCCGAATGTCTTCAGCCACGCTCCCCTTCAGACTCTGGTGCTAAAAATCAATCTGCTCGGAAAAGTGCACGGAGAGTGGTTTTCTCACAGCAGTAACCTGACCTTTTTGGACCTGTCAGGGAATCGTTTAACTACAGTCCCTTCAGCCCTGCTTCAGACAATGCCCCATCTGGAGAATCTAGACCTCGCCCACAACCGTCTGGAGAAGATCTCCCCTAATTCGCTGGACAGCCTGACCAAACTCGAAAGACTTAATCTGCAGAATAACAAGCTGACCAGCTTGGATCCCTCTATGTTCACCAACAACCGTAACCTAACGTATCTCTTTGTCTCTGAGAACCAGTTGGAAAATCTCCCTGCGACCATTTTGCAGGGGCTTACTAAACTCCAAGGCGTGAGTCTGGACGACAACCAGCTGACCCATATCCCCCCAGGTCTGCTGGACCAGCTGCCTTCCTTACACGACGAAGGCCTGGACCTGACCATCAACCCCTGGCTGTGTGATGGGAAGGCAGAGTACCTCTGGAGGTGGCTTCAGAAGAACAAGGCCAAGGCTTTCATAGCACAGAACATCATTTGTGCTAAACCTCTGTCTCTAAAAGGACGCTCAGTATTGGCACTGAAAGAGGGTGAACTCAAATCTTAGTCTTAGTTTACTGTTCCTTTAATTATATACTTTGGTGAAAAAAATTTGTCAGTCTGCCCTCCTTCTTTTGCTGCCTGTTAAGTGCTTAATGAGTTTAATCACATACAATACAATAATTGTGATTTGTAACATGTTTTAAGTGTTGTTGTTTTTTTAGTGTTTTAAGTGTTCCTACTATGTAGATGTGATTAAATAAATATTGTTCAAACATGTAAAATGTTTGTAAAAAGTACTACATTTAATGTGTTTGTGCACACAATCAAGTACTTTCATATCATATCACCCTTTAAAAAACCATACTGCCTCCTCAAAATATTTGTATTAATGATATTGGAACTTGTGTGTGGTAAAAAACAAAAAGAGGGAAAAAAGAAGAAAAAAAGATGGTCATATAATCATTCACTGATAGACAAACAGGTGTGTTTGCTTGGTTTTGTTTATCATTATGCAACATTTCTCCAGTGGTAACCAAAACCACACAGGGATAATGTATAAAAGGAGGCACACAAGTCACAATCAAGGTGCAAAGTAACAAGAAACACTACTGTGACCCGCAGGTGAGCTGAGCTATTTAAAATAATCTGACCGATTCTAAAACATAAGTGTTTTTTTTCCTCATATATATTCCAAGACAAAACTACTGTAGAATGATACTTAGAACAGAACTAATGAGTTTATATCCTGCATGTATGTTCTTTTTATACAATGCAACGAGATTACTCAATTCAAAACTTTATTTCAACTCAGAAATCACTGAGGTTACCCTCATTTCTGTGTGTGTGTGTGTGTGTGTGTGTGTGTGTGTGTGTGTGTGTGTGTGTGTGTGTGTGTGTGTGTGTGTGTGTGTGTGTGTGTGTGTGTGTGTGTGTGTGTGTGTGTGTGTGTGTGTGTGATATTTGTATATTTTCTTTGTTAATTTAAAAACAATGTGCTTCTATACCCTGTCTTTGCAATGCAGTGATACTCTGCTTTTTCTTTTTTCTATAGGCCTATTTCTAGATTTAAGAATGTACTTGTGGATTTTGCTGGCCCTCAGCATGCTGGCTGATTGCCACTATCAAAACAGAAGCACTCTTTCTTGCCCGGATCTATGCTCCTGTTCCTTTTCCAATCGGAAAGCTGAGGTGGCTTGCAGTCAAAGCTCCCTAACACATTTCTCCTTGGATGGATTACCACTTAACATCAGTCATTTGTCCATCCAGTCCACCAACCTCAGTATAATTACAAACGGTAAATTGAGTGCTATGCCCTTTTTGAATGACCTGCAACTGTACCATACTAACCTGGAGAGTCTTCCTTCTGATCTTCTGAGGGGTGTTCCTCACCTGAGAACCTTGGATCTCACAGGTAACAAACTGGTTACCCTTCCTCCAAACGTCTTTAGTCACGCTCCTCTCCAAAGCCTGGTGCTGAAGAACAACCTGATTGAAAAAGCAGATGCTGACTGGCTTTCTCACAACAGCAACCTGACCTGGCTGGACTTATCAGGGAACCGTTTAACGGTCGTCCCTTCGCTCTTGCTTCAGAAAATGCCCCATTTGGAGAGTTTGGACCTAGGTTTCAACAACATACAGGTGCTGCAACCAGACGCACTGAAGAGTCTGCCTCTTTTAGACACTCTGAATCTCGCTGGCAACAAATTAAGCATCCTGAGCGCCTCAACGTTCACAAACGCCCACAAACTGAACAAACTGTTCCTGCAGGAGAATCAGTTACGCGAGCTTCCGCCAACACTTCTGCAAAACCTTCATAGCCTTCAGCTCGTGCTACTCCATCAAAACCAGCTGCAGCACCTGCCTTCTGGACTACTGGATACCATCCACCAGGGGGACAGGGGCTCCCTGTGTATGGTCGCCTTATCATTTAACCCTTGGGTGTGTGACATGAAGACAGAGTACTTTTGGAGGTGGCTTACTATGTATCCCCAGAATGTGCTCTTTCTGGAGGAGGTGACATGTGCCAGCCCTGAGGTTCTTAAAAACCGACAGGTGGTGTCTTTAAGTAAGAGTGAGCTAGGTCTCTGAAAATGAAACAGGGCTTAAAATAATTGATGAGAGAGTAGAAAAGACAGGTGGCATCCTCCTCGTCACATTATGTTTTATTTACCTTCTGTGTTGCAGTGAAATGACATCAGATTAGGAATTATTGATGCTATGCACCCCCAGTGTTGCAGTGCACTTCAAATAAAAGTGAAATTAAGCTATCACACTGATTATCTTTTGGGGTTTGGAATTGTTGTGATTAGAAGTTATCTCAAAGGTACATTTGTCATTTTTTCTCTCTTTACCATTATCTTCTTTTGGATATCGACCAGTCCACAGGGTGGCGTACCATGCTGGTTAAATGTTCAAAGCAGGAAACTGAATAGACTGGTTCTCATTGTAAAATGGTCTTGCATACTGTATAACTGCAATCAACCAAGGCAACACTGATTTATGTGAATTTTGTAATGCATCAAAAATAGTGTATTTTTTTTTATATAGATGCCATAGAATTTGTTATATTTGTTATATGAATATTACATACTCATCTCAGGGATACAAAAACACATTTTATGAAGGAGGAATATTGTCCTGGAGGCCTAGTTCTACGACCACATTATAAAATCCTGAGCATTAATTTAACAAAGTGTAAAAACAGACAATTTTTTACCATCTCAGAGTTTTACTTTCATAACGTTCAGGATTTTACACAGTAAAAATTAAATAAAACACCATTACGGTAAAAAAAAAAAAGCCTATCAGTAATGGTAGCTGAAAACAAAACAAAAAAACGATTTTATTTCTAATAATGGTTATTCCTTACTCTCATTCTTATTAGATGCAGGTTACACTACTGTTTCAGTGTTGCCATCTGGCTTTTAATGATAATGTGTGTGTGGGAGTGCGTGGGCAGTATACTGGTTGAATTTTGCCACTGAATTAATCTGTGTATGCATGTCTCACTCCCTGTGTGTGTGTGTGTGTGTGTGTGTGTGTGTGTGTGTGTGTGTGTGTGTGTGTGTACACGCGCACGTGTGTGTACACACGCGTGCCCTCTGGATGCCCACAGACTATCCTCAGGAATCCTTTATCACTGTGAGTGCAATGAAATTTATGACTCTTTTAAAACGTAAAACATCACTGCCTCTAGTCACTTATGAAAATAAACCTTGTTCATAAATACTTTCCAAATAACAAAAAAAAGAAGAAAAAAAAACTCAGACACTGTTTGAATCTGTCAAGGGGGACATTCTATTAACTCATGACCTCATCCCTCAGTCTAACAGGACTACAGGGCAGGACATTAGTCCTGTATTCTTGTAGGTTTGAGAACCACTGGTTCCAGTGTCAATCTCAAAGGAGATGGTGCTGAAGCAAATACTGAGAAGCAGGACCAGCAGGACCCGATGGGGTCAGTCAAATGCTGTGCCTACCAACTGTCTTTCATCCCACATCAATCCCTCAAGAAATTCTCACACTGATGCATAAACCTGATTCCAAAGAAAGCCAGAGGGGCGGAGCTGAATGACTTCAGACCAGTGGTTCTGACATCTCAGCCCATGAAGACCTTTGAGCGTGTCCTCATTAATATTCTGAAGTTGCTCCATCCCTCAATCCTCTGCAATTTGTGTATCAGCCAAGAATAGGAGTTGATGCTGCTGATGCATCTATTTTCATAGGGTTTGAACACCTGGAGCAAACAATGTTTCAGTATTATGTTTGTTTTTTACTTCTCTAGTACCTTCAATAGAAATCAACCTAATCTCTTAGCCAGAAAACCCATCCAACTTCAGGTGAATCAAATTGGATAATTACAGATGTCAGTTTAGACTGAAGGGGTATGTTAATTCCGACCTAGTTTTTACCAACACTGACCACCTCAGGGAACAGCTCTGCAATCTTTTCTACTTTCATGCTATATTTCAAATAGTAATTTGTTCACAGTGCTATGAGGCTTTGGAATAATAATAATGGTTGTATGCCTGACTCAGCTGTATCATCTATTGTCCTTCACACTGTGTGAACATGGAACCAGAAAGTAGGACATGGAACATGCAACATGTTCTAGGGCAGCCTGTGACCTGCCCTAATAACCACTGGTAACTGAGAGTCATATAAAAAGTAGTTGGGCAGTTGGCAATCGGCCATGTCTGTAATAGCAGACATGGTTTGTTATTAGATATGAAGTTAAACTGATATGGGACTAGGTAAATAATACATGTAATTGTCTGAAATTGAGACATGATCATGCCTGTAAGTTATGATGGATATATCTTTATTGGTCTCTGAGGGGAAATTGATGAAGCTATCATCACATAAGGGTGGGCACAAAAAGGATTATTTTATATTATGAAATACCATTTTATATTTCGAAATACAGTCTATTGTTGTTCATTATAAGGAAATGTAGTGGTACGACACATTTTGATCTTTACACAATTTGAATAAAGACTACAAAGCAAATAATGACAATCCCCTTCAGTTAGAATACGGATGAAGTCTGAATGTGCCCATTCTGTCAGAAAATGGCAGAATGAGTGCAAAAAGTGTCCAATGCATGAAGCCAAGAAGAAAAATGTAAAAACACAACAGTAAAGACAATTATCATCTATAGTATGAGGGGGGGGGGGGGGCGGAGGGGGGGGGGACATATTTCCCCCAATTTTTTAGAGCGTGGGGTCCCTGATAATATATCAATAATAATATATCCCATTCAGCCAGGGGTTTATCCAGTGAATCGGGCCAACTGAGAGGGCCCCCGACTGAGGGCCCCGAGGCAGTGAACAAAAACCCAGTTTTATTATATAAACTAGAAAATGTGCTCCTCGGAGCACAAGTCTCCGCCAGCAGACCCGTGCTATTTTAATAGCACGGGTCGTCTTGGTAGAACGGGTCGTCTTGGTAGAATGCGCGTGGTTTTTGGTGTCTGTATGTAGTGTCTGCATCTAAAAAATGTTCTTCTTGAAGCAATGTGTCATATGGGAGTCGTCGTAATTGACTGGTTTGTTCAAATGCTTGTCTGTCTTCTTCATCTTCATTGTCTTGAACAGTTTCAGCAGTTGATTGGTGTGTTTGATCTATGTCAGTTTTCTCTAGTGCTACATAATGTATTTGATCAAGGTGGCCAATTGTTACAGTATTAAGACTTCGGCCTTGTTGTGGGATCAATTCAACTCTATAGTCCTCTTCTGTGTTACTGTTGTAGATGAGTATGCTTTCTTAGCTTTGGCCTTCTGCGCCTTTGCTTGACCAATGTTAGGTGTTCTCAGAGGGACACACACACGCACGGACGGGTGATTGTACTGGAAGGTACTGTTCCAATCAAGACTGATTGATCCTGTCTTACCTCACTTCAAAAAACATAAATGTCTTTTTGAAGTGACACACCTATTTATAGGATTTTATTTCGTCATGCGTCCCTCTAGCCAATCAAAGGCATTGGTGTCAACATATTGACACGTGTCACGTGGAGCTTGACCAATGTTAGCTTGGCTAGGAGGGAGGTGAACACACAGCGGGACGAAGCAAAAACATACTCTCCGCCTCCGGCGGAGACAATAAAAACAAAATAAGCATTTAAACCATCAAACATATACTTTACGTACTCATGCACAACAAGCATGTGTATTTTTATATTCACATAACCCTAACCCTAAGAAATGCTAAGCCAAGTGCCCCCCCCCCACACACACACACACAGAAAAAAAGGCGTCCGAAGGATATCTATCTTATATATCTTCAGCACTGCACGGTGCATAATTATTCCCTCATTAACGTGGGGATTTCACAGTTCACGTTCACCTTCCGTGTCTTGTGTCATGATCAGTTGGAAACAAAGACTGAAGAATGTCATACTCATTAAAAACCTATACCTGCAGCTGGGTGAGATGACTCAGAGAGGCCTCCAGTAGCTCTGAGGCATTATCATGCGTAGAGATAACGACAGCCAGCAGAGCCCTCACTGTGCGCTATTGCGGTCTACCCACGCTTCCTGGCCCGGGACTGACAGGCCTGATTCATACACACACACACACACACACACACACACACACACACACACAACGTCGTACGACCGAGCATAAATTAGGCAACATGATGTTGTTTACTGCAGTGGCTCTCAAACATGTTCATGTCAACATTGATATGTATTTGGCCGCGGACCCTCATCTGAAAATATTTTGTGCCTGGACCCCCGAAACAATATTTATGTATGTTCAAGTTGTAATTGTTACAAGTTTTGTTCTTCTTTTTAGAGCAGATCTGATATTTTCAAATAGCTGATGGTTAAACTGAATTTGCTACCCCTGGGGGTCCCTGGAACCCACTTTGAGAACCACTGGTACAGTATGTGTCCAAGCTTGTGCATTATGCTGAAGCAAATCATGGTTCACCCTCTTCATTAAAATTCTGTGGGATTGAGAAAATTGTGATGCCTATCAGCCTATCTAAAGAAACTGGCCCAGAGAGAAATGCAGTGGATATACACACTCAACACTATGACACCCAATGGACTTAATGACGATTATAGCTTAAAATGCTTTTTGGGTTAAAACTATCTTTGATGCCCCTTCACTGTGTATTGGATGTGTTACTTTATGATATGCCTTACATTATCTGTAATTGCCTGTGTTCTTGCATACTAGTGATTGGACCTTGGTGATTGACTTGAGATTTCAGCTGTTGGTGAACTCTGACCTCTTGTATAAAGTGAGTTGAATCTATGTGATATGAATGCTCTGAGGAAGGCTCATAGCCGAAACGCGTAAGCGTTCATTTTATTGGTGTGCCAATAAAAAGTGGAAATGTGAGTAATTTGTCGTCCATTTAATTGAAATTTTTGGATGTGCTACCCTTTTGGATTTTTTTTTTTTCCTTTTTTTGATATGTATACTGGACTTTGGGTCTGGCACTCCACTGAGAACCCATTGTTGATGCGCAACCTCTTTTTCTTATCCATTTTTATACCCTCAGAGATAAATTGATACTCTTTAGACCGTAATAGTGTGGTGACGGCATTCTATGTGACATGCTGTACTCATCCAACATGCTTGTTTAGTTGATTTAACTGATATATTCTACTGAGGGGATGAGGAAATGGGATTCATTATACTGTACTGATATCTTATTTGGTATTTTTCTTTTCTTTTTATTTATCAGAGACCGTAGACCATGACTCCCACAGAGTTCTTAAGCTGCTCATTTTCAGCTGTAGTTTCTGAAAGGTACAATAGAATACATTATTTCAAGTATTAATGCACAACTTCCTACAATACCCTGCAGTTATTTTGTCATAATAACCACTGTAGGCTATAGCTTTATATCACCTTCAAACAATAACACAGTGTTTTGGAAATGTGTTTTTGTCATAGTGTGTGATCTCATTATTGGCAAGAAGCGAGGGCAGGCCACTCCCTCATGTGATTGGTTATGGTAAATGACCTCCGATGCTCCCCAGGGAATGAGCTAATAGCAGGCTCTTCCATGATGGACCTGGTTAGTAATGTGCATCAACAACTGAACTGTTATTCCCTATAAAAGCTTTAATGGAGGCTCACGCAACAGCCCCGGAATATGCACATTTACATGAACACATTAACTCTATACCAATACCAAATATACTGTAAAAGCTATTCATTCATCCTACATGCTGGCTGCCCCCAACAGCCAACAGCCAACAGCCAACAGCCAACAGCCAACACACACGCACACGCACACGCACACGCACACCCACACGCACACGCACATGTCCAAAGTATGCTTTGGAAAATGGTCTGAAATAATGTATTGAACATGCACGGTACACCATTATCAGACCAAATTATACTCTTCAACTTAGGCAATTTGTAGCAATTGTTGAAATATTAGGCCTTGAATGTGAAATGTTCAAGCATGTTCAATTCACCTAAACTTTACCTTATTTCATGCCATTTTCAGAGTATACATTTATTCTATCCTGCTGCGGATAGACACATAGACAGACAGACAGACAGACAGACACACACCGGGGTAAACGCTTGATTTAACATTAATAGTGAGTAGTTAAGGTGAGTGGGAAGATGCTAATGTCACACATTATTTCCATTAGCCTTCTCACAGGAAACAGAAATTGTCTCACCATTAGCCAGCCCACAAGAAACACATGGCTGCTGATCGAGTAACAGAAAAGTAAAGCCCTTGCTCTTGCTCCCTCTCTCTCTCTCTCTCTTTTCTTTTTACTGGCTCATCATCCCTAACCTTGAACAGGACGCTATAGGAATTAAACACAAGCAGCAACTGGCGAAGAAGATAGACAGGTCTCACCTTTCTGTCTCAGAAGTTCTGCCGGTGCATTTTGACCTTTCAGCTGACCTACAGGAAATAGAACGGCATGTCTTACAATTACAGAAAACGAACCCAAGTACTGTTCTCTCTCACACATATTGGGACCTGCAGAGCAGGAGCAAATTATTAGTTAACCTTTTCTTCCTTCCTAACCTCAGCCATTCCAATTAGAGCAGACACTGTGCCACAGGTCTTTGCTCCAGTATATCTGTTCTCTTCTTGCAAGGGCTGTATAAAGTACATTCTGCAGAATCCCACCTTTTTATATCGTTGCTGTCGGGCAGAAACCTCTTATCTCCATATTCTAACTTTTTGTGTGTTTTCACCCTACTTGATCATACTGCAGCGTCACACAAAAGCATCAAAAGTAGCAGATCTGCAAGCTCAGAACGGGGCGCAAAGCGACACGTTTTGTGCTTGTAGATCTGCTACTTTTGCTGTTTTTGAATTTTGAATCCTGGCTGAATCCCTTGGACATATGAGGTTTCCACCAAACATGCCTTGCCTTATGGCATCACTCTGAAGAGGCTAACAATGTTAATAACCGGGGGGTGGGGTGAGGGGTACCATAATCAGTAAACAGCCATCCTAATGATTATGGGTTTTGAATTTGTGTGACTTTTTTTTGGAGGAGGGGTAGGTCAACCTAAATTCTCCTTTGTGTCTCTCAGTTTTTTCTTCACAGGACCATCAATCGTCCTCCTTGTTCCTCCGTGGGGATCACGAAGGCAGATTGATTTCCACATTGGCGTCCATCTGTAATCACCCACACAGGGACGAGGCACAAAGCTGAGGCAGTTTAATTACTTCACGGTACAAAAGCAAGGACACTGGGGCCAGACCTAATCTGCCGAGGGCTTCTTTTTTTTTTTTTGCACTGGCAGTTTGTCTGGTTTCCAGGCTAGCACTCCATCACTGTTTGAGGTCTAAATCTCTCCTATGACTTCTCATTTCCATTGGAGGCTTCTCTTCAAAATCAGTTTGGTACTTCAAGTTCCCCAAATTCCCCTTTTGAAATACTCTGACCGATGTCAACTCGCTTCATCCTCTGCAAAATTCATCTGGCTCCATTTTTCCTGGAGGGCTTTATATGGTTGCTTTTAATGGGCCTCTCAGCTGTTGTTACTTAGCATGGTCAACGTGGTGCCCACCAGGCTTTCAAATGGGCTTTAGAAAGCCTCTTTAGAAGGCAGGCGCAAAGGTCAAGGCTATACTGCAGGATCCTGTGTTACTGGCAATAAGAAAGGCTTGGACTAGTTGTGAGATTGTATGATGAAGAGGAACTTGTCTGAGACGTTTTCATGGGCTGTGGCAGTCATTAACCAGCCTAAATACTTGCTATGCTATAGGCCCCCTCCCCTTTTTCCCTCTTCACCAATATCTTCACCGTTAATAGCCGATATACAAGCTCACAGAACGTCATGTTGTGAGCTTGTAGATCTGCTATTTTTACTGAATGTTCGCCCAAGAATAGGGACACTCGCGTTCAGCTTATTGATGTGTGGCTTTGGAATGGTTTATTCACAGATGCTTGGGTCATAACTAGTTGTGCCAAAATTCTCTGAACTTCCATTATGTTATATTTTAGACCACTGCAACAAAAATGTATTGACATATGATATTAGCTACTCAGATAAATCGTGCAATGCAAGCCTGAATGTCAAAAGTCATTATGTAAAACACACAATCATATTATTTAAGTAAATGTAAATGTCACCACCAATATTTAAGTAAATGTCACCATTAATGCTATATTTATAACTTAATAATTAATAATTAATAATTTCAGTATACAATGTTGAGTTTTACTTTTCGTGCCAGGAATCAATTGCAGAGTAGGAGTCACACTTTTCCGATGATGGATTGCTCATTTTGAAATGAAACTCTTCACTTGGGAGTGTTGCATTAGCATTTTTAATAATGCAGAGCTGTCATACTTTGACATATTGTAAAGGCATGTTTGAAAAACTCTGTGACATGAATAAATCTTGTATGTCACCGTGGATGAATAAACTAGATGACAGCCTTGCTCAATATTGTTTTTATGACCTCACTCCACTCCCTAAATTAATTGTAATCATTGTAGCAGGCCACTGTAGGAGAAGGATGTTCCACTCCATGAAATATAATTGTCTTCGGATGAGATAATTAGCAGTGGCAAGATCATCATCAACCAGGGGAGGACAGATCCATAGCTTAGGTCTCTCAAGGCCATTTGCCTTAATTAGAGGTCCATACATTTATCAGCAGAAGTGTCGCAAGGCCAATATAACATGGCTAGTGCAGTTAAATGTGTGTGCCTCATAAACCAGTGAGGCCCAGACTGTCAGAAAAGGGCATGAAGGAAATGATTGAAAGATAAGAGAAAACTTTTGCCAGCAGGCCATATATTGTTTGTAATGTGTTTTGTATTTGTATTTGCCAGTACAATAGAGAGCAGTTTGCTTTTTCTGTGTGCTATTTATACCTCTATAATGAGCTTCACTCGCTAATTTGAAGTGAACTAAAAGGGTTTTAACTAAGTTATATGAATTACTGAGAGTAGCCAGAGATTTAAACCCTCGGCTGTAATCATCTCACTTAAAAAAAAGGGAAAAGAAAGAAAGAAAGAAAGAAAGAAAACACATCCAGCTGCAACATTATTTGCAACTGGAGCTGACTACATAATTAACTCTCGAGCATGGACATTTTCATATCAGTCTTTATCATATCAATCATTATAAAACCTTGAATAATGGGGGGGAAAAATCAACATTCCCTTTTTAGTTATTTTTTATTTTTGCTTGGATAAATTAGTTTTGGACACAGTAAGGTTGCATAAAACACGACATACTTAAATACAGAAAACATACAACCAGACACAACTACATTTACATCATTTATGTATTTACATGTCTGCTTCTATCTACAGTGCTTGAGGAAATGTTTGGACTGAATAGAATGAAAGTTTGTTCAATTTGCGCTGTACTGAGTCTGCGACTGCCTGGAGGGGGAAGCTGAAACTCCTGGAGTGCATGGGAATGATGTGAAATGGTTCTCCTGACCTGTGTAAAGATGGTCTCTTTAAAGATGGGCTAAAGAGAAAGGTGCTGACTCACACCTGTGACCTTTTAGAACTGTATGAACCAGACACACGTTGTAAGTGTGAGTGCGGTTGTTTACTACATTTACTGAATTGGTATATCCACCCCTAAGATTTATTTTCTTAATTTCAGGTTCACAGTAAACATGCTGCCGCCTCCATACACCCACAATTGTTATCTCATCCACTGTTCTGATGCAGTATGCTACCGTTGTTGCTCTCCCTCACTTATATTTATGCAGCAACAAATGCATGGCACCGTTAACCCCTCTAAACGGCTGAATAACAAATAAATAATTAGTGATAACTATTTGCCAATTACAAAGACCATAGATTTTCTCTCAGTGGTAATTTATGTTGCGTCAATATCTGTAGTCCTAAAATGTTCATGAGCATTGCAGTCAGTAGCATTACATGTTATTTAATGTGCTTTACATTGCCTGCTTTAAGCAGTCCGATGCTTAAGTGTCACTATTGTATTTTAGAATACACACTGACTCGAAATGTTATTGATTCATGCTAAATTATATCCAGCTCAGCTCAGTTCATACATAATGGATAAAATGCCTGCTCGGAAAGGCCCATTTTCCTCCTACTAACTTAAAGACATTCTAAAATAAAGCATAGAAAAAGGATAGGGAAATGGTTGCTCTGTGAGATGATTGCATACTTACTGTTATTTTCTTGAAGGTCATATTTAATGTGTGTAATTATTGCCATGCAATTACAATACGTAACTGCTCCAGGGTGCACCTACACAGGCTTTTAAACTTTTATGTCGAGGTAATAAGAAAAATGTGTCACTTTATAATGTAGCACTCTGGCACATATACAGTAGTTCCTATATTTCTAAATGTGCCATTATAGAGGAAGAGATTACTTTCCCCATTCCTGCAGCTGAGAATATCTGTCAAACAGATACAGGGATGAACAACAGGCACAATAGGATTTTAAGCCTTAGCATTCTTATTTAAATTAATGCAAGTGACCATCAGTTGAATTTGAATCCACCATTAAAAAAGATGATCTGATTTCAATGCACGGAAACATACTCAACTCCATTATTATATCTGCTAGCTGAGTACCTTATTTTTTGTTTGTTTGTTTTGTTTTGTTTTAAGTAGTTCTGGTTTTACATAATGACTTTTGACATTCAGGCTTGCATTGCACGATTTATCTGAGTAGTTTATATCATATGTCAATACATTTTTGCTGCAGTGGTCTAAAGCATTTTTTAAATCATATTAATAAAAATCGGGGAATCCAAAACCAATATTGACCTGCAAATCTTGAGCTCCTTGAGCTCAACAGTAAACTATTAAGACCAGAAGTTCTCTGATTTATATCTTCAGACCAGCTGTGAAAATCTGAGTGGGGAAAGTGAATGAGTAACTTTACGCCCTCTCAACAACTACCACTGTGGTGAGTCAGGATCTTGTCCTTCAACCCTGCCAACCGAAGTGCTCAGTGGTCAACACAGGTCTGTGATTGTACTGGGTTTTTCTGCAAAAAATCCACACAAACAAACAGGGGAAAACAATCTATTTACACCTATTTACATACAGTAGCTATTTGTTTCGACCTATACAGCATTGGTTCACAAAATGGGGTCCGGGGACCCCCAGGGGTCCTTGGGGGGGCTCCAGATGGTCCCCAGCAAAAGTAGTAGCAAAACACTCCACAATGTTTTCTATGTATGTTTCCAAAACCATTTTGTATACAGGAGGTGTAGATGGATGCCCCTATTTTTAGACAGCTGATGTAAGTAGAAAGTCCTCGCCCATTAAAGGTCGAGGAGAGGGGAATGGGAGCAGACAGGGGGTGTCTCTGTCTGTTGCTGCTGCTGCTGTCATCAAAATGGTTTGGGTAACTCAATACTGATGTACGCATCTGTGTCACAAGGAAACAAGTCAGCAGGATGGAACACGTGAATTACTCCTCACTAGATCCATGTGCCTTCACCTGTTACTGGGTGCACTGCGATATCAAACACCATGTCTTGGGCTGGCAGAGGAATAAATCTGCATCGGAAAGAGATTGTTTCCCCTCCAGAGCGATGTATGAATGCGCACCGGAATGGTATAGGCTGAATCTGAACGACGTTGTCACTGACAACATCCTTGTTGCAGAGACTGCAAACAACGGATGAATAGTAATCCATATGGATTTGTCACCGGTAAATATCGGATTAATCATAACACCAGAAAAATCTGTGAGGGGGGAGAAGTGATATTATGGGGAGTGACAATGTCAGAAATAGATACTAGAGATACATGTTATATAATCAGAAACATACCAAAATGTTCAAACAATTGGAACACCTGCCCCTTTGTTCAACAGTTTGTCTATTGAACCATTGCCCTATATTATAAAAGAAATAGAACTTTGGACATTGCAGTGTACATTCCTTCCTATGAAAGTCAAGCTAGTTAGTTGCTGTATCCACTTTCAGGTTGATTCCATCAACCTGAACCTAAAAGTAGCCTAAACACAGTTTGTGTTTAGGCTACTTTTACCTACAGCTAACACTACCATAATTGCTCCAAATCACTAACGACAACCAACACAGTAAGGGAAGAATTGTCTATCCATACAGAGATTGTTGTGAAAATGAACAATTTATACAAAATGGATGAATAAGCACAGTAGTTATTCTGAACACTCGCTAAATGGCTCAAATCTGTCCATTTTTTTTGGTTGTAAGGATTTACAGGGCTTTACTGTAACTGTCCTACAAGTCATAATAGGTCTCTGTAATAATAATAATAATAATAGTAATAACAATGATAATAAACTTTGTCATGCAAAAAAGCATTTTATGTAGAAGCAGAATCTATGCAAAGGAAATATTCACAGACAGTGACAAGTTGACAACTGAAGCAATCATGAAAAAAGTATTTTATGAACCGAAATCCTGCACACTGCTCTTGCTCAGCAGCATCAGTTTTTATTCAAATTGACAGACGTTTCGGTCCCTCTGGACCTTCCTCAAGAGTGATGATGGTCCAGGGGTCTGTCAAATTGAATAAAACCTGATGCTGCTGAGCAAGAGCAGTGTGCAGGATTTTTGTTCATGAATTTTTTTTTCATGATTGCTTCATGTAGTAGCAGAATGAAATGCCTGTTGGGCAACTGGTGAGAAATTGTTAAGAGCAGAAGAGAGATGTTTGTGCGTGTGCCTGTGCGTGTGCGTGTGCGTGTGTGTGTGTGTGTGTGTGTGTGTGTGTGTGTGTGTGTGCGCGTGTGTGCATGTGCATGTAGGTGCGCGTGCATGTGTCTGTATGCATTTGTGAGCATGAGTGGGTGGTGCATGGTATTTGTATAAGCCTGTGTGCGCGCACTTGTAAATCTAAATTTGCATTGAGCAAGCCAAAGGAACATTGTTCCGCAGCACAATGTGCGCCTTTTACATTCCAGCTCCACCTGTTGGGGTGGACAAAGGGCTTCCCCTTGGCTTTGACATTGTGTGAATCTGTTGCCGGCCCCTGTCTGGAGAGATAGCAGGATGATGCGTGGGACGTGTGTGGGTGGACAGCCTGACGACACGTTGCTACCCTCCATCACAACCTCCCTTCTCCTCGCCCACAAGCCCAACTCAGTGGTCAAGTATGCCACACCATCCCTTTAGGACATGTCTTGTTGCAGCCAATGAAATGTATTTGGCAGGCAACTGCTCTGGCACCTGGCACTGTCACTGAGGCCTAAATTACTGCACAATAGGCCTATATTCTGGAGTGTTGGGCCCAGTTAAATTAACACTCCGCATTTGCAATGTGTGGATAAAACTAACAATGAACTGGAAAGTAGATGGTATGAAGTTGCTGTTGTTAGTCACAGCTATATAGCCAGCCTGATGTGTTAACTCATAATTTAAATTATACTAGTGTATCAGTTCAATTTAAAACAGGAATATTGCAACAATGATGAAGAGGATTTTTTTTCTTGCATTCTCTAACAAAACAGACATTATAGTGTATCAAACAGTGGGTAGGCCTATCACTTAATTAGTTTAATATTAGACAATATTCAGAGGAATAGATTACAGTATATTGCCCTATATATGACAGTGTGATAGCCTATAGCCTATGATTGTGGAGTAGGTTACATACAGTAAACATAGCCTACATGTGGGGAATGTAGCCTACTGGCGCCAAAGCACAGATTATCAATATTTCACTGTTCATTCCTTTCCTAGGTGCAATTCCTTTTGAACAGGTGCAATTTCTTAATTGTCCTTTGAAATGTTCAACCACCTCTTTCTAAGATGCTATGTGCCATTATCCCAGCAATTTTAGTTTAACATAAACCCACTAGTGCAGGGGTCTTCAACAGGGGGTCTGGGACCCCTAGGGGGTCCTCACAATTACTACAGGGGGTCCACCAAATCTTTGTGTGATGGGGAACATTAGCTGAAAATAGCAGATCTACAAGCTCCACAACGCCTCGCGCTGCGAGGTGTTGTAAGCTTGTAGATCTGCTATTTTCGGAGAGTTGGGGTAGAGGGAAAAAAGTGCAGACCAAGTACAGAGCCAACGGTCAAGTTGACTAAATATTGAGGGTTTAAAAGAGAAAATACACATTATAATATGAATCCAACTATGAAATCTATGGAAAAGTTTAATCTGCAACACAATTGTAAACAATGTAGTGGGGGTCCCTGCTTCATCTCTCGCTCAGCTAAGGGGTCCTTGGCCTGAAAAACGTTGAAGACCCCTGCCTGTTAAACATAGCAACTCATTAGGTATTTAGATGTGAACACTTAATTTTCTTACAATTCCTTTCTCAGTTATGTGGTGGTTCATTACAAGATAATATGCTATATTCAGTGACCTCCTCTCTCCATAGGGCTCTGTATCCCTGCACTTCTTGAGGGGGTCTTCAGAAGAGGCATGAGAGCGTCACTGGGAGAAGGGCGCATGGCGTTGTCCCAAACCCCAGCTCCACCGGCACACCTGTGAGAGCCCGGTGATGGAGTCATCCTCAAGTTGTCATCGTCACCCGAGCGCAAGGCCATCAGCTCGATCTCATGCTTGGCCGCGGTCTCTAGCACCTGTTGTTTGTTGTAGAAAATGACAAAATTGTTGATGATGGGATGTATCGGCAGGGCGATGGCGATCACTCCGCAGAGAAAGCTGGCGGCCGCGTTGCACCGACCCAAGGTGGTCTTGGGGTAGATGTCTCCGTACCCCACCGTCGTCATGGTGATGACTGCCCACCAGAAGGACTGCGGGATGCTGGTGAACAAAGTCTCCGGGTGGCTCTGCTCCATGGTGTAGCCCAGCGCGGAGAACAGGAACACTCCCACGCCCATGTACATCAGCAGCAGACCCATCTCCTTCAGGCTGCTGGTTAAGGCTGACGTGAGAGTCTGCAGACCCGCGGAATGGCGTGCCAGTTTGAAAATGCGCGCAATGCGCATTATGCGCAAAGCCTGCACCGCCTGCTGCACGTTGGCCAGCTCCATCATCGCCGCGCCGAGGAACGTCAAAGTGAGCACCACGTAGAAAGGCATGATGGCCATGAAGTCGATGATGTTCATGAAAGATAGGACGAATTTGACCCTATTCGGGGAGGCTATCAGACGCAAGACATATTCGATCGTAAACCATCCGATGCACACGGTCTCGATGACCTCCAGAGTCGGATGCTCCGACATGTTACCTTCTGAGTCTTCCACCTGCAGCTCTGGAATGGTCCCTATGCACATCACCACGGAGGAGACGAGGATGAAGAGGAACGAAGTGATGGCGATGGTGCGCGCGGGGAGCGAGGACTCCGGCTTCTCCATGAGTCTCCACAGGAACATCTGGATCCGCTGGAACCCCCTGGCCGACGGATCCCCCTCTCGGTCCACCAAGATAGTTTTCACTTTCTCGGCGATCTCCTCGAGCTCCACCTCCACGTCGTTCAGGTTGCTTTTGCAGCATTCGTCGAGGAGTTCTGGGTCGATTTTCCAGTACTCCATCTCCTTCATGAAACAAATTGGACAAATTCCTCTTTTCATGTGTACCTCTCCATAATAATACAACTCCATTATGCATTTAAATGCTTCGGGGTCTCTGTCAAAATAAAACTCCCCTGTTTCGGGGTCATAGTCGTCACACAGTGAAGATAGGTCCCCCGAAGTTCCTACTGACCATTTGAGCAGTTCTGCTAAACGTGTCTCAGGGTAACGATTCAAAATGTCTCCATACAGCAATTGTTTGACACCACCAATATTAACGTCAATCTCTGTCTCTTCACTTGCTTCAGAACCATTGCAATCCGCGTATCTTGTCCTTGGAAACCCCCACATTCTGTTCCGAGGTTCACTAATAGCTAGTCAGTGAAATTGATATTGTGGCAAAACTTCACAGTCATACCCAAAAGTGTTTCATAGCCTATATAAGTTAGATCTCCAACGACACGCGCAAACTCTCAATCCATTTGTTTCTCTCTCTCTCTCTCTCTCTCTCTCTCTCTCTCTCTGGTGCCTATTAGTAAAAACAAAATGTCTTTGCTTGACGATCACTGCAATGCATTAACTTGTCTGCTCTGTCTGCGCGCGTCTTTTTTTTGCAGTGGTGCGTGCTCTGAAAGTTGGCGTTGTGCGCGCAGCGTCGCGGGACGCGCACGAGAACAAATCTGCACGGCGTTGGGTGAATAGCAAACAACATGGGTGGATGAAAAAAAAACAGAAACGCGTGGGGAGGGGGAGCCGAATTACAAGGACGGGTCAGCAGTGGTGTAAAGTATATATATGCTACATTTACTCAAGTACAATTTTGAGGTATTTTTACTTTACTGGATTATTTCCAATATTCAGTAGCCTACTTTTACTAATACTCCACTACATTTCAAAGGCATATTGAACTTTTACTACAATTATTTGAAAACTTTAGTTGCTAACTTTGTGGATTTTGATTATTATTACAACACATACATTCAGCCCTTACATTTCGGCCATTTGAAAATAGCCGATCTACAAGTTCACATCTGAGCTTTGATACCATACTCAGATGTACAAATACTTTTGTACTTTTACTTAAGTAAATTTGGAATTCCGGACTTTTACTTGTAACAGAGTATTTCTGCATTGCAGTATCGATACTTTTACTTACATAAAAAAGAGTAGCCTACCTTTTCCACCACTGCGGGTCAGACTCAGGGCATCTTCTTAATGGTAACAATACACAGCATTAACAGTAGCCTATTATGAAGTTGCTGCCCCACCAAAGCAATCAAAAAGAATCTATGTTTTGGTAGCATACCAGAAAAAGGGGGAGCAATAAGGGTTATGGGAAACTTGGTGCATTTGAAATTGTTTAGACCTACATGTATGTAACACATGATTTGAATTAGAAAGCAACGTCTAAGTGCGTTTATAGAATTGGACACACATATTTTTGGTCGTGTTAAATGACTCCACCTAGCGATGATAAGCAAACATTGCACTATATATATATATATATATATATATATATATATATATATATATATATATGTTACAGGGTGAATGGAGAACCAGGGTGATTGAAGAAGGCTCGCTCGTTTTTACCACCCACCCAGCAATTCTGTAGAAGCAACACTAGACACTAGAGGGAGCCACAAGCCAGGCTTGTGCACAAGCATATATGGCCGCTACCACACACACACACACAGTCACACACACACACGCGCGTGCGCGCACGCACACGCGCACATGCTTTCAATGGACTGTTAAGATACTTTTATTGTGTTCTGCTGGCTTTTCTTTTAGTTTCTCCCTGACACACACACACACACACACACACACACACACACACACACACACACACACACACACACACACACACACACACACACACACACACACACACAGTGATCCATGAAAAGAACTATTCTGTCCCTATCGGTTTACAAATCAAACGGCGCTGAGTCGACTAGTGGAGCGTCGGCCGGTCAGTGCGGGCACTCGCGCCCGGAGGCGCGAGGGCGCACTTCCTCGGCCTCAAGCTCCACTAAGTCGGCGCGCCGTGCGTGTGAACGCGTGTTCAGCGTTCCCCTCATAGATATTATGGTTGCTATGTGGGGGGGAACAACAAAAGACAGGTCTCCACTCTCCGTCGGCGCATCAAAGCCCCGCCTCTCCGCGCTCTCCTTCTCCTCCTCCTCGGAGGAGGAGAAGGAGAGAAGGAGAGGACGGGACGGTTTAAAACGCGAGGAGGAGGAGGAGGAGGAGGAGGCTCCTCTTCCTCGCGAGCCTCGCGTAATAACCCCCCGCATCGCAGCGCCGTCCTCCTCCTCCTCCTCACGAGCCTCGCTAATAAACCCTGTCTCGAAAAGCCCCGCATCGCCCCGAAGCCCCGTGCCTAAAAACAAGCGCTCTGTCTTCAATCACCCTGGCTCTCCAAACACCCTGTGACATATATATATATATATATATATACACACACACATATACATCTTATTGTTTTTTTGTTTGTTATTCAACTTTTAGAATGAAGCAAGATACTGCTACTGACAGCATCTAACTGTATACTTATGACTTGGACTTTTTCTATATAGCCTACCAACAGGTGTACAAAAGACTGTTTAACATTATGCAGGGAAATTATAAACTTAGTAAACTTGTAGCTTTTGCCAGTGGACAGAGAAGCACTTTCCAAAGTCGGGTGCTAAAAATGATCAACAGGGGGGCATACAGTACATTTCTCATCGGGGGCACTTTATTTTGAATCACATCACCATAGATATAACAAATGCCTATATACAATATGTCACCTTATTCACATAACCCATCAGAACACAATGATGTACCGAAAAACAGTAGGCTACGCTATGTAAAATGATGCACCAAAAACAAACAGTATAAATGAAACACAATCAAATTAGGCTAGCAACGACGAGACGTAAAGCTCTTATTATGCCTGCCTGTAGTAGTCCTAGCTCCTAGACTTATACTGAAAACTGAAACACATCGTAAAGAAAGTTGTCACCCATACAGAAAACACACTAACACAGTGATGACTGTCTGATCACATCACATTAATGTAACGTGTTGTCACCACGCCAGCTCCACGGCGGGAGGTACACAAAAACAAAACAAAACCTGCGTCTTCACAGCGGGAGTGAGTGAGTGACGATTCCAGCACCATGGACAGTTCATTGGCGCATAACAAATTAGGCTAATAATTTAGCCTGTGCAGTATTTTTTTAATCAAAAATACAACAGACCTACGTGTATGTTTTGTTATTATAATAATTTAATTCACAATTAGAGTGTGGCGAAAAGGCAGTAAATCTTCCTGAGAACAGTGTCCTTCTATTCATTTTGGGCCATTATGTTCCTGAAGCATATCTCCCAGAATGGCATAAAAACAACTCTGCACTATAGGCCTGTATAACGTAACCCTCTATTTGTATTTGAATTTATAATTAACCAATGAATAATGTGTATATATTTAACATTTTGTAAAACATATTAAAATGTTTTTGGGACCAATTTGGATTGGGGTGATGGTGGGGGTCTGCTGGGCCCAAAAGTCCAGTCTGGGAGGGCATTGCCCTAAATGCTCTAAAAGTGACTATATCAGTGTATACTGCTGCAGTGCAGACTCTTGGCCCAATGGCAGTAGGCCCGGCAAGAGGGCCAAGGGAAGACAGTCACTGCCCTGTCACTGCCAACAACAGGTTTTCTCGAGGAGCTATAGGCCTCCCTGGCCCCACTTGCACTGCCAAACATGCCCGGCTATATGCCACATGGTCCCAGTTTTGGTCACTGACGATAAAACAAATTTGAACTGTGACTGGTGAGCAGGCCCCGGTCCCCGATGAGAAGAAAATGTTCCCCAGAGTTGTGGTCTGTAAGACCTGGCACCATTAGTTCTGGCTGGTTAACATCCAAGACGTGTGCATCATTGGTTTACTTTAGACCTATGGTTTGGACCTATACCTAAACGATGGGGACCCATTGTGGATGTGCTCAGGGCCTGCCTCTAGTTGGCACAGAAAATATAGCCCTCCAGCATCACTGAGGGAGAAGACCTGTGCCAGTATTCAGTTTTGGGCACAGTAGTCTGTGTTCCCATTCCTGTCAGCTGCCAGAGAGAACACTTCTACATCAGCCTAGCCAGCCGCTCAGATAATTACACCAGCCAATGGGACCATGATGCCAGCCCAACCAGCCACCTATAGTGCTACGCCGGTCAGCGGGGGTCCATGCAGTCAGGCTTGACTTCACAGAGGACTAGCCACCAGCATCAACACCAGCCCAGCCAAGGAACATAGAGGGAAGACAGTCGTCTGTATACAGTCCTCATCACATTCCGTGATGAGGACTGTACAGACTAAACCATTCCAGCATAAACATTAACACTGAGGATGTTTACCCCGTCTGTCTCCGCCCACGACAACTGCCTTTACCAAAAAGGGAAGCCACAGAGAACAAAAAGAAAATCAAGAGATGGCAGCAGCAGGCATTATCGAACCCTCCAACTTCAGTTGCAAATGGGCTACTCTACTGGACCATGTACTCTGCTGGAAGGACCCTCTGACATGGTCACTATAGTGTAGCTGGTTGGGGGATGTAATTGGGATGGGTTGGCACCATATAGCCCCTCGCCAGCACCGAAGATAACCAGGGGATACGGTGAGACCCCCCACACTGGATGACTCTCATATGAGGACACCAGAGCCATACCAGGCCTGGGAAGTGAAGGGGGCTGAAACAGAAACTGTGTATGACAGAGGTGTCCTCTGGGACTTCGTCCGGGGGTGGATTACTGGCTGTGTAGTTTTTCAGGATGAACCAATGGACAGAGGTCTTTCTAGCATGCCTTGGGGCACACACTAACTAACTATTATTTTTGATTGTGTTTCCGCCAGGCCGAAGGCGTGACCGAGACTATGTATTCTCTCCTGTCCGTGTGTCCTTGTGTGTGTGCGTGTGTTCGTCCGTCCGTCCGTCCGTCCGTCTGTGAGCAGCTAATCTCCGGCACCGTTGGCCGATCGGTGTGAAACCTGGAGGCCAGAGCAGAACAGTTGCCCAAATATTTCACATCGGCCTGTTATAGCGCCACCAGCAGATTTTTGCAAAACACATTTTTGGCTATTGCTCCTACAGATTTTGAGTGGCCCGTTTTGAACAAAATGCCTCAAATCATGAATGCAGCATCCGATTGCCATGAAACTTTCACGCACATTCATCACTAAGGATGAAATGCCACCCTAATTTTTTCATTCTCATGGTGGCGCTATGACAGGCTGATTCGCGTGTTTACATATAACTGGACTGATCGGCATGAAACTTAAACATAAACTCCCTAGAGGCCATTTTTCACATCAGCCTTTTATAGCACCAACAGGAGGCCAAACTTAATTCAATTTGGTACACATCATCTCTGTAGTTATGTTATCATATATGCCAGATTTCTTATATTCCATGTTGTTTAACTACGATTGGCTTTCAAAGTTTGCAGGAGTGGCCCTTTTCTCACAAAATGCTAAAATAATACAGACACTGTTTCATTGCTGTGAAAGTTTGAATAGCTTAAAGTTATACAATGCAGGTCCACAAATAACAATTTTTAGCAGCCTCTGCTGGTCATTACCGTCACTGCAGGCCGTTCGTTTATTCCTCTGTTACCCAGAATTCCATTTGTTTTCACCGGAAGACGGAAGCGTTTCAAAAAGCGTTCTTTTAATTGTTTTATACGATCTGTGGATCTTTTCTCTTAGCCAGTGGAGCTTTAGTTACCGTGAGCTGTTTTCTTTTTCTGTTGTTTTTCGATCTTCAAATCATACAATCTCTTAAAAACAGAGTGAGTTTCCTTTTTGTTATTAGCGCGGTAGTTCTTGGCCAAACAGGAAACCGGTGCGGTAGTTCCTGGCCAAACAGGAAACCGGTGCATTTCCGCTTCCGTTTTCCGGCCAGATGACGTCATTTTCGCGGGAAAGGCGTCCCTGACAGCGTTCAATTGAAAATATATAAATAAAAGGCTTTCGGGGTGAAATTCATGGAGTGGGTGTTGTGAAACATTTGCCACTCACAAAAGATATACAATTTAACTTTAGTTTTATTGAAAAAGTTACCTAGTATTACTTTAACAAAGAAATGCCACCATACCTTTTTCAAAACAGCCTCATGGTGGCAATATAACAGACTTATTTATGCTTTAAACTCCTGAATTGTAGCTCTTACTATCAAAACATATAAAAATTACAATGACTGGATTCCGAACCGAATTGCTGGCCCACAATAACCTACCTGGCCTGGCGGAGACCAGAGTAGCACTTTTTCTAGTTGCATATTGAGTTTTGAGTTGGAAAAAAATGAGAGGTTATTTGTGGTTTTATGTTCATTAACGTTTATTTGTATATTAGGAAAGCATGGGCGTCAGGGGTAGTTCCGTGAGTTTTATCTTTTTAATGCATCCTAGCTGTGTCCTGTAGTGATGTCGCTTCCTGTGAATCTTCAGCTCATCGTCATTTTATCAATGAAAGAGAGGCTATGGTATGAGTGTGTTCCTGGGTGTTATATGATTATTTATATCCTAGAAAGAATCGGTATCTTCGGGGTATCTTTGGTCTAGCTAGGGCTCTAGGCAAGGCAACATAATTTAAAGGAGGAGTTCACCCAAAAAATGACTTATTTTCTATCAATTGCACACCCCATGAAGCCTTGAATTCATGGATTTATTTTTGTTTTTGTGGCATTCCTAAGCCAATAATTTGATTATAATAAATTTGTCCCCATTGATTCCGGTAGGAGACACAAATGCATTTGTGTCTCCTACCGGAATCAATGGGGCTAAATTTATTATAATCAAATAATAAAGGAAGGAATGCGACAAAAACAAAAAAATATCCATGAATTCAAGGCTCCATGGGGTGAGTAATCCATAGAAAAAAAGGTATTTTGGGGGTGAACTACTCCTTTAAAGATCTGTGTTCCGTGAGCAGAAATAACGGAGCAGAAATAAGACTTCCGGTTGACGATCTCTTCAGAATAAGAGTACCCTCTAGAGTAAAAAGAAACCATTGAAAACCATTGAAAAACGGTTCATTTGCACATTAAAACTATGAATTAAGCATTTAAACGAAGCTATATAACACATATTATGTTACTGTGTAACAAAAACGGATTTAAAACATTAATAATTTATCTAAATGGATAAATGCTGTTCAAAGGAGTGCATAGCCTATACAAATTGGACACTGGACAGGAGACGGAGCTTAGTGCCGGAACTTGCAAGGTACGCACGCGTTCGGGGAGACCCCCTCTACACCGCCACACGCTCCGCTAAGCGGCACAGGTGCATTTTGAAAAGTGGCGGGCCGTCCAGTGAGGTCAGGGGTCAGAAAAGGGCCTTTTTCAGTGCATAGCCTATACAAATTGGACACTGGACAGGAGACGGAGCTTAGTGCCGGAACTTGCAAGGTACGCACGCGTTCGGGGAGACCCCCTCTACACCGCCACACGCTCCGCTAAGCGGCACAGGTGCATTTTGAAAAGTGGCGGGCCGTCCAGTGAGGTCAGGGGTCAGAAAAGGGCCTTTTTCAGTGCATAGCCTATACAAATTGGACACTGGACAGGAGACGGAGCTTAGTGCCGGACCTTGCATGGTACGCACGCGTTCGGGGAGACCCCCTCTACACCGCCACACGCTCCGCTAAGCGGCACAGGTGCATTTTGAAAAGTGGCGGGCCGTCCAGTGAGGTCAGGGGTCAGAAAAGGGCCTTTTTCAGTGCATAGCCTATACAAATTGGACACTGGACAGGAGACGGAGCTTAGTGCCGGAACTTGCAAGGTACGCACGCGTTCGGGGAGACCCCCTCTACACCGCCACACGCTCCGCTAAGCGGCACAGGTGCATTTTGAAAAGTGGCGGGCCGTCCAGTGAGGTCAGGGGTCAGAAAAGGGCCTTTTTCAGTGCATAGCCTATACAAATGGGACACTGGACAGGAGACGGAGCTTAGTGCCGGAACTTGCAAGGTACGCACGCGTTCGGGGAGACCCCCTCTACACCGCCACACGCTCCGCTAAGCGGCACAGGTGCATTTTGAAAAGTGGCGGGCCGTCCAGTGAGGTCAGGGGTCAGAAAAGGGCCTTTTTCAGTGCATAGCCTATACAAATTGGACACTGGACAGGAGACGGAGCTTAGTGCCGGAACTTGCATGGTACGCACGCGTTCGGGGAGACCCCCTCTACACCGCCACACGCTCCGCTAAGCGGCACAGGTGCATTTTGAAAAGTGGCGGGCCGTCCAGTGAGGTCAGGGGTCAGAAAAGGGCCTTTTTCAGTGCATAGCCTATACAAATTGGACACTGGACAGGAGACGGAGCTTAGTGCCGGAACTTGCAAGGTACGCACGCGTTCGGGGAGACCCCCTCTACACCGCCACACGCTCCGCTAAGCGGCACAGGTGCATTTTGAAAAGTGGCGGGCCGTCCCATTGGGGAGCCATCGCGGTAGATTTCTCAAAAAAGACAGTGAAGGGTGATGTTATAGCATTAGATGTTGTGATAATGGATTCACTACGTGTGTATGAGCAAGACCTGGTTAAGGTATTTTTTCCACTGCAAAAGTACTTAGCCTTACAGTACTTTGCATTGTATGGCAGAGGTATGAGTATCACATTTAGATATGAGTGTTATCACAGTTGTCCCAATTTCATAGCACAAGAAGACGGCAGCAGCTGTGGTATTTTCACTTGTTTGTTTTCCAAAGCTATTCTGTTTGATGTGAGCCTCAACACTTTCAAAAGCCTTTGTGTGTGGTTGTGTGGGGTTGTGTGGGGTTGCGTCCAATGACCGCGTTTGCGTTTCTGACCCCTGACCTCACTGGACGGCCCGCCACTTTTTTCTACACCTTAGTGCCGCTTAGCGGAGCGTGTGGCGGTGTAGAGGGGGTCTCCCCGAACGCGTGCGTACCATGCAAGTTCCGGCACTAAGCTCCGTCTCCTGTCCAGTGTCCAATTTGTATAGGCTATGCACTGAAAAAGGCCCTTTTCTGACCCCTGACCTCACTGGACGGCCCGCCACTTTTCAAAATGCACCTGTGCCGCTTAGCGGAGCGTGTGGCGGTGTAGAGGGGGTCTCCCCGAACGCGTGCGTACCTTGCAAGTTCCGGCACTAAGCTCCGTCTCCTGTCCAGTGTCCAATTTGTATAGGCTATGCACTGAAAACGGCCCTTTTCTGACCCCTGACCTCACTGGACGGCCCGCCACTTTTGTCTACACCTTAGTGCCGCTTAGCGGAGAGTGTGGCGGTGTAGAGGGGGTCTCCCCGAACGCGTGCGTACCTTGCAAGTTCCGGCACTAAGCTCCGTCTCCTGTCCAGTGTCCAATTTGTATAGGCTATGCACTGAAAAAGGCCCTTTTCTGACCCCTGACCTCACTGGACGGCCCGCCACTTTTCAAAATGCACCTGTGCCGCTTAGCGGAGCGTGTGGTGGTGTAGAGGGGGTCTCCCCGAACGCGTGCGTACCTTGCAAGTTCCGGCACTAAGCTCCGTCTCCTGTCCAGTGTCCAATTTGTATAGGCTATGCACTGAAAAAGGCCCTTTTCTGACCCCTGACCTCACTGGACGGCCCGCCACTTTTCAAAATGCACCTGTGCCGCTTAGCGGAGCGTGTGGCGGTGTAGAGGGGGTCTCCCCGAACGCGTGCGTACCTCAGAAGTTCCGGCACTAAGCACCGTCTTGTAATTATGTAATTCTAGGCGTCTGCTTTAAAATCAGGGTTGGACTGATAACATAATTATTACCTAACTACAGCAGAATGAAAGGAGAGACATTTAGCAGGGAAAAACGAAAGCAATAATATAAGGTTTTCAGGTTACACTTTACACTTGCAGGACAAACATTAATTAGAGAATGCATGCTTAAAGGGTCCTTCTGGCCGATCCACACGGTCACGACTCTTTTCTGTTCTGGCCCCACAGTGGTGGAATGAACTTCCCACTGATGTTAGGACAGCAGAGTCACTGCCCATATTTCGCCGCAGACTGAAAACCCACCTCTTCAGGAAACACTACCCTTCCTCTCTGCCTGACCTACTTGTTGTTAACTAGTTGTACGAACGCTTGTTTTCTATTGCTGTATTGTTTATTGGATCTTGTTTAGTCGATACACTTATTTGTTTTAGCTCATGCTCATTTGATTTAGCTATTTTGTCTCATCTGTTTAAGGAAATAGGTAGCTGATATATTGCACTTTTACCTTAGCGCTAGGTATACTCTTGGTTGCTTGTTTTTGCAGAAAATGCACTAAAGACTTCTGGTGATTAGTAGTTTTCGTTCCCTACCTATGTTGAATACACTTATTGTAAGTCGCTTTGGATAAAAGCGTCTGCTAAATGACTGTAATGTAAAGGTAGGGTAAGTGATATTTTTTGGTTAAAACAAAAAGTATTTTGTTAAAAGGTTAAAATACTATATTCTGATAGTAATCATTGCTATATAGTGTTTTTTCAGTAACAGATGTCTCCCTGTCTCTCCAGCTCTTTAATAAACAGAAAATACATTTTTCGGTAGGTGTCAAAGTCTCAGCCAATCAGGAGAAAGTACCAATTTTTAAGCTTAATTTGTTCCAGCTCAAATTTTATCTGCTCATTTCTTAGTGTCATCACTTCCAATTTCACTTGTTTAATCTGTATCCTGATTGAGTTCTCTGTCCTGGTTGGATAAAATTGGAAATGAAACTGAAACTGAAACAAAAATGCATTTCCTGTTTAATAAAGAGGTGGAGAGACAAGGAGACTCCTAATACTGAACAAACACTCTATATCAATGAGTACTATCAGAATATAGAGCTATTTAACACTAATTTTAACCAAAGCAAATCACTTACCCTACATTTGACCATTCAAAGTGTTTCTAACCTAAATGCAGTGGTTTTCAAACCTTTGAATAAATTCCTGTTACAAATGGCCCATATTTAGGTGTGAAGTGCACATTTGATGGGGGTCAATAGCCTCAATCTGGAACAACCTGGCACTTAGAAGTGATCTAAGCCATTTAAAAAGACATACTGTACATCATAAATGTATTTCTTATATACAATTGTGTCCTTTTTTTAAACTTGCCACTTGGAAGTGTTTTAGTATGATTCATTTAAAAGGCATACATCATAAATGTATTTTTAAAATAGATTTGTGTCTTTTAAAAAATATAAAAAAATGTAGATCTTATTTTGAAGGCAACCGGAAACCTTATTTCTGCTAGCTCGAAAACCGGAAGTCCAATTTCTGCTCACGGAACGGAGCTCCTTTAAAGTCAGCCCTCTGAACCCGATTTTAGATTTTCTTTGTGCAGCTGTTACACTATAATTGGTGACCTGTCTAATTCTGTAATTCGTGTCGTGTGAGATGATATCGGGTTGAATTTTGATTGGCTATTAATAGTGAAAATGGTGACGTGTTCCTTTTAGGTCAAGTTAGGTCAGGTAGGATGATTCAACTAGCATAACACGCATAAATATAATCAAATAGCCCACAGAAGCTCAGCCTCAGTGGCTCTCTCTCTCTGCATGGATAAAAGATCAAAAGGTTTAAATCTGTCAAGTCTTGACTTTCAGTGATAGCCTACTGGACTTTAAATAAGGCAATGAAGGCAAAGACGTTTGTTTATTTGTTTGTTTCTTGTTGAAAATGTGACATGATTTAGGGCCTACAAAAAACATTTAAAAAATAAATGAACATATGTTTATAAACTAGGCTATAGCCTACTTTATAAAAGATTGAAACACTTTTTTCAGTTTCTTTCAGGTGTTTTCCTTGTTTAAAACGTCTTAATATGATGTCATGCTACATGAATACCTAAAATGTATCGCTGATTTATCTTAGACATTTTAAAACAAAGTAAATACGAAATGGAGTCACAGAATTCAATAGGTCACCAATGTCGGTGGAACATCTGTTTCGGTCAGTAATCTACACGGCGCACGCTGATTGGACGCGGCAAAACGTCATCACCAGGGCACCAATCAACGTGGGCCACGGTAAGATTTTACTGTGTACTTTTTAAGCGGCGCTGCGACAGTCAGTGTATATTGGAAGTGGATGAGACCTGCAACAACCATGGGAACGATTCTACTAGGTAAGTTTATTACATTTTCCTCTTTTTGTCCGGTATGTACAATGCCAGTAAGATGGTATTCGCAATAATGTATTCGTGTGTTTTGTATCTGGATAGCTAGAATATAGCTAACGTGTACAAAGCATTCAGGCCTCTGTTGAATGGGTTGATAGTTTTACATCTATGGTTCATAGTTAAAACATGACCTCTGCCCGGTTAATTGTTGTTTTCCTCGCTTATTCTTTTGTGCATTTGAGCTGTATCTATCTCTGTTGGGTGATCCTGTGTTGTTCTTCTCTAGGCCTTTTGTTTTGTTGTCTTAATAAACAGAGACGACCCCCTTAATTTCTTTGTGATTGTTATGTATTCTAGGTGTGTTGGGCTGTTCCCTGGTCCTGGCAGTCCAAGGGTTCTACTCGGCTAGTGATGATGTTGTTGAGCTCAATCCCTCCAACTTCCAGCGGGAGGTGATCCAGAGTGACAGCCTGTGGCTCATTGAGTTCTATGCGCCATGGTGAGTGGATCATCTGATCTGCTGTGGATAAAGTTGATTATTATGAGACACAAATAACAGACAGACACACAAGTTAAGCACACATGCATACAGTATCTTAGCTTCAATGAATGAATACATAGACTTCATTTCTATTGTATTTGCTTTATAGTTTGCATTTTAAAAAGTGCCTGATGGGTATAAACTCTGAACCATATGGACAATATCACAGTTATTATTCAGAAAGAAGTTGGCTTGTGGTATGATTTTCAGAAGTTGACCTTTCATTTTAATTGTGTTGTTACCTATTTGCTGTACAATTTTTAAGTTGTATTTGACATTAGTCTTCTCACAAATGTCCTGTGTCGGGGCTTAAATGACACATCTACCATACGCTTCTCATTCTAACTGTTTATCCATTGTTTGTTTTTTTATAACACTGAGTTGCCTATGAAACTGCAAATTTTTCAGCATTTGAGATAGATTTGTATAGATTGGTTTCTTTCCCTTCTTTTTTTGCACATCTATGTCAATATGAATGCAGTATGTCACTAAATCGCAGTGCCAAAAACTACACATGCCTCCACTGTTTAATCTTCACAGGTGTGGCCACTGTCAAAGCCTGACTGCTGATTGGAAGAAAGCAGCCACAGCCCTAAAGGTAAATTCAATGCAAATCAGTAATTGTATGATAATGACTATAGGTGTGAAGAGTATCTATAGAATATGGAAGCTCTGCTCCAGTCCATAACGATGAAGTACAACGTGTGATTCTACAGGGTATTGTCAAGGTGGGCGCCGTAGACGCAGACCAGCACAAGTCCTTGGGTGGACAGTATGGTGTCAGGGGCTTCCCCACCATCAAGGTCTTTGGAGCTAACAAGAACAAGCCAGATGATTACCAAGGTGACGTAAAAATCAGAAAAGCCAGACCTAGCTAGTTGGCGTCTGCCACTGCATCGTCATTGGTGGTGCATTATTAAATACTGGAACTGACCGCAGTGAGATATCCTGCTGCTTTAGTTAAATAAACGTTAACCTTTGAAATCCTTTCCTCCATCAGGTGGACGCACTGGCCAGGCTATTGTGGATGCAGCCCTGAATGCTGTCAAAACACTGGTTAAGGACCGGCTCAGTGGCAGATCTGGAGGCTCTGACTACAGCAAACAGGTACACAAACTATTCAACCTCAGCATTGCCTTGTTGTTTGACAGTAACCATACCGTCGCCAATACATGTAATTGTCTACTTGGCGTTGGCCATTTATCATACATAAAAGAAAACCATTTTCCCTTTATGTTTTTTTGATTTTGCATTTGTTTACATTTTCTTAACTTGTTAAAATGTTACAAAACATCCCGGTAAAGAGAAGCAGTTGTTGACTCCATATCAGAGGAGCCATGTGGTTGTCTACATGCTCCCGAGGACAATCTTGAATATCTTCTGCTAGACATTTCATATTAATCAGCACTTTAAAACGCCACCTCCTTTTTGTGTTGAAACGAACTTGGTTTGGCTCCTCCTCTTTCTTAGTCCACTTCCTCCTGGCTGCTTATTCCTACTAACAACAACATTGCATGTTTAGGGCAATGGTGCTGACAGGTCTTGAGAGATTAGGGCCCACTTGAAAATCTCAATAGAGTTTTCAGAGCGTGTTTATTTTAATGATCAATCGATTGTGTTCCGCCATGGATCAATGGAACAAACGTATAGTATACTTTAAGTTCCTATTTAGCACTATCACAATTACAACTTTTCAAGGTTTTAGATAACAAAATAGCATGACATTTTATATTTTACAGCTAGATTATAATTTAAAATCTTAAGGGCCCACTAGCAATATCCCCACTGCCCACCAGTGGGCCCCGGCCCACAGGTTAAGACCCACTGCTTTATGCTAAATACATACAGTAGGATGGATGTGCAAAGTGCCACTGGATGACCCATGTCTTTTTTCAGAGTGGTGGTGGCGGTGGCAGCAAGAACGCTGTTGTGGAGCTCACTGATGACAACTTTGACAAGATGGTGCTTGGTAGCAGTGAAGTGTGGCTGGTGGAGTTCTTTGCACCCTGGTGTGGACATTGCAAGAAGTGAGTTTCACATCATAACATTAAACTACACTGATCCACATTTCACACATCTAGTTTCTACCAGCTCACAACATTCTTTAGTTGGCTGTAAATGACAATGTAGTACTATATGATGAGGTTTCCTTCCATAGTACTGTTTTTTTCATGTTAGAACATTTGTACTTCCTGCGGTTTTAATTGATTTGACTGTATACTCAACATCATGATATTTCTTTTGAAAACAGAGGACATCAGTTGGCTAACTGCTTTGTAACTGTACTAGTCTTTTCTTTCAAATGATGAGCATCTTATTTTGAAAACGTCCATGTGCATCTCATTTTCTGATCATTAAATCCTGTCTTTTGTCATCAGCCTTGAGCCTGAGTGGGCAGCTGCAGCCTCAACCATAAAGGATCAGACAAAAGGCAAAATTCACCTGGGAGCTGTGGATGCTACTGTCCACCAGGGTCTTGCTAGCCGCTATGGGGTAAGCGAGAATCTTTATGAACCCCTATTGTGGGAATTTATAGCAACCAGCAGTGCAGCATTAGTAACATACAGACTTAGACTACATAGAGAGATGGACTAGCATGTATAAAACAACTGCGGGAGTCTGTACAGCTCAGGGCAGATTCTATTGCCCACAAAGTGCAAGGGTTCAAACATCAACTTTAGCCTTTCTCCAAAGCGCTCACCGATGGCAGAGGACGCCATGCACACCGAGGCACCAACCTACTCATCGGGAACAGTTAGGGGTTCAGTCAGTGGCTTGCTCAAGAACACTTCGACATGTAGCCAGGAGGAGCCCGGGGTTGAACCGAGTGCCAAAAACAGGAAATGAGTAGCAAGAATTGGTTGAGATTACATTGTCTAGTACAGGTTACTACTGAAAATAAAGCACTCATACTCATGGAGGTACAAATTTGTACTATACTGTTGACGAGTAAACTTCGGAGCGTTCTTTCTCCCCCTACTCTTGTAACGCAAGTGAAATAACTCTACTGTGACTCGTGCTTGCACTGTGAGCAGTCCACTGTGCAGACGGAGACGAGGTGGAACAGTTACTTTCAGTTCATACCGCCTGTCATCAGACTATTGATAGCATGTCATGCTTACAAGAACATGGGTGCCACATGAAAAGGGTTTTATAAAAAAAAAAATTGAAACTTATCGTTGGGCAAGTAACCTGATCGGTGAGTGCCCGCACATCATGTAAATACCTGTAACACCTGTGCAACCCTACTGCAGAGAAGCCAACGTTTGTTATCTTTTATCTCAATTATCTTGTCTTTTGATCAGACAGCTGGGCTGTCTGATCGGTTGAAGTAATTTATTAAACAGGAAGCTGGAGCATTTTAATAGGTTAGTGTCCTGACTATGTCAGGACTGTATAGAGAGCTGGCTGTTATAGTAGTAGCTAACTTTACTCTGTAGGTAAGAAACTTCATACAAATACAAGACACAGACATAGTGGAGTTAAACTTGACAGCAGATTTTAGCCATGGCTGCTTCATTAGGGTACTGTGTCGTTGTTGCCATAGTTTGATAACAAATGTAATTATTGAATAACTGTGTTCTGCGTTCAGATCCGTGGATTCCCCACCATCAAGATCTTCCGTAAAGGGGAGGAGCCTCAGGACTACCAAGGCGGCCGGACCCGCTCTGACATTGTTGCCTCGGCAATGGATCTATTCACTGACAATGCTCCCCCCCCTGAGCTGCTGGAGGTTAGTGCAGCTGTGTACAGGACAGGTTATTTGTGCACACGTGTAAACTGATAGTCCACTTGCTTACAGATTGGAGGCTAACAAATACAAATAAAAACTACAATCCAGTATCGAATAATTAACAAATTACCTTTTCAGCCGACGTTTCGAGACGTCTTAAGGAATAGCTGGTCCATTGCTTTTTTTGTGTGTGTTATCATACTTGTATCTGAATTTGAATCATGAGCAAAGAATAATTTGGTGAGAGCAAATGAATAAATATGTGTTTGTGTGTGTCTCAGATCCTTAATGGAGACGTCTTGAAGAACACTTGTGAAGACAGCCAGCTATGTGTCATTTCTGTACTTCCCCACATCCTGGACACTGGTGAGTGGTGAGGTCACACTCTTAGGGCTCTGTGGTGTGGTTGATGGCTGATTTGGGCAGTCACACCTGGCCTAGGTCAAACTGAGCTAAGCTGGGTATGACTACACACCCATTTGCATGGATCTAATCTGATTCATACAGGATAAGGGTATGGTCAGTCACACATGCGTGTCTGAAGCAGTCGTGTCCTGTTAACTTCCATTCTATGCGAACGAAGGGATGGAGCTTTTAGTTACGGTGTGTTGTAGTGTCACGTGCTGTCGTTTTAAGTTCAACTTGGTTGAGCATTGAAGCGTTTGACGCCTCAGCATGCGTTCGCTGCTCCCCTTCAGTTGCACTTGTGACCTAAAGCTGGACTCGCAGATAAGGATTTTTTAAATCTTAAACGCTGCTGAAATCTTGTAGCATCACACACTACTGGATAATCTTATAAGATTCTCCTATCAGACAATCTCAAACATGCACACAATACAACATTTTAAAATAACGGGGCATCTCACAATACAGGATTTTATTAAGATTCTCGAGCTTGCCCGAACGCAGCATCTCCGATCATTTCATCTCACGTGATCACATGTGGGAGCAGTAGCTGACTAGCAGATGTAAACATTTAACGGAGCCGGATTAATTTGCAGTTGTGACGAGCGGTTGTGATATATTATCTGAGAACACATGTTATAGACCGTGTTCTTGCCACATATCAACAAGCCGCCCTCAGCTCTCCATCACACAACACATTGTTTGGACCGGTCTCTGTGCCAAAAGTCTACTCATTCACTTCACTTCTGTCTCCTTGTAGACTGTCTTTCTCTCGGTCGCGAGCGACTGCGATGTGCCGTTCCACTTTGATAGTGGCGATCCAGATAACAAATCAAACAAGAGCTGCCCTGTACGTCCTGTGAGCAACTCGGGAGGCTTAAGATTGGATCTTTAAACTGCTCACTAGAAGATAATTATGTCCGACACTCGCTCCCTATCTAGGCTGGAGTACGGTTGTTTTCGACCTCAAATCAACCAGATTGTCTTGTAGTCTGAGCCGAACTTAAATCGGCCATTCTCACCCACTCTCAATAGACTGTGCATAACTGTAGTTTTCATTGGCTCAGCCGCATATCTGAACCGGAAACGCATATGAAGGTGTGTGTTTGCGGTTCAAATCGGCTGCTGAGCCAATCCAATGAAGCTATGAGAAACTGACCTGGAACAGGAAATGTTTTATGCCACCTTCTGGAAAAGAGAACTACAGTTCTGTCATGACTGCACATTTCCATCTTCTCTGACTTGTACCATCTTGCCCTCTGCAATAAATTTGACAGGCTCAATGATGGTAGACAGACGACAGCAGTTAAACTAACAAGCTCTTTATTGTCTTGTGCAATACAGAATCGGACTGTGCTGCTTGCCATGCTCTGGTATTCACTCTTAATACAAACTGATTTGGCATATAGGAAACTTACAGGGGTGGGCAGACCTAATGTTTTGTCCGGACAGTGGCTCTTCCTGAGTGTGCGGGGGGATGGTTGATTTATCCTGTGTGCATTGATTAGCTTGGTGCGCAATGAATATTCCATACTTGAACATATAGTCATATATTTAACATAAACAAATATTTGACTGTAAAAATTAAGGTTTGAATAAAAACCCTTGGCGCCTTTACACCTCTATTGAATGTACACATGTTGAATCACACAACTCTCACTTTAATTCAAAATGATCAAATATGTCTTATTATTATTACATACAGACTGGCTGGCTAACTGAAAGAGAACTTCAAGCGAAAAGCTTGCCAAGTGGGGTCAACAACGCGCTCCTTTCCTATTCGTTGCCGCCCGGTCAGAGTTCACCAATGTTGAAACTCCATGCGCTGAACATGTCAATGCTGTCGATGCGCCGGGAAGCCCCCCCCCCCCCCCCCTTTGCACCCATAGAATCTAAGTGGATGGGACTCGTCTGTGTCTGACACACAGGGGTGACTGTGCCCTATAAACTATTCCTACAGGCTCCAAAAAGCCCCCCTCTAGCCAAAGTGTAGATAAAACCATGTGTCAGAGTAAATATGGATTTAAAGGGACACTACACAAAGCATTCAAATCTAATACAGTATATCATGGATTTACTAAATACCAGTTTGTTGTTTATGGAGGAATCAATTACACAGTGTGAACTTAGTTACTGACATTAAAATCATCTGTATCATTCAAAATGTCTCCTTGCAACAGGTGCTGCTGGTAGAAATGGCTACCTGGAGGTCTTGATGAAGATGGCTGAGAAGAACAAGAAGATGATGTGGGGGTAAGAGTTCTATTTGTGAGGGATGATTATGATCAGAGGCTGAGAATGCGTTACAAAAATGTGTGCTGCCTGAGAGTAATCTGTGAGTAAAATAAACTTTTCAGTTGGCTGTGGACAGAGGCTGGAGCTCAGATGGATCTGGAGACCTCTCTGGGTATTGGCGGGTTTGGCTACCCCGCTATGGCCGCCATCAACACCCGCAAGATGAAGTTTGCTCTTCTCCGAGGCTCCTTCAGCGAGACTGGCATTAATGACTTCCTCAGGTAGAGGGCGCTACAGCCTAAATGTTATAAATGAAATTGGTATAGCAGGGTGTCACTGGTGCACAGCATGATGCTTGTCTGGTCTGATTGAATCCTTTGTGGCTCCCCTTTTGTAGGGATTTGTCTGTGGGCCGTGGCTCTACTGCTACTATTGGAGGTGGCGCCTTCCCCAAGATCAGCAAAGTAGACGCCTGGGATGGGAAAGATGGAGAGGTAGGTCGGAAAGACTAGCGATTAATACGTTTACATGTCGGCTGGTGACTAGAGACCCTGCCAGGACCAGAAGGTTCACAGATTAGATCCCAGCCACATTCAGTGTTTCTTGTTAAGTTAAAGTGTACTTCACTTTAACGTGTTCAAGTGGAATGGAAGAAACTTGACTGCTCTAAAAATTGCAAAATATTCTCTGTCCATATTGAATCAAGAAATTCTGCAATTCTTGTCATACATTTATGAAGAGGCCTGTTTCTGGCATACAGTAGGAGCACTGTAAGACACTTACATATTTACAGTAATTCTTGTGTTTCGTCTTGACTGTAGAAGACAAGCCAAATATGTAGACTTAAAACGTGAAAGTCTGACAAAAATAGAAAATATACCTTTTCGCTAATCTACAAATGCGTTTGGACAGAAATCTATGAGCATGGAAGTGCGTGTGCTACCTTATTTGTGTATCTATAGTTTCATCTTGTGTCATTTGTCCTTCACAGCTTCCCGTGGAGGAGGACTACGACCTCAGCGACGTGGATCTCGACGACGATGAACTTGGCAAGGATGAATTATGAGCCAAACGGGGCTAGGGCTGATCCAGACTGGCCTGGTTTGTTCCGGTCTGGACTGGCCAGGCCCTGTGCAACCCGCCTCTCCTCTCCTGTGGATGAATGGGAGGCCAGGTCACTCAGTTACTGAAATACTCCAGAAGAGTCAACCTGGAGAGTCTTAACATCTTTCTTGTCAGTCAGAGGGGGTGGGGGGACGCGGCCTCCAGTGAACTCTGCTCACAGACCTGCTGAATGTTAGATGCTGCACAGTTCTACTGGTCCCGCCCTCTGGGGGAGAGAGGGGAGGAGTTCAGTTGAAGTCGTTTTCAGACATTGTTCTCTCTTTTCTCGTTTAGCCAGCCCCCGTGTCGGCCATCTTATTGTGGCCATTTTCAGTAAGGCTGCACAATTGACTGAAAAGAATCAAAAATCTTGATTTTTATGTCTCACAATTACATAATCGTGAAACCTGCCAAATAATCCTAACTTATTTGATTGGCTGTTGCAACTTGCCCTCGCCTCAACACAACCTTGTGCAACCCCCATCTCCCCATCCTTCAGGCTCACAGAGGCAAAATACAATCACAAGAGGTCATTACAATTTGTCCAAAGAGATATGGCACAATGAGCTACGAAGGCATTAGGAAAATTATATATAATTTGAAAATACATATGTATATAATTATCTTTAATCATGATTATAATATTAAGCAAAATAATCAAGAGCCATAGCCTAATTGTGCAGCCTTAATGTTCAGAAACACTTACATGCCCAACCTGATGTGACTTATATATTTTTTGTAATTCATTTTGTTTGTGGTTTTTAATTCAGTGGTGGAGAGTATGTTGATGGTTTTGCAGCGTGTCTGTCCAGGACAAGAGGAGGGGATACAGTTGGGAGTTTTTGTGTAGATTTTTCTTACACAACTTTATTTCAATTGCGTGAAAACAAAATGACATTTTTATTACAAAAAATAAAAAGGAATAAAAATAATCACTGCCTTCTTATTCATGTAAACTGTGTTACAATATCAGAAATATAAAGATCACGGAGTGCATGCAATACTAAAGGCATATCGAGAATCATATTGAGTACTGTTATAGCATTTTACCAAGTAACATTTCAGTTTTTCTCTTTGAGTGACAACAAAATAGGAAGATAATACCTGCAAGTATAATCCTATTGGTACAAATATGGCACTTGACAAAGTAAAAACACTTTTAAAGTGAGAGCATTTCAAAGTAAAGTATATACAGAATGGCTTAATTGAAGAACATAATTCACTGGGCAGTGACAGAGGAGGGAGCCACATCCATGCAACATGGAGAACTATTTGATGTAAACATTAAGACATTTAGTGAATATGAAAACACCAAAAGGTAATGGCGTGGTGAACAGAACCTCCATCAAGTTAACACCATTAGCTGTATGCATGCAGGTGTGGGTTTTGTCTGTGTATTTGGATTAATGCTTTAACAAGATGACAATTAACCATGCTTAGTTGACTGGAGCCCCACAGGGCTCTAACTATACTATCAATGGAATGAATGGATGGATGGATGCATACTTAGGCAGAGAGAGAGAGAGATAGCGAGATTGTGTGTGTGTGTGTGTGTGTGTGTGAGAGAGAGAGAGAGAGATAGCGATAATGTCTATTTCAGCATCTATCTGTCCCAGTCTTTCATTCTCAGAACTGACGAGATGTGCCCTGGTCAGATTGCAGTAGCCTGACAATGGAGGGGTCACTTTTGGCACCTCTAATGAACTCTTCCAGCGACAGCCTGCCTGTGGAGGAAGAACGCACAACACATTACAGCCTAAATACAGTATAGGGCAAACTTATTGAAGTAATATTTATCCCATGATGGAACTGGAGTTTTAATCTTGGTGGACATTTCCTTTTTTATTTAAGCCAGCAGGTGACGCTGTTGCATCAATTTAACTTCTTAGCGAAGAATTCAAGTGTGCTGGATGATGGTCTTTCCCCCCTGATTTAGTAGCAGTAGATGACAACATAAACCATACACACACCATTTGCTGGGGGTCCCCAGCGAAATTAGGAACAGTTTAAACACTTTACGCCCTATTTTATTTTGTCAGCTATTTGAAAATAGCCGATCTACATGCTCACAACGCATTGCGATGCATTGTGAGCTTGTAGATTGAGAGATGTTGACAAATGCTGATAATTCTTC
Source organism: Gymnoscopelus braueri (assembly GCF_963280865.1). NCBI lineage: Eukaryota > Metazoa > Chordata > Actinopteri > Myctophiformes > Myctophidae > Gymnoscopelus > Gymnoscopelus braueri. The sequence goes on along the minus strand of NC_137616.1, from coordinate 24,709,722 downwards.
TCTTATGGAGGTCCCTGGCACACAATCTTCTCAAATGGAGGTCGGACATATGAATTTAGGGTCCTTAACATGAACATGTTTGAGAACCACTGCCATACACTAATAAATCAGGCTTTGGAGTTGAAAGTTTCAAGCACATTGCACTTCTGACCGCACCCAGTCTGTAATGACACAGCAGAGTTGCATTCAGCCAACCCCCCTCTCTCTCTCTCTCGTCATGTATGTTAATGGTGATGCATTGAGCATCAGAGGCCCTATCGTGCGTGGCGCCTCATCCCTTATGCCTAATCTTATTAGTAATGTTGTATTTATTTGAAAAACATTTTAAAATAATGAAAATAGCCAATCTACAAGCTCACATCGCGTCGATGTAGCTATTTTTACTATTTTAAAATGTTTCCCAAAATAATAATATAAGGGATAAGGTCCAGGTTCCAGTTGCCACTATGGTTGCTGAATAGGCAACTGTCTCTTAGCAGAATTGTCATAAATTAAAGGTTCATAAACATGTTTGAGCAAAATTGAGAATGCTACTGATAAACTACATTAGAATGACATTGAAGTGTTCAGGCTTTGTTTCTTTTAAAGTTTTGTAAAAAAAAGTATTCATGATTTTCTATCAAAACTCATCAATAAATATTTACAATCAGTGAGCTATGTCATATAATACTGTAGTGTTGTTTTAGTTTTTTACGTCAAACATAATGTCAAAGGCTGGTGCAAAACATGTATTGTTGGAAATTCAACCAGAAAAACTTTGGAAACCAGTGCAAAACATTGTCAAATTGAAGGCATGCCTACCCAAGTATTTTGCACAGCTGATGGAAAACACCTGCTGTGACATCACTGAGTGGTTAGAAGTGCAATATGTTTGAAAGTGTCAACCCAGAGCAGTGCAACAGACGTTTTCTGCCTTTCGTGTGGATTTACACTTTACAGAGAGGAATATATTTTTCAATAACACTAGATCTACTTGTGGGCAGTTAATGTGAGTGCCTAATGTGTAAACAGCCATGACTACAGTAACTAAAAACATCCCTAAGATACCCCATCCACGATGGGTTGATGAGAAAGTGTTCAAAACTAGCTGGAAAATCAAGCAAGAGGGGAGAGCCACAAATTAAAAATGGTATACAATGATATCTTAACACAATCCCAAACTGAAGAAGCTGGCGTACAGCTGCAATGTTGGTGAGTTTAACATCGTTAAATCAGATAGGACTTTTCTATTTGGATGTATGGGCTGTCAAGGGTTGGTATTGCAACTCTAGATTCCAGATATTAAAAACAGGATCTAAGAGTTGCTTGCGGCTACAAAGCTGCATGACTTCAGCTAATTCAGGTTAGTTCATGGTAGGAAGATAAAGTGAAAGTCAGGTGGGTTTGGCTCTGGCTGGCAGGTGTAACATCTTCAAATTACAATGTAGCCGAGTTTGGATGGATTTATGCTGTTTATTACGTGTATCTGTTCTGCTTGTCTGTTCCCTGGTTGGTGGGGAAACTTGTTAGCTCTCACTCCATAAACATTGGCGCTTCATCGGTTCTTCAGTGGTTCTTTGAGATGGTTGTGGTGCTATATAGCACCTCAGTGGTTTCACATTGACATTCAAATATAGTTGACTACTTTACAAACATTTAGATAGGTCTGTGTGTCTTACCATCATTGTCAACATCCATCTGTCTGAAGATCTTATCTGTCCTTTTCTCTGGTGTTGATTCATCTTCAGGCATCTTCATCACTGATGACACCATCTTGTATATTGCCTGTAGAGGATGGGGGATAAGTGAGCATTTCCATGATCATGTATAGCAGGGATCTTCAACGTTTTTCAGGCCAAGGACCCCTTAGCTGAGAGGGAGATTAAGCAGGGACCCCCTACTACATGTTGTATAAAATTGTGTTACAGATTCAACTTTTTCATTGATTTCATATATAGCTTCATAGACTTGTTTGACAGCACTATGATCAATGTTGTGTAAATTAATGTTTATCTCATTCACACATTCTGATGTGTATTTTCTGACATTTAACCACTTAAACCCTCAATACAACCCTCAATACTTAGTAAACTTGACCTTTGGCTCTGTAGTCTGTACTTAGTCTGCTCTCTTTTCCCTCAACACCAAATCGAAGAGGGATGAATAGCGGTGCTATTCCCCCCCAGTAACTCTGAGGACCTCCTAGGGGTCCTGGACCCCCTGTTGAAGACCCATGATGTATATGGTTGTGGTTTGATAGCCAGTTCCATTTTGAAACTCGTCTGCTACACATGTTTTAATTTCAAAATTGTATAAATCTCAATTGTTTTAGAAGGCTGAAACAGTATTGTACAGATGTTTGCACAGAGAAATCGTTTTCCTCACTCTGGTCCACTGGCAATTTAAGGGACATGACATGTATTTTGTCACGTTTCAATCTTAATAAAAGAACATTCTAGGGCCACAGACTCAGAAATGTTGTACAGTATCTGTGTCTATTATTTGACCATCAATTCATTGCTAATAATATTAACATTTTTCTTACCTTTATTTAACCAGGGTAAATCACATTGAGATTTCTATCTCTTTTTCAAGTGGGCAATGCTTGATACACTGTTACTTGTACACACATTCACACCTGGGAGCTGGCCATTTACAAACACACTGTTATATGCTTACTTTAAGCGACTTGGGCTTGTCTGTAGTTGCTTATTTGGTCTTCCTTCCTACCTAACCGCTTGTTTCTCTTGCAAAATCTGGCAAAACCGATTCACACATGTCACATACACTGATTCCTAAGCAGCTCCACTGGAGCAGTTTTAGAGTTAGGTGTTTTGCTCAAGGGCAGTTTTACTGTTGCATATCCAATTTCAAGAGGGATTATGTTAATGCTGCTAGTGCTAATGCTTAAAGGCTTTAAAAAAAAATAGATATTCTATTTCATATTCAATGTTTTGTTATGCTACAAATAGCAAAAGGTATAATGCATATTAAGGAGTATAACATAAATAAAAACACAAGCATATAGTCAGGGCCACTTTGACCAGGGTTTTTTTGACATTCATTTTTGTCCTCCCAAACCTAGCGGACTGAGCTAATATTGATATGGCCCAGGCAGCAGTTCAGTTAACCATGTTGGAAGAGTAAATATAGCCACTTTGATAAGAGGAATAAAAATAGAAAGGGCAGCCTGTATCCATGATGAAAATTTAAAATATCATATGACTTTAGATTTAGAAAAGGAACAATAACAGTTATAAGTAGAAACCTTAAATATTGTTTATGAGTATAAAAAATATATAAATATTTGACAATTTGCTTGGACCTATTAGGCCCTGCCTGCATTCACTGTAGTTTTAACATACTGAGAATTGCTGAGCAACACAAATACATTTTACACTATACATTTTCTAAAAATAAATAAATACAGATTTCCATAGGATCTGTTGTCTAATCAATGCACTGATCAGGTTACAGGTTCTCAACCTGTGGGCTGGGGCATATTGCTATGTGTGAAACGGAGCATACGCCTCATTTACAGTGGTTTCATTTTGTGCGCACCAAATATATCTGATCTACAAGCTCACAACACGTCACGCTGTGATGCATTGTGAGCTTGTAGATCAGACATATTTGGTGCAGCTCTAGCAGGTGGCACACAGCCAAGTAGGCACTTGCGCGCATTTTGGAGCGTTCTGTGAGGAAAGAGAGGGAGAGACATCTTCACGCAGCTGATAAATATTCTCAAATAGTCTCATAACTTAACGTAAGAATGTTTTGAATCCATAGCGTCATTGTGTCATTCTTTATCTGTCTCTATAGCTATCTACGATATCGCATATCCATTTGGAGAACCGAGGGTCACGTAACACACTAGCACCGCATTGGCATGATTTAATATAATAACCTAACTGAGAATGAGCATGTGAATATTAAGTTGATGGTGATGATGTCAAGATATCACAGGTGTCTGTTGGACATGAGGCATTAAGCTACAGTGATTCTGACCGCAGTAACGTGTAACCATGTACTGCGTTTGGACAACTCTCGCTTCAACGATTCGGAGAGTTTTTGTTTTACCCACATCTCATGACATCATTAGATCACATTATTAATGCTGCTCCTGTAGATTTTAAGCTTGTGTGCTTTCACTTTATGCACGAGGACATTGGTTTTGTAGCTAGAAAAGCATTCTGTGCGTCTTCCACTCCAGATAGGAATGCACCTCACGCCGCAAGCTGGCTCTTTAAGGTGATGGCACCTGACACTCTGATTGGTTTTACTAATGTAACGCCCCAAACACACCCATGACTAATTCAGGGCCCTTTACGCCGGGCGCAGACACATGGCACCCACATTTAGCATCCTCTAGATACTACAATTGCGCTAGACACACCCCCACGGCAGAAGTTAAGACCATGCCTTTGGTGCCTTTGGTGTTAATTTAACTCCAAATAGTGTACAAATGGAACAAAGGGTCCATTTGGTTTAGTTTGTACACTCTTCAGAGTTACAGTAAATGAACACTGGGATTTTATTGTGTGTCCTCTGAAAAACATACCTGCACGATCTCCAGCATCTCTGCACGGCTGATGTATCCATTACCATCCAGGTCATACATGCTGAAGGCCCAGCGCAGCTTCTGTTCCAGGCCGCCACGAGATGTCACACTCAACGCAATGATGAATTCCCGGAAGTCTATGGTGGCATCACCGTTGGTGTCAAAGGTGCGGAAGACGTGCTCTGCGAACTTTGATGCGTCTCCGTATGGGAAAAAGTTGGCATAAATCTTCTTGAACTCCTCAACGGTGAGGTGCCCCGTAGGGCAATCCTTGAGGAAGCCGCGGTACCACTCCTGCAGCTCATGGTCCGAGAATTCTGTGTTTTCCCTCAGGTCGTTCAGGACCTCAGGACGGAGTTTGCTGTTCTGTTTTCCCATGATGCAATGCTCTTTCACAGACAGACAGACCTGGTCTCCTACAATACTTCTCTACTCTATGGACCTGGGCTCCTACGGTACTTCTCTGCTCCAATGGACCTGGTCTCCTACGGTACTTCTCTGCTCCAATGGACCTGGTCCCCTACACTAGTTCTCTGCAATACTCCCCGACGTCCCCGGCTGCCTGGTTTCCTCCGACCCTGTGGGAGAGAACAATTTTCTCATTAATATCCTTGTGTGAATTACATAAATGATTCATTGGCTCAATAAATCCTCACCGTGTGCAGTGTTTTATAATAAAACTTGTGTGTAAGATTAATTACGGTGAGCCAAGTGGTGATGTCATCAAGTGGGGATTTATATGAAGCAAAAAGATAAGATTACAGACTACAATATCCCAATGCCCCTCTCAGTGGGCTGAGAACTGGTCTCTATGTGGATGCAGTTTTAATCGTCTGGCATTGATAATTTATCGACCATTCACTGGTGGATGGATGAATGTCTTAAGGCATAGCAAGTCTCGGTAAAGATAGTTTCTCAAAGGTCAGAGGGATACTCGTGGCCGTTACTTTACTGTATGAGCTACATTGATTAAATATAATGATCAGCACATGTACGTAGACATACTACACATGCATATGTGCACTGATACCTGGGATAATCAAGTATGGTGACTTGGTATGTGAAGGCCAGCTCTCATTCATAACAAGCCAGATACAGATAAACTCTGCATCTGGCTAAAAACTAAAATACAAATGAAAGGGGATATGGTCATGATGTGCAGAATCTTGAGGACAAAGCATTCCTTTGGCTTATGTGCCTTATGTAAATTCTGTCTCCATGGTAACATTTGGAACATTGTGTTTATTTGTGTATACATATTCGGGATTGGGACACGATGGCGCACATAAACAGCTTATCCTGAGGAAGAAACATAACGAGGACATTAACTGTTGGATAGAAAATCACTGTGCAGTCATCACTCATTGAAGTGCAGACAGTAAAACATCAGTTACCTGGAAAGGTGTGTGTGTGTGTGTGTGTGTGTGTGTGTGTGTGTGTGTGTGTGTGTGTGTGTGTGTGTGTGTGTGTGTGTGTGTGTGTGTGTGTGTGTGTGTGTGTGTGTGTGTGTGTGTGTGTGTGTTGCCGTGGGTACATGCGTGTTTGTGTGTGCGTGCTGTTGGTTGAAATTTCTCATGGGGTAGTGGGAAGATTAACCATTTTTCCAGCCAATTTTCCTCAACAAGCAATAACAACAGCCAGAGGGATTGATACTGTGAAATATCGCATTAGTAGGAGCCATTAAAAATAACATCAGATCTGTGCAGGCAGCTGCAGTAATTTGAAGCCATGGTGATCAACAACGTAGTGGTAATACCAGACAGTGTCAGAATCGGGTTTAGTTGTCACATCAAAGGTTTACAGGTGTAAAAAATCAGGCTACTGCCCTCATTGGGTCAATATAGAGCAATGGTTTCCAGCACCTTTGTACCAGACTGTAACTGTTTTATTTAAAGTTCCTGTTCTTTCGTTGAAATACTGAGTATTTCTATTCTCTGATTATTAATTATTTGATGTATGTAAATGTATTCCTGTTGATTATGCTCTATGTTGTATCTCGGCTACATTGAAAATGAGGGCTTGCCCTCAACTGTACTCCGAGTTGAAATAAAGGTTATGATGATGATGATGAAAGAAGTGGGTGGAATTCTTTATATGCGCTCCATGATTTTGTAGTATTCCGTGAGAAGAGAGGATAGAGGTAGACCGTAGAGTGAGAACAGAAGGGAAAGAGATAGAAACAGGTTTGAAGTAAACAAATAAGATATGACCATAGTGTATATTGTATACGGTATGTGATAGTTGGTATATATATGGTGTGTAGGACATTGACATATATGACTCGCATCACAAAGCAAAGAGTTTAGCCTATTATTTCTTCTTTTCTTTCTTTCTTTTTTTGCAGCAAAGAGAACGATCTGAAAAACATGACCTCAAGCGTTCTTTAAAGATATGTGTGTGCTGTAACTGGGTGGGACAACAAAGAGAGATGTGGGAGTACGAATGGAGTAACAAGAGAAATCGTTTCTGGTTATACTAAACAGGGTGCTCTTCCCATTTGCACGCAGCGTGAGTTTAATGACATATTGATCCATCTGAATAACTTCTATCTCGCCTATCTATGTTGCCATAGGAGCTCATTGGAGAGAGAGACAAAGAGTCACAAGAACAGTCATCATCTCTCTTTTGTCCCTGTTCCAATTATCGAAAAGCTATTGGCACCAGAATGATCTACCAAAGATGGAGTTTTTTATGTGCACACGCACCTCATTTCTCATACAGCCATGTGGATGTAATTTCCGGCAATTTCATTGATCAGAATTGTAGTATGCTGTGGAGATTAGAGGGATGGGCAGATTTAGAAGAACAGTGACTGATACAAACCCTCGACAATGTCTTTAAGGCTTCAAATCATTGAAAGTAATGCCCCCCCCACACACACACACACACACACACACACACACACACACACACACACACACACACACACACACACACACACACACACACACACACACACACACACACACACACACACACACGCGCAGTCATGCAGTGTCCTCTTCCGTCATTCTATACAACAAGATCCTTCCCAACCAAGCACATCATGCACGAACACACACAGCCCTGAGACCCATGCCCCTTCCGTTCTAATATACAACATGATCCTTCTATCCAATCACACACACACACACACACACACACACACGCACAAACGCACACACACGCACACACACCTTCCGTCCTAGCATGCAACAGGATGAGGAAGTAGGCTGTGCCTCCACAGGACGGGGTCACATGGACTTTTCCAGGACAGCTCACTGCGCTGCTGGCAGAGCTGGACCAGACATAAATACGGGCGTCGCTATTTATTCCCCTTAGACACAAATCCACATGAAACACTACAAAAATTCCATTCTGGAACACTGAAAAGTGCTGTGTTGATATTTTACTGGGCCTCTGTGTCATGTTCCCAAAAGGAGAGTATAAATAGTTGTTCTTACAAAACGGACAAATATAATCAAATGGAAAAACTATCACTTCTCCGTGGGTTGACTAAAGGGACTGGATGACTTCCCTCCCCCAGAATGTTTTCATATAATTTGGGCAATTGCGCCTTTCATAAGTACACTAGATTTGATAAAGAGATCTAAGGATGGGAGGATAGTTATGGCAGCAATTCGCAAGGTGAACTTTTAAACAGGTCTAATGGATAATGGCTGCCTCCTCATTGTTAATTTCATAACACGGGCACATCTAGCTGCCAGGAAAACATATTGATATAATTATCCCTCCCTACACACACACACACACACACACACACACACACACACACACACACACAGACACATATATAAGGCTGTGTTTGCAGGGCAGAATAACATTTTACGAGTGTTTCCACAGCTGGGGTATTTATAGGCGAATGTTGAGCTTCCATGTGAATTGTGTGCGTGTGGTTAGAAAGCGAGAGAGCTGTGTGTGTGTGTGTGTGTGTGTGTGTGTGTGTGTGTGTGTGTGTGTGTGTGTGTGTGTGTGTGTGTGTGTGTGTGTGTGTGTGTGTGTGTGTGTGTGTGTGTGTGTGTGTGTGTGTGTGTGTGTGTGTGTGTGTGTGTGTGTGTGTGTGTGTGTGTGTGTGTGTGTGTGTGCGTGTGTGTGTGCATGCATTCACCCATACATTGAATATGTAACATTGTCAAGTGTGCACAGACTTGGAGCGCTGCTCGACGTACAACAGCCCGTTGGGAAATTATCCAGCACCAGCACCATGTGTTGAGTCTTTTCAGTTCTCCACAATTACACAGCAACAGGCTCTCCCTTGTCACTCTGTCACTACATTAAACTGCCTTGCTGCAACCCCCCGCCACCTCCGTGCATGGCTGCACGTTCCACTTCTTCCATTGGGGCCCAGCCTGATGTATACTTTGTTGTACGACAGTTGAGCATCCCTTAGCTAATGAGACTGTTTCACATGGGCTCCGAGCTCATGCGTCCCTTCACTCTCTCACACCATGTGGTATTGTGTATATACCCACCAGGCCGACTGGTGTTCCTGTGACACCTTTGACCATCCGAGTTTCACAGTGCCTGCCTCCTTCCCCATATGGAAATTATAATAATATATAGTATGGTGGGTGCTGAAAACAACTGAAAACAACTGATCTATTGGCGGCAAGCGACACCGTCATGCGATGGAGTATAAATTAAGCTTAAGCCTTTGTAGTTTCTATAAACTCAGTGATAGAGAGAGAGAGACAGAGAGAGAGAGAGAGACAGATAGAGAGAGAGCGAAATGGGCAATTATATAGCCTACAGGCACCCATGCACTCATGTAAACACACAAACGCATGCATGAACTCACTCGCACACATGCACATCACACACACACACACACGCACGCACGCACGCACGCACGCAAATAGAGAGGCAGCCATATGCATTCATTTTACTTATAACAAATAATTTCCAAGTAGAGTAGGGTAGCACCTCCATTAAGCATGAGCTGTGTAATCATTGTCTGTGTCACTGAGCTGTTGACAGTGCTCATTATTGCACATGGAAGTGGTGTATAGGTCAAATCCGGGCTCTATAGTGTCAAAGGAATCTTTCCAGTGTGTGGGTCCGGGGAAAAAAAGAATCTCATCCTTTGGTTCAGCTCTTTCCCCTATACTGGATAGCTGATCACTATAAAAGCAACTGCAGCCCTTTAACCATTTGGACAATTCCCAGTCTCCTCCCAGAATAGAATTGGCAGGGCATCTTAATGATGTCACAGGGTCACAGGGAACATTTCCCATCGAACAAACCCGCATAATCTGCCACTGAGAAAATATTATTCTGTCTGTCTGTATTGCAGCTCCTTTTGATAGGAACGCAAATTGAATAAACTGATATGCTTATGGTGGTTGGAGTGAAAGCAGACATTCATTTCACGTGTCAGGGAGGCATGTTGTGCACAGGATGAGCAGCGCTGACTCAGTCTGAGCTGCAGTCAGCCCAGCTCGGTGCTCGGTGCTGGTGCAAATCCATAATGTGGGCAAAGAGTTTTGTCTGATGTGTATTAGGTGCAGGAGAAAGGGCGAGAAAATGAGTTTTCCAGGCGTTCTCGCTTTGGCAAGTGCTTCATACCAGTTTTTTTCTGAACTGCTGTCAGAGGAAACCATACATAGTATAAAGATTGAGTCCCTTGACACATCAGTAGCCAAGGCAACAGGATAGTAGGGCTCAGGAGAGAGGGAGGCGGTGCAACTAGTGATCGGAGGCACAGGGCTGGAGCTATGTGCAGATCAACACGAATACTATATTGTTTTGTATAATAACAAATAATAATAATAATAATAATAATAATAATAATAATATGTATTATTTGTATTTAATCCTCAACGGATTCATCTGCAATTGAATATTCAATATGTACAAAAAGGATAATTTTCAAATGGTATATTCATGCATAAAACAATGTTATGTATTTTTCTCACAATTATTATATTTTTAATATGCAAATGTTAACCACCAAAGCCCTATTTTATAATTTTACAAGATCTATAAGATCATAACGCGTGACGCATTGTGAGATTGTAGATCTAATTTTTTTTGTAGAAGAATTATGAGAACTTAGGGGACATCAGGTTGAAACTGGTTAACTGAATAATAATAGGCCTATACTGCATTTTGGATATCTGAACATTTTGGGTGAAAATAATATTGTAGATTGACGAATTATGACAAGAAAGAAAGTAGCTTGTTTACCTTTCATGTGTATTTTTTATGTGCATCACTTTGTGACTTCTGTTTAGAAAAGTGCATAAATAAAGTTATTATAAAAAATTGGGATGTCCCATAGGCAAATTACCCTGCCAGGCTGCACCTTTAATATATAACCAATAGGTTTGACAAATAATATTTATTTCTTCACTTCCATAGCCTGCACAGTTTTGTGTGAATGTAGGCTAATAAAGAAAGTTGCCATAATCTGGTAGGTTAGACTCAGTAGTGTAAAGTAACCAAGTAGATTTACTCAAGTACTGTACTTAAGTACAGTATTTTTAGGTATTTTTTACTTTACTGGAGTATTTCCAATTTACAGTACTTTTAGTTCTACTCCACTACATCTCAGAGGCAATTGTAGCCAATATTGTAGCCTACTTTTACTCCACTACAATTATTTGAAAACTTTAGTTACTGTATAGTTACTTTGTAGATTTTTATTATTATTACAAAACATATCCGAAATGTATATAGGGCTGAAGTGGTTAATGTATACATTAACCACTTCAGCCCTATATACATTTCGGACATTTGAAAATAGCCAATCTACAAGCTCACAATGCGTCAGAATGCCACGCATTGCCACGTGAGCTTGTAGATCTGCTATTTTCAAAAGATTTTTACACATTTGAAAACGTGTGAAATGGGACATTCTGCATAATTAAATGAGTAGGTCCTACTTTCCACTTTTCATTTTGATACCAATACTTTTGTACTTTTACTCAAGTACATTTGACTTATAACAGAGTATTTCTACATTGCAGTGTTGATACGTTTACTTAAGTAAAACATATGAGTATACTTTTTCCACCACTGTATAAGTATTAGAACATTTGTTAAGGGGGGGAAAGGCCAAAATGTTAATGTAACTTACCGCTTTATGAGTGATCGTCCGGTTGATGGATGGTCTGGTAATATAAACCCACTCCTCCCTTTAGAAACGGGCTGCCGATAACTTCGCTTATTTCACACCTACTCATGAAACTCACACACAAAAACACTTTCAGAGGGTCGAGTAGTTGCCTCAACCTGAACAGAGAGTTGCTTTGTAACAGGGTTTTTGGTTCAGTAAGGTACGTTTTCTTTTTAAATAGGCTATAAAACGTATATATATTTTAAACCGTTAAAGAGTATAATTGCCGACAGGGCAGTGGTAGTTGTATCATTTTGTAGGATGTGGCATAGAGGTCGGTTTTCATTCGACTCGCCCACTTTCATGGGGGGGGGTTATATTTCGTGTAAATGTTATTACACTAATACACGTAATGTAATTTGCTTTCCCGGCGTAATTTGGGTATGAAATTATTTCATTAGGTTGAAATTCTTGAATAAATGCAGCTGTTGAGATAAGTTATGCATTTTTTACATTGTGGAAAACAATCCTCTGATCCCCCTCCACACGCAGAATGAAACATTCCAGATATTCGCTCCTTCCATCCTCCTATATTCGCTGTGTGTCATGCAGTGGTGGAAAGTAACGAAGTACATTTACTCAAGTACTGTACTTAAGTACAATTTTGCGGTATTTTTTACTTTACTGGAGTATTTCCAGTTTTCAGTACTTTTACTTCTACTCCACATCTCAGAGGCAAATATTGTACTTTTACTCTGATGATCCACTACACTTATTTGAAAACTTTAGTTAGCCTACTTTGCAGATATAAATTATTATATTATAAAACATACAATAACCACTTATACGCCCTATTTTATAAACTATCTACAAGTTCACTATGCTTGGATGCGAGTTGTTGAGCTTGTATTTGGCTATTTTCAAACATTTTAGTACTAGGCCTACTTTACGTATATTTTGATGCCGATACTTTTGTACTTTTACTCAAGTAACATTTTGAACACAGGCATTTTACTTGTAATATAATGTGGTATTGCTACTTTTACTTAGGTAAAATATCAGAGTACTTCTTCCTCCACTGGTGTCATGGAAATGTAGAACCCCATTTATTACACTAGTTACAGATGAACTACCATCTCCCCCACATTTACACTATTTTGCTAAAATTATGTTTTCTAAAAGTTTATTTTCTTTCATAGGCCATATGGGCAGGCTACTGTTTTTAGAAGCAGATAAATGCATAGTCAGTCGTAAACATAATTAAGTTATAGCCCATACTATTACTAATTGTAGTAGCCTACAGTGGAAGATAAAAAAAAGAAAAGAAACTTATGTGTTATTACAAAACATTCTGTAGGATGTTTGTGTGGAAGCTAATCTACTTTGCAAAGCAAGTGGATTAATCTAAAATTGATTATTATTATAATTATTTATTCTAAATTTCCCCAGGCGGAGAGAGGGCTATCGATTGTCCAATTGAGAATACCAGTGACGAATGACTTCCCATGGTGAAGTGACGTTGCAGACATGGTGGTATGTATGTCAGCACTTCAGAGTATTGATAAATAATTAACTCTCTCTCTCTCTCTCTCTCTCTCTCTCTCTCTCTCTCTCTCTCTCTCTCTCTCTCTCTCTCTCTCTCTCTCTCTCTCTCTCTCTCTCTCTCTCTCTGACCCTCTGAAGCCTGACACCTGTGTTTCTAAGCACATAGAGTGTTTATGTCCCCCGAATAGTGAAGCCTAGGAGGGGGAGGGAGGGAGGATTCATTGTAACACTAATAACTTGCGTATGATTGACACAAGCTGTGACTGTCAAAATCAGTTTTTTTGTTTTGCATAGATAGGCCTATTGAAGAATGGAATAATAAAAATAAAAACATCTTATTTCTCTGATCAATATTGCAGTTACCTTTTCCCCCAATAGAGGCATCAGGTATCATACTACAACTTAAACCCCATATGGGTAACTAACCGGAGTCCCCCAGGGCTCAATTCTAGTATCTTTTCTGTTTTCTGTTATTGTGGGGAAAGCTTTAGCTGAAAATAGTGTCGATCGGCTTGTCGATCGGCTATTTTCAGCGAAAGCTCTCCCCACAATACCGATGCTGGGGTTAAGTGGTTAACTTACAGATTAGTACATATTGCACTAGCATGATGTGACAGCTTTTGTTCTTTCTCAGAATCCTAATGATCCACTAGAGGACACTAAAGCATACTCCACTCTCATTGTAGGTTTGACCACACTGGGCATAGAGATAACCTTAAAGTTGATGCAGCAATTGATAATTAACTTTATTTCTCTTCTTTAGTTTGTTTCGTTCCCCAATGTGGTGTTGTTTATTCAGTTTCCTTGATGTGTCCTTGTTTTTGGTTTGTGGTGGGACAAAAATAAACGAAATCTTTTAAAAACACATGTTAACCACTAGAACCCTATCATCTCTATATATTCCGGGGCGAACGGTGCATTGTGAGCTTGCAGATCAGCTATTTTTGCCGAAGAGACTTTGGTGTAGAAGAGGGACAAAGCTAGGGGCCCAGTATAGAGCCCAGGGGGACTCCGGTCAGAGAAGTATAGAGTTTCGGTGGTTTAAGTTGAGTGCTCTGCTATCAGATCATTTTAATCACTAAATAGTTTGAAAAGAAAAGCAATGGGTATTTCCCAGAGACGAACCCTCACCTCATAACATTGATAGCTCGATCTGACCTGTTAATTATTGACGAGTTTGTTCCTTCCTACGATTTCCAGACTGTTATGTACGGTCAGTTTTTCTTTCAGCTTGTTTTACATTATAGGGACTCGGAGGTTTTGTTTGCCACGCACACACACACACACACACACACACACTTACATACACGCACACGCACACGCACATGGGCACAGGCACAGGCACTGGCACAGGCACAGGCACAGGCACAGGCACAGGCACAGGCACAGGCACAGGCACAGGCACAGGCACAGGCACAGGCACAGGCACAGGCACAGGCACAGGCACAGGGACAGGGACAGGGACAGGGACAGGGACAGGGACAGGGACAGGCACAAGCACAGCTTTTTTTGTCATGTTTTCAGGTTGACAAAAAGCAAACAACTTAACTGCTTACCTCTTGTGACCCACTGTAAGTTTGTGGCTTAACTGCGGGTCTAGGCTATGTTCAGACTGGCAGCCGAAATCAGATTCTTGGCCTGTCCAGATCAAGCTCAAAATACATCACATTGTGAGCTTGTAGATCGGCTATTTTCAGCGAGTGTTGTATAGATGAGGTTAAACATTACTCACACTCTGTCGTAGGTCATTACCACATCTTGAAACAGATATGTCAGTGATGTCTGTAATGGCGGAAAAATCTATGCAGGAGAGTAAGAAAGGCCTTTGGATTAGTCTGTGTGCAGAAAATGATGATTCATGATGAAAAGCATAAAAGTAGTTAGAGTACAGATACTTTGTTTACTCTTACTCTGCTTACTTACTTAAAGTAAATGTTCCAAGCATGATTAACAAACAATGAGTTCATTTCTGGCAAAGTGACCACAAAGGGAGAGAAGATGGCTCCCACAGGAGATTGATCGGACACAAGAGGCAGATCATGAGTTCACTAGGTGAAAGTGAACTTATGGAGAAAATGTTGTATTTTGTTATACCTAGAAATCACGTGCAGATAACCATATGGCTTAATAGTCACAAGATGGTTAATATTGCCTAATATGAAGAAATAGATGAGAAGAGGAGGGGGAGAGACCTATTGCCTACTGAAAGAACGGGTATAAATATTACTAACGTGTGTGTAATCAGAGAATTGAACGGAGGATTCGAACGGAGATGAGCTCGTGCTATGCTATTTGTGACCTGCTGGCACGAAATAAAGCTTGATGATTGAAGATCCACCTCGACTCGTGTCCTTCCATCTTTCCATACACCTGGTGAAAGAGTATCCTAGTCTACAGGTATCCACTTCATGTCTCAATATACAAATCTGATATGTTCACATGGATATAACAGTGTGGACAGTCAGTCCTAAATAAAAACTTTATTTGTATAGTTTATAAAAAGATCAAATTTGAGAAACACATCGGATTTGCCTGCAGTCTCAACAAAAGCATCTTGCAGTGGGTGCTTTTTTGCATTGCTCCGTACCATATAGTCTATTTAATTCAGTTAACCCTGTGAAAATGTAAACCTTAGCCCTGCCAGTGTGTAAGTGTCAAGCTTTACTTGTGAAGCTACAGTGGAACACTATTTACACTGCCTGTTTGGTTATGTAGTACATATGTCTAGAGTTTGTTACATGACCTTCTGCACTATATCATACAGTACTATGAACTCTTGAGAAATAGTGTGTAAATGCAATTATGACCTCTGCTCTGCAACCACAGTTGTTCACATGTACATTTAGTACAGTGGCCTTGTGGTTAGAGTGTCTGCCCTGAGATTGGGAGGTTGGGGTTCAGGTCCCCGACCGGGTCATACCACAGACTATACAAATGGGACCCAATGCCTCAGCACCAAGGGTTGGATTTGGGATAAGTCCCAGCGACATACTAGCGTCATGTCCAGGTGGTGTACTTGTACATCAAAGCCGGGGAATGTACTTGTACATCAAGCCACCTCACGCTACAGACACAGTTGATAGGCTCCTACCGTATTGGCCACATGGCTCAGGAACTGTTGGTTCCTGATGCTACAGTATATAGACAGTGGTTTGTGACATGCACTCATGCAGGATGCACACATCACATATTGATCTTTCTGTCTATACCTTAAACAGACTGTGGGGCAATGTTCTCACATAGTGTCCTATTAGCCCTGTCAATATTTAGGAACACATGGCATTGAAATCAAGGTTTAACTCAATTTAGATAGTGGTGCATGTCTTTTCACTTATTTTCAACATGTGCAATTTGTACACATACAGCATTTC
This sequence comes from Gymnoscopelus braueri, assembly GCF_963280865.1. Lineage (NCBI taxonomy): Eukaryota > Metazoa > Chordata > Actinopteri > Myctophiformes > Myctophidae > Gymnoscopelus > Gymnoscopelus braueri. The sequence goes on along the minus strand of NC_137616.1, from coordinate 24,693,209 downwards.
CTGCAGTCATCATTGGAGCAAGAGAATGGAATCGAGACTCGTGCTCCCTCAAAAGCAGTGAAAAGGTTTCAACAGCACCATGCAGATATGATGATGCACCTCTCATGAAATGTGAGCGAGTAGGCTGGTCATAAATGGACATCAGGGTCCATAAACAAGCCTGACCCCCCATATGTTCTGTTGTTTGAGAAGATTGACTCCAGCTTGACTGCTTGATATTCAGTCCGACATTAATTGTCGATTTGATTTGACTTGATATACTGTATACTCATTGTATTCACTGTTGATAGATTGTATATTATCCAGATATTCACTGTTGAAGGGTTTGATACTTATCTTATCTTACTTCTTGGAAGTTCTTGTTGTTGTGCTAATTTATGCTTTTAAAGTTAGTTTAAAGAGGCCCATCGTAAACGGGGAATGAGTTCTATACAGTGTATGTGAATATGTGACTGGTGCGTTGTGCAAACCACTTCCAAAACATATACCCTTGTATAAAAGGCACTAATGAGCTAATCAGTGAAAGAACAAAGGTTGGATCCAACACAAATGTGCTGATCAATGTCCAATCACAATGTGAGAGTGAGAGTGAGAGAAAGAGAGAGAGAGAACCGCATGGCATGGTTATTGTTATGTACTGTATTTTTCATGGCCAGTATAATCTTGGGTATTATTATTAAGTTAAGGAATCACGTAGCATCTGTTTTCATCAAACAGAGATGAGTTCACACCAGGAGGATCTCATCAGAGAAGACGTTTCATGGAGGAGTTTCGTGTGTGTGTGTGTGTGTGTGTGTGTGTGTGTGTGTGTGTGTGTGTGTGTGTGTGTGTGTGTGTGTGTGTGTGTGTGTGTGTGTGTGTGTGTGTGTGTGTGTGTGTGTGTGTGTGTGTGTGTGTGTGTGTGTGTGTGTGTGTGTGTGTGTGTGACAAAGTAGCCTACTGTATGTGTTTCTGCAAATTATTGCGAGAGTACCTCTGCACATATACAGTACAGTACAGTGCAGGCATCATCCTGCACCCTGTTAAAGGTAGGGTAAGTGATATTTAAAAAAATAAGTGTTAAATAGCTCTATATTCTGATAGTACTCATTGCTATAGAGTGTTTGTTCAGTAACAGGAGTCTCCATGTCTCTCCAGCTCTTTATTAAACAGAAAATGCATTTTCAGGTCAGGATACCAATTTTATCCAATCAGGATAGAGAACTGAAACACTATCACATTTGAGCTGATGGGTAATCTCTCCTGGTTGGCTGGAATTTTGGAACCCACCTCAAAATTTATTTTCTGTTTATTAAAGAGCCGGAGAGATGGGGAGACTCCTGTTACTGACCAAACACTCTATAGCAATGATTACTATCAGAATATAGTGCTTTAACCTTTTAACAAAAAAACATTTGTTTTAACCAAAGAATATCACTTACCCTACCTTTATAATGTTGTCAATGTCATGGGTATACTGCACGCGCAGGCTGTTACACCTGGGGATGAATGCGTACATAAATGTAATACGTGAGAAACCTTGGTGTGTCTTGATGTAATGCTGTTAGTGAAAAATGATCATGTTTGGTCCAATTTGCTATGTCATTCCCTTGATAATGGCAGTGGACCAATGATACTTGGAATGGACACACACTGGTTTGCGACACACTGATACGCTATTCATGACTTCATCGTGTCAGGACTTGTTGCAAACCCTTGCCCTATCAGATTGACTAATAGGTCAGTAATCAGTGGGCGAAGATATTTTATGGTGCTACAGAGTATTACTACATTATTATGTACAGTAAAGGTTATTGGGATAAGAGCACTTGCTTTTGGTAAGTAGGCCCCAGTCTGTTTGTTGTTTATAGGCTATTGGGTACTGTATCAGTTTTGGAAGACATGAGTTATAATTGGAAAGCTCTCAATCCATTGTTTCTGGGAAAATATACAGTAAGTCTTTATGCTTAAATGTCTATAAATAAAACCAATTAAATGGTAAATTATGCAATTACAGTATACGTATAGCGTCTTTATCCGAAGTGCTTTGCAATGTGCATTACATTCACCCATTCACACACAGACGGCGGAGGGAACCATACAAGCCACCCATCTGCTCTTCGGGAACAGTCAGGGCTTATGTTTCTTGTTCAAGGATACTTCGACATGAAGCCAGGCGGGGCTAGGGATCGATCTGATTGCAAGATGGCCAAATGAAATACCACATTATATAAAAACAAATGTTTAGCTGTCATATACTGTTAGCTCTTAGGTCAATAGCAAAGTCGATCAGTTTGAAAGTGGCTTATCTCTCACAAAACAAGGTCAGTCAGTAGATAGATGATAGTGGCTGCATATTCAATCATCTAAATGTTTTAATCTTCATCTTTATTTTATTTCTTTCCCAGGAATGTATTGTGCTTTTACCAGAAGTGTTGGTGGCTCATCATCATTTTCATACATGTAATACCATTTAACACAAGACTATTTCAAAATATATATGAAGGCTGCTGTTTTAAATGATGCATGAATCAAAACTGAACTCATACAATAAATGCAGTCTATCGCATTTCTTTTTATAACATAATCTGTCTATCTTTTTATACATTGTCTGTCTGTCTGTCTGTCTGTCTGTCTGTCTGTCTTTCCTGGGCATAACTTGGGCGCCGCCGTCTGACCGTTTGACTTCATACTTGGCCTGTGTTGCAGATGACCCCCGAGGATGTGTAGTGATTAACAGCAATTATGTCATTAAGTAAGATTAATCAAGTAGAATGAGGGTGAAATTATATATATATATATATATATTTTTTTAAGTTGCTCCAATAAATAATATGCAGAATATGTTGTCTCAGAGTATTTTGTCATAGTATAATCTTGCACACCGTTTGGCTATTTTGATTCACTGAATGATTTGTCGCTCAATCAATGTCTAACAAAATAAACTCAAGAACCATATATTTTCTTTTTTTTAAGAAAAAAGAAATTGATTATTGCCACGAATTAGCAAACACACTTGATTATAATAATAATAATCATTATTATTATTATTAGTAAAATATTATTATTTAGAGTGCAGCAAAATCCTCTTTGAATCTGTATTTAACTCTGTGAATGAAATATGGACTCACACGATCATTTTTACACCCTCAGAGTTAAATGAACTCTCTGGATGTTACTGTGTATGTTTGAATCTTGCATAAGATGCATGATTTTATCAGTTGGCAGTTTGCATGAATGTGAAACTCTCAGGCCTTTTGACCTCAAACCCACTGAACTGTCTGTCATCCCTGGCACCACTGTCATTCAACAAAACAGGGAGGGAATTAATAGCTCAGGAATAACCAAGAATAGCTCAAAGAGGGCTCCGGGGACCCCCAGGCATCCTTGAAGGGGTTCCAGGCAGTCCCCAGCAAAATGAGTTAATAGCCTCACAATCAGTATAACCACTTTAATCCTATTTTATAATTAGGAAACACAAAAATAGACAATATACAGGCTCACAACGTGTCGCATCGCATCTGCTATTTTTTTAAAAATATTTATATATATATTTAAAGCAAATCTTCTATTCTGGGGGTCCCTGGCACAAAATATTTTCAGATGTTGGTCCTCGGCCAAATACATTTCATTTTGTGGTCCTTGACATGAAAATGTTTCAGATACCTACATATGTGACTATCGCCAGGATAATATTTAGTAATCAATCAAGTATATATTGTTCTTGCTAAATGAAATCTTTTTTTAATATTAAAACATCACATGTACACTATCAACAATTAAACTAGTGTGATACCTGTCAGCTTGATTAATAGAGATGATATGATTGATTGAATGTTAAAGTAGGAGCATTCAAAGGTCAGCTGATAACATAGTCGATGCCTGCAGAGCATGACTATTGACTACATGACCATACTTTGGAAAGATAGACAGTTAGATGCCTGGACTGGAAATCGTCTCTAATAATATTACTATATACTGTATACTTATTTGCACAATAATCTGAAAACAATGATTGTTTTCAGATTATTATCATGACCGATTATTGTGCAAATAAATTAACCCACATAAACCCAATTTTATACTTAGTCCGATGATGTCATATGAAAATAGCCGGTCTATGTGAAGCACTGTGACTGTGAACTTGTATACAAGCTTTTTTTTAAAGAGCATTTTGTGAAAATTTGTAAAAATACAAATAAAAAACCTGTGAAGATTTTCACCTATACAATACCCAAAATAGGAACACCATAGGCCTAAAGTTCTGCACACTTGCAAAGGCTTCTCTTGATGGGCTTCTCAAATGATTGAGGTTATCATGAGACATCTCAGATGTGATATGAAACGAAACTGCTCCATGCTTACATAATGACTTCATCTTCTCTTTTTTCTGCTATGCGACAACTGAATTCCCCTGGCGGGATCAATAACGGTCTATCTACTGTATCTATTGCAGCTGATAAAACGGTTGGCCTTTTACCCTTTCGCCTTGTTGATGAAGTAAGAGTGCCTTAAAAGCTCCACTGGGGGAGACTAGACATATCTGTCTCGTCTCCTGTGTGGAGCATGCACTTCACACTCTTATGGGCCTCATTATGTCATGTGTCCTTCTGGCAATAATGCCTGGATAAAAAGGACAATAAGTTATACGTTATCCACATCCCACAGCAATTGTCACATTGTCATGACAAAAGTAAATATTGAAAGAATAAACAAATAATGCTTGACAGTTTTAACTTTTCTCATAAAGTGGGAGATGTTTTGATCACATTATTGAATTTTGATGATCAAATGTTAATTAGCTACACCAAAATGTTGCATGATTTCCACATGCATAATAAGCTACACCAAAATGTTGCATGATTTCCACATGCATACTGTAATAAGCTACACCAAAATGTTGCATGATTTCCACATGCATAATAGCAAAGTCCCTGCATGCTGGATTTCTACTGTATAGTCTCAAATCTTTCGTTGCTTTTGCTTGCCAAAGTAGATGATAAATTAGGCAATGGAATAATTCTATATACGTATGTTTATGTTTATGGCAGATAGTAAAGATGGCTTCCCACAATTCTGTTGCTTACAGTACAGTAGATGTTGCTCAAAGTTGATGTTGTGTTGTGTTGTGGTGTGTTGTGGTACATTTATTTAAAGAAAATGCATTGCACTGAGCAGTACATTTGTACACCAGGTATCATTGTTAAACCTTTATCCTTTTGTAACCCTTTCTTTCAATGTCACTCCTTCCACCCACACACAATTTATCGTTTGCTCTATAGGTTCCATGAGATCAATGACCATTCTGCGAGAGTGTACAGATATTGATCTAATTTGAACCTTGGACAAGTGCCATGGGGCTTAGGATAGGATGATCCCAAGTTGACACCCAGCCACATGTACACAGTAAAGTCCTTAATGTTAACCACTTAAGCTATATTTTCTAATTTGTTGTATGCTGTGAAAATAGCTGGTCAACAAGCTCAGATTGCGTCGCATCATGACAGTCTGTGAACATGTAGATGCTATTTTTGAAAAGTAAATTTCCTTTCATATACTCTCTGAGGTAAATGAACACTGATGATTTTACTGATTTGTTCATAATATGAACAAATCAGTAAAATAATCAGAGTTCTCTAAACTGATTCAGTATATTATACTGAATCAGTATAATGCGCATATATGGGACTGACCGACTTGCTGCGCATCGACGAGTCGTTTGGATAGGTGGTTGTCCAGAATCGCCGATCCGTCCGATATGCCCATATATAGGCATATGGAGATCCAGTTGTCCAGAGCCACCAATCAACCAATATGCCCATATCCATATATGGGCATTTACTGATGACATATACGGAGATCTCCATATATGGGCATATAAGGGACACAGGCAGACAGATACAGAGATATTCATATATGACAACCGGTACGAGGGGTATTGCATCGTTCCTGAGTAGATCGTGCCCCAGTCTAGTGTAGTCTAACTACTGCATGATTAAATACTACATTTTGTTTCATCACACAACCTTTTTGCTACACACAAACGTTCTTTCTTTCTCATCGAAAGGGCCACTCAACAAAGTACAGTATACTGTGCATTCCAAAGTTTCAGCTATAAATGTCAAAAATGGTAATTCAATTCAGAATGTAACCACTGCCAGACAAGGCTTCAAGACCCCTTTGGACTGTTGCTGTGCACATGCTTGTTTGCAAGTGCTATGCAGTAAGCACAATATGGAGTGCTAATCTAGACGGTATCACCACTGTCTAGATTAGCTTTTGAGTTCAGGGCACTGATGGTGGTAATGTATATCGCTACAGGAGTTGATGTTAGGTCATTATTACACAACATGAACTATATAACAGCTTAACTATAGGTAACTAGAAAAAGTGCTCCTCGGAGCACAGGTCTCCGCCAGGTCAGGTAGGTTAGTGTGGGCCAGCAAGGTTCGGAATTCGCCAATCAGGCTGGAATGTGAAAAATCGGACGGATCACTTGACTTCAGAGATAATATGTACCGATTTGCGTGATGTTTGGACAACATTTGTAGGAGTAATATGATTTTTTTTGTTGCACAAATCGGCCTCCTATAATAAGGGCAATGTAGAAAGGGTGGTATTTGTTCCTCAACGTAGTGTAAATGTGCGTGCAAAGTTTCACCGCAATCGGATGCTGCGTTCATGATTTGCGGCATTTTGTTCCAAACGGGCCACTCATGCAAACTTAAGATGTCAATCTTAGCCAATCAGGATGGAATATGAAAAATCAAACAGATCCTTCTTGGTCACATGACTATAGAGATCATGTGTACCGATTTGCGTGAAATTTGGATACAATCTGAAGGAGTAATATCCAAAAATATGTTTTACATAAGTCGGCCTCCTGGTGGCGCTATAAAAGGCAGATGTGAAAAATGCAGGGCAAAGCTTTTTCCTTGGCCTCTAGGGAGTGCACATACATACAAGTTTTACACAGATCGGTGCAGTTATAGGTAAAAACACGAATCGGCCTGCTATTTCACGGAAATTGCATGCTGTGTTCATGATTTGAGGCATTTTGTGCAAAACGGAGCACTCGTGCAAACTTTGGAAGCCATTCATAGCCAATCAGGATGGAATAGGAAAGACCTGTGTACCGATTTGCGTGACGTTTGGATAAAATCTGTGGGAGTACTATCAAAAAATGTGTTTTGCAAAAAGCGGCCTCCTGCTGGCGCTATAACAGGCCCATGTGAAACATTTGGGGCAGAGGTTCTGAATTGGCATCCAGGGAGTTTGTGTGCACAGTTTCGCTGCGATCAAGCCAACGGTGCCGGAGATTAGCTGATCACAGACGGACACACACACGGACACGCGGACGGACGGACAGGGTGCAAAACATACTCTCTCGCCATGCCTTTCGGCCTGGCGGAGACAATAATTGGGGTGTTAGATTATCTCTGAGTGTAAAGAAATAGGTTCAATGTTATAAAAAAAAACAAGTAAATAACTATAACTGCTCTTTAGTGATGAAAAATGTCTTTCCTCAAAATCGTATACGTGAGTGAATACATGACATTATGAGGTTTAGAATAAAACACAGCAATCAAATAAAAATAAATAACTGACTTAGTCACTGAAAGGTCACCAATTTTATTTATGTATTGACTTGAAGTACCTGCCACAATCTGGATTACAGATCCCAAAATCTGTAGTGAAAATATAACCATGTGAATCTGACTTGATACAGTAGATCACAGTTATAACCTTGTGACCTTTGTCTAAGCTTTGCCACTGCAACAGCAAAATCAACACAGTTTCACAAAAGTGAAAAGAATATCAGCATAATTATGAAACCTTTTATTGTCCACAATATTAAATGTGCCTTTGGTTTCACCATAAAAAGACACAATAATTATACATACATGCAGTACACATACACACATACATAGATGGATGCATACTATACATGCAGCAATGGTAGGCTACATCAAATGTAAGAAAATTATATATATTTTCTTTTACCATTATATACGCTATAATGTTATGTTATACGATATAGGTCTAAATAAAATAAAAATGTAAATTCTGACCATAACTGACCCCAGATGAAAAATTTAGTCTATGCCTCAATTTAAAAACATACATACTTATTTACTTACTACTTAATTACTATTTTTGTAGGGTTTATTTAAACATAGCTATACAATGTTGGATTGTTTGCTGGGCAGGGTGAAAGAAGGAAACATCTTAAGTGCCAGCAGCTGACAGCTTTATCATAATTTTTTACATCCAAAAGGACTTTGTCTTTGGAGCAGGCCTTGATCACTCAGCACTCATTAGGAACCATGCATATGATTGACCTGGTTTAAACTGGAGTTGCTGATAATATTTCTCCATTGGTTGTAAAATTACAAAGTACAACACCCCAGAATGAGAATATTAAAATATGACACCCTCTTCAACAAAAGGACAACTCTCTGGAACTGTGAGAAGTAAATGAACAGCTGTTCATCTGGCATCAATTGTAATTGGTGATCATGTAAAATACAAGCAACATGTTTTTTAATGTAATATGTAAAATAGGCTGCCGGCATTATATAGAGTACAGATATATATATTACTCTAATTATTATCATATCAAAATCTCAACAAAGGGGCCTTTATATAGGGCGTATCACATATATAACTTAAAATTAAAGTTCGCTAATGGGGGACTCAAACAGTCGTTGGTGAAATATTGCGAGCGGTGTTTGAAAAAATATTTGAATTATGTATTTTTGATCTTCAAACCCAGTGCACACATTTCCCCTTAATTTTACCTCAATTAAGGGAAGAAACCTGTGGCCTTATTGTATGTTGCACAGCATTGGCCAGTTTAGTACATATGTATGTGGGTCTGTGTAGCCTTTCTAAACCCTTTCCCTTTGGCCCTCCACTTGGGAGGGTAGAGTGGACTTTGAGACTTTAAAGTACTGCCTGTGCCTTCCAGTCCCTTCCAGGCCCACATGGGAGTATAAAAGTCCCATACGAAGACCAAAGGCCTCAGTCTCGTCGGAGTACTCCCCAACCACGTAGGAGAGAGCTTCAAAGAACCCATCATGGGTGACTCAAAGCTCTGCCTGTTCTTGCTCCTAAGCACTTTTGCTTTTGCTTGTGAGTACATTTTTCAAATTTTGCTGCTGAGTTTATTTTGGTTATTTGTGTGTTCGTTTAACCTAACAGTAGTGAGGTTATTGATTGAGGAATATTATATTTAAAGGTGTATTAACTGACGTTTCTTTTTGTAAAAAATAAGTGTTATAAGTAGCTCTTTATTCTGATAGTAATACTTTCTATAGATATTTTGTTTGGTATCAGGGGTCTCCTTGTCTCTCTAACTCTTTAGTAAACAGAAAAATGCATTTTCAGGCTCGGATACCAATTTAATCTAATCAGGAGAGAGAACTCATACAGTTTACACAGAATAAACAAGTGAAATGGGAAGATATGACACAAAGACATGAGCAGGCCAAATTGGAATTGGAACAATATAGCATTGAAGCTGATAAATGGGTACGCTACTCTCACCTTATTGGATGCATTTTCTGTTTATTAAAGAGCTGGAGAGATGGGGAGACCCCTGTTACTGAACAAACCCACTATAGAAATGACTGCTATCAGAATATACTGTAAAGCTTTAACTTTTTAACAATAAACTTTTTTGTTTTAACCAAAAGATAACACTTACAACCAGTGATGGAAGAAGTACTCACATGTTTTACTTAAGTAAAAGTATCAATACTGCAATACTCTGTTACAAGTAGAAGTCCCGTATTAAAAAAATACTTTTTATGTACAAAAGTATCAGTATCAAAATATACTTAAAGTACCAAAAGTAAAAGTATTCATTGTGCAGTTCAAAATGTATTACAAATATTTTGAAAATAGACGATTTACAAGCTCACAATGCGTCGCATCGCAACGCATTGGGAGCTTGTAGATCTGCTATTTTCAAATGGCCGAAATATAGTATATACAGTATAGGGCTGAAATGGTTAGTGTGTTTTGTAAAAATAATCAAAATCTACAAATTAACTAGTAACTAAAGTTTTCATATAAATGTAGTGGAGTAAAAGTACAACATTTTCCTCTCAGATGTAGTGGGGTAGAAGTAAAGGTATTGAAAATTGGAAATACTGAATATAGTAAAAATGTTACTTAAGTACAGTACTTGAGTACCTGTACTTAGTTACTTTACACCACTGCTTACAACTGTAAATACATTCCAAACTACTTTGTAGTCTTGAACAATAGTTTTAAAAGTTGCAGATTGACATTTCTTTGTCAAATGACATGTTGACTGAAATGTTATCAAATATTAGAAGTGAGACGAAATGTCAGTTTGAAAATATTAGAATAAAAGGTTATTAAATGCCAGTTCATTTGAATTTTGTTTCCTGGATAGTACTGAATACGTTAATTTTTTTTCACAGTTGCGCAAGACGAAGAAGAGCCAACATGTTTGTGTAAGTTACAAGTCAATATTTACTTATGCATCACATGCTGTTATTGAACAAAGCAATGTCCTATTCCTTGTCAAAAAGAGAAGAAAAAATACATTGCAATTTTATTATAGTAGACTTTTATAAGATGAGCTTCTGGCTTTGTGGTCCTATAATTTATGGGACAGATTTGATCAGGACATAAACATTTGCGTTCTGTCACTTACTGGTGTTTTTCTATTCTAGTGGCAAAAAGGTACAAGCCCCTACACAAGTATGAATACCTATATGAAGCTGAGTCCTTGAACGCCATCAACGGCGCCTCAACGATGACAAATGGACCCAAGGGCTCTTGCAAGGTACAAGCCAAGATATTTCAACACCATCTTTAGCTGCATGATCAACATTTAGGGCTGTCACGAACGATCAAGACATTTTAGTTGATGATTAATCGTCATTCAAATAATTGTGATTAATGATTTGGTAGTGTTTTTGGCATTGAACATACAGTACAGTATAAGTCTATAAGAATGCCTTTTAGGCTTTGTAAACAAAATTTTCACAGGGCATATACAAACAACTTAAGTATATTATTAAAGAAATATACAAAGAAATGATTTACAGAGACCAGTGCCAATAATCAAAAATGAAAACGTAATATGGCCAAAACAGGCCATATCCTTAATAATTTTATACTTTAACAAATGTTCCAAAATAGCGAAAACAGCTGATCTATAAGCTCACAATACGTTGCATTGCAACCTGTTGTGAGCTTGTAGATCAGCTATTTTTGCTATTTCTGAAATGATCATAGTCACTAAATGCCCAAAATATAAAAGAGTGTGGACACACTCACATGTGGAATTAGTGATGGAAATATGACGATTATATTTATTTCATCCAGCTGTTTTTACACTGATGAATGGAAACAATTCTAACAATATGCAAAAATAATTGAAGTTAGCACAAATTATTGTGCAAGGCCATTGTTATGTAATAATTGTGACAGGCACATCTACGTTCCTTTTCTAACATTTTGAAGCAGGACATAAACATTTGCGTTCTGTCTTACAGGTCGAGATTGAAGTGCCTCAAGCTTGCAGCTTTGTCATCCGCACCCGGGAATGTACCCTGAGCGAGGTGGACAGCAACTTTGAGGAGGACACCCCTGTCTTTAGACCTGCATCTGGCTCTGAGGCCTTTGCTGTTGAAATGGAGAAGTAAGTTGAACTGTCAGAATCATTTAAATCAATCCATCTCAATATTATGCGATTTACATTGCAAGGCTCATAAATGAATCTTCATAACACTGAGAGGAAAAAACACTTTTTAGCATTTTGTATTTGGTAACTTGAACTCTATGCTGCTTTCCTTAGATATCCTCTGAAGGTTGTGGTTGAGGGTGAGTATGATGTCAAACTGTACCCTGAGGACGGTGAGACGATGACCATCCTGAACATCAAGAGAGGTATCATCTCTGCCCTGGCTGTGCCTCTGTTGGAGGAGGAGAAGAACAAGAACATGGTACATTAAACTGCTCTTTAATTTACCTTCACTGCAGACATCCACATGTGTAATTTTGTATTTAACTGATGAAAATGTTAATTAGAGGAATTTGAGGAAAAAGATAGACTTATAGACTTATGATGAATATGAATAGTGATTTCTCTTCCATTTCAGCCCACCATCCATGGCAAATGCAGGACCTCCTACTCTGTCGATGCAAGGGAGGACATTGCTACTGACGTCAGCCTCACCAGGGATCTGTCCAAATGTGACAAGTTTGTCCCCATGAGAGACCACACCAGCCCCCTGGCTCTGATCTCTGGCATGGTAAGACATCCAGATGATAATGTCAAATAATGCCAAATAATCGTGTAGTAACAAACAAATAACAAACAATTGTCTCCTTGCAGCACTACCCTCTTGCCCAGCTGGTCAGGAGCTCCCAGACCTGCAACTACAAGTTTGACAATGAGAACATGCACATGACCTCTGGTGCCTGCACTGAGAACCACATCCTCGTTCCTTTCTCTCACAAGTAAGTAAAAACTATCTTGTAATATCTTTGATTCTATGAAGACAGTATGGATATCCATCTATTATGTCTTAACCAAATGTTGTCTGCCCATAGGGGTCAGTATGGCGTTACCAATGTTGGCAAGCAGTCTCTGACTTTGCTGGAGGTTTCTGCCGTCAACGACAGAGTCTTTGACTTTGGTAAGGAGCTCTTTGTATTTGTCATTTTCTTCTGAACATGTTTTTTGGGCGGTGAAACCGCCCCTATAAGTGAGGTTTGGATATTTGTACAACAAATCCTGCGCTGTGATTGGCGGGATACCCCGCCTAACCCTGCACCGTGATTGGCCAATCACAGTCTATTCAGGACTGTGATTGGCCAGTGTCACATGACACATGTGCATAGCCCTATATAAGAAACCATAACTTTAAAATAAACATAGGTTTGTTTTTTTTAAGTTATGGTTTCTTCCATCATAAAGAGTGTTTCAATAAATGTATTTATTTTTTGTACATGATTGGTTGACTCCATTCAGTATTGTGATTAGCTAGCAAGACACCGCCCACTTCACACAGGGTGTGATTTTTATATTGTCATTGACAATACCATTTTAACTGTTTACTCTCTGCTTATTATAGATGAAGCTCATGTCAAGGGTCTGAACATGGAGACTCCTGCTGATAAGAATGTTATCCAGGATAAGGATGCTGGTCTGGCTCTCCTGGGAGAACTGGCTAATCTGCCTGAGAACGAGGGCGAGAGGAGGGCCCACCTCTTCCAGAAGCTGGTGAACATGGTCCGTGGAATGAAGTCAGAGATTCTGAGCTCTGCCGTTGTTGAGGCTCTTGAGGTGTCCCCTGCCCTGACCTACCAGGTCCTGGCCCAGTGCGGTACCCCTGAGTGCAGCAGTGCCATAATGCAGATCCTGAGGACCTTTGACAGTTCCTCTCTTGAAGTTGACGCCACTGTCTTTGCTTTGGGACTGGTGTCCAACCCCTCTCCCCTCCTGATCAAAGACATTCTGGAGATGGCTCAGTACAAGCCCAGCAAGCCCATCATGTATGCCCTCAGCAATATTGTCAAGAGGTGAGCAAACTTTATTCCTCCTTGTGGAGCCTTTGTGTGAGTGAACCACATCTACCCTATTTTGAATCATACATTTCTACAAAAAGGCGAGAATAATAAAAACACAATTGCAATCTGACCTTTATTCTTTATATGGTATTTCATTCTATTTTATTTACCTTAAATGCCTTTATATGCCTCACATAAATCGCTCATGAAATTAACTATACCAATACATTTCCTTTGCCCTAAAAGGTTCTACAAGGCTGAAGGTGAACTTATCCCTGAGATTTACAACGTTGCAGAGTTCATGGCTACCCAGCTGGGTGACTGCAGTGGAGACAAGGACACCACTTTCATGACTTTGAGGGTGAGTATGTTATTCTGAAATCTTGGAAATCGAAGAATTTTCAAGGTGGGAAAGAAGTCAAATTATTATCTTCTCTGCTGTGACATTAGGTTATTGGAAACATGGCTGCAGCCATGGGCGCTGCCAGCCCTGCCCTGAAGAGTGCAGTGATCCAGTGTGTGAACCACCCTGCTGCATCCCCCACTGTTCAGCAAGCTGCCATCCAGGCCTTCAGGCTGACCCCTGTCCCAGAGGAGGCAAGTCAAACTGCTTTTATTGTTACTTTACTTTAAGATAAATTATGCAGAAAGTGATTGCTTTGTTTGTCTTTTTCTTAATGATGGATGTATTTCTCTGTTACAGGGCAGAGAGGTTCTCATGCAGGTCCTTCTGGACAGTGCCAGCCCCCTGCAGAAGCGCGTTGCTGCCTACCTGGTGCTGATGAAAGACCCCCAGCCAAGTGAACTCGCCCAGCTGGCTGCTGCCCTGCCTAATGAACCTGACCAGCAAGCCAAGAGCTTTGTCATCTCCCACATTACCAACATCTTGTCTTCAACTGAGCCAGAGACCCAAGAGTAAGTGAAGAATGTGAAAGTGACATAAATTACAGGTTGAGATTATAAGTAATATGGTGAATACGCATAACTCTTAATTGTATTTTCTTGTAATAACTATCTGTGTTTCTTCATACAGGCTCAGAGAGAAGATTCTCAATGCCCTGCAGGGTAATGAGATCGGAACTGTCATGGACCCCATTAAGTTCTCCCGCAACTACAAGATGGGATCCGTGGAGGGCAACATGATCTTTGAAGGTACCAGCTACCTGCCCAAGGAGGCCATGCTTGAGATGACCCTGAAGGCTTTCGGCTATGACATCGACATGATGGAGGTAAAGCCATTTTCTTTTGTCAGACAACAGATTTGTAAGTGTTTTTCGTATAGATAACAACAATTTCAATTTACCCCATTACCATTAAGATCGGCATGGAGGGGAAAGGACTTGAGCCAACTGTTGAAGCCCTGTTTGGAGAGAACGGATTCTTCCCTGACACCACTCTGAGGACAATGTACTTCATCTCCGACAACATGCCAACCGGGTTCAGTGACATCCTGAAGAACATGCTGCCAACTCTGAGGAATGATAGGAAGAAGAGAGAGGTATTCAATGATACATTTTGTTGTGCTTTTGTTAATAATTTGAAAATGCTTCTTATGGTGTTAATTTGAGAATTATGTAGAATATTTTATTAAGACTAGTGTGGTTATCAAACAGGCTTCACAGAGCCTGCTGAAGGAAATTGGACGTAACTTCAATAAACTGTTGAGAGATCTAACGGCCCAAGAGTCTCCTGAGGCAATGGTTTACCTGAGACTGCTAGGTAACGAGCTTGGATACCTCAGGACCAATGACATGGAGGAGATGGCCTACTCTGCTGCCATGATGATTGACGGCATGCTCAAAATGTTCCCCATGGACGTAAGTAGACGAATCACTGCTTACTCACACATTTCACTAGTAGACAACATTATCTAATCGTTGTGAAAATAAAATGTGTAGCATTTGTATCACTTGTATCACTTGTGCATACTTATGTGTATCTTCCATCTATCTCAGGTTATGAAGGGATTGATGACTAAAGCTGACAACAAAATCTTCGCCCACTACATCTTCATGGACAATGAGTTCTTCCTGCCCACTGCTACTGGTGTGCCTCTGAGGATTGCCCTGTCTGGTACCTTCACTCCTGGTATCAAGGGTGGACTCAACATTGCTCGTGACATGGTAAAATCTTCTTCCAATTTTCACAAAGATGCGAAATTATGAAATGTGCCATTCCTTATGGTATCTCTCTCTTATCTCATCCACTGTTTCCCCATAGAGCGAGATTGCCTTCATGCCCTCTGCTGGCATCGAGTTTGTGACTCAGATCGGCTCTTTCATTCCCGAATACGTCAACTCTGGACTGGAGATGCACACCAACCTCTTCCATGAGAGTGGACTGAGCGCCAAGATCTCCATGGGAAGCGATCACATCAAGCTCACCATCCCTGCACCTAAGAACCCCACCAAGCTCATCAGCATTACGTAAGCTCAGGAGCACTTCTCATATATATATCTAATGGATTGAATATCTGTAATGGCATTTATCTTACTTATCCTCCATCTCACTTGCAGCAATAACCTAGTGGCAGTGATTGGCACGGAGACGTTTACCATCCCCCCTAGAGTTCAGGACAAGGTTGATAACAATGAGTGTACTCCCTTCTTCACTGGAATGACCTACTGCACTTCCCTGATGTACACTGATGCTTACAATGAGGAGACAGTCCCCTACTTCCCCTTCACTGGAGACAGCAAGTAAGTGCCAAACCTTCTAAACCAGTGGCTCTCAAGTGGGATCCGGGATCCCCAAGGGGTCCTTGAGGGGGTTCCAGGGGCGTCCCCAGCAAAATGATTGATAGTTAAGAACCAAATGAACCCTTAAGTGTACAAATGGAACTGGTCCATTTGGTTTCATTTGTACATTGTGAGAGTTAAGTTTGGATTTTACAGTGTAAATCGGGGTCCCAGCGGAAAAATAAATCGGATTAAATGGGGGTCCATGGCCTAACGCATATCAAATTGGGGGGCCTTGAAATGAAAAAGAGTCACTGTTATAAACCAGACACCTTTGAAACTTGAACTAGTAAGGGTATTAAAATGCAATTAAAAACATGAATTGAATTAAATTGATTAAAATGAATTGGTTTACCAGGTTTATTGTGGAGCTCCGCCCCACTGGTGAAGTCACTGAGTATACTGCCGCTATTGCCTATGAACTTCTCAAGGAGGGTGAAGAGGGCCGTCAGAAGGTTGACTCTGTGAAGATGATCCTGAGTGCTGAAGGTAAGCCAGGTTATGATACACATTTTAAGGAACATTTAAACTATCATAATACTATCATAATATTTTTTACTAATTAAGCTCTATTTTATACTGTCGCACAGCAAAAGTAGTTGATCTACAAGCTCACAACGATGATATGTGTTGTGAGCTTCTAGTTTGGCTGTTTTAGCTATTTTTGAAAGTCGGAACAGTTTTGCCTATAATGACATGGCCAAAATAGTTAGCAGTTACCAGTTAGAAAGTGGTTAAATTAGCTGTTATACCATCAAAAACAGAATGGATCTTGTGGGAGACTTTAAGTTGTATTTGTTATAACAACAGGGGAGGACCTGAGGGCTGAGGCCGTGGCGACTGTGAAGTACAACAGGAAGAAGCACGTCCTCACTACTGACCTCCAGATCCCTGACTTTGACGTGGATGCTGGATTCAGGCTGGGTGTCGTCGATGGCAACACCAAGGGCAAGGGAACTCACTCCATCTCCCTTGACCTGATCAACAAGAACGTCCCTCAGCTCTCCCTGGTTGGCCGTGCCAAGTAAGAAATCAAACAAATCACATCCACAAGAAATCAAAATAAGTACTACCATCTACCTCATTCAAGAAAAAGTAAGAAAAGTGTAAGAAAGTACATAAAGAAATGTCCATTTTATATGCACTAATCGCTTTCCTCCTCACAGGGTGGCTGCTATGCAGGATGCTATGCTGCAGCTCCAGCTTCTTGTCCCCTTCTTCGACCTTGATTCGTCCGTCACAGCCAACCTAAAGCATGGCGAGGACTTGGAAGTTGAGCTTGAGAGTAACATCAAACTCCCAGTGATCACCTCTGAACATAAAATCGCACTGAAATATGGTAATGGTAACATACTAATAATTTACTCTTTTCACAGTTAAAACATTTGTGGCTTGTCATGTAACCACTTAAACACAATATACTTCATTGTATGTCAAATAGCGGAAATAGCTGATCTACAAGCTCACAACGCATACAGACTCACGTTATGAG
Organism: Gymnoscopelus braueri; assembly: GCF_963280865.1. Classification (NCBI taxonomy): domain Eukaryota; kingdom Metazoa; phylum Chordata; class Actinopteri; order Myctophiformes; family Myctophidae; genus Gymnoscopelus; species Gymnoscopelus braueri. The sequence goes on along the minus strand of NC_137616.1, from coordinate 24,675,443 downwards.
TTTGTAGATTGCAATGCAACGTGTTGTGAGATTGTAGATTGGCTATTTTTGCAGAATGTTCGCCTATTATGACTATATGACTATTATGACTGAATAGGGATGCTAGGGTTATGCCACGTTTTGCTCTGATGAGCTTTTTCAGATAACGTTTATGAAATCAATTTGTCAGCCATTCCTTTCTCTACAAATTGCTCACTCCACTGCACCTCAAATGAAATATCTTTCATCTTTTTATTATAGATGGCAGCAAGATAGAGGCAGAGGTTAAGTCTGACACAGACTCTAAGATCTTGGAATATCTTCCTCAACGCGAAATGATTGAAAAATATGGCAATGATCTTCTTGACATGCAAGTGGGAGAGACTGACATGAAAGTCCGTCACATACTCACCAAATCCGTGGAGGTATGTAATTTAAAAAAAAAACGTCATCATCTAAATCAACAGATTCCCCTTTGGAGTATGCAGAAAATATAAACAATGTATTTGTTCCTCAGGCCGCAAATAACTACATGGAGAAGTATGCAGCTGATATTCCTTACATTCAGAACTTCAGAGTACCTGATATGCCTGAGATTTCACTGCCAGAGAAACTGTTCCTGAATGCGTAAGTTTACTACAGGAGCTATCAATAAATAATTTGAGGAATTTTCTTTTCACATTAAAAGGAAATAATTAAGGCAATTTCCATTTTCTTTTCTTCAGTGAAGCAAAGGTGGTCTACTACTTCAACGATGAGCGCTTCACCATTGTTGTCCCTATCCCAATGGGAGGAAAGTCAACAGAGGAGCTAAACTTCCCACCTGCCTTGACCACCCCACACGTGCTTCTGCCTGGGTTTGGACTAGAGATTGTCTCCATGGAGATCCCCATCCCTGAGCTTTTTGTTCCTGAGAGCATGACTCTATCTGTGCCTTTCTTTGGCAAAGCTGAGGTTTCAGCTGAGGTGAAGTGTAATCTCTATGACTTGGAGATCTCAGCAGCAGCCGGAAAAGATGTTGTGGAGACACCTAGCTACTCAGCCAAGTTCGATATGACTGGAACATCCCCATTGGATATCCTTTCCTTCAAGATTGAAGGTATATTGTTGAGCATAAAAAAAACTTGAATATGTAGTTGTTTGATTTGATTTTACTAGTAGAATGTTAATGTAGCAGTTATTTGCTGATCAAATGAGCATTTCTCACATAAAGATGTTGGAATATAGAATTACATGTGACCAAGTAATGAGCATTGACCAAGTAAAGAGGACTGGATAATTCTATGTGTGCATTACTTTAAGTTACTATCAATTAAGTTTTATTCCTTTATTTTCACACAGGCTCTGGATTGCTGGCCAGCTCTGATTCTGTTAAGGCAGAGTTGAAAAGCTCCTTGGTCCATAAGTTCCTTGAAGCCAATGTTAACATCATTGAAGATGTAACCATCACAGACAAAATAAGTGTAAAATCTAGCAGCAAGATTGAAGCAACAAGTCCCCTTGGACTCAATATTGCACTTCAGCACACTGGCATGGTTGACTTCAAATTTGAGGAAATCTCTGTTGACAGCAATCTTGAGGGAACAGTCAAAGCAGGGCCCATTTATGGCAACACCATCTGTACCCAGTCTTTTGCCATTTTCCCATTCAGACCAGAAGCAAAGATTGATTCTTCTCTAAAGATTGACTCCACCATTCTTCAGGCTGAAAACACAATTGCAGCCACATTTGCCAATGGTGAGCTCAGTGTTGTGTCAAACACTAATGCTTTTGAGGACATCCTGACCCAAGCTGCAGAGCTTTCCTTCAAGGAAAACAAACTGGCCCTGAAATGCGATACCAGTAGCATACTTATCCTTGGTATGAAGGTCCGTAACCTGGCTGAGGCCTCTGCTGGTGCCGGTGAAGTCATCATCAAGATGGAAACCAATGCTGAGCACTCTGAAAACCGCATCTACTCCTTGCTTACTGCCAATCTTGATGTCAATGGCCTGGCTCTAAACAGTGATGCCACTGTGAAATTCCTTGAGAACGAGGCTGTTCACAAAGCTACTCTGACAATGAACAAGGATGGTTTGGCCACAAGTGGATCAACCACCCTACAGAGCCCCCTGAACGTGCAGAACACCTTCAGTGCTGAACTTGATGCATCCAAGGCTATGCTGTCCATTAACAACAAGGCTGCACTGCTTGACATCAAGGTTGATAATGCCAACACTCTGACCATCACTCTCTCTAGCCTTGACTTCAACACTAAGGCTGAGGCCATCGTCAGTGAGTATGCTACTTATACTCATGATATCACCATTGACCTGAAGCCCTACACCGCTTCTGCAAATGTGAATAACAACCTGAAACTGCTGGCAGCCGACATCATCAATGAGGCTCAGTTAAAGGCAGAGCTTTACAAGATGGACCTGACTGGCAGCCTGAAAGCCACCTATGGTGAAGAGGAGATTAAGCACACTTATGAGGTGAATTATGCTGACATGACTGCCAATGCTAAGTGCAGCACTACTGGAAAGGTCTTTGGAACCCACATGAGCCAGAACACTGAGCTTGAAGTTGTTGGTCTTGCTGCCAGAATCACCAATGATGCCCGCTTCAACTCTCAGCCCATGCGCTATGATCACGCCATCCGTTCTAGTATCATTCCTTTTGACTTCAACCTTGATGCCATGTTCAATGCTGATGGTGACCTGACCCTGTATGGAAAGCAGAGCGGCCAGCTCTATGGCAAATTCCTTCTTAGGGCACAGCCCCTGGCTCTTGCCACCTCACATGAATGCAGAGCCTCTGTGACCCAGCAGCTGAACAATGGATTGTCCCTTGAGACCACTGTTGACAACAAGATGGACACTGTTCTGTCTGTCGTGGAACAAAAGATTAGTCTTAGGATGAAGTCGAAAATGAATGACCATACCTTCAATCAGGACATGAGTGCTTACAATACCGCTGAGAAAATGGGAATGGAGGTTTCAAGCACCATCTTCACAAATATGCTCAACATTGACTCACCAGATAATCAGGAATTCACAATTGCTAGCTTCCTAAAGTATGATAAGAACACAAACAGTCGCATTATTCAGCTCCCTCTATTTGAAACTGTGCCCGCCCTCCTGGAAAGCATTAAGGTCGCTATTGTGAACATTGCAGAGGTCCTGCAGAACTACATTAATGATGACCAAGTTAGGGCTAGGCTCGAGGCACTTCCACAGCAACTTAATGACTTTATTGTTCAACTCAATATTGAAGACAAAGCCAGTCAGCTGAAGCAATACCTAACTGACTTTACCCAAGAATTTGCTATCACTGCTGAAGAACTGGAAGCCTATCTGTTGAAAGTGAAAGTTGCTGTTGAGAAACTGCTGGAAGATATCACTATTTGCATCCAAGGCTATGTTGATATGATGAGGGATATGATTGCTGATGGCACCCTGTCTGAAACTGTTACTCAGAAGATCTCTGAAGTCCTCAATGCCATCAATGAGGATTATAATATCAAGAACATAATTGTTTCAGTGATTGATACCATAAGAGACCTGATCAAGAAGATTGACCTGGAAAGCCTAAAGGGCAGCAGCATTGCTTTTCTACATGATATTGATGCCAACTTGCCAGCTAAAGTTGAGATGGTTTTGAATTACTTGAGCAAGCTCATTGAGAGCTTTGACTTGTCCGAATTTGTTGAAAACTTGAAGAGCTACATTTCATCAATGAACTTGGAAGCTTACATTAAGGAACTCATGGCTCAGATTCCCACAGACTTTGTCAGCAAATCCATTGAGTTTGTTCAGGACATTATCCTGGATTTCGACATCCTTGAAAAGTTTAACGCATTCAGTGCTAAACTGAGAGAATTGTTGGCGAAGTTTGAGGTTGATAGAAAAATTGAGGTCATTCTGGAGAGCCTTCTGGAACTAATCAAACAGTTCAAAATTGATGACACCATCCAAGCTGTAGCCAACAGACTGAAGGAAATTGACATCCCTGCCAAGGTTATGCAAGTCATGGAAGGAACTGTCAGCTACTTGAAAACAATTGAGATTAAGCAGATGATTGAGGATCTGAGTGTGTATATTGACACTATTGTCCAGAGCCTGAAGTCATTTGATTATAACGCCTTAGTGGATCAGGCCAATCAAATTATTGCAGAGAACACTGTCTCTGTGAATGAGCTGATCAGAGCACTTGAAATCCCTCAGAAACTTGAGGCCACAAGAGATTTTGTCAATTTTATTTTCTCATCTTTTAAGAGCTTCTTCGACCAACTAAGAGAAATCAAAGTTGTAGAGATGATCAACACGGTAAAGGAAATTGTTGACCATACCATACTTAATGACCTGAAGGTATTCGTTGAAAATCTGAAAGTTACTGAAATTGATGTCAAAGCTGCGATTGCCCCATATCTGCAAGTGGCAAGCAAATATTACACCAAGCTGGTGACCGTCATCACAGATATGTTCACCAATGTGGTTGAAGTAATCCAGAAGGTGGTTCCTGAACAAAAGATCATTGAAGAGATTAAGCAGATCCTTGAGGGGCTCATCGCTGGACTGAAGACAGCGGAGCTGGACATTCCATCATTCACCTTCCCTCTCACTGATTTGGTCATACCTTCAATGAAGATCAGTATGGACAGCCTTCAGGAGTTTGAAATCCCAACACAACTGGATATTCCTGAGTTTGCCATTTTGGGCTTCCACACTGTGCCAGCCTTCACCATCTCCTTTGATGACATTAAGCAGAGAATCGTTGAATTAATTGATTTCATTGTCAACTTTGAGATCCAGATGCTTGACATCGAGGCTTTCTTTGGAGACCTTACGTTGAACCTTCCTCCTATGCCTGAGATAACCTTCCCGGAGTTTGCCCTTTCAGATATCTCCCTCCCTGCCTTCCCCCAGGTCCCTCTTGAGAAGCTTGTTGAGACACTCCAGATACCTGATTTTAAGCTGCCAACTATCCCTACTGAAATTATGATCCCCAGTTTTGGCAAGCTGTATGGTGAGATCAAACTAATCACTCCCATCTATACCATCAAGACAACTGCTGAGTTCCAAAACTCTACGGAAAATGAAATGACACCTCAATTCACTGGATTCCTGACTTCAAGGACCACATCTCCTACTTTTGAGATGCTTACATACAATCTGGATGCTACAGCTCGCGTTGCGATCCCCAAGATGAACCGTGTTGTCTTTGCAGAGACCATGAAGTTTAATAATCCTGCTATTGGAGTTGAACATCAAGCATCTTTAACCTTCTATGGTCAAGCAGCCCAGGCCCAAGCCAAGACTACAATGAAAGTCACCACTGAACCTTACACTGCTGATATTGCGAACACAGCATTTATTGCTGTTGGGGGTGGAATGACTTCCTCTCTGGAAACAACTTACAATCACAGAGTAAACCTCCCTATCATCAGTTTCACTAGTGATGCCACTCTATCCCAGAAAGCTGTTGTTCGCCAGGATGGCCTTACCCTCACCGTAACAGCTGACAATGTAGGTAAAGTCAAATTCAATGATGATGAGGCCAATCACAAGAGCAACTTGCTTTTCACCCTCAATCCCAGCGAGGCTAAGCTGACTTTCACAGGTGACACAGACTCTGCAATTGTGAACATGAAACAGCAAATGACTGCTGAATCTGCCTTATTTAGTTACGTCAAGTTCAATGCCCGCTGTGACTCAGAGGGCCCCGCAATTAAGAACAGTGTTATTGTAGCGTCAGGACAGGCTAACCTTTATGATATGAAGCTTGAGTTGAAGGTAAACCATGACACAGAGCTGGTTGGTACAGTCAGTGGAGACCTGTCCAATGTGGTCAATGTTGTTATTCGACCCACTGAGGTTGTCTTTGACTTCCAGAACAAGGGAAACACCAGAATGAATGTCTTTGAATCCCTGACCGCTAAGATTGATCTCCAGAATGATTACTCTGTCATCTTCAAGCCTGACACCCAACACATCAACACAGTGGTTCTGGCACGTCTCAATCAGTACAAGGTCTCCTACAACTTCACCATTGACAACAATGAGAATGAAGCTGGTATCATTGTCGCTGTAGATGGTGAGGCTAATCTTGACTTCCTGACTAGCCCCATTAGCATCCCTGAGTTTGACTTGCCTTTTGTTGACTTCCGCACCCCAGCCATCAGTGATCTGAACTTATATGAGACCTTCAGGTTGGAGCAGATTCTGAAGACCCCTGAGCAGAATGTTGATGTAGATGCCAAGATTGTTTACCAGAAGAACAAAGGTGCCCCCCTTGTTGATGTGATGGGTCTGATCCAGATTCCCTCTGTGGGTAACCTGATCACAGAGCTGTCCTTTAAGTCTGCCATTATCAACCTGAATCTTAATGCTGGACTGTACAATGAGGATGATCTTGTGTTCCGTCTGGGAGCAACCACAGCCTCTGTGTTTGAGAGCCTGAAGACTAAGCTTGATGGCACCACCAGCCTGACCACCAAAAGAGGAATCAAGCTGGCCAACTCCTTGTCCCTTGAGAACCCCCATATTGAGGGTACCCATGACAGCACCATTAGTCTGAGTACTGAGACTTACGAAGCTGCCGTCTCTGTAGCTACTGTTGCCAAGATTGCCCTGCCCATCCTCAACCTGGAAGCCAACCAGAACCTGGCTGTAGACACCAAGACCAAGGCAAATGCTGTCTCTACCTTGAAGCTGAAGGGTAATTTCAATGTGCCCATCATTAAGGCTGTTGGAGAGGCAGAGGCAGAACATAGCCTGAAGTTGGAGGGAACATTTGAATATGCTTCTATGGAGACAACCACCAAAGCAAACATTGAAGGCACAGTGCTTGAGCAATATGCTCTTTTGGGAATTTTGGACAATGAGGCTACTCTGTACCTCAATGTTGATGGCCTACGTACCACATCCAAAGTAAATGCTGATGCCAAACTCACCAATGGGGAAACCAAGGTCCTTAGCATGGATGTTAATGAGAACCTGGCTGTTGAGGCCTCTCTCAGTCGTGTGTATGCAGTGTTGAAGTTTGCCTGTAACAACGAAGCAAATGTGATGACCTTTAATACCAAGGGAAGCCATGTTGCCCAGGCAACTCTAGATCTTGCCCCAATGTCTTCCTTGACTGCTGATATTGAGATCAATATGTCTCAGCCAAGCGACCTCGGTGACCTCAACCTCTTTAACAAGGCTATTGTTGAATTGACAGTACCAAAGCAGAAGATCTCTGTCAATGTCAAAGTTGTCACTCCAGTGTACACCACTGACATGGTAGTTGAAGTGGAGGGAGAAGCCCCTGTCTTCAAGGTCATTCTTAAGTCATCTGCTACCTCTGCAATTGTCTTCCTGGAGTATGACTTGGATGGTGAGTTTAGCATCTCCCAGAAATATACTGTATGAACATTTTTGAGCATTGTTTTACAGAATGATTACATAATGACATAAATATTCTCTCAATAGCTTCTACCAATGCAAACTTTGAGAATGATGCTCTAAACATGATCAGCAAGGCTGTCCTGACTCACACTGACCTGACCTTGGACATCCACCACATTATTTCCCAGGCTTTAAGGTAACATATCTTGTACACCATGTTTCACATGCAATTTTTCACAATATATATTGTTGAGGCTTTAATGTAACTGTTCCTCATGTTTATATTTAAGGAGGAAACGTCAGGCTGATGACAGGTAAATATTGAATATATTTGATTTAAAAAAAAATCCTCCCATCATATTGAACAGGTTAAGAATTAATTTACAGTGATTGTTCATCTACAATTTAATTACTTTCCAGCATCTCTCGTCACACCCTCAATGTGGACATCATCAGCCCTACTTTCACTGATGTGAACTTCCGCTATGCTGCTCGCGGAGATGGAATCAGTGCATCTATCTCCACCCCATCAACTGGCTTCCTAGGTCTCCAGTTCCAGGCCAGGGTCCCATCTCAGATGAATGCTAGGCTCTATAGCCGTTATGTTGTGAGTATTGTTGGTGTTTCTGAATTAACATGGTGCCTCCATAGGACGAGTAAATGCAAATGTCTAGAATCTAAATACATTTATTTTTCCTCTGTCCAATAGTCTGCCCCTGAGGAGGATGTTGATATTCTAGTCATCAGAGCTTCTGCTAAGGACACCGATAAGATGAACCTTCAGATTGCCTACAACATGGAAGCACCCAGAGATATGCTCCTTGGACTCAAGGAGAGACTCCCTTCCATTACCTCCACACTGACCATGTTTGCTGACAAGTACCTGATGACATCCCTTGTGGAGGATCTGAAGAGTGCACTCGTGAAATTTGTCGATGAGGCCTACAATGCTCCCATGCTCTTTGACGAGCAAATGGGCCAGCTCTCAATCCTTTTCAGAAACACAGTTGTCCAGTACCACAAGCTTGTCCAGGTCTTCCTGGATGCCGCGGTCAAGTTCCTGAGGGAGACCCAGTTCAAACTGCCTGGCTCTGACGAGATGACCACTATCCCTGAGGTCCTCAAGAAGCTGACCAGCAGCATCGGTGCTATGCTTGAGAAGGCCCTTGAGATTATCTGTGAGAGCGCAGAGGTCTATGGTAACTTTATACTTGACCAATTGAGCAGTGTTAGAATCACTATGCCAGTCGGTGATGGAATTACTGTACGTCACATGTATGATGACTTGAAGGTAACTTTGAAGAACATCTATGATGAAGCTGTGGACCTTGTGCAAAAGATGGAGAGCATTGACATGATGCTAGAGAAGCTGGGTGAGACCCTGAAGGCCATTGTTGAGAAATCACAGGAATTTGTTGACTCTCTTGACTTTACCTACTTGGACGCAGTGCTCGTCAATATCAATGTCCTCTGTAGCAACGTTTTCACTTCCATTGAGAATGTCTTAAATGAGATCCCTACACTAAATATGGAGCTGCTGCAGAATGCTGCCGGGTACCTTATGGACATGGTCATCACTGCGATGAACCAGTTCAACACCACTGTTTCTGATTTTCTGCAGCAGGCTTCTGAGGAGGTCCAAGAGTACATGAAAGTTAGCACAGGAAAGCTTGAGATCAACCTTCCCTTCCCCTTCCAGCAGTGAGGCTTTCACAGACTGAAACCCAAGTCTATATGAAACACTACCATCTGATCTGTCTAAAAAACAGCATAGGAAGAAACATGGATGTTTAGTGTTTTAGAATATATTTATAGCTGTCTGTTTAACACAAAGACCTTGTTAAATAGATGTTGTTTTATTATTTGAATGTAAATTACGTATTGTTTACCAACATTGAAATGGAAATGTATTGATTCTCATGCCCTTTTGTTTTTGACTCAGTATTTACTGTAAAGAGAGAAGAGTATCAATAAAGACCAGTTATGCAAAGCTGTTTCATTGAAATGTCTTGTTTATTATATCAGGATACAAATGTAGTTGTATTTCACATCATGATTAAGATACATTATATATATATATATATATATATATATATATATATATATATATATATATATATATATATATATATATATATACTGTATATAAAAATAAATGTCTTATTTTAACAGTGGGGAAGATAATTTTCTGATGACTAGACTTTGCGGTATTGGCTTAACCTTTGAATGTTCAAGGTACAATAGAGTTTGTAGCAGCATTGTAGGCAGTGAGTTTCTATACTTCACATACTGCCTCCTCAATAGAGTGGATAATGATAATAAAATAAGTGCTATATTTTCAATATGGCTTTAATAAGCCTTACTTATGTGTCAGCAAGTACTGTGCTTTGAGTCTATACAAAGTATCTGCACCAGGGATTTTGTTTTATGGAAAAAGAAAACCTTTGAAAAAGGTTGTTCTGTTCCTGATGTAAATTTACTGATGGATATAAACAGTCTGATTCACATGCCTTTCACCTGCATCGCAAAAAACGGGGTGGAACAGATGGAGAATAATGTCAGGAGTGATTTGTGACAAAGGGTACCAGCAAGAGTTAAAGGCAAGTTGTAGATAGAAGATGGTAGTGAGACCAGCTATGCTGTATGGCTTGGAAACGGTGGCAGTGACAAATAGGCAGGAGGAGTAGCTGGAGGGTCGCGCTAGGACTTTAATCTGCCGGTCCTAATGTCCGGAAGGATTCAAATTTATCGGACATCTGACAAAAATAACGGTCATAATTATTTTTATGCATTAATGACAAGCAGGTGCGAGAGAGATATAAGGAGTACCTTCCATCAAAAGTGACAGGTGGGCGGGGCTTCCTAGGGGGCCTCTCTAATTAGTATTGTTATTATTCATAAAATTATTCATAAATATTAATTATTATTCATGAAAGAGGCCCGATGAGGCCCGATGAGGCCCTGGATGACGCATGTGTGACGTCATTGGAATGATTGGAATTGATGACTTCTGGGGGGTGACTTCTGGGGGGGAATGATCTGGGGATCCATGGGAAGACTTCTGGGGAATTAAAACACTCACAGTTAGTATTGGAGGGAATAAATAGTATCTGTTTATTACCTGTTTATTATATATCATTTCTATCTACTCTCTCTCTACTAGAAAGAGAGAGGCTCTATATACTATATTCTATCTACTCTCTCATATTGAGAGTATACTAAGATAACGAGTTTACAGACTCCACAACAGTGTGTGCGTAAAGTCCCTGCGTAAACTCTCTCTGAGACTCTCTGAGTATGCCATGTGCTCTGACCACAGGTGGTCTGGCCATGCGGTTCTTTCCCACGAAATGGGGTGATATGGGGTGAGTGTATGGTGTGCGTGTGTGTGCATGTGTGTGCGTGTGTGTGCGTGTGTGTGTGTGTGTGTGTGTGTGAGAACGAGAGAGGGAGAGAGGGAGAACCGTTGAACCGATGAATGAGAACCGTTTATGAATGGGGTTACTGGGTTGTGTTACTCGGTTGGTGGTAGTGACGCAAGCTGCGGAGGTGCCCGTTTAGAGAGATAATTGGGGGAGTGTTTCTTTTGTTTAAAGAGGCGAGCGGCGCGATGGTTCAAAAGTGAAGTCGTTCAAATGTGAATTGTATTCATTCAAGACAAAGCATGAGTCTGAATTTCAGACCCTTCTCGCCTCCTCTCCCAATAAAGGGAGGGGTGATACTCATATACATAAAAAGGTAGACGCCTCCTCTGACTCTGGGGCGTCTGTATCTGTGGGCGCCACGTTCGAAAGGGCAAGTTCATAAGAGACACTGAGGCAGCCGCGCAGCACAGAAACTATTAGGTCGTTGGAACTCACCAAACTCCACTCTTGAATAAATCGGATTTTACCGCAGTCTAAACAGGATCCCAGAGACATGGTCAGTTTGTGTGCAGCTCGGGGGCTGAACAAACAGACGATTGGGTGCAGCTTGGGATGAGATTGGTTCAGAACGAAGATGCGTTTGTGCTCAGGGAGCACATTCAGAATGCCCATTTGGTATCAGCAACCATAATTTTTATGTTATTGTCATTAGTTGCGTCTTAATTTTACAAATTGAGGCTTCACCACAGCATCAACGCGGTAAAAGTTGTGCAAAATTGTTGTCTTCCAGGGATTTTTATAATCTTACTTTATTTATTTGTTTATGTATTTACTTTGATGTTATAACTTGAAATTGCTTTCAACTGTCTTTGGAGCGTTATACGTGTTATGGTTTCAATGCCATTAAAAATATAGAACACAGACCGTCTAGTAAACAAATCCTTTTAACCTTTCTTCATGCCTACAACACTTTGCCTGTTCACTTTAGAATCTGGCTAGAATCTAACCCTTCTAGTAAAACATTTTTTTATATGTCGTATGATATTTCTATTTCACAAGAAACATGGACATAATGCTAGCTTGTGACTGTTAAAAATGTGTTTTCACGTTAAACATGTATGCGGTTAGAATATAGTTTTTTCATTGAAAATGCCCTAAACCTGAGGATAATGTAAAATGCTAACCATATTCAATTTACAATATATTCACCAAAACAATCCAATATATGAACATGTTGACATTAAAAACGGTTGTACAGCGTTTGACATTAGATCATTAAACCGTAATCATTTATTCATGTATCATAATAACTATAGTTGGGTTCAGATTCTGGGGATAAGTTTGATAGGACTTCTCCCTGTATTCTTTGGACAAAAGCTGAGCAGCTATTCAGGAACTCATTGTTGAGATTGACTGGACAATAGACAACCATTGAAAGGAAGGGGGTAAAAGGGGGAGAGGGAGGGCTGATAATTGATGATAATTTTGAAAATAGTGTAGGCTACTCCTCACCAGAGAAGGAAAAAACTTTTATAGCATCAATTATCTTATAGTGTGTAATATTAGATTAAAAATACGTGTTCATGTTAAACATGTAGAGTAACCTAGAATATAGGTTTTTAATTGAAAATGTCCTCACTCACTATGCTCATGTTACACACCCCAGGGGAGTGGCTTAGGAAACTATATTTATACTTGTATTTTTTTTAACTGATTTGCAGGTTCACCTGAATAAACAGGGTAAACGGTAGACAGAGTCAGTTTCGCGGTTGTTGTTGTTATTGTTGTTCTTTCTCGCTTCCTTGTGCATCTAATTTATTAACACGTATGCAGGTTATTTCAACAATTACTTAATTTACTGTTCTTTCTTTGTTTTAAAGAGTTTCAGCTACTGTATTCAATATTCTCACATTCATAAAATAACAATAAACCCATCTGTTCTTTTTTCTTACACATATTAATCAAATTCCTTTCCCCTCTTCACGGCTTCAACACACTGGATTATACTCTTTGGCTTACACCAATAATATGTTTAGAATTAATTATTTTTGAAATATCATGTCACTGTGAACTTATTACATAAACATCATGAAATCAATCAGAAGTCACTTACTTCTAATTATTGACCCAAAAGATTCATACTGCATTTCAGCAGCTATTCAGGAACTCATTGATGAGATTGACTGGACAATAGAGAACTAATACTGAAAGGAAGAGGGCAAAAGGGGGAGAGGGAGGGCTTTTGATCTCAAGTGCTGAAGTTAAAACATGTACTGTAAACAAATAGCTCATTTTGGAATAGAAATGAAGGCATGCTGAAAGCAGGCTACTGTAATTTAATCAGAAACTTACAACATAGGAGCAAAAACAAGCATTGCAGTTATTTTAAAACTAGAGGTTCTTAAGTTCTAGAGTCCTTAACTTTGAGAGTCATTGAGTATTCCTTAAAATATTGTAGGCTACTCCTCACCAGAGAAGGAAAAACACTTTTATTGAATCACTAGCAACGGACTTGTGTATTGATGTAAGATACCGGGAAGGTTACATATTATTTTGTAACCAGGGGGGGGGGCATGTGTTGGTACTACAGGGGTATAAGAGAAGGGAATACAATTATTTTGCTTTATTAAAAATTATTACTGTTAAACTAACTATAACATGGACACACTTTGTGTGAACCTGATGATATGTAAAGTGCTTGCCGTATTCAATTTATTATATATTGTTATGGAAATAATATATTGTCCATACAAAATATGAATGCATATAAGTCCAAGTTTATTTTAGAATTAATTAGAGTATCGAACCAGTCAACTGCAATATTCCCCTCACAAGGCTTCAGCCTCGCATGTCCTCTCACTCAGCCAATCTCCTCCCAAAGATCTCCCTGCCTCTGTCTCTCAGTCACTTTGTATCCTAATTTCTGATTGACACAAAGGAGGTGTCATACCCCCTCCTGGCCAGGGCAAACCAGTTCTTTGTCCACACAGCATGTCCCCCAATCTCCCCAATGAAAGGAGTTACTACCCTTTGCCACACACATCAGTTGGTGTGGAGCAAATGTAATCTCATGATATGCATACAATCATGAAATGATAGATCAATATTTAACAGTCCAATATTGCCATAACAATTCCCCAAACAAAACCTTATTTTACCCGTTTGACATTTCAAATCAAAATCTTTTACACCCCCTTTTAACCTTTATTTAAGGCAAACCAAATTGATATTAAAAAGTTGGTACAGTTTATTACTTACTTTTATGCTACATTTTATTTTGGGTTAAGTTTGGGAGTCTTCCCGTTAAGATGGTGAATTCCATTTGTAGACTATCCCTTAATTCTAGAGAAGCAAATTGCTTCCTGGAAGATTACATGATATTTAGTTTGTATATAGATATGTAATATATTGGGCCTTACAGTATAACTCAATAAGGTTTACATTTTTGTCAGTTTACTGAAGAGACAATCTTTTATTACAATACAGGTTTTGTGTTATAGGTAATCTGAATAGTATTGACTGCAAATGCAATACATACAATACAATGTCCATACAATGTTAAAACCAAACAAATACACAGCAACAGGACTAAACAACAACCAACATCAACACAAATGTGTTGAATTTTTTTCAACACGGCTATGCAGATCCAACAACAAACTATACCCGTAATCAACACAGCTGCCCAATAGCAAATCAAACGCACATATTCAACAGAAATGCATAACTCCACCCATCATCACCCCAGCATCAACACCATGCACAATACCAATACAGCCGCACAAAACACAAGACATACAAAGCATAAAAACAAAACACAATTTTACTAATGAAGTGTTCACCGGACTACATTAGTTCAATAGCCAGTTAATCATAAGTTCTTCGATACTCGTTTGGGGCCTATAGCTGAATACTGTTGCTTTGGCAATGTTAACGTATGTTTTTCTCACTTACACAGATAACACTTATCTATATAACACTTATCTTCTGCTATTACTGTACAAAAGCATCATTCAACCCGTTTTGTTGTATTGTTCCGCATGTTTTTTTACCATACTGTCCATGCCTAACAGAAACAAACTTTACAGTATCACCCGTATTGCCTCCAAAATCATTGGACTTCCCATACCCACACCTACTGATATGAAAAATAAGGCCATCACACGCTTAGCACTTTCAATAACAAATGACACCGATCATCCCCTGTATCGTTACTTTGACCTCATACCATCTGGTCGGAGATACAGAACCTTAAAGTGGAAAAACGTTCGTTTTAGCAGGAGTTTTGTGCCCTCAGCCATCGCGGCATTAAACCAACTGCCCCGTCCATAGGAGGGTTTTCTGTGTACAGTGGGGACCTCATGTCTTTGTCTTTGTGATATGTTGTTTTTGTTGTTATGTTGTTTTTGTTGTCTTAACGAACAGACCTTGTGAAGACAATTTTCCCCTTGGGGACAATACACATTATTATTATTATTACTATCTACAACTATTTCACAAAAACAGATTATGTGTTGTAGGCAGTCTGAATAGTATTGACCGCAAATGCCACAGACTGTATAGGTACAATAATTTTACAGGGATAGTTTTGCGCAAATATATAATTTCAAAGGTTGTTTTTGGTACATTTAATGTTTCCTTAGCAACATAATTCATCAAACAAGATGAATAATAAGTGTCATAGAAATGAACTTTAACAAAAAAATATATAGTTTTGTACACTTCAAATATATATTACCCAGGAAAAATGAGTATATTATTAATTTAGTTCAGACCAAACCCCTGCAGTTCATTTAATTTAACTCAATTACATTTAAATAATTAATTAAAATCAATTAAAATCAGCCCAAAGGGTAGATTGAGAAAATGGGTGAGATTATATTTATATTATATATTAAGAGATTATATATATTTACACCCCCAAAGCAAGTATCACATTTTAGTAAAGGTTGTTGTTCGGTTATACTGAACACGGTAATGTGTAAACGGCTATGCCACATTGCAACTTAGGGAAATAAACCTTTGAAAAAAGCCTTTTAAATCTAATGGACGAGGGTTTAATGCAGACGTAACGGTTAGAGAGGAGGATATATATATATATATATATATATATATATATATATATATATATATATATATATATATATATATATATATGTGTTATTATTACATTTCATTCTAAAATGTAAAGCTGTATATGTTATCGTCGTTTAACATCTTTACACATTGAGCAATTTGCATGACTCAAACAGTTGTTTGGGACATCTTTTAATACAAGCTGAAAAATTATGATCCACTTCATACATCTTATGGAAGACTATCCTTTAGAACTTTGTATTTAATAGCTAGTTTGTTCTTATGATCGTACATTCTTGTTTCAATTAAAGATTTTGTTAATGCGTTAACATTACGGTTATTTGTTGTTACAGATTTTGGTGATTTGTGCAAAGCTAAGTAGATAATGGTAGTTATAGGTAGCATTGACTATAGCATAAATGCATTTCCTTCATAGTTACTATTATGCAATAGTAATATTGCATAACACAATAACACAACACAATATGTATTTGTTTATTATAGTTACTTGGTGTCACAATTGATGAGCGCTTGACATGGTCGGATCATATTGATAGTATTGTTGTGAAAATGGGGCAGGGTATTGCAGCTACACGCAGATGTTCTCCCTATATTACACCAATAATTAGAAAGGAGGTAACACAGGCATTAGTCCTTTCACATTTAGAGTACTGTATGGTTGTGTGATCCTCCGCTGCTAAAATGGATATAAGAAAACTCCAGATATAGCACAAAATAGAGCTGCAAGATTAGCACACTGTATTGCTCTTTTAAAACTAATGTTACAAGGATGCACCACAGTTTGGCATGGTTAACTGTTGAGGCTAAGTTAACATCAAGTCTTTGATTTTTTTTCTCCAGAAATGCAATTATTGAGGGGAAGCCAGATTTCTTCAGAGATCAATTATTTAATGCAGGTCTAAAACATAGATATCAAACAAGACAGGTAAGCTCAGGGTATTTGGAACTTCCAAAACCAAAGTCAGAAGTACTTAAAAAAAGTTATTTATAGAGCCACCCAACAATGGAACTCATTATCCGCAAATATTAATCAAATTAAGAGCAAATATATATTGAAAAAATCTATCAAACAGATATTAATGAGAGAGATCACACACTTAGAATGATCAATATGTTTTTGTACATGATGTTTAACCAATGTTCCTGTGTCTATATCATTGGCATTTTAATGTAGCTTAGTTTTGGACTGACGAGTGTCAGTTGTTGTTGTATATTGTATGTTGTTTTATGTTGTGATGTTTTATGTGGACCCCAGGAAGACTAGCGACCGCGGAAGCTAATGGGGAGCCGAATAAAGAATAAAGAATAAAGAATATTAAACAGTGGTATAAGCTATAAGCATTCAATAATGTATTTGAAGATATATATATATTTTAGTCCAACAACTATAGCTAGAGTTTGTCTGCACACAAATCATATACTGTTTGTGAACAAATCTCAACCAAAACTATTGACGACAACAACAACATGGCATGTTGGTAAAAATGAAATATTGTCAAGTATCAACTTTTTGTTTAAGCTATGAAATACACTATACTCAAAAATAGGGGATACCTATCTTCACATTACAAAGAAAGATAACATTAGTTTGTCTGCACACAAATCATATTATACTGTTTGTGAACGAATCTCAACCAAAACTATTGACAACAAAACAACATGGTATCTTAGTAAAAATGTAATATTGTCTAATAGCTAGACAATATTACACTAATAGCATTAGTTAGTACATCTGTTAGTCTAAAACTAGGCGTAGAATTACCTCCTAATAAAGGTATTTGCTTAAAGAAAGCTTAACTACTGTATAGTTAAATGGGTAAGGCAGCGTTAATGCTTAGCTAAATATTTTGATATCCTCATGGAAAAACATGAGTGTGTAAAAAAGAAAAAAGTGTAAAATCAACATAAAGCCATATAACAGAGTATCTACACTATATACTGTGCAATACTAGAACCTGTAAGACCAGAATTGAAAACCTACGTTTTACAACTCGAGGTTTCCAAAGTGCTGCACAGAAAATCTAAATCCAAATACACTGGGTAAGCTAAAACACAGAAAAACAACAGCAAAAACACACAGCAAAGTTAACAACAAAAGGAGACAAAGATACAAGACGCAGCAGCGTCAGCAGACAGCGAAAGAAAAACATAGACCATAGAATCTCTCAGACGGGATCGAAAGCCAAGGAGTAAAGGTGGGACTTAAGACGAGATTTAAAAGTCTCGATGGTGGGGACCAGTTTGATATTCTATACACATTTACCATTACTAACCATTTAACTATTTATCAATTTTGTAATTCAACCAAACTGAAATTCTGAAGTTCAACTAATAATATTGTTCAATGGCTGCTACAGCGTAAATGGTAATCATAAATATCTATTAATAAACAAATATTGATACATTTTCAGATATACACATACTATTTTGTGAACTTAGTTAGAGAACGCTGACAGTGTGTCAGAAAATACGTAGGTGAGTTGAATTGTAACTTTGAAAGCGGACATAAATTGAAGCATTTAAGAGGAATAAACATTTTAGAAATATGAGGCTATACTCAAGTTGGTTGTTAGACAAACAAGTTGGTTGTTAGACAATTGGCTACCTCTACAGAAGCTGACCGATTCTATTGTTATTATTATTGCTATATCATGAATGAAACTAACTCTTCATTTTCAGCAAGCATTACATGACTTCTAACATTTTCTTCACACCTACAACACTTTGTTCACATTAGAATCTAAACTGCTATGATAACAAAATTATATGCGTTTGATATTTTAGTTTGACAAGAAACATGAAGATATATACATATACATACACACATATGATACACACAACAATACATCTAACAGAAACCAGACACAAAACATTACTATGTGGTAAAAAATGACAACAAATTATACACAGGTTTCATCAAATGCAGAATCAAATGTTTTATATCATGATTACCTTATCAAGAATGGATGAACGCGGTGTTGGATGGTATATAAAAAGATTATGATAATTATTTCTCAATACATAATGATTGATTGATTTGATTGATTTATGATTAATGGCTGCGGGGGTAATTTAGTTTTTTTTCTCGGATTGCGGGGTGGAAACAGACAGGACAAAGTATTTTTTATCAATACACCTACCTCTTCCTTCAATCTACCACCACATCTCATCCTCCTCCCCTTTTCTGCTCCTCCCCATGCCACACCTATTTCTCCAAGATATAAAAGACGCTTATCCGATTTTCCTCATTCAAAAAATGGAGAATTTTGCTGAAAGAAGAGAAGAAACCAACTCTACCACTACTTTTCCAGAGGGAACTGTAGCATATGATCCCCGGGTTGACCCGGACGATGAATACTACGCCTTGGCTCTAGGGCCTTCACCTCCCTCATCACCTGTGTTTTTCTCTACACCCTTCTCATCGCCAGCGCTTTCACCGCCCTCTCCATTGAATTCGCCACTGACTCTGGATCAACCTGATGGGCTGCTCGGTACAGTCTTTCTGGATATTATAAAAGTATGTATCGCAAGGCTGCTGGATGTGGTAATGACTGAACAGATGAAAGAAGACTGCTACGGTTGTCTAATAGATCATCCTAGCCAAAACCAACACCAATGTCTCGACCCACCACCAAGATATTATGTCTTCATACATTTTAGAGAATTAGTGAAAAGACTATGGACTGACCGACTTCTTTCAGGAGTCATGCGTGTGCTGGAAACTCAAGGAATTGTTGCCACACCATCAAGAGTCCAAGGCGTATGTGAAGCTTTCCTTCATGAATTGAAAAATGTGGACGATATTCAGGTAAAAATCATTGAGATCAATGCCAATCATGTGCTGGGTGAAGACAAGGAGAAAAGTGATGAAGTGCTGAACGAACTTGTTACATTCTGGAGTAACTCATCAGCTGTAGAAAACAGGTTCTGACCTAGAGAATTATTAGCAAAAAAACTAAATTACCCCCGCAGCCATTAATCATAAATCAATCAAATCAATCAATCATTATGTATTGAGAAATAATTATCATAATCTTTTTATATACCATCCAACACCGCGTTCATCCATTCTTGATAAGGTAATCATGATATAAAACATTTGATTCTGCATTTGATGAAACCTGTGTATAATTTGTTGTCATTTTTTACCACATAGTAATGTTTTGTGTCTGGTTTCTGTTAGATGTATTGTTGTGTGTATCATATGTGTGTATGTATATGTATATATCTTCATGTTTCTTGTCAAACTAAAATATCAAACGCATATAATTTTGTTATCATAGCAGTTTAGATTCTAATGTGAACAAAGTGTTGTAGGTGTGAAGAAAATGTTAGAAGTCATGTAATGCTTGCTGAAAATGAAGACTTAGTTTCATTCATGATATAGCAATAATAATAACAATAGAATCGGTCAGCTTCTGTAGAGGTAGCCAATTGTCTAACAACCAACTTGTTTGTCTAACAACCAACTTGAGTATAGCCTCATATTTCTAAAATGTTTATTCCTCTTAAATGCTTCAATTTATGTCCGCTTTCAAAGTTACAATTCAACTCACCTACGTATTTTCTGACACACTGTCAGCGTTCTCTAACTAAGTTCACAAAATAGTATGTGTATATCTGAAAATGTATCAATATTTGTTTATTAATAGATATTTATGATTACCATTTACGCTGTAGCAGCCATTGAACAATATTATTAGTTGAACTTCAGAATTTCAGTTTGGTTGAATTACAAAATTGATAAATAGTTAAATGGTTAGTAATGGTAAATGTGTATAGAATATCAAACTGGTCCCCACCATCGAGACTTTTAAATCTCGTCTTAAGTCCCACCTTTACTCCTTGGCTTTCGATCCCGTCTGAGAGATTCTATGGTCTATGTTTTTCTTTCGCTGTCTGCTGACGCTGCTGCGTCTTGTATCTTTGTCTCCTTTTGTTGTTAACTTTGCTGTGTGTTTTTGCTGTTGTTTTTCTGTGTTTTAGCTTACCCAGTGTATTTGGATTTAGATTTTCTGTGCAGCACTTTGGAAACCTCGAGTTGTAAAACGTAGGTTTTCAATTCTGGTCTTACAGGTTCTAGTATTGCACAGTATATAGTGTAGATACTCTGTTATATGGCTTTATGTTGACTTTTTTCTTTTTTACACACTCATGTTTTTCCATGAGGATATCAAAATATTTAGCTAAGCATTAACGCTGCCTTACCCATTTAACTATACAGTAGTTAAGCTTTCTTTAAGCAAATACCTTTATTAGGAGGTAATTCTACGCCTAGTTTTAGACTAACAGATGTACTAACTAATGCTATTAGTGTAATATTGTCTAGCTATTAGACAATATTACATTTTTACTAAGATACCATGTTGTTTTGTTGTCAATAGTTTTGGTTGAGATTCGTTCACAAACAGTATAATATGATTTGTGTGCAGACAAACTAATGTTATCTTTCTTTGTAATGTGAAGATAGGTATCCCCTATTTTTGAGTATAGTGTATTTCATAGCTTAAACAAAAAGTTGATACTTGACAATATTTCATTTTTACCAACATGCCATGTTGTTGTTGTCGTCAATAGTTTTGGTTGAGATTTGTTCACAAACAGTATATGATTTGTGTGCAGACAAACTCTAGCTATAGTTGTTGGACTAAAATATATATATATCTTCAAATACATTATTGAATGCTTATAGCTTATACCACTGTTTAATATTCTTTATTCTTTATTCTTTATTCGGCTCCCCATTAGCTTCCGCGGTCGCTAGTCTTCCTGGGGTCCACATAAAACATCACAACATAAAACAACATACAATATACATACAAACAACAACTGACACTCGTCAGTCCAAAACTAAGCTACATTAAAATGCCAATGATATAGACACAGGAACATTGGTTAAACATCATGTACAAAAACATATTGATCATTCTAAGTGTGTGATCTCTCTCATTAATATCTGTTTGATAGATTTTTTCAATATATATTTGCTCTTAATTTGATTAATATTTGCGGATAATGAGTTCCATTGTTGGGTGGCTCTATAAATAACTTTTTTTAAGTACTTCTGACTTTGGTTTTGGAAGTTCCAAATACCCTGAGCTTACCTGTCTTGTTTGATATCTATGTTTTAGACCTGCATTAAATAATTGATCTCTGAAGAAATCTGGCTTCCCCTCAATAATTGCATTTCTGGAGAAAAAAAATCAAAGACTTGATGTTAACTTAGCCTCAACAGTTAACCATGCCAAACTGTGGTGCATCCTTGTAACATTAGTTTTAAAAGAGCAATACAGTGTGCTAATCTTGCAGCTCTATTTTGTGCTATATCTGGAGTTTTCTTATATCCATTTTAGCAGCGGAGGATCACACAACCATACAGTACTCTAAATGTGAAAGGACTAATGCCTGTGTTACCTCCTTTCTAATTATTGATGTAATATAGGGAGAACATCTGCGTGTAGCTGCAATACCCTGCCCCATTTTCACAACAATACTATCAATATGATCCGACCATGTCAAGCGCTCATCAATTGTGACACCAAGTAACTATAATAAACAAATACATATTGTGTTGTGTTATTGTGTTATGCAATATTACTATTGCATAATAGTAACTATGAAGGAAATGCATTTATGCTATAGTCAATGCTACCTATAACTACCATTATCTACTTAGCTTTGCACAAATCACCAAAATCTGTAACAACAAATAACCGTAATGTTAACGCATTAACAAAATCTTTAATTGAAACAAGAATGTACGATCATAAGAACAAACTAGCTATTAAATACAAAGTTCTAAAGGATAGTCTTCCATAAGATGTATGAAGTGGATCATAATTTTTCAGCTTGTATTAAAAGATGTCCCAAACAACTGTTTGAGTCATGCAAATTGCTCAATGTGTAAAGATGTTAAACGACGATAACATATACAGCTTTACATTTTAGAATGAAATGTAATAATAACACATATATATATATATATATATATATATATATATATATATATATATATATATATATATATATATATCCTCCTCTCTAACCGCTACGTCTGCATTAAACCCTCGTCCATTAGATTTAAAAGGCTTTTTTCAAAGGTTTATTTCCCTAAGTTGCAATGTGGCATAGCCGTTTACACATTACCGTGTTCAGTATAACCGAACAACAACCTTTACTAAAATGTGATACTTGCTTTGGGGGTGTAAATATATATAATCTCTTAATATATAATATAAATATAATCTCACCCATTTTCTCAATCTACCCTTTGGGCTGATTTTAATTGATTTTAATTAATTATTTAAATGTAATTGAGTTAAATTAAATGAACTGCAGGGGTTTGGTCTGAACTAAATTAATAATATACTCATTTTTCCTGGGTAATATATATTTGAAGTGTACAAAACTATATATTTTTTTGTTAAAGTTCATTTCTATGACACTTATTATTCATCTTGTTTGATGAATTATGTTGCTAAGGAAACATTAAATGTACCAAAAACAACCTTTGAAATTATATATTTGCGCAAAACTATCCCTGTAAAATTATTGTACCTATACAGTCTGTGGCATTTGCGGTCAATACTATTCAGACTGCCTACAACACATAATCTGTTTTTGTGAAATAGTTGTAGATAGTAATAATAATAATAATGTGTATTGTCCCCAAGGGGAAAATTGTCTTCACAAGGTCTGTTCGTTAAGACAACAAAAACAACATAACAACAAAAACAACATATCACAAAGACAAAGACATGAGGTCCCCACTGTACACAGAAAACCCTCCTATGGACGGGGCAGTTGGTTTAATGCCGCGATGGCTGAGGGCACAAAACTCCTGCTAAAACGAACGTTTTTCCACTTTAAGGTTCTGTATCTCCGACCAGATGGTATGAGGTCAAAGTAACGATACAGGGGATGATCGGTGTCATTTGTTATTGAAAGTGCTAAGCGTGTGATGGCCTTATTTTTCATATCAGTAGGTGTGGGTATGGGAAGTCCAATGATTTTGGAGGCAATACGGGTGATACTGTAAAGTTTGTTTCTGTTAGGCATGGACAGTATGGTAAAAAAACATGCGGAACAATACAACAAAACGGGTTGAATGATGCTTTTGTACAGTAATAGCAGAAGATAAGTGTTATATAGATAAGTGTTATCTGTGTAAGTGAGAAAAACATACGTTAACATTGCCAAAGCAACAGTATTCAGCTATAGGCCCCAAACGAGTATCGAAGAACTTATGATTAACTGGCTATTGAACTAATGTAGTCCGGTGAACACTTCATTAGTAAAATTGTGTTTTGTTTTTATGCTTTGTATGTCTTGTGTTTTGTGCGGCTGTATTGGTATTGTGCATGGTGTTGATGCTGGGGTGATGATGGGTGGAGTTATGCATTTCTGTTGAATATGTGCGTTTGATTTGCTATTGGGCAGCTGTGTTGATTACGGGTATAGTTTGTTGTTGGATCTGCATAGCCGTGTTGAAAAAAATTCAACACATTTGTGTTGATGTTGGTTGTTGTTTAGTCCTGTTGCTGTGTATTTGTTTGGTTTTAACATTGTATGGACATTGTATTGTATGTAT
The DNA here is from genome assembly GCF_963280865.1 of Gymnoscopelus braueri. Classification (NCBI taxonomy): domain Eukaryota; kingdom Metazoa; phylum Chordata; class Actinopteri; order Myctophiformes; family Myctophidae; genus Gymnoscopelus; species Gymnoscopelus braueri. The sequence continues at coordinate 24,651,042 of NC_137616.1, read as the reverse complement.
TGCATTTGCAGTCAATACTATTCAGATTACCTATAACACAAAACCTGTATTGTAATAAAAGATTGTCTCTTCAGTAAACTGACAAAAATGTAAACCTTATTGAGTTATACTGTAAGGCCCAATATATTACATATCTATATACAAACTAAATATCATGTAATCTTCCAGGAAGCAATTTGCTTCTCTAGAATTAAGGGATAGTCTACAAATGGAATTCACCATCTTAACGGGAAGACTCCCAAACTTAACCCAAAATAAAATGTAGCATAAAAGTAAGTAATAAACTGTACCAACTTTTTAATATCAATTTGGTTTGCCTTAAATAAAGGTTAAAAGGGGGTGTAAAAGATTTTGATTTGAAATGTCAAACGGGTAAAATAAGGTTTTGTTTGGGGAATTGTTATGGCAATATTGGACTGTTAAATATTGATCTATCATTTCATGATTGTATGCATATCATGAGATTACATTTGCTCCACACCAACTGATGTGTGTGGCAAAGGGTAGTAACTCCTTTCATTGGGGAGATTGGGGGACATGCTGTGTGGACAAAGAACTGGTTTGCCCTGGCCAGGAGGGGGTATGACACCTCCTTTGTGTCAATCAGAAATTAGGATACAAAGTGACTGAGAGACAGAGGCAGGGAGATCTTTGGGAGGAGATTGGCTGAGTGAGAGGACATGCGAGGCTGAAGCCTTGTGAGGGGAATATTGCAGTTGACTGGTTCGATACTCTAATTAATTCTAAAATAAACTTGGACTTATATGCATTCATATTTTGTATGGACAATATATTATTTCCATAACAATATATAATAAATTGAATACGGCAAGCACTTTACATATCATCAGGTTCACACAAAGTGTGTCCATGTTATAGTTAGTTTAACAGTAATAATTTTTAATAAAGCAAAATAATTGTATTCCCTTCTCTTATACCCCTGTAGTACCAACACATGCCCCCCCCCCTGGTTACAAAATAATATGTAACCTTCCCGGTATCTTACATCAATACACAAGTCCGTTGCTAGTGATTCAATAAAAGTGTTTTTCCTTCTCTGGTGAGGAGTAGCCTACAATATTTTAAGGAATACTCAATGACTCTCAAAGTTAAGGACTCTAGAACTTAAGAACCTCTAGTTTTAAAATAACTGCAATGCTTGTTTTTGCTCCTATGTTGTAAGTTTCTGATTAAATTACAGTAGCCTGCTTTCAGCATGCCTTCATTTCTATTCCAAAATGAGCTATTTGTTTACAGTACATGTTTTAACTTCAGCACTTGAGATCAAAAGCCCTCCCTCTCCCCCTTTTGCCCTCTTCCTTTCAGTATTAGTTCTCTATTGTCCAGTCAATCTCATCAATGAGTTCCTGAATAGCTGCTGAAATGCAGTATGAATCTTTTGGGTCAATAATTAGAAGTAAGTGACTTCTGATTGATTTCATGATGTTTATGTAATAAGTTCACAGTGACATGATATTTCAAAAATAATTAATTCTAAACATATTATTGGTGTAAGCCAAAGAGTATAATCCAGTGTGTTGAAGCCGTGAAGAGGGGAAAGGAATTTGATTAATATGTGTAAGAAAAAAGAACAGATGGGTTTATTGTTATTTTATGAATGTGAGAATATTGAATACAGTAGCTGAAACTCTTTAAAACAAAGAAAGAACAGTAAATTAAGTAATTGTTGAAATAACCTGCATACGTGTTAATAAATGAGATGCACAAGGAAGCGAGAAAGAACAACAATAACAACAACAACCGCGAAACTGACTCTGTCTACCGTTTACCCTGTTTATTCAGGTGAACCTGCAAATCAGTTAAAAAAAATACAAGTATAAATATAGTTTCCTAAGCCACTCCCCTGGGGTGTGTAACATGAGCATAGTGAGTGAGGACATTTTCAATTAAAAACCTATATTCTAGGTTACTCTACATGTTTAACATGAACACGTATTTTTAATCTAACATTACACACTATAAGATAATTGATGCTATAAAAGTTTTTTCCTTCTCTGGTGAGGAGTAGCCTACACTATTTTCAAAATTATCATCAATTATCAGCCCTCCCTCTCCCCCTTTTACCCCCTTCCTTTCAATGGTTGTCTATTGTCCAGTCAATCTCAACAATGAGTTCCTGAATAGCTGCTCAGCTTTTGTCCAAAGAATACAGGGAGAAGTCCTATCAAACTTATCCCCGGAATCTGAACCCAACTATAGTTATTATGATACATGAATAAATGATTACGGTTTAATGATCTAATGTCAAACGCTGTACAACCGTTTTTAATGTCAACATGTTCATATATTGGATTGTTTTGGTGAATATATTGTAAATTGAATATGGTTAGCATTTTACATTATCCTCAGGTTTAGGGCATTTTCAATGAAAAAACTATATTCTAACCGCATACATGTTTAACGTGAAAACACATTTTTAACAGTCACAAGCTAGCATTATGTCCATGTTTCTTGTGAAATAGAAATATCATACGACATATAAAAAAATGTTTTACTAGAAGGGTTAGATTCTAGCCAGATTCTAAAGTGAACAGGCAAAGTGTTGTAGGCATGAAGAAAGGTTAAAAGGATTTGTTTACTAGACGGTCTGTGTTCTATATTTTTAATGGCATTGAAACCATAACACGTATAACGCTCCAAAGACAGTTGAAAGCAATTTCAAGTTATAACATCAAAGTAAATACATAAACAAATAAATAAAGTAAGATTATAAAAATCCCTGGAAGACAACAATTTTGCACAACTTTTACCGCGTTGATGCTGTGGTGAAGCCTCAATTTGTAAAATTAAGACGCAACTAATGACAATAACATAAAAATTATGGTTGCTGATACCAAATGGGCATTCTGAATGTGCTCCCTGAGCACAAACGCATCTTCGTTCTGAACCAATCTCATCCCAAGCTGCACCCAATCGTCTGTTTGTTCAGCCCCCGAGCTGCACACAAACTGACCATGTCTCTGGGATCCTGTTTAGACTGCGGTAAAATCCGATTTATTCAAGAGTGGAGTTTGGTGAGTTCCAACGACCTAATAGTTTCTGTGCTGCGCGGCTGCCTCAGTGTCTCTTATGAACTTGCCCTTTCGAACGTGGCGCCCACAGATACAGACGCCCCAGAGTCAGAGGAGGCGTCTACCTTTTTATGTATATGAGTATCACCCCTCCCTTTATTGGGAGAGGAGGCGAGAAGGGTCTGAAATTCAGACTCATGCTTTGTCTTGAATGAATACAATTCACATTTGAACGACTTCACTTTTGAACCATCGCGCCGCTCGCCTCTTTAAACAAAAGAAACACTCCCCCAATTATCTCTCTAAACGGGCACCTCCGCAGCTTGCGTCACTACCACCAACCGAGTAACACAACCCAGTAACCCCATTCATAAACGGTTCTCATTCATCGGTTCAACGGTTCTCCCTCTCTCCCTCTCTCGTTCTCACACACACACACACACACACACACACGCACACACACGCACACACATGCACACACACGCACACCATACACTCACCCCATATCACCCCATTTCGTGGGAAAGAACCGCATGGCCAGACCACCTGTGGTCAGAGCACATGGCATACTCAGAGAGTCTCAGAGAGAGTTTACGCAGGGACTTTACGCACACACTGTTGTGGAGTCTGTAAACTCGTTATCTTAGTATACTCTCAATATGAGAGAGTAGATAGAATATAGTATATAGAGCCTCTCTCTTTCTAGTAGAGAGAGAGTAGATAGAAATGATATATAATAAACAGGTAATAAACAGATACTATTTATTCCCTCCAATACTAACTGTGAGTGTTTTAATTCCCCAGAAGTCTTCCCATGGATCCCCAGATCATTCCCCCCCAGAAGTCACCCCCCAGAAGTCATCAATTCCAATCATTCCAATGACGTCACACATGCGTCATCCAGGGCCTCATCGGGCCTCATCGGGCCTCTTTCATGAATAATAATTAATATTTATGAATAATTTTATGAATAATAACAATACTAATTAGAGAGGCCCCCTAGGAAGCCCCGCCCACCTGTCACTTTTGATGGAAGGTACTCCTTATATCTCTCTGGTGCGTAAATACAGCCTAACACTTAGGCCTACAGCATTATATTTTGGATTGAGCTATTTGAACATGAACCATCATAATATACACATTTTATATAGCAGGGTCATCTTACACAAATACATTAATTACCTACATTAGCATTTGCGCATGCTGCGTGCATAATGGTTTCTCAATAATCAATCGTTTGAACGCATTTTCTAATCAAAGGGCACTGCACAAAATTGGGCATTTCAGATTAATCCTTCATAAGTGGCTCAGCTGACCTGTTAGGCAATAAATTATAGACCACTACTCACTCACAGGAGGTTATACTGTATAGTTAGGCAGTGGATGCCGTCCGTGCGTCTAGTTGGGACAGCCGTGGGAAAGTTGATGAGTTGTGAGAATCTTGTCGTCTCCTCATAGAGCTATTCAGTTCAAAGTGGTGTAGCCCTAGAGGGTAGTAGAATACAGGGTGATGTCCTGAGTGACGTCCTGAGTGAGACGCATATTTAAGAGCTAGGGTTCTGAACAGGCAGCGAACAGTTCGATAATCTGTGGGTCTTCACAACACTGCCGGTAACGTGTTGTTGAGAGGGATGTTTGAGTGCTGAGTACTGACCTGTTAACCGGTAAGCCTGTTTGTTTGGTTCTGTTTTGTATCCTCGCTTTTATTGTTGTATTTTATATGATCTACAATGAATGTTTTTATATCATCAGGTCTTTGATACTCACTGTTGGTGCTTTGTGGTGCCTGTCCAGTGTTCAGCAATTGTTTGAAGTGTGGCCTAGTCTCCGTGAAATAGGCATTTAACCCTTTAAACTGGAGATATGTGAGTATCAGATTATGTATGTGCAAAGGAGAACAAATGTCTATGAAGGTTGTTGTTTATGATTTTGTATGACATTTTGGTTTAACCTATATATCTGATGTCATTGTATAACAGGTGCAGACAGGGGAGCTTGATGTGATGTGTGGAAACATTGAGAGGCTTCTGGTGTGTGTGTGTGTGTGTGTGTGTGTGTGTGTGTGTGTGTGTGTGTGTGTGTGTGTGTGTGTGTGTGTGTGTGTGTGTGTGTGTGTGTGTGTGTGTGTAATAAGAGCTAAGGTAATCCTTTTATTGGTTTGCCCATTGTATCTCATGTGACATTTTGTGTGAGTGCATATTGTGTTTATGTATTACATCCTTTGTGCATATTGTGAAATGTCTGCTTTGTCATTGATCTGTAGGTCCATGTGGAACAAGCGGCACACTAGGGACCGCTGTTCCTTTTCCCTTTGATTTATGTTTGATTTACTTTATTTTTTTGTACCAGTCTTTTCCCTTTATATTTGCTAAAACACTTTTAACCATTTCTATAGATGCAAATAAATGAAAGTACCATTTTGTAAACTTTTCTATAATAAAATAATTGCTATTTGTATAACCTACACTTTGGTCTGCCTTACATTTATTTAGCGGGCTAACAGTGGTAACGTTTTAACGTGTCCACCTCATAGAGTTAAAAATAGGTCCACGATTATGATTAACGTTGTGTTTCACCTGGATGCCATAGTTGCAGTAGCCTATAGCTGTTGTGGAGAGTATTTACGCATCTGTGTTGGATATCTTCAACCTGCACTGTTGTTAAACTGTAGGGCAACTTGCCAACTTTACACAAGTGCCCTTGTAGTAGCCTAGTATCTGTGACATATTCTAACTCGTAATGATACAACTTGTGTGTGACTTGACTGTTAAATACACAACTTTATATAATGTAACTTGTAACCGGACCGCGGTCTCTGTCTGACTGGCGAGCAGACCACAGAGTAATAATATTTCGACAACTACGCAGCAGCAGCAACTCTCTTTTTCCTGTTGTACCTTCACAATAAAGTGTGAAGGTACCATTTACCGCCCAATGCAGCACATTTTACACTGGTTATTATTAACAGGAAATGGGTGTAACTTAACAGCGTGTGACACACTCTTTCTTTCTACCTCTCTCTCTCACACGCACGGAGAGAGGGGGGAGAGAGAGAGAGAGAGCGCGCGCTTGCAAAGCAGAGGATTTGAAATGTGCCTGATTTGCAGTGATTATTAATGAACTGCCGTGTCATTATCAACTGGTCAGGATGTCCGGAGAGATTTATTTTTTCCGGTCTTTGTCAAAAAAAAACGGTCAAAACCGGCAATTATGGGGCACGGTGGCGCAGTCGGTAGCGCTGTCGCCTCACAGCTAGAAGGTCCTGGGTTTGATTCCTGCCGGGGACGCTGTGGGCACTGGGGGCGTGTCTTCTCCTCCGCGTCATCAGTGCCCATACCCTAGGTGGGGTTGGTGAAAGGGTCTACTCTGTGTGGAGTTTGCATGTTCTCCCTGTGTCTCCTAGGGTAGTTAATACCCTCACAAAAACATGTAGTAATCCTGGTCGCTATACCGCCTCCCCCATGACAGCCGGGGCGCCTGATGGAGGGGAAGGGAACTGGTTGGAATAACGTGTTCCTTCCACGCGCTACGTCCTACCAGGGAAACTCCCCCCTGTCAGGTGACAAGAAAGTTGGCTCTCATGCATTGAAGGAAGCATGAGCTCGGCCCTGGCCTCCCTAGGCTGTGGGGGACTGGTGTAGTGCTGGTGTAGGGCTGGTGTAGCGCCCAGGATCACTTAGGAAATTGGCACTGGGTGAAAAAAAAATCACACCCAGTGTGAAGTGGGCGGTGTGGTCATCACAGTGGTCATCATAGTGATGGAAGCTCACTTAAAAAAATTATGGATTTTGTGCATAATCCTATTTATAGGTTATTAATGTCATCATGTGTCTCGCTAGCCAATCACAGTGCTGAATAGAGTCAGCCAATCACAGTACAGCTAGGGGTGTACTAATGAGCCAATCACAGTACAGCTAATGAGGTGTCCCAACCCCACTTATAGGGGCGGCTACACCGCCCAAAAATGGGTTACAAAAATCTTGGGATAAAAAATGTATGTAAAAAAACAGCAATTATCGGACTAACGCGACCTTTATTCTCATTAAGACAAGGAGGGACAAGATCAGGAATGACCCCATTAATAAAATGCTAGGACTTCGCCCTGTTTTATTCAAACACACACCCCTATGGAACAACCCCTTAGTGCCAGATAACATAAGATATGGCATTATTGCAAGCTGGAAAGACAAAGGAGTCACAGTACTAGGGGATCTTTGTGTCAAGGAGATATTTGCCGATTTCACTTCCATAAAAAACCTGTATCAGATACCCGGAACACACTTTTTTAAATGTTTGCAAATAAGGAGTTGGGTGAAAACCAATATAAATAAGAATTTTCCTAGTATTAAAGAAACCCCAATTGAAAAAACTATATGGAATGCAAAATCACAAAAAGGATTAATCTCAAAGTTATACACCGCTATGAATTGTGAAATAAAACATAATTCTGGACAGCACAAACAGAAATGGGAAAATGATATTGGATATGTATATACAGTACGTTGAAAGAATGGGACGATCTACTACAGAGCTCACAGAAAACTCTGGTTAGCACTAATCACAGACTTATACAATTTAAGATACTCCATCATTACACCCCACAGAGGATGTATCGATTTAGCCCCAACACACCTCCTACATGCCCACGATGTCAATCAGAGAATGGGGACCTCATACATATGTTTTGGAAGTGTACACATCTGAATAGCTTTTGGGATAATATTTATAAATATATGTCTGAGATACTACAAAAAGAGGTTCCCCCTGACCCCCGAATATCCATATTGGGAGATGTAGAGATGCTCAAGGAATTTACCAAGGATGAGAGGAAATCCATACTATTAATAATGACAGCAGCAAAAAAATATATACTGACCAATTGGAAAGCTAACCAACCGCCCACACTCAAACAATGGTGGAGAGAACTTCTGTCATACTCCACCTCAGAAAAAATCATGTAGCTATAATGTGAAAGGGAAACCAATGAAATTTGATAGGATATGGGGAAACATTATCAATAATGTAAGAAATATTGAAGGGAAGCTATCCCAATAGGAAAACCCCCAAAAAACGAAATAAAAATAATAAATAAAAATAAAATAATAACTAAACAAAATACTTGAATATATATCTGTTACTTTTATTTTTTGTTGTACCTGGTTTCTGCTACGTATTATTATTATCATTGTTATTATGGTTATCATTATTGCAATTTTTTTGTTATTACTGTTGTTATTACGGGGCCAGAGCTCAGCTCTGGACCTGTTTTAAGATTGGCAGTATTCTTCTGTTTCTGCTCTGTTTCTGCTCTCCTCCATTCTGCTTCCATCTCTCTCTCTCTTCAATCTATTATGTTTCCATGTCTCTCTCTCTCTTCAATCTATTCTGTTTCCATGTCTCTCTCTCTCTCTCTCTTCAATCTATTCCGTTTCCATGTCTCTCTCTTCAATCTATTCCGTTTCTATGTCTCTCTCTTTCTCTCTCTTGAGGGGCGGCCATAGATGAGTGGTTAGTGAGCCCGCCTAGGGAGCCAGAGGCCCTAGTTGCCCCAGGTACGATTCCAGGCCAGGCCAGCAAATGCGTCGATGAAATGAAATTTGTCCCTGAGCAAGCCTCTTAACCCCTAATTGCTCACAGGCCCTCATTGGAAACAAGACCGCAAGGACTTTCATGAACGGACCTATTAAAGGAATTATCCTTATCTCTTCAATCTATTCCGTTTCCATCTCTCTCTCTCTCTCTCTCTCTCTCTCTGTGGGTGAGAGGTGGCATTGCAAAAAACATGACCTTAAGCTCAGTCTTCTATGTTTCTATGGCTTATTGTGCATATTACTTATAGTTTTGTCTCTCTTTTAATGTATGACATACTTCATTGTGAAAATAGCCGATCTACAATCTCACAACTTTTCAGATAGCAACGTTTTGTGAGCTTGTAGATCGGCTACTTTCACTAGTTTTCGTTCCGAGGAGACACAAAAATGCCTTTATTGGTAAATGGTTTGTGAGCCAGTGATCTAGAGTAGTTCGAGACACAGAGGCCTGGTTCAAAATGGACGGAAATACTTATAAATATCAACAGACACTATCAGGGAGGCCATATATCTAGCTCAATGAGAAGAAAGGCAGTCTTGGAGTCCGTAGGTCGCTGGTATGATCCCTGTCCACGACAATGTATTGAGGTGATCATGATTTGGCATTATTTGGATAACACATAGTGTTTCTTGAGGATAGGCTTAGGCGTTGTTTTACTGAGGTTAGGGTTAGTGAAGGTTTAAAATGCTCATGTTAATTGCATGGTCTTCTTTCTCTCAAGTTCAGTCTTCTATGTTTCAATGGCTTATTGTGCATATTACTTATCATTGCTTCTTTCTTTTTTCTCTCTTCATTCCTATATTTGTTATTGTTATTGTTATTTTTTATTTTTCCTTTTTTCACGTAAAATAACTGAGGGTATGATGAAATGATGAACTGAGAGAACAAAAAGACAAAGAGAGAGGAAAAGTGGTGAACTTGTATGCTGAAGACGAGAAGAGGAAGGCCAAAGAGGAGGACATGCAGGTGGCTGGAGTGGCAGAGAAAACGCAGAGAGGTGTGTGTGTGTGTGTGTGTGTGTGTGTGTGTGTGTGTGTGTGTGTGTGTGTGTGTGTGTGTGTGTGTGTGTGTGTGTGTGTGTGTGTAGTTTCAACTAGGCTACCTGGCTACTTCTATTTCCAGTAGTGTTTCAAAATAAAATGTGTGTTGAATTATAACATTCCAAGTATACATTTTAAAAGCCCTTATTTTTAAATGCACATTGTTCTGAAAGGAAACAGATTTCTGGGGGCCGCTTGACTAGCTCGCTTGACTAACGTCAAGCCAACGTTCTCTAACAATCAAACTCCATGTTTAGCTTGAGTAAAAAGTAAACAACACACGGATGTGGGACATTATGGAATATAAAGACTTTGGGGCAAAAGTTCATATTTACCACCATGCTCTCTGAAACCAAGACAATGTGGGCCTATGGAACAAAAGTGTGTGTCTCTTTCATCATCTTTGTAGAAGGTGAGTTAGTAATTAATCTAACGCTGACGGTGGAGGAAAGTAACTAAGTACATGTACTCAAGTACTGTACTTGACTATAATTTTAAGGTATTTTTTGACTGGAGTATTCCAATTTGCAATACTTTTACTTCTATTCCAATACATCTCAGAGGCAAATATTATACTTTTACTCCACTACAATTATTTGAAAACTTTAGTCACTACTAGTTGCTTTGTAGATTTTAATTATTATGACAAAACATACTTAAACCACTTCAGCCCTATTTAAACTTTGGCTATTTGAAAATAGCCGATCTACAAGCTCACAAGCGATGCGACGCGTTGTGAGCTTGTACATATGCTATTTTCAAAATATTTTAATGCATTTGATTTTAGCCATGGACCCCCAATGTCCCCATCTGAAAATGTTTTGTGCCAGGGACCCCCAGAATAGAACATTTGTCTTAAAAATTCAAAAGTATAAAAACAATGTTCAAATACTGCACAAAAATAGCAGATGTACAAGCTTGCATCACAGGTGAACTGGTTTTAGAGTATTTGGTATTGTACAGTATGGTCAAATTGGACAATATAGCTCTGTTTTCATCATGTGTATCAGGGGTGCAGCCATGGGTGGGCCTGGGTGGGCCGTGGCCCACCTACTTAGAAAGCTGGCCCACCCAATCGATTTAGCAAAAATATATATATTTGTTTTAATTAATTTTAAATGTTTTGATATTAAATCGGTAAAATCAGGCAAAAATAAGAATTCAATAACATAACCCTAACCTAACCCTAACCCTAAAACCGAAATAAAGTAGCCAAAAACAGGAAAAAAAGTATCAAAATCCGAAAAATTACACCAAAGTCCATCCCCCCCACCTTCTGAAAGCCGGTGACACGGTGAGCTGGTGACACCCCTGGAGTAGTTCAAGCCAAAGATTACTTATTTTCTATCAATTACACACCCCATGCATGAAGCCTTGAATTCATGGACGTCTTTTAGTTTTTGTCGCATTCCTGAGCCAATAATTTGACGACCGGCGAAGAGACTCAAAGAGTCTCCTACTGAGTCTCATATTGACCAATGACCCGGTCATCAAATTATTGGCTTACAAAAATCTCCATGAATTCAAGGCTTCATGGGGTGAGTAATTGATAGAAAATAAGTCATTTTGGGGGTGAACTACTCCTTTAAATAGTTGCCATGTACAGGGTCCTCTACACAAGTAGGCATGACAGAATAGTGGATTTGATATCAAAAGATATATCTTCTATTTTCAGGTCCTCCATCATGCTGTATAAGCATTCTACTGTGAAGCCGAGCATGTTTAGCATGTGTAATGATGAATCTGTGTTGATGACACAGCTAATACTCCTGATGTTGTTGTTGTCACTGAAAACCATAGGGAGGTGTTCATTCTCGAGGTCAGCTGTACTTTTCATTTAGAGGAAGCCTTTCTAACCAAAGTGCTAAAATATCAGCTATTATAGGAAGCTGCTCAATTTGGAGGAGGCGTTGTTTCCTTTATCCATGATTGATGTCTGCTGTGTCTGACAAGTATGTCAACTAAATTATATTGTATGTAACAATGTTCTGCCTCCTAGGCACTTTGTTTTCCTATTGTCTGACTGCTTTGGCAGTGTTTATGTCCTTTGTACAAGGCGTTCTGTTTATGTGGACATACAGTATATAAATATTTCAAATGTTTGTGTATAATGGTTTGTTTGTTTGTTTGTTTGTTTCACTGTGAAGCAGATTGGATTGGAAGAAATGGGCTTTACAAATAAAATGTACTTGAGCTGAGGTACACTGAGAAGAAGAATGGTAAGATTGATAATATGAACAAATTGGTTTATATAGCACAAAATGTTTTTTGTGACTCACACAGAGGCAGCTGTGCACATACAATGACACATGCAACTTCATGCAAACGTATGTGCACATTCTGTATGCACATTTATAAGGAAGGACCTACAGTGCACACACAGCACCTTAGAAACACCACCACATTATTCAAACACATCCCACACACAGGCACCACACTTTATAAAGGCACAGTGTGCTATGACAATTAAATATAGATTATTACTTTTTTCTTGTTCAATTATTGTTATTCTTTTTCTATGTGTCTTTTTAGTTTAGTTTAGTTAAAGTTGAAACCAATTCATTTGACTCCTGTTTACCTGTATATGGGTACAAATACGATCAAGAATTTTGAACACTATTTAACTATTGTAATAGCTTATAGCCTAAGGTCACCCATGTCATATGGTCTCGAAGCAGTGAAGACAATCCTTTCCACTGTAGCAAACAGGACAGAGGGGGTCACATGGCCATCAATGTTTAACCTATTCAAAAGATAAAACAATTTGCCTGTATACCTTCGGAAGGGGGTACACCTATGGATTCCAGGTGCCTGTGAGCACTCTTCAAGAGAAAGGCAGAATTTGTAAATCATTTCATGATGTGTAGCCTATGTAGCCCTCAGCTTGGAGCTTGCCTAAAATTTACTATAAGATCAAAGATTAACGCTAAACATATTAATTAAAGTGGTGGTAACTTAACCTGATATACAGCAGGTGACTGACACTTCAGCATTATATTCAGTGTTGCTCTTTGTCCTGATGTCAAATGTGTCTCATTCATTGTGGCTTTGAATTGGTATCAGTAGATTTATAATCTACTGATACCATCTATTTATAATCATAACAATTGTGTCCCTTTTAGTTGTTGTAGCACTTGCCAAGTATATTTTGCACATACCTGGAATTTGTGCTCTGCATTTACCCATCCTATTAAGAGCAGTGGATCACTATTAATACAGCACCCGGGGAGCTTGGGGCAAAGTGTCTTACTCAGGAACACTTCGGCACAAAGATTGGGCAAGTCTGTTAGGCTTGCCCAATTCACGGCTGGAAATCAGCACAGAGTCAAGAGGTAGAGTGCAACCAGAAAGCGCTTTATTCACCAAAAGTTTACACAAATGGAAAAATGACATAACATAAGCAACAAAAAGGTGGCATGGTGAAGCTCCACATGTCCTATCACATAACTTAACCTAATGTGTTCTTCATAAATTATGAATATGTTTGACAATGTTTATGTAATGAATTTCAAATTGCCTTGTTAAGAGCTGTAAATTGTAATTTGAACATCTACAATTAATTATGACTGCATTATGACAATCATCAAAAGGTCCATATACTATGCATTTTAGATTATGGTCATATTTTTTGAGCGGTGCCAGCCGCTCCAACAATTGACTGAGTGTGTGTTGTCTGCATGAGTGCGACTCAAGATGCAACCAGTTAACACTAATTAAACACAAACAGGGGACAGTGCAAATATGTGCCACTTAAAGACATGCACACACACACACACACACACACACACACACACACACACACACACACACACACACACACACACACACACACACACACACACACACACACACACACTAGGCTGGCTCAGCACACGTTCGTGCTGTGTGTGTGTGTGTGTGTGTGTGTGTGTGTGTGTGTGTGTGTGTGTGTGTGTGCACACGCATACACACGCATACACACACTAAAATGACCGATCTACAATTTGAGTAAAAGTACTTTAAGTGCTTAAAAGTAACTAGAGTGACTAAAAAGTTACAAAAAGTAATCCAAGCGAGTAAAAATACTTTGAAATACTTACAATTAGTTAAAATAAGTAAAAAATACTTCAAAGTTGTTAAAATGATTAAAAAATACTTCAAAGTAAATAAAGTGAGTAAAAATACTTACATGTAAATAAATTGAGTAAAAATACTTAAAAGTAATTACAATGAGTAAAAAACTACCTTTAAGTAATTACAATGAGTAAAAATAGAGTCAGAAAAAGTTACTATTTAAAGTAAAATTACTTAAAAGTCACTACACTGAGTACAAATAATTAAAATGACCTATTTGGAGTAAAAATACTTATACTATACTAATACTGGAGTAAGGATTAATTTAAGTTATCCTGGGGAAATCCTGGGGAAAACAATTTTGACAACCCAGCAATTGTCAGCTATAATAAAGCATCAATAAATCTAACATGGCAGAATTAACATAGCCTAAATACTGTAAAGCAATATCAATGCCAGCTTAAGTAAGGTCTATTGCCCTGTTGAGATATAAAACAGGGGTCTTCAACGTTTTTCAGGCCATGGGCCCCCTAGCTGAGAGAGAGATGATACAGGGACCCCCTCTATATTGTATAAAATTGTGTTTCAGATTGAACTTTTTTTTTTACCTGGTCTGCTCTTTTTCCCTATACCTATCTCTCTGCCAAAAATAGCCAATCTACAAGCTCACAACGCCTCGCCGTGCGAGGCATTGTGAACTTGTTGATGGCTATTTTTGGCTAAAGTTCTCATCAGAAAAGGGATGCTAGCGTTCAAGTGGTTAATGTAAAAAATAAATAATCATATCACACAAAGATTTGGTGGCCCCCCTGTAGTAACTCTGAGGACCCTCTAGGGGTCCCGGACCCCCTGTTGAAGACCCCTGAATACAATACACTCCTGATCGCTACCTGGTTTCTGTCTGGTGATTGCCATCTGGTGGTGAAAGGAAAGACGTGCATCTTATGTCAGATCTGCATAATTCCATTACCATGCTCTTAGTATCTTGTTGCTACCCTTTGCTGTATTTTGTTTTGTTTTCTCTTTCTGCCTTGTGTTTTCTTCTGTATTGCCATTGCCAGCTGAACTTCCCAAGTGGGATCAATAAAGGTCTAAAGATCCGATTTCAAAATGGTCACAAAAACTATGAGTAGCCTTCTTGTGACTGTCAAGCATAGGTTTTACCTGACTTTTGAAGACTATCCATTTCTTCACCTTTTAGTCCAGTACTATCTTTGAATATCCCCACTTTTTCGGGTTATGTCTATTCCCAGTATATAATAATAATAAGCCTTTTTAAAATTATAGCCTTTTTAAATGTTGTTCCAGTTGGGACAACTGCCACTCTTCACTCAAGTCAAGTCCTCTCTCAGTGGTGAAATCATGCAGCCTCTGCTCCAGGCTCCGGGTTAGGTGTCCTGGTAAGGCTTTTACAATCTGCTTTGCCTCCACCCACCAGCAAATTATCATAGGAACACTAGTTAATTTGTCACTGGCTGTGATGCAGGAATGATACCTACAGTATCTTGGGACTAAAGTAGGCTATAGGTATATATTTATCCCACTAAAAGCAAAAATATTACATGTTAAGCAAACAGTTTGCATCGCAACATGAGGTATAAAGACAGAACCAGTGTAGTTTAGAGAGTGATCATTCTAACGGTGTAAGAGTTCTATTCAAATGCTATATACTACTGTATTTAAACTGCATACATTATATACTATTTATTAGGAAATAAATCAATGCCCAAATTTCATCATCTAATATTTCTAAGATATAGTTGTGCCATACTCTGTTATGTTTCTGCAAACCACAAATCACGGGCTATCCTTTAGATTGTTTATTTGTAGGCTATATGTTTATGACACAATTTCTTTGTTCAAATGGTTGTCACTTTTTTCTAACATTGTAAATCTGATTTATTTCAACAAACCTCTTAAATATAATTTGTAAACTGATTTTGGAATGCCTTGGGTTGTGGCTGCTTAATAATCAATACGTTATCATCCAAGAGCACCAAGTGCTTCTACGAGAAGAAAAAAAAAGCTAATGGAAGGTATTCCAGCCATAATATATCAGCCATATCAAACATTTTTGAAAGAAAAGTGAGTCTGATCAATAATGTCTTGCTACATGACACGTGCCATGTCAAAGAACAGGTAAAAGAACTCAATGTAAGCATGATCATGTGTACACAAGGATAGAGACTGTAGTCCAATAGTCCTAAGAGGAGAAGTTTGATGATAACAAGCAGACGTTCAAATGTAATTACTCCCTATCAATGGTCATGCAGGGACAAATACCCTAGTTTCTGGGTCACAAATTCATATAGCTTTATATAATCAATTTCACAGTCTGCTTTTGCTAGATGGTTCTGAACATCACCATATACCAAGTAAAGTGGGGAAACTGGATTGGGGCGGATGCTAGCTGTTATTTATAATTTGTTGAATATTCAACTTTATGCAAAATCCTTTTGTTGTCTTATCCTTGCCGGTGAACTTTCTGTAAGCAGATTCCAGATACATCACTATGTTTTGGCCTTTGGCTTATAGCATCAATATTCAGAGTACAATCATCGATTGCATGGTTAATTTTATGAATGAATCTATATATTTTGTATGTATTTAAAAGAAAATATGGGGCATATTAGATATATTTTAAACATACAGTTTTGAGACAACATACACTGTAGGGACATACCCACGACTGTACTCCATGACCTTTTTGCTGTTGCCACATGTCTTGACTGCAAGCATGGACAGATCCCATTGCTGCACAAATGTAATTAGGCCTAATTGTTTCAGCACCATTATTGAAAGCTACTCCCCAATGTGTTATCATTTGAAAATAGAACTAGATATATATTGCATTATTACAGTATGGCCCAAACAGATTTGTGCCTACATAAGCAGGTCATAGACCTTGAAAATATGAATTTCAGCCTTATATCAGCCATCTTTTAAGGAAAAGGGGGACTCAGAGGAGATGTTTGATGTAAGTTTAATGTAACAAGTAAGACGCGCAAACGCGGGAAGCGAACGCAAAAAAATAGAAGAAAGAAAATTTCACAAACACATTCCCACTTAACCTGACTCTGCCAGATGGGGGCGGTATTGAGTAACTACGTTTCTCAAGACAGCAAATAAGCTGAGAAACAAATGTGTGATGTAAGCTTCTTGGATCTGGAAGCGTCAGGTTAATTCCCACTAGGCCGAGGAAGAAATTAGCCTGGTAAACCCTCCCTCCGGAAATCTTCTATTCTATTTGATTCCAGGAGTGAGTCTGGCCTGATCGCCCATTCTGCAATATTGGCTGCAGGCTGAGTTGGGCGGAAGTAATACCGTTGACTGACAACCCCTTCAGCCAATGATATTTTTTCCCCTTCAGCCAATCAGCAGTTCACCAGTCTAATGTGACGTCAACGGGACTTTTGAGACAGCCAAGCCCAAAATGGGTTGCCTTATTCGGGTACATGGGTGTCACTGCCCACCCCTACCGGTTCTCTAAATTTTTATTTTTAAATAGGCTTTGTCATGATTAATTGACCACATATATGAAGTTAAACAACTAAATTCTATCCAAACGATATCTTATAAGTAAATTCCGTGCCTCAAAATAGAAGTTAGAGAGCTTTTTGAAGTCAAAAAATCGCGGAGATTATAGCGGACAGAAAAAGATGGCTGCCGTTCGTGTTTTGGGCTCACTCGAACTCGCCACCTGATTGGCCAACTGTCGCTGTCAATCACAGAACGATGTGCGACGACGCTGATAGGCTCGGTTAGCTGGTAATTCCACTAGAAACCCCCACAATGGGCTATCAGGCCAGACTCACTCCTGGAATCAAATAGAATAGAAGATTTCCGGAGGGAGGGTTTACCAGGCTAGGAAGAAATGCCACCTGACATTTTTCACATCAGCCTCATGGTGGCGCTATAAAAGGCTGATTTGTGTTTTTAACTATAACTGCACCGATCTGCGTGAAACTTTGCACGCACACTCCCTAGAGGCCAAGGAAAAACATCCGCCCTGCATTTTTCACATTTGCCTTTTATAGCGCCACCGACTTATGTAAAACACATTTTTGGATATTAAGCCTTCACATTTTATCCAAATTTCACACAAATCGGTACACATGATCTCTATAGTCATGTGATCAAGATGGAACTGTTTGATTTTTCATATTTCATCCTGATTGGCTAACAATGACATCTAAAGTTTGCAGAAGTGGCCCGTTTTGAACAAAATGCCACAAATCATGAACAGCGTCCGATTGAGGTGACACTTTACAAGCACATTCGCACTAAGTTGAAGAACAAATGCCACCCTTTAACATTGCCCTATTATAGCGCCACCAGGAGGCCGATTTTTTTCAAAACTTTTCTTTGTTGTATTACTCCTACAAATGTTGTCCAATCATCATGCAAATCGGTACCCATTATCTCTATAGTCAAGTGATCAAGATGGTTCTGTCCGATTTTTCATATTCCATCCTGATTGGCAAATTCCGAACATTGTTGGCCCACAATAACCTACCTGACCTGGCGGAGACCTGTGCTCCGAGGAGCACTTTTTTGAACATTCACTCTTTGTGTGCAGAGAGTGCACCTCAGGCAATTTTTGCTTGATTCAATATTTAGATTTATTTTAATCAAATATCGTCCTTTATAAACCCATTGAACTTCAAACTATAATTTACACTAATTGAAAATGCACGTGCCTGGTGACTGATAGTGTCCTTTTTAATGCGTGAGGGGCCGTGATTGTTTTTTTGTGTTTTTTTATGAAGGTCAATGTGAGTTACCAGAACCAGGGATGTGTGTTTTCAATGAGTCATTGAATGGTTAAAACAGAGTTTTAAGTTCAATGGGTTTATACTTTATATAGACCCCTTAACAGACGACGTCACACTGATAAGAACCAGTATGCTATGCGCGTGCAGGCCAGCACCAAATGAAACCCATGTCATGTCTCGCTAGGACGCGCCTCACTAGCCAACACACAAGAGGAGGTTGAATGTACTGAAACCAGGGCACTCCAAAACTATTTGTTGGGTATTGATTGCATGAAACAATCACCTGTGCGTCCAGTCTCAATGTTGGTAAACAAATAATTGGTCTATAAGAGGGGTGTCTGATAAAATGAATATCAAATATCTACATACTGAATCAAGTAACTTAAAAATTGTCTGGGATGCACACAAAAGCCAGAGTAGACGTTAAAATGACCCCAGAAGTGTTTTAAAATGAAATACCCCTGTGAGCCAATTATTTGCATAGAAATTATTGATAAAGATCAAATGTAATTCAATGATCAAATTAAATTCATTAAAAAAAATTTTTTTTTAATACTTGGTGTTTTAGACAGATCCCCTTACTAACATTGAATAAAATATTATGTATTACATGACAGTAGGGCCAAACCAGATTTATGCAATGTAAGGCCAAAGCAGGCCATGGGCCTTGAAAACAAGTGATAGTTATGTTTTCTCATTACTGCCATAGTATGCTCAACATGGTGACTTAACCACTCACACAGGCATTGTAATATTACTGATTATGACCTTGTATCAGAATTATTATTTAATGTTAAAATGGTATAAAGTCCTACTGTAGCTGTCAATTGCTGTCTATACAATGCTGAACATATGTGCAGGCTTCAGCCTAAAATGAAACTTTAACCCCAGGATAACTTTGCCTTTGCACGTATGGTGAGGACTTTGGAGCTGGAACAGCACTCTCTGTACAGCGACTCCCACCTTCCCTTCATATGGAAAACCATGGGTATAAAAGACCTCTGCTGAGACCAAGGCCTCAGTCTCAGTCGAGTACTCGCATCCCATAAGGAGAGAGCTTCAACGAAACCATCATGGGGTACACAAAGCTCTGCCTGCTGCTTTTAAGCACACTTGCTTTGGCATGTAAGTATTTTTGTAATTGCTTCAAACATTGCAGGTAATGACACATTTATTCAGTGATTGTACAAGTGAAATGTTAAAAAAGTTACATTTTGAGTTTTCATATTATAAACGTTATCAAATCAACAGATTTTCTTGAGATAACATTAAGATATGATTGATGTAGATACATATATACTGTAAATGATATGTATGATTTTAATAATGGACAATCGTGACAAATTCTAACTCTTTAAAAGAGACATTTATTGCATAGATATTTTACTTAAATGAGTATTTTTTATGTAAACTTCTTGTGTTTTCCTTATAGATGCCCAGGAGGAGGGATCATGCCTGTGTACGTTTCAATATTTATTAAACAAAATCCACATAGATTTCCTCATATTGTTGACCCAGAGCTGCACTTTGTAACTTTCATGTTCTACCCCAGATTCAAACCCTGGTCTTTTCACCACTGAGCTAATAGAGCCTGCCTCCTAGCTCAAAGGATGAATTGAATTTTGACCTTCAGGCAGTAGTACTTGTCAACCAGTCGTGTCAAACCTAAATGCCTCATTAGAAGAGCAGGGAGACCAAATACAACCACCACAATTGTTATATTGTATTAACGTACTCTAACATTATTAACATTGAATAAAAAATTATAATTACTTAACAATACAAATAGGACCCCCTCGAAAATGAGTTGCTACATCCCAAAGGGGCTATCCATTCAACACATTCTGACAAATGAATTCTGACAAATGTTGACATCTGCAATTAATTTAACCTGTCACACAACCATGACCATATTGAATTGCTGAAAATACTTGCTGTACTGTCAATGTGCTAAAAAAAAATCTATTTTTCAACAGTGAACCAAAGGTACAAAGCCTTCAACAAATATGAATACCTCTATGAAGCTGAATCCTTGAACGCCATCAACGGTGCCTCAAATCTTCGCAATGGACCCAAGGGCTCTTGCAAGGTACATGACGCACCAACAGTAAATAATACTTACGCATACATGCGCATTTTAGTTCATGTATATCTTTCATCGTAATATCCTAAAAGCTAAAATGACACCTACACAGGTCGAGATTGAAGTTCCCCAGATGTGCCACTACATCGTCCGCACCACTGGCTGTAGCCTGAGTGAGGTTGTCGACATGGATGCAGAAGGCAATGCTGTGGTCGCCCCTGCACCCAGCTCTGAGGCCTTTGCTGCTGAAATGGAGAAGTAGGTTATGCCAGCAGCACATAGGTCTACATTTGTTTTATGTGACTGAACACATGATTACTGTTCAATTAAAATAAGACCTGTGGAACAAAACCTTTAAAGAGACTAGACTTGATAGTAAGTCCTCTTGTATGTTTATTTTCTTCTTAGATATCCTCTGAAGGTTGTGGTTGAGGGTGAGTACGATGTCAAACTGTACCCTGAGGAGGGTGAGACGATGCCCATCCTGAACATCAAGAGAGGTATCATCTCTGCCCTGGCCGTGCCTCTGCTGGAGGAGGAGAAGAACAAGAACATGGTACATTAAACTGCTCTTTGATTTATACCTACACTGCAGGCATCCACATTTGTATTTTTGTATATACAGTACCAGCATGAAGAAAACATATGTTATTTTGATATTTGATATTTGAGGGGAAAATAACATTTTTTTCTCTGCATTTTTCCATTTCAGCCCACCATCCATGGCAAATGCAGGACCTCTTACTCTGTCAATGCAAGAGAGGACATTGCTACTGACATCAGCCTCACCAGGGATCTGTCCAAATGTGACAAATTCATGCCCATGAGAGACCACACCAGCCCCCTGGCTCTGATCTCTGGCATGGTAAGATATCCAAGCAATGTGGTTGTTTGCTTGTTTGTAAAATGCACTGCAGGCACGCACTGTGGATTTCAAACAATACCATACTGTGAGTCTGAGAAGTAACACAAATAACTTTCTACTTGCAGCACTACCCTCTTGCCCAGCTGGTCAGGAGCTCCCAGACCTGCAACTATAAGTTTGACAATGAGAACATGCACATGACCTCTGGTGCCTGCACTGAGAACCACATCCTCGTTCCTTTCTCTCACAAGTAAGTCAAACCATGTAAACCGTTATCTCACACTGTACATGATTTTGTATGTGTATGGATCTTTATTACAATTTACAATTTAGGCATTTAGCAGACGCTCTTAATCCAGAGGTATACAATATGAGGTAATACATCAAATGCATAGAAATAGTCATCTAGGATCATAGGTAAACCAATAACCTATCATCAGTCTAAACAGTATAATAAATCATCTGTACATTGAAACTATACGCAATATAGGATGCCATGTCTACAAATGAACCTGGCTAGTCTACATAACATGCTATCTAAATTACATTTAGCTTTTGCATTAGCCTGCAAGGTTGTCAAGGCTAGGGCAAATGCTACAGGTCTCAACTATGTGTTGTCTGCCCATAGGGGACAATATGGCGTTACCAATGTTGGCAAGCAGTCTCTGACTTTGCTGGAGGTTTCTGCTTACAACGACAGAGTCTTTGACTTGGGTAAGGAGCTCTTTGCATTTGTCATTCTTATCTATGGATGTTTTTTTTTTATTTTTTTTTACTGAAATTGACAATGCCATTTCAGCTGTTTACTCTCTGATTACTATAGATGAAGCCAATGTCAAGGGTCTGAACATGGAGACTGCTGCTGACAGGAATGTTATCCAGGATAAGGAAGCTGGTCTGGCTCTCCTGAGAGAACTGGCTAATCTGCCTGAGACCGAGGGCGAGAGGAGGGCCCACCTCTTCCAGAAGCTGGTGTATATGGTCCGTGGAATGAAAATCGAGACCCTGAGCCCTGCTATTCCCGAGGCTCTTGAGGTGTCCCGTTCACTGAGCTACCAGGTTCTGGCCCAGTGTGGTACCCCTGAGTGTAGCAGTGCCATCATGCAGATCCTGAGGACTTACGACAGCTCCGCTGTTGAGGTTGATGCCACCGTGTTTGGTCTGGGACTGGTGTCCAACCCCTCTCCCCTCCTGATCAATGACATGCTGGAGATGGCTCAGTACAAGCCCAGCAAGCCCATCATGTATGCCCTCAGCAATGTTGTCAAGAGGTGAGAAACCGCAACTTGAACTTACTCTGTTAGAACAAGCTTATTTAGTGTTACACAGTAGATAACTCAACTGCCACATTATTCAATATTCAATAGATTCTACAAAGCTGAAGGCAAACTGACCCCTGAAATCCATGCTGTTGCTCAGTTCATGGGCTCCCAGCTGGGTGACTGCACTGGTGACAATGCCTTCATGACTCTGAGGGTGAGTGGTTATCTCTAATGGATTTATACTTAATACATTAAAAGATAGTAGATGACAGATCAAACTCATCAATGGTTTCTTGACCTTAGGTTATTGGAAACATGGCTGCAGCCATGGGCGCTGCCAGCCCTGCCCTGAGGACTGCTGTGATCGAGTGTGTGAACCAGCCTGCTGCATCCCTTGCTGTTCAGGAAGCTGCCATCCAGGCCTACAGGCTGACCCCTGTCCCAGAGGAGGCAAGTCAAACTGTTTTCACAGTTACTTTTGGTATACTTCACAGAAGACAATTCTTTTTTAATTTAATGATGAGTTTATTTATTTATTATTATTTTATTTCTCTGTCACAGGGCAGAGAGGTTCTCATGCAGGTCCTTCTGGACAGCGCCAGCCCCCTGCAGAAGCGCGTTGCTGCCTACCTGGTGCTGATGAAAGACCCCCAGCCAAGTGAACTCGCCCAGCTGGCTGCTGCCCTGCCTAATGAACCTGACCAGCAAGCCAAGAGCTTTGTCATCTCCCATGTTACCAACATCTTGTCTTCAACTGAGCCCGAGACACAAGAGTAAGTGAAGTCTTTTAAAATTGAATATGCAGCATGAGCTGTGGAGAAGTGGATTTTTTCATTTAATGCTTACCTCTAATTAGTACATCTATCTTTCTTATAGGCTGAGACAGAAGATTCTCGATGCCCTGCAAGGTAATGAGATTGGAACCGTCATGGACCCAACCAAGTTCTCCCGCAACTACAAGGTCGGATCTGTGGAGGGAAACATGATCTTTGAGGGTGCCAGCTATCTGCCCAAGGAGGTCATGCTTGAGATGACCCTGAAAGCCTTTGGCTATGACATTGACATGATGGAGGTAGATAAAACCAAGTCTTTCCTTGTAAGATATAATAATGCATTGCTCAATTATTGTCTCCGCCAGGCCGAAAGGCATGGCGAGAGAGTATGTTTTGCCCCCTGTCCGTGTGTGTGTCCGTCCGTCCGTCCGTCCGTCCGTCATTCTGTCATTTTGTGTACAGCTAATCTCCGGCACCGTTGCCTTGATCGCAGCGAAACTGTGCACACACACTCCCTGGATGCCAGAGCAGAACCTCTGCCCCAAATTTTTCAAATTAGCCTTTTATAGCGCCACCAGGAGGCCGCTTTTTTCAAAACACATTTCTTGACAGTACTCCTACAGATTTTATCCAAACATCACGCAAATCAGTACACAGTATCTCTATAGTCATGTGATCAACACGGATCTGTCCAATTTTCCATATTTCATCCTGATTGGCTAAGGTTGGCTTCCAAAGTTTGCAAGATTGCTCCGTTTTCAACAAAATGCCTCAAATCATGAACGCAGCTTGCGATTTCCGTGAGATTTCACACGCACATTCCCACTAGGCCGAGGAAGAAATGCCACTTGAAAATGTTCAAATCAGCCTCATGGTTGCGCTTTAAATGGACGATTTGTGTTTTTAACTATAACTGCACCGATCTGCATGAAACTTTGCAGCACACTCCCTAGAGGCCAAGGAAAAACAACTGACCTGCATTTTTCACATTTGCCTTTCATAGCGCCACCAGGAGGCCGACTTATGTAAAACAAATTTTTTGATATTAATCCTTCAGAATTAGTCCAAATTTCACGCACATCGGTACACTTGATCTCTATAGTCATGTGATCACGATGGATCTTTTAACATTTTCATATTCCATCCTGATTGGCTAACATTGACATCTAAAGTTTGCAGGAGTGGCCCGTTTTGAACAAAATGCCACAAATCATGAATGCAGCGTCCGATTGTGGTGACACTTTGCACGCACATTCGCACTACATTGAAGAACAAATGCCACCCTTTTAACATTGCCCTATTATAGCGCCACCAGGAGGCCAATTTTGCAACACTTTTCTTTTTTATATTACTCCTACAAATTCAAACATCATGCAAATCGGTACACATATAGTCAAGTGATCAAGATGGTTCCGTCCAATTTTTCATATTCCATCCTGATTGGCTAATTCCAAACATTGTTGCCCCACAATAACCTACCTGACCTGGCGGAGACCTGTGCTCCGAGGAGCACTTTTTCTAGTTCAAACTGAATTGAATTGTCACACTAAATATTCTACATTTCCAGATCGGTATGGAGGGCACTGGACTTGAGCCAACTGTTGAGGCCCTGTTTGGAGAGAACGGATTCTTCCCAGACACAGTGCTGAAGACAATGTATTTTGTCTCTGACAAAATGCCCCAGGAGGTCAGCCTGGTTCTGAAGAACCTGCTCCCCGCTCTCAGGAACGACAGACGAAAGAGAGAGGTAAGTCACAAAAGCGTTTGGATTGAATTTACGTATTACTTTGAATTATTTCTACAAAGTACAGTCATCATCTCATTATTATTTTTTTGGGCGGTGAAACCGCCCCTATAAGTGAGATTTGGAAAAATGTACATTTTCCTGCGCTGTGATCTGGGCCCAGGAAATTTGTACAATTATCCTGCGCTGTGATTGGCCAATCACAGTCTATTCAGGACTGTGATTGGCCAGTGTCACATGACACATGTGCATAGCCCTATATAAGAAACCATAACTTAAAAAAAAACAAAAATTTGTTTTTTTCAAGTTATGGCTTCGTCCATCATAAAGAGTGTTTCAATAAATGTATTTAGCTTTTGTACATGATTGGTTGACTCCATTCAGTATTGTGATTAGCTAGCAAGACACCGCCCACTTCACACAGGGTGTGATTTTTTATATCTTTAGACCACCCAGAACATCATGAGAGAAATCGGACGCAACCTTAACAAACTGGTGACTGAACTGAAAGCCCAGCAGACCCCTGAGGCTATGGTTTACCTGAGACTCCTGGGAAATGAGCTGGGATACCTCAAGACCAGTGACATGGAGGCGATGGCCTACTCTGCTGCCATGATGATTGATAACATGCTCAAGATGCTCCCCATGGATGTATGTAACAAAATAAAATAAAGAATGGTGTGATTTACTTTATTTTGAACTGACTATTGAATTAGGGACATTTACTATAGCTTCTTCTATTTCCTGACAGTTGATGAAGGGACTGATGACTAAAGCTGACAACGAAGTATTCGCTCATTACATCTTCATGGACAATGAGTTCTTCCTGCCCACTGCTACTGGTGTGCCTCTGAGGATTGCCCTGTCTGGTACCTTCACTCCTGGTATCAAGGGTGGACTCAACATTGCCCGTGACATGGTAAAAAATCTTCTCAATTTCATAAAGATAAATAATAATGAAATGTAACATTCCATAGTGTATCTCTTTCATAACCCATTGATGGCTGTCCCCCCCCCAGAGCGAGATTGCCTTCATGCCTTCAGCTGGCATTGAGTTTGTGACTCAGATTGGCTCTTTCATTCCTGAGTACGTCAACTCTGGACTGGAGATGCACACCAACCTCTTCCATGAGAGCGGACTGAGCGCCAAGATCTCCGTGGGAAGTGGTGAAATGAAGTTCACCATGCCTGCTCCTAAGAATCCTACCAAGCTCATCAGCATTACGTAAGCCTCAACTGACTATTTACACAAATAGTCTATATGGAATCTAATAATAATCTATAAATGCAACAATCCAAACTATCTTCTATCTCAATTACAGAAACACCTTTGTGGCAGTGAATGGTGCTGAGATTAAAACTATCCCCCCTATGGTGGAGGACAAGGTTGATGTCAGTGAGTGCACTCCCTTCTTCGCTGGAATGAAGTACTGCACTTCCCTGATGTACACTGATGCTTACAATTATGAGACCCCCTACTTCCCCTTCACCGGAGACAGCAAGTAAGTGAAAGCCCTGAAACTTGTAAAGTGCTAAAGACAGCATTTATGAATGGAATGCCTTTTAAATTGTATCGTATTTAAGACAAATCTAATCGTAAAATGGATCTACCACTCAGGTTGGCTGTGGAGCTCCATCCTACTGGTGAGGTGACTGAATACTCTGCTACCTTCACCTATGAGCTCGTCACAGAGGATGAGAAGGTTGACACCGTGAAAATGGTCCTGATGGCGGAAGGTAACAAGATTTAGCAAATAATTATTTCAAAGCTACATTAAATATATGATATAGAATTTCTCTGACATTGGAGCTGTTGAAATGTGGCGCTCACAGTTTCATCTGGAACAACACTAAGAAGATTCATTAAAAAAATGATTCCACAAGGATTTCCCTTACTATTACATCAACATGTTAGAGCAATATACCTTTAGTCTACATAGTCAAACCTAAATAAAGCAATGTATAACTACTTCGCTACTACGGCAATATTTGCAACTGATATTGAATGCTGATTGATAGGTACATACTCTTCATGAACTTCATTATAACTGCATGTAAGTTATGTAATAGTACATGTAAAAGTAAACAGATGAATCGCATGTGAACCATTACCAGGTGCTGGTGAGGCCACAGCAACTGTGAAGTACAACAGGAAGCAGAATGTCCTCACTACTGACTTCCAGATCCCTGACTACGACCTGGAGGCTGGATTCAGGCTGGGTGTCGTTGACGCCAACACCAAGGGTAATGGAGCTTACGCAGTCTCCTTTGACCTGATCAACAAGAACATCCCTCAGCTCTCACTGGTTGCCCTCGCCAAGTAAGAAATCAATCAAAACATGAACTTGTTCTAATCAAACAAAATGTATCATGTTCAGATTTTTTTTTAATTATCAGTATACTCTATCAATGTTTGGTGTGAGACCATTAACTCATAGGTTTCCTCTTCTTAGGGTGGCAACGATGGAGGATGCTATGCTGCAGCTCCAGTTTCTGGTTCCCTTGATGAAGGCTGATGCCACCCTCAGAGCCAATCTGAAGCGTGGTGAGACGCTTGAATTAGAGCTCACAAGTGACATCAAGCTCCCAGAGACCACCTCACTGCAGAAGATTGCCTTGAAATATGGTAGGATATGATTATTACTTTTCTCTGTGTCATAGAATCCTCCGTTATGTTCTACTATTGCACCCGAATAGATTTTCCATTAATCACAGCAGTTACCTTGGGTTCATTCCGTGAACCAGTTTTGCTTTCCTGAATCACTCACCCCAAATATTAATTTATTATTTAACTGCAAAATGCATCTTGCATCTTCTTTTTTTAACATTATTCTTACATTATTCTATGTGAAACTAACATAAAGAACTGTTTTTAGATGACAGCAAGATTGAGGCTGAGGTCAAGTCTGAGATGAACTCTCAGATCCAGAAACTTCTCCCCAATGCTGAGGCAGTTGAGAGGATTATCAATGAAGTTCTTGATATGCAGGTTGGACAGACTGAAATGAAGGTCCGTCAATTCCTCACCAAGTCTGTGGAGGTAATACCTTACCCACACAACCCTTTATCCTTCACTTCAACATGAATGGATATGTTTAACACATTGTACTGAATGAATGAATGAATGAATGAATGAATGAATGAATTATTTTATGTAAGTGTCATGCCACCTTGTGGCCCATTCCTAATGGGATTATATGACACCTTTTCAGACAGTTAAAATGTTCAGATTATTTTATACACTGGTTACCGATATTGCTGATCATATACAACAAATGCCGACCGAACAATACAATACAAAACAAAACATAAAGTACATATCCCCTACTGGCTGTACAATGCTTTTTTCCTCAAGTCCCAAGCTTTCTCCAAGTAGTTTGCCAGTTTAAATACATCTTTTTCAAATAAGCAATTAATAAGTTGCACTAATGTGTTCTTTTAGGCAACCAACAACTACATGGACAAATATGTTTCTGATATCCCATACATCACTTACATAAGGATACCTGCCATGCCTGAAATTACGATGCCAGAGAAACTTTTCTTCAATGCGTAAGTAAAAATGTTTTGGTCCAAAAATATAAATTGACACATTTTATAAGCCAGCCACGAGAGTAAGAATAAAGATGTGTTCATATAATGTTATATATATAATTATTTTGGCAGTGAGGCCAAGGCTGCTTACAACTTCAACAATGAACGCTTCCTCATCGCCATCCCTCTTGGAGGAAAGTCAACAACAGCTGACCTGAACTTCCCACCTGCCCTGGCCACCCCAAGCCTGTCACTGCCCCAGTTTGGCCTGGAGGTTGCCTCCATGGAAATTCCCCTCCCAGAGCTGGTTGTCCCTGAGACCATTTCTGTTCCCCTCTTTGGAAAGGCTGAGGTTTCAGCTAAAGCAAGCACCAACCTGTATGAATTAGAGGTCTCTGCGGCTCTCGGAAAAGACGCTGATGAAACACCAAGCTACTCAGCCAAGTTTGAGATGGAGGGAACTTCCCCAGTAGACATCTTGTCCCTCAAGGTGGAAGGTAAAGATTTTCTTTAAGAATGATTCAAATCAGCAATAAAATATAACTTAAAGCTTGATTTTCAGTTGTTGTCTGATACTCACAAATACACTGTATTCCCTGTTTCAGGCTCTGGATTGCTGGTTGGCACTCCATCTGATTCTCTCAAGGCCCACATGAAAGCTGCTGTGACCCATAAACTTCTTGAAGCCAGTGTGAGCATCATGGAAGTTGGAACCTTCACTGACAAAATCAGTGTCAAGTCCAGCAGCAAGATTGTAGCAACAAGTCCTCTTGGCCTGCTTATTGAGCTAGAACACACTGGCACAGTTGGCTTCAATGCTGAAGAACTTTCTGCTGATAGCAACCTTGAAGGATCCATCAAAGCTGGACCCATCTATGGCAACACCATTTCTACCCAGGCTTTCACCATCTTCCCATTCAGGCCAGAAGCAAAGATTGACTCCTCTCTGAAGATTGATACCACCATTCTTAAGGCTCAGAACACCATTGCAGCAACATTTGTCAATGGTGAGCTCAGTGTTGTGTCAAACACTAATGCTTTTGAGGACATCCTGACCCAAGCTGCAGAGCTCTCCTTCAAGGACAACAAACTGGCCCTGACATGCGATACCAATGCTATTGTACTTGGCATGAAGGCACGGAACCTGGCTGAGGCCTCTGCTGGCACAGATGAAGTCATCATCAAGATGGAGACCAATGCTGACAACTCTGAAAACCGCATCTACTCCTTGCTTACTGCCACTCTTGATGTCAATGGCCTGGTTCTAAGCAGTGATGCTAATGTGAAGCTCCTTGAGAATGAGGCTGTTCAGAAAACTACTCTGAAAATGAACAAGGACTTGGCTGAGCTGTCCATTATCAACAAGGCTGAACTGCCAAGTGACATCAAGGTCGATAATGCCAACACTCTGACCATCACTCTTTCTAGCCTTGACTTCGACACCAAGGTTGAGGCCATCGTCAGTGAGTATGCCACTTATACTCATGATATCACCATTGCCCTGAAGCCCTACACCGCTACTGCAAATGTGAATAACAACCTGAAAGTGCTGGCAGCCAATATCATCAATGAGGCCCAGTTGAAGGCAGAGCTTTACAAGATGGACCTGACTGGAAGCCTGAAAGCCACCTATGGTGAAGAGGAGATCAAGCACACTTATGAGATCAATTATGCTGACATGACTGCCAATGCTAAGTGTAGTACTACTGGAAAGGTCTTTGGAACCAACATGAACCAGAACACCGAGCTTGAAGTTGTTGGTCTTGCTGCCAGGCTCACCAATGATGCCCGCTTCAACTCTCAGCCCATGCGCTATGATCACACCATCCGCACTAGCATCATTCCTTTCGACTTCAACCTTGATGTCATGTTCAATGCTGATGGTGACCTGACCCTGTATGGCAAGCAGAGCGGCCAGCTCTATGGCAAGTTCCTCCTTAGGGCACAGCCCCTGGCTCTTGCCACCTCACATGAATGCAGAGCTTCAGTGACCCAGCAGCTGGACAATGTATTTTCCCTTGAAACCACTGTTGACAACAAAGTGGATGCATTGCTGACTCCTCAGGAACAGAAGTTCACAATGATGCTGAAATCTAAGATGAACAACCATGCATTGAGCCAAGAAGTTAATGCCTACAACAATGCAGAGAAGCTTGGACTGGAGATGTCAAACACCCTCCTTACCAGCCTTCTCAACACAGATTCCAGTGAAAACCAGGAGTTTTCCATCTCTGGCTTCCTTAAATACGATAAGAGCACTGAGAGCCACATGATTATGTTGCCTTTCATTGAGAATTTCCCAGCTCTCCTTGAAGACATCAAGGTTGTGGTTGTGAGCATGGCAGAAGCACTGCAAAACTACATCAACAATGAAGACATAAAGGCTAAGATCGAGGCTATTCCTCAATATGTGAGTGACTTTGTTTCCCAACTGCATATTGAAGACAAAGCAGCACAGCTGAAGCAGACCCTGATTGATTTCACCCAGGAATATGTTATCACCATTGAAGAACTGGAGGCCTCCCTGATGAACCTGAAGGTTGTTCTTGAGAAAATCCTGACTGAAGTTGCTTCCCGTGTGCAGGACATTATTTCTGCTACCAAGGAAATGATTGCAAGTGGCACCTTGTCTGAGAATGTCATCAAGAGACTGAACCAGGAACTGAGTACCTTCCTTGACGAGTATAATATCAGGGATATGATTGTTGCCGTGGTTGATGCCATTGAAGAGGTCATCAAACAGATTGACTTGCAGAAGCTAAGTGAAAGTAGCCTTTCCTTCCTTCATGATCTGGATGTTCAGTTTGATGTCAAGGCTAAGCTAGAAATGGTTGTCAGCAAGCTGAAGGAGTTCATTGCCAGCTTTGACATTACTGAGTTTGCTGAACAGCTGAAAACATACATTTCATCCCTCAACCTGGATGCCTACGTTCAAGAACTGATGGCACAGTTTCCAACAAACCTCTTTGGTACAACAGTTGAAACTCTGAAAGAATTGATTCAACAGTTTGACATCCTTGGTAAATTCAACACACTCATTGCTAGCCTCAGAGAGTTGATTGTCAAGTTTGAAGTTGACCAGAAGGTTGAGGCCATCTTGGAAAAGGTTGTTGAGCTCATCAAGCAGTTCAAGATTGATGAAACTGTCCAAGTTCTAGCTACCAATCTGAAGGCCATTGACATGCCTGGCAAGATAATGCAGGTACTGGAAAATGCCATCAACTATCTGAAGGCCACAGAAATTAAACAAGTGATTGAGCAAATGAATGTCTACCTTGATACCATTGTGCAGCAGCTTAAATCTTTCAACTACAATTCTTTTGCTGATGAGGTCAACCAGATGATTTCTGCATATTCCTCTCAAGTAAATGAGCTGATCAAGGCACTGGAAATCCCCCAGAAACTTGAAGCCATCAGAGAGTTTGTCAACTTTGCTCTGTCTACTGTCATGAACTACCTGGAGCTGCTGAACATGAACTACCTCCCTGCCCTGCCTGCGATTTCACTCCCTGAGATCACCCTTCCAGAGTTTTCATTCCCTGTCATCCCTCCAGTACCTGTTGAGAAGCTCATTGAGACTCTCCAGATCCCTGAGTTCAAGCTGCCAAACATCCCTACTGAGTTCATAGTGCCAGGATTTGGAAAACTCTATGGTGAGATGAGAGTCAACTCCCCCATTTACACAATTAGGAATGCTGCTGAGCTGCAGAGTTCTGTTTATGGTGAGAATCCTCCTCAGGTGACAGCATTTGTGACCTCCCAGGCAACATCTCCCATTGAGATCCTCAACTTCAACCTGGATTCCACCACCCGCATTGCTGTCCCAGAGGCACGCCGTGTGATTGTTGCTGAGACCCTTAAGTTTACTCACTCTGCTCTTGAGCTTGAGCACCAGGCATCTGTAACTCTTCAAGACCTCTCGGCCCAGGCCTCAGCCAAGACCACAGTGAAGGCCACCACTTCACCTTACACTGCCGAGCTTGTGAATGAAGCCTTCTTTGCCACTGCAGGTGGTTTGTCTGGCACTATTGACACCACATACTCTCATATGCTTAGCCTCCCAATCATTGGCATCACCAGTGAAACTTCTCTGACCCAAAAGGCTGTTGCACGCCAGGAGGGAACCACCATTACCCTGACTGTTGGAAATGAGGGCACTGCCAAGTTCAACTCTCATGATGGAGTCCACAAGAGTGACCTGCTCTTCACCATCAATCCCAACATTGCTAAGCTGAGCTTCACTAGTGATACAGACACAGCCCTGCTGAAGATGAAACAGACCTTGAACGCTGACTCTGTCCCCCTCAGCTATTTCAAGTTCGATGCCCGCTCTGAGGCAGAGGGCCCAGCAGTCAAGAACAGCCTTCTGGTAGCATCTGGAAATGTCAACCTTTATGATATGAAGATTGAGCTGAAGGCAACCCATGACACAGAGCTGGTTGGCACTCTCAGTGGAGTTCTTTCTAATGCAGTCAACATTGTCATCCGTCCCGTTGAGGTTGTCTTTGATTTCCAAAACAAGGGAAACACAGTGGTGGGATTCACTGATGCTCTGATTGCCAAAATTGATCTCCAGAATGATTACTCAGCTACCTTCAAACCTGACACCCAAAAGATCAACACTGTTGCTCTGGCACGTCTCAATCAGTACAAACTGTTCTACAACGTCACCATGAACAACAATGAGAAGGAGTTTGGTATCTTTGCTGATGTAGATGGTGATGCTAATCTTGACTTCCTTGCGACCCCCATCAGCATCCCTGAGCTTAATCTGCCATTTTACGACATACGCACCCCAGCCATCAGTGATCTGAACTTATATGAACTTACTGGTCTGAAGAACATCTTGACCACCACAGAGCAGCATATTGATGTCACTACCAAGATTGCGTACCAGAAGAGCATGTATGCCCCTCTTGTTGATGTAATGGGTCTGATCCAGATTCCCTCTGTGGGTAACCTGATCACAGAGCTGTCCTTTAAGTCTGCCATTATCAACCTGAATCTTAATGCTGGACTCTACAATGAGGAGGATCTTGTGTTCCGTCTGGGAGCAACAACCGCCTCTGTGTTTGAGAGCCTGAAGGCTAAGCTTGATGGCACCACCAGCCTGACCACCAGAAGAGGAATCAAGCTGGCAAACTCCCTGTCCCTTGAGAACCCCCATATTGAGGGTACCCATGACAGCACCATCAGTGTGAATCCTGAGACTTTTGAAGCTGCTGTCTCTGTAGCTACTGTAGGCAAGATTGCCCTGCCCATCCTCAACCTGGAAGCCAACCAAAACCTGGTTGCAGACACCAAGACCAAGGCAAATGCCGTCTCCACCTTGAAGCTGAAGGGTGATTTCAATGTGCCCATCATCAAGGCTGTTGGAAAGGCAGAGGCAGAGCAGAGCCTGAAGCTGGAGGGAACATTTGAGGATGTTTCTATGGAAACAACCACCGTGGCAAATATTGAGGGCACAGTGTTTGAGGAATATCCACTTTTGGTAGCACTTAACAATGAGGCTAATCTGTACCTAAATGCTGATGGCCTGCGCTCCACAATCAAGGTACTTGGTAACACCAGATTCAACCAGGGTGACATCAAGCTCCTGGAGATGGATCTGGATGAAAGCCTAGCTATTGAGGCCTCCCTTAGCCGTGTGTATGCAGTGCTGAAGATTGCCAGCAACAATGAGGCAAATGTCATTGACTTCAACACCAAGGGAAAGCATATTGTCCAAGCTACAGTGGACCTTGCACCTACCTCTTCCTTGACCGCTGATATTGAGATTGATATGTCTCAGCCAAGCAGCCTGGGTGAACTCACCATCTTTGAGAAGACCATTGTTGAGCTGACAGCCCCAAAGCAGAAAATCTCTGCCAATGCCAAGATTGTAACTCCAGTGTACACCACAAGCCTAGCAGCTGAGTTGGAGGGTGATGCCCCTGTCTTCAAAGTGACATTCAAGTCCACTGCTACCTCAGTCTTTGTCATCTTGGATTATGACCTTGATTGTGAGTGCCTTTTTTGTCTTTATAAAACTAGATGCCACTGCTGTGTTGTATTAAATACATACATATTACTTAGTATTTCAAATGTAATTGTTAATTGTAAAACATTTTGCTTCCATAGCTGCCATCACAGTAAGCTATGAAAATGATGGCTTGAGCCTGACTGGCAACGCTGTGTTGACCCATGCTGACCTGACCATGGACATTCAGCATGTTCTGTCCTACTCTCTGAGGTACCCACTTTTGTCTGATGCGTTTAGTCTGATTTAGAAGTAGTTGACAATTTCAGTTGTTCCTAGACAATTCAAACACTGACACATTGTTTCTCACAAGGTAAATATTCCATACTTGTTCTTACTTAAGTGTTTTACATTCATTATGGATAGCTTCTCCTATTTACTATAGGAATTTCTAATGGTCATTTCTATATTCAGTGACTCCCGCCTCACCTTGAACATGGACATCACCAGCCCCACCTTCACTGATGCAAGCTTCCGCTATGCTGCCCTCACAGATGGTATTAGTGCCTCTGTCTCCACCCCATCAGCTGGCTTCCTTGGTCTTCAGTTCCAGGGCAGAGTGCCATCTCAGATGAATGCCAGACTTTATGGTCGTTATGCTGTGAGTATATCATGTTTATAATTTGTCTGAATAATGAAACAAATTGCCATGATATTTGCATCACTTACCTCTGCATACCAAGATTGTAAGGCAAGGCTAATGCACTCAATGTATTATTATTTTCTTTTTGCCAGTCTGCTCCTGAGGATGATGTGGACATCTTCATCATTAGAGCTTCTGCAAAGGATGGCGATAAGATGAATCTGAATGTTGCCTTCAACATGGAGGCTCCTGAAATCATGATCAATGGACTAAAGGAAAGGCTCCCTGCCATCGTCTCTACCCTGAACGACTTCGGTGAGAGGTATCAGCTCATTGGACACGTCACCGGTCTGAAGAGTGCCATCGTCAATCTGGTTGAGGAGACTTACACCACCGTCAACAATCAGGCCCCAGAGCTCAGCCAGCTGTCCATTCTCTTCAGAAACACGGTTGTTCAAT
Organism: Gymnoscopelus braueri; assembly: GCF_963280865.1. NCBI lineage: Eukaryota > Metazoa > Chordata > Actinopteri > Myctophiformes > Myctophidae > Gymnoscopelus > Gymnoscopelus braueri. The sequence goes on along the minus strand of NC_137616.1, from coordinate 24,615,228 downwards.
ACCAGAAGACTGTCCAGGTCTTCCTGGATACTGCTGTCAAATTCCTGAGGGAAACCCAGTTCAAGCTGCCTGGCTCTGATGAGATGACCACTCTCCCCGAGGTCCTCAAGAAACTGACCAGCACTGTTGCCACTGTATTAGAGAAGGCCATACAGATGATGCTTGTTAATGCTGAGCTAATTTTCAACACCATGGTCGACATGTTGAGCAACGTTCAGGTCACCATGCCCATCGGTGATGTCATGTCCGGAGCCCAGATGATCGATCAGCTTAGAGATACAGTGAAGGCCCTCCTTAACCAGGTTGTGGATCTCGTTAAGAACATGGAGAGCCTGGACATGATCTTGGAGAAGCTGGGCGAGACCCTGAAGGCCATCGTTGACAAAGCTCAGGAGTTTGTTGATAACAGCCTGAAGTCTGACACCCTTAATGCAATTGCCATTTACATCAATGCTTACTATGGCAACCTTGTCACTCTGCTGAAGAAGGTCATGGATCAGGCCAACAGCGTTGTGGATATGGAGCATTTGAATGGCACCATTGATTACCTCATGGAGGTTGTTAGATCTGTGGTGGGCCTGTTAAGCAACACCGTCTCTGAATTCATGCAGCAGGCTCCCGCTGAGTTCCAGGAGTATGTGAAGGTTGAGGGAGGAAGGCTTGAGATCGACCTTCCATTCTACCTCCGCCAGTGAGCGAGTGTCAAGGACTAAAACACTACTGTACCTTCTAACAGTAATTTTGGACATTCAGCTATATTTATAAAACAAATATTTCAAATAACATTCCAACAGTACTATTGCTTAGTATATAAAGTATAACAACCTGTATCAACAAATACGGTATTCCCACTTATCTACCTTTCTGCAATATTAGTATGAAATAAAATATGTTACTATTTAATTTTGTATGGCTCTTTTATTATCATCCAAAGGTCTTCAGTAATTATTGAATCAGAGCTTTACATTTTGCATAACATGTACTATATGCATGCAGGTTCCACTTTCCTGGGTTTCTCTACCTCTGCCAACACTATACCTGGCTAGACACAGTTACAATATAATGAGAGCGAGTCCTTTCCTGATTTCATCTTATTTAGCATTAGAAAGGACTGATATGTGAAGATAAGGTTGAAAATGGGTGAAGTGCTCCTTTAATCCAATCTAATACGGCCAATGTTGAACCGTTTATGTCTTTGTGATAAATATGCTATTTCCCTGTAGAGCAACACAATTCAGACTATTTGAATTCAGCGGTCCTTCCAGACTCATTGTCATTCTCAGACAAAGCTTGGAAAGTTTCATAAACTCATGAGGGAACTAGAAAAGTTTGCACCTCTGAGCACAGGTCTCTGCCAGGGCCCGCCAAAAAATCTGACTAACACATCGTGATCAGATGACCCCAGAGATAATGTGTAGGCCTACTGATTTTGTGTGTTTTGGACAAAAGCTGTAATGTAATGACCCCACATTTGTGAGAGACAAAGTGAGAGACAATTAAAAAAAATATATATATATATAATAAAAAGATTTGATTTGACACTCATCATTTTATATTTCAAATGTAGTTTTCATTTAAGTAAGAGAGGTGTTTAAACTCTTAAACTATTCAAACAGCAAAGACAAGCATGCATTCTGCATATGGGGATTTTAACCCAGGTCTCTCATATCACAGGCAGCTGCACTAACCATTTGGCTATAAACAGCAAGGCCCACTAGAGCCCACTATTTGGGCCAGCATGACAAATCTGATAGGAATGATTCACATGGTTGTGGAATAAATACAGTTCGGTTATTACATTCAATCTTTGTTGGGATATTCATGTTTGATAGTAATGTGGTTTGTGTGGTTCTTTGTTTAAACACTAAAGTATTAGGGGTGTTAAGCTCACAATACTGTACAACATAATACAATAAGCTAGCCAGGCCTTTCTGATTGATTGATTGATTGATTGATTGATTGATTGATTGATTGATTGATTTTATTAGGATTCAAACATACGAAGTCCTGAAGATAGCACTAAAAACGTTTATTTCCAAAGTGGTCCTTGGTGTAAAACAGACAAACATTACAAAACATGTGGAAATAAATAAATAATATAAATATATAAATAATGAATAAAAGATAAAGTATCACTCTTATATCACTCAAAATAACACCAATTCTCCTAAAACCTAATTAAACAGAACTAAAGAAATTAAAGCAACTGATTTTCATTTATAGCAGTCGAGCCATGTTAACCCACATGTATTGAACTTGTTACTTAAAGATCCAGTGCAATGTCATTTTTGGTCATTTTATTTTGACGTTTCAGTCTGAATGTTTGTTACCAAGTTGCTTATTTCTAACCTAATATGTTTTTAAATACATATTTTAGTGTGCTGATTAAGTTTACAATGAGTAATACACGGTCTGAACGTCATCTTGAAAGAGATTCAAAACGGAGTAGCTCTGTAATTAAAATCAGCTGTGTTTGGAGGAACGCACAGCTATGGAAATCACACAGGTGATCACATAGCTCCATTAAGAACCTCTCACTCCGCTATACAGCTCCGAGATGAGGTTCTATGTCGTTCTCATCCAGAATCGGTGGAACGTCCGCCAAGGCTCCGCTGTTTACCCTTTTGTATACATCGTATCCCAAAACTAATGGTAGATTCCAAACCACGCGGATGTTTAAGGTTTGGAGGTCCGGAGCGAACTTCCCGTTTAAATCGCTTATTTAGTCAGCCTATGGCCATGTTTCCCATTCAACCCGGAAAACCCCCATACGTCCGCTGCCAGTACTGCTCCCGGTTTGGCTACAATGGGAAACATGGCCACAGGCTGACTAAATAAGCGATTTAAACGGGTAGTTTCGCTCCGGACCTAAATTATTATGCTCCGAACCAAACCTTTAAACATCTGTGTGGTTTGGAACCTACCATTAGTTTTGGGATACGATGTATACAAAAGGGTAAACAACGGAGCCTTGACGGACGTTCCACCGATTCTGTATGAGAACGACATAGAACCTCATCTCGGAGCTGTATAGCGGAGTGAGAGGTTCTTTATGGAGCTAGTGATCACACAGGTTTTTAAAATTTTGTTTGGCATCTATTGTTAGGTATGCCCATATGATGACCATGGATATGCTCTAAAATGATGAAAAACATATTTTTCATTTCACTAGACCTTTAAAGTTCATCATTAGTTCTGCCCACAAACCCTGTCTTTCGATTGGCTGGAAATGTTGGAACTGCTTGTATAATATATATATATTTTTTTAATATATATTTTTTATTCAGAAATATGGCACATATCATTTGCCATATGTACATATCATCTTCCTTTCTTTTCTTTAAAAAAAAAACACACCCACCAAACACCAATAAAACAACACGACACAGAACAATAACACCAACACAAACATAAAACAACATAATAACCCCCAGAGGCTATCAGCTACACATTACTTTTCTTTTCCTTCCTTTCTTTGTCTTTTTTACACACATATATATTCCCTTCTTTTTTTTTTATACATGATGGCCAAATAAAAAAAGAACATCACCACTACCTGTGGTGAATACTTGAAGAATCAACTTTTGTTGTCCTGGTAATTTATATACCACCTGCTCATAAGAGGCTATTTTTGACATCGGTTCTATCCAATCTTTAAAGACAAATGAACTGGTTGACTTCCATTGTCTTAAAATAATTCTACATCCAGTTATGAGGGCCATATGGCACCATAACCTGGTTTGACAATTAGGTTATCTGGAAGGATTCCAAGTATACATAAAGCAGGATGTTTATATAGCGACTCTTCGTTGCGATGGGAACGATGTACAAAAAAGAATTTCACCCACTTTTTTACCTTGTAAACCTGTGATGTGACAATAAAACTGATTCCTGATTCCTTCCTGCACTTTACTTATTAAAAAGAGGGTAATTTAATCCCAAAAGTTATTTACCTTCTCATAGAACATGTCTGTATAAGAAGTGTCTGTACCAGGTTGCTTCTCACAATGCCAGTAGAGGTCAGTGTTACTCAACTTTAGTTTAGCCATCTTACATGGAGTCCAATTACATCTGTTTATAGTTTATAACTAGTTAACTGTGACTGTGCTTCTCATGAAGAAGTAGGCCATGGTGCAATAATGCCATAATAATGTTATCTATAATATAAATGCTTCCCCCAACATAATTTAAGACCTTCAAACCGTGGAGCCTGTATACCTTTTATGTATAAAAAAAACGCACCACCTTTAGATTTCCAAACCATATGAAATAATTCATGAATCCCTGTCAGATAATCTGGTTTAGTTTTAATACAATGTTTAAGCTGCATGCGTTTCCCACGTTCAGTAGACTATATTTGACCTTTAATTGTTCAAATGACATCAACGTTTGTCCCTCATACAAATCAATCAAATAAACTATTCCTAATTTAACCCATTGTGGCCATATGAATGGTTTCTTAGATATGGTTATTCTCTTAAACCTGAACCTTTTAAGTGTTAATCCCGGATTAAGTTATTTTTAAGGTAGTGGGACCGTTTCAGAGCACAGTTGAGGGGCTTTGGGTCGATGCATATAGTCTCAATTTGTCAGTTTCTTTCACTATGACTAGATTGCTAATCCAGTCCGTGGGTTGAGTGACTGTCGTCAAGTGTCCCTCCTCTTCATATCGATCAAGCTGAGCCTTAACAGCTGCCTTGAGGGCCACTGGAACGTTCCTGGGAGCACACTGCACCGGCGCCACAGTGCTGTCCAGCTCAAAGTGAATATCACCGGGCAGAGACTCAACAGGGCTGGTGAACACGTCGTGGTAGGTGCTGACAAGACACTCCTTGGCCAGTCTCGTCTTGTCCCTGATGCTCATCCACATTGCAAGTGGCTCCAGAGTCGAGCTGGCACTTCTGAACCCCTCTTTGCAGTGGCAGGTTGACAAACCACTTTTTTTCCTTGAGTTTTCACAGCCCCCACGCTCTCCGCTGTGTACACGTCTCTCTCATCGCTGTCCTCCAGTTCCCCTGGCAACGGGTCATCCACAGCATTCAACTGGCGTCCCTGCTGGCTTCTTTTCATGCATACTTTTGCAAAATGGTTAGCAGTGCCGCACGAGCCGCACAATTTACCAAAAGCAGGGCACAGGTCTCGCCTACGTTTGTGTCGTGACTCGTGTGCCACAGTACTTGCATTCACCTCTCTCATGCTCTGTGGCTGTGCGGATGTGTTGGTGGGCTCGGATGGCCTGCTGGCAGACCTCCGTCCATATCGCTGTCCTTGTGTGGCATTAATGCTGTCCCCAGGCCCGGAGCTGCCCAGTCAGTGACATGGTTTTTAACTTGCTGTCAATGACCTCGGCTGCACGGCAAATTTTAATGGCCTCGTCCAATTTAAGGTCATTTTCCCTTAGTAAACGACGTCTAGCACCCTCGTCAGTTATCCCGAGAACAAGCCTGTCCCTTATGAGTTCATCTTTTATAGCTCCATACTCACAAGAGGCAGCCTTTTCCCTCAGTCTGGTAACAAAAGCATCCAAGAGCTCTCCATCCTCTTGTTTAAGGTTGCCAAAGACGTACCTCTCGAAGATTACGTTATTCGCGGGTGTGAAGTATTGCCTGTACTTGCTGTTCTTTCTCGCTGAGCCTGGTCGCAAGCAGATAATCCTCAAATTCTGCTCGAAAGCTCGCCCAGTTGCTGTGAATGTCCCCCACCATCTTAATAGGCTCCGGAGGCGGGATGCTGGATGCCATTGTTCCAATGCGATGCTAATGCTAACAGGCTAACTGAAACTGCTAAACCTCACCAAAACAAATAAACGCACGCTGTCTCAGCGACGGACAGTAACATGCAATTCACTGCTGGGTCCTATTCAAGCTTCTGACACCATGTTTGTAGATGTAGGTGAGTCATTCTACGAAAACGTGCCATTTTCCATTTTCAATGTTTGATCTTTAAAATACAATTTAAAAGGTTTTTAAGTCCTTTTTTGGATGAAGTAGATCCGTACCTATCAGAGACATGAGCCGTGCCATCTCAGGCAACATTTTTTTTTAGATTTTTTCACACTTTTAGTCAGCATGCATATGTGCATTTCGTCGACCCTGTTACCAACGTTTAAATTACTTTTTGGAAATGTTTAAAAACATATTTAGAACAAATGTCATACAATAGACCAATTATTTGTTTACCAACATTGAGACTGGATGCACAGGCGATTGTTTCATGCAATCAATTCTCACCCTGTTGTTTCGGAGTGCGCTGGTTTCAGCACACCCCAACCCCCTCTTGTGTGTTGGCTAGTGAGGCACGTCCTAGTGTAGCCCCCACAGTCATAGTAGCCAGAACCGGCATGCAAAAGACCTGCCAATCGGGCTCAGCCCTATTGGCATGACTGGTAACACGTCGGACTGGCGAGTGGGAGCCTCGGGTTCAATTCCAGCTCACTGCACTTCACTACAATCTGGCGTAGTCGGCAGGACGAGGAGCGTAATATCCTTGCGTGAGGAACATGAGGGACGTCGTGTACGGTGGTCCGCGGCGTGAAGTGCGAAGCGCGAGGACGCGCTCCAAAGATCAGGGGGGTGATTGTAGCCCCCACAGTCATAGTAGCCAGAACTTGCGTGCGAAAGACCTGCCAATCGGGCTCAGCCCTATTGGCATGACTGGTAACACGTCGGACTGGCGAGTGGGAGCCTCGGGTTCAATCCCAGCTCACTGCACTTCACTACACTAGCGAGACCTGACAGAATGGGTTTCACATACTGGTTGCACGCATACTGGTTCTTATCAGTGTGACGTCGTCTGTTAAGGGGTCTATATGAAAGATGAATTCCCCCTGTTACTTAGTGTGCTTGTCAAGTGAAAATATTGAAGTGAAAAGATTAGCCATTGCTAGCTATGTGGTGCATGTAATGACACCACATGGTCATGCATTCATCGGATACCAAACATGCTTATGTGTAAATTAAAATGTTATTTTTTTACTTTTAACCCATTTTATACAGGGTAACAGGGTTGACGGCGTGAGGTCGTCCCCCTTTGTCAAACATTACAAAACTCAAAGAAAATTCATAAAAAGAAGAGCACACTTAGCTGACTTTACTTTATGAAAGAGTGATCACTTCCTGGAAAGGATGGACTTTTGGAACATTCCATTACCTCTGAAGGGGTGTATTCTTTCAACAGTAACAGGGTTGACTAAAACATGGGGACACGACTAACATATAGTTGTTTTTTTTCACAATTTAAAAAGAAATAAAAATAAAACCCTTTCAAGAGTCATGAAAAGACACTTGAGGCTTTATATGAGATATTGATTTTCTTATGATCATAAAAAAAAATTGGGCTCAATATCTGGTCAAAGTTCATACAGATGAGGGACAGGCCAAGTGTTTAAATAACCCTCTAAAAGAATAAAACAAAAACTTTATTGTTGTGTGAAAACACATCAAGGAAACTACATTATGATCTTTTTTATTATCATTTAATTTTTTTTTATTCAAATTTACAAATCAGTTTTGTTCTGAAGGACACAAAATGGCACGTTTTCGTAGAATGACCCGTGTGCATAATAAACGAGGCAAGTCAGGCTGTGTCTCAACGCCGTGTATTCACAGTAAAGCAGGTAATAATACAACGTGAGGCAGGTATATACGTCACAGGCTCAGTACATCCACAGGGTGGAGCTATAGACTAGCATAAACCACCCTGTAACATCGCCCTCATTTCTTTCGCAGACCAGCGGTTCTTGTATTTGTTTTACTGAGGATAAGGTTAGAAATACGTTTTTGCAGGAGTGGTATTATAATATTAATCTCTGATAAGATGCGTATGGCCAACATTTTTAATCATTTGATTATGTCTGGTTTATGCAGTCTGGTTTATGCAGGCTGCAACTCACTTGCTTGCAGCCCCATCTTCCCACCCCCAGGCCCTCTGCCCCCTAAATACAGCGCTCTGGTTCCCAAACGTGTGCCATGAGACAACTCCAGGTGTGCCTTGGGATTTTGTGACTGACAACCACACACTATTACTGCAAAAAGTTCAGTCATATAATTCACAAATAGATTTGGAACATTAATAGCTTGAGAACATTTTATTTATAAAATGTAAACACAAGAGTGAATATTATATTTGATCTTGGCGTTGGCTCTGCTGTACATTACTCCCTGCCCAGGACATTAGAAGACAGCCATTTACGAGTAGGGAGATGCATCTATAACAAACCCCCCCAAGGGAAAACAACCCTTAGAGAAAGCAGAACCTACTGGTGGTGTTGGGTCAGAATTTGGTCAGAATTTATTGAGAGGATAGCCCCTTGAGATGCAGCATCTCATTTTAGAGGGGGTCTTATGCACATACGTAAAACATTACATACTGTATTGTGTACTTGTACTGTACACTGTACAAGTACACAATACACAATACACAACACACATGTACAGATACAATTAGCTTGCTCACCCTCTCCCACCCACACCCCCAATTCATTTTAAACAAAGAAGTCGAGAATACAGTACTTGGACCAGTATCAAAGTCAGAAATAAACGTAAGTACAAGCAGTGTTAAAAGCAACAGGTAGTTTCGAGATGTGAATACAAGGAAGTCCTGAAGCGGCCAAGAGAGGTAACAGACTTAGAGAAAGAGGAAGATTGTTCCAGTCAAATGGAGCTTTGTAATGGAACTAGAAGTTCGGCCGAACGTCTAGTGCCCACGCAGCGCCCACTTGGCAGCCCCCCCCCCCCCAAAATAAAATAGCGTTTGGGGGTACAAAATCATGGGATAATATTATTTTTTTTTAACTTAGGGATCCCTGGAGACCCTTGGGGGTCCCTGGGGGTGACCTACAGACACGGCGAAGGAAAACTGTAAAGCCACAGCCACGCAGGCAAGATGTTGCACATGAACTCTGCAGCCGCACTGAGGCGCTCCAACACAAACACTCTGACATTAAGCTTCACACAACAAACATCAGCACCACACACAACATTCACCACACGGTTGTTTTGAAAGTGAAATATCCCTTTAACACAGTAGAACCGAAATTAGCAGAAATGACTACATTTCCCATGATGCCCTGTGATGGTGCAGCAACGCATCGCTGCCGTTACATTGTGTCGCAAAAACCCACAAAATACACTAAAATGAAACTCTTTAACGCAGGGGTCTTCAACCTTTTCAGGCCAAGGACCCCCTAACTGAGAGAGAGATGAAGCAGGGACCCCCACTATATATTACATAAAATTGTGTTGCAGATTAAAGCTTTTCATAGATGTTGGATTCATATTAATGTGTATTTTCAGACATTTAACGACTTAAACCAGGGGTCTTCAACCTTTTCAGGCCAAGGACCCCCTAACTGAGAGAGATGAAGCAGGGACCCCCACTATATATTACATAAAATTGTGTTGCAGATTAAAGCTTTTCATAGATGTTGGATTCATATTGATGTGTATTTTCAGACATTTAACGACCATCAATACTTAGTGAACTTTCACTCTGTACTTGGTCTGCTCTTTTTTCCCTCTTTGCCGAAAATAGCAGATCTACCAGCTCCGAGGCGTTGTGAGCTTGTAGATCGGCTATTTTCGGCTAAAGTTGTCCTTAGAATAGGGATGCTAGGGTTCAAGTGGTTACGTTGTGAGCTTGTAGATCGGCTATTTGCGGCTAAAGTTGTCCTTAGAATAGGGATGCTAAGGTTCAAGTGGTTAATGTAAATAACAATAATCCTATCACACAGAGATTTGGCGGACCCCCTGTAACAACTCTGAGGACCCCATAGGGGTCCCGGACCCCCTGTTGAAGACCCCTGCTTTAACGGGCTAATTAGGTAGCATTGATGACATTTACCAGACTAACGTTCATACAGGTTGTTGGTAGGATGTGTAACTTAGCCGTTTCAGTCACGACAACAGCGTTAAACGCATCCACCACATCACTCTGATCTCCAAGCAAGTTGGAGAACACTCTAAAATTTTACTTTAGCTGGTCAATTTAAGATGACAACAGCAACAAAGGTTAGTAGTAGACCTGTATGTATGATGATCAGTTATTATTCCAGACAGTGGTCTATCCAAGACGTAACACGTTTGAGACCAGGTCTCAACCAGCTCTCCTCTCTCTCTCTCTCTCTAGCTGCTGCTGCTACAACGTGTGAGAGATTCTCCAGTCACAACGGTGTCTAACCGAGTTATACTTCTCCAGTACAACGGTGTCTAACCAAGAGTTATACTTCTCCAGTACAACAGTGTCTAACCGAGTTATACTTCTCCAGTACAACGGTGTGTAACCGAGAGTTATACTTCTCCAGTACAATGGTGTCTAACCGAGTTATACTTCTCCAGTACAACGGTGTCTAACCGAGAGTTATACTTCTCCACACAACGGTGTTAACCGCATGCTAACGTCACTCGTTTGTTAGCTTAGCTACACGCTAACGGCTCATTATAGGCAGCGCTTGGCTAATAGTCATGTAACCCAACTAACGGCAACACAGTAATGGACATAAACATTCACATACATGCTTTAGACACTATTAGCAGGCTGCATTAACAACCAGCAGCAACAGAATCCAAGTTGCAGGCCACGTTAGCAGCTAATGCTGTGTGTGTGTGTACGATGAGGGCGCGCATCCGACACAGAGGCGCCCGTGCGGCTAGGCTCGTGCGCTGGGGTTGCTCGTGCGAGGCTCGTGCGCGGGGGTTGCTCGTGCGCGCGCGAGCAGACGACACACTAACACTACCACAGCCACAGGCAGACACAGACAGCGAAATTGTCAACGGCGCATGGAATGACCTGCGTCCAACTTTAGAAAATATTCTTTTGGGAACAGTAAAATAGGGATGTTGTGTAGGTCTATGTCTAAGTGGGTATGGTGATGTATATGGTTCCAGAGACTGTTTCAAGTAAGAAGGACAGTTAAAGTGAACACATTTAAAAAGTAATAGGTACTGTCAAAGGGGAATCTGTACTGGGTGCTCAAAAACATAAATACATAATGAGGCAAAGACAACAATTCAGAATTCCAAGTATGAGAGATTTTACTCGAGTAAAAGGAGCAAACTTTACACAATAGCATCATGCAATGGAACTTCCAGTTTTGCTCACTGAGGCCATGTTCTACCACTGGTTAAATAGGCCTGTTTCAGACACACCCCCTCAACACCAAACACAGACAGTTTTCACATAGAGATGTTAATTTAGTCAACAAGCATGATGACAAAACAATAATTTAAATGTTGCATAGGTGCCAGCTTGTCTCATAGAAGCAGGGTGGGGTCAAGCATAAGAACATTTTATCACATTAGTTCATTTTAAATGTTTATATTCAAATATCCTTGACATTTCCCCCATTTTAACATTTAAAAAACCCTTACACAACAATACTCATAGCATATCGCAGGAATAGGCGAAAAACCCACATTCAACTTCACAGGAAAATTCCTATCCAGCCCAGCTCAATTAGCCACGACCACCCTTCCGGCCAACGACATGTAGAAGTTCAACAAAACAAAAACGCACAGGGAGAAAGTCCATTCATGTACAGAAAAATACAGTTACAAAATACAGGTACAGATCATAAAAGAAATAAAGCTCCGAAAAGGTCCTTCTTCATGGCCTCAAAGTACCATAGTCCATTGTTCCACTAAATCTTGTTTCACCAAAGTGATAGCAATGTCATTCTCCTGCCGTTAATGGAATGGGCATCCACAAAAAGAGCGATGCCGTCAACTGTAACAAAACTAATCATTGACAACGCCAGGATCCGGATGGCGAATGTCCTGCGGTGTCCTCAGAATCCTGCGTAGCTCCTCGTTCTTCCATCCTCCCGTGGCGTTTGCCCCGTCCTGCAATGTGAAGCATGGTTCCAGGTCGTTCCTAGTCCAGAAGCCGGTCCTCCTAAACTTTTGGGATCCAGAGTTCAGAGTGCTCTTTCCTCATCCACTCAGCCAGTCCATCCCCCGTTGTGAACACCAGGGCTGAAGACTCCATAGGACCCTTAGCAACACCATCATACGCCATTCTTGAAAAAGAAACACAAAACTTGTATAAATAATCTCATCAAGGGTTCAAAATGTAAAATCACAAAATTCATTAAAATCACATACAGCATACTTTCAAAATTTCGCCAACATCTATCATATACAGGAATACATAGGATTAGATGAAATCTTTTCAAATAGTGTAGCTATACACATAATGTACCTATATATATATCATATGATATTTGACTCTGCATATGGAAAAACAAATATCAATGTTTTATAGCAAACCACGATACCACACAAGCCGTAGAGATATTTAGCACGTTGTCATCATCCCTTATTCCTCCTCTCCCAGAACAGTTCCACTGCAGTTCATAAGTGGACCTGAGAATAAACACTCACAATAACATTATTTAACATACCCTAACTAAACCACATGTATGGCATTTAGAGGCACTCCATTGGCTATAGTAAACTAATCTTACTTCATGTTTAGAAATCCATTCTCAAACCAATTATACTAGTTACCAATTACCATAAAATTCACTAGATTAATATTGCTATTTAGTGATGTGGTCCTGCAGTCCTGTGTCTGTGTGAGAAGCAATCATTTACTACAAAAACATCTTAAAAAGAAACAAAATAAAACATGACATGAATTAGCATCATTCAATACAAATCTAAGCACACACAGAAACCATGTCATATGTTTACACAGCCCTTATGCTCAATCATTCAGTAGGAAAAGCACTAGGATACTTCAGATCAGAATAAACAATTGAAACAATCAAAATCAGAATAAACACCATACATTACCCCCCGTGTTTCGGACTTTTGGAAAGTCCAGTGTCCCGGCTACCAGAAAAATTGAAAGTAATACATTCGACGACGCACGTCTCAATAGGTCAGTTATCAATTAGTTTGTTAGTCGTGCTATTAGTCACAAAATACACGTGGGATAAAACACACTCATTATACAACAACATGAAATCACATCAAAACATTATGTTAGCCTCCCATAGAACGACACCGATCCTAAAAGAAATTGGGAAGGAAACAACATTATCGAGAGTAACTTTCCCACAAGCCCAAAACTCAGAAAAGAAAACCCATACTGGTATTGTCGGATTCCTGCTTGCCATGGCGTCCCAATGGAGCAGAAATCCTCAACCCAGACCCTGACCCCACAGCGGATGAAGAGCCCCCATCAACACACAGGAGAAAAAATCACACACTGTCTACATTAAGATATATTCACATTCTCAATCACTCATCCCTAAAAATAATGGCACTTCCATTGTAGTGTCAAAATGTATGGTTAATCTAATCACCATAGTAGCCAAAAGTTCAGGGTTTAATCCAACAACACCTAATTCCAAGTGTCGACCACCTGCTGTGAAGGAAAGAAACTGAAACACTCGTAGATCTCTGTGCTTTTACACACTACATAAGTATCTTACAATCAGTAGGTTTTACTGGTAGTAATACCAGATTCACAATCTCCTAAAACGAACCACAAATGTATTATTTTTTGAAAGTAATGAAGTAGTTCACACACTCTATTTGAGCAAACATGTTGTCTCACTTTCCTTGAGTACCTGGCAGTAACTTGTCAACAGACCACAAAACTCAGACTGGCGACTGGTGTATCAATGGGCTGATTTGAATATCTATACAGGTCTAAGCCCAGTCCTTTCAAAGAAAAACTACAGGTGCCAGTTGATGTAAGATAGGTGGCAGTATGTGCTTCACAGGCTTTTTGTTTCAATATATTCTCTCCACACAACCAGAGATAATGCCTCCTAATTTTGTGAACACAAATTCACTCTTATCATCTAAAAATTCCTATCTATTATTAGTTATATTAGTTAATACTCACTCCTCTCTCGCTTCTACCCCTCCTTTTCAAGACAGCAGAATAATGGTTTTCTCGAGGCCTCGGTCAGTCCCGACAGGCCTTTAAAAAAATCCATGTACTTACAGATGCTGCACCTTAACCTTGATCAAAAGATAATTGTGTTGTCTCGTACACACAACATTACAATACACTTAAGTCCTTTAGACCTCCCTCTTCAGGGCGCAGTCCTAGGCTGGACCCCTTTCCATCTGAGGTCTCTACCCAGGCTCCCCTGGACAAACATCTCAGTCTCCTGCTTCCCGGTGTCTTCTTTTCAAAAACACCGATCACAGGAGCACCACTCGCCTACTTAGCTGTCCTTTCGCTTTCAGCTTATGATGGCCTGACTGTACATTGAGCCAGGCGCGGCGACCAATAATGGATTTAATGCCTATGCGACCCGACCGGCCGGTGACCCAGTCGATAGCGATCCCTTACTCAAAGTGTGATTGGCACTCTGAGCAGGAAACCGACGGTCTGATCCCTATCCCACTCTCGCTATGGGTATAGAAACTTTAACCGTTTTCACCAGCCTTGCCTGTAACCGGTGAGCCCTCGCGCTCTCTCCCGGTTAGGTGTGGACTGTCATCCACGCACCATGTGCTACCTTACACCTAGCGGCAGTCGGCACATCGACTAGACGAAACCACGGTAGAATGTAAACTCATTCTTCATTAGACACGGGGGCCTTCAGTCATCTCCCCAGCACTATAGCGTGACTTTAACGTGTCCTCGGAACCTTGCGGTCCCACCGTCGCCTGTTGTTGTCAAGGGATTGGAGAGCCTACCTCCTAACCTCAACAACACTCGCACACACACACACACACACACTCATACAAACCATTCATTCTGTGCTAGCTTTGTTGTATCTCTGTACAACAGGACCCTCAGGCCGGACAAAAGTCCCCCTGAACAGACAGCCGGCGACCGTTTGATTGATTGATTGAATAACTTCTATACAAATACATGCAAAAACTAAAAGAGTCACTGAACGCATTTACACAATCGACTAAACATGATCTCCTAACGGTTTGAGTGTGTCGGCTTATGATTACTGCGTTTCCCCGACTGACGTTAATCGGCAACACTAAAAAACATTCCACCAAGAATACAAAATCTAAAAGATTAAAACACGTCCACAGCCTCCATTTTTTCATATATTGTATCCTCAAGGATACAGAGCACTTGGGCAAGTAGTGGAACGAAGGTACAGTATATGCCTTGTTTTCATCCCCACTCAACTTGATATGATGACAGGTCCGGTCTGATTGCCAGAGTTGTGACAGCCTTGGTCTGATCAGCCAAACCCTATAAATGTTTGCTGAACCTCTCCTCAGATGAAACTCACTCTCTCACTCCACAGTGAACGGAGGCAGGCTCGGGCGGTAAGCCAAAAAAAAAAACACACTCGAACATTTGTCCTTATATGGCTTGTTAAGACTGAATAAGACTAATTATGGTTTCTACTCTCTTCCTAGGCACCATAGGGCACTTCATGGACTAGAAAACTGTTTATTGAAATACCCCAATCCAGGAGGAATTTGTTATTATTTTCCCCTACCTACCTTTGTTAAAGTTTCCCCCCAATAAAAAAAGACTGCTGTTTATGCAAATCAAGTGACTCTGTGGTTGGTTTTCGTCAGCACTCCTCACAATATGTGACACGTATTTCCAAATACAGAGTCAAACTCCATAGTTACCCTATTATATTTTAACCACTTTAAACAATTTTGGGCATTTCATTATGGGTGTACGTTTTATTTGATTGTCTGTGCCAGGCCGAAGGCGTGGCCGAGACTGTTTTTCCTCCTGTCCGTCCATCCGTGTGTCCGTCCGTGTTGTCCGTCCATCCTAGAGATTTTGTAAATCGGTACACATGAGCTCTATAGTCATGTGATCAAGAGTTCAAGACGGATGACGGATCGGTCAGATTTTTCATATTCCATGCTGATTGGCTAAGATATGAATCTAAAGTTTGCAGGAGTGGTTCGCTTTGAACAAAATGCCTCAAATTATGAACACAGCGTGCGATTGCCGTGAAACTTTGCACGCACATTCCCACTAGGCCCAGGAAGAAATGCCACCCCTTTCACATTAGCCTATATTATAGCGCCACCAGGAGGACAATTTTTGTAAAACATTTGTTTTTATATTACTCCTACAGATTTTATCCAATCATGTAAATAGGTACACATTATACACTCGGCACACTCATATAGCTTATCTACAAGCTCACTTGTTTATCAGCTATTTGCACTTTTAATGTTGATGTATGAAATGGAGTTTAAGTGGTTAAACTTTATTTGGTTTTAGTAAATATATATTTACAGAGGGGTAACTAATAATTTGTCAAATATTTTGCATGGATATGACGGGTGTACCTTGAGATTTTGGCTTGCCCCTTGGTGTGCCTTGGGCACCCAAAGTTTGAAAACCACTGACCTGGATTATGTTTATAATATGCTATCTGGTGTTCAGTCTGTTTTCCGATCTGGTTATGGCTGTGTCACTGCAACCCTCAAAGTTCACTATCACTTTTCCCTTAAATTAAGAAATATTTTTAGCAATCTTAAAGCTCATTACAGTAAGGACAGTATAGGAACTGACATGGTTACTGTTTACCTATTTCTTTTGTCCTGCGAAATGCAAGCTTTGTTGAAGGCATATACTGTTGTCGTGTATACTGTGTAGTGTGTATATCTTTGTTCATTGTCTCCGCCAGGCCGAAAGGCATGGCGAGAGAGTATGTTTTCGCCCCTGTCCGTCCGTCCGTGTGTCCGTGTGTCCGTCCGTCCGTCCGTCCGTCCATGTGTCCTGTCTGTGTGTTAGCAGCTAATCTCTGGCACCGTTGGCCCGGTCGCTCCGAAACTGTGCACACACACTCCCTGGATGCCAATTCAGAACCTCTGCCCCAATTTTTTCACATGGGCCTGTTATAGCGCCACCAGGAGGCCGATTTGTGCAAAACCCATTTTTTCCTATTACTCCTATAGCTTTTAACTAAACGTCATGCAAATCGGTACACAGTATCTCTATAGTCATGTGATCAACCCGGATCTGTTCAATTTCCCATATTCCATCCTCATTGGCTAAGGTTGGCTTCCAAAGTTTGCAGGATTGGTGAGTTTTGAACAAACTGCCTCAAATCATGAACGCAGCTTGCCATTTCCATAAAATTGCACACGCACATTCCCACTAGGCAGAGGAAGAAATGCCACTTAAAACTTTTCAAATCAGCCTCATGGTGGCGCTATAACAGGCCGATTTGCATTTTTAACTATAACTGCACCAATCTGCGTGAAACTTTGCACACACACTCCCTAGAAACCAAGGAAAAACATCTGCACTGCATTTTTCACATCTGCTTTTTACAGCGCCACCAGGAGGCTGACTTATGTCAAATACATTTTTGGATATTAATCCTTCAGATTTTATCCAAACATCACGCAAATCGGTACACAGTATCTCTATAGTCATGTGATCAAGACGCATCTGTCCGATATTTCATATTCCATCCTGATTGGCAAAGGTTGGCTTCCAAAGTTTGCAGGATTGGTCCGTTTTGAACAAAATGTCTCAAATCATGAACGCGGCGTGCGATTTCCCTGGAAGTTTGCACGCACATTCCCACTAGGCCGAGGAAGAAATGCCACCCTTTTCACATTGGCCTATTATAGCGCCACCAGGAGGCCACAATAACCTACCTGACCTGGCGGAGACCTGTGCTCCGAGGAGCACTTTTTCTAGTTATTGATTGAACTTATTTTTTGTGTGATGTCTTTACCCTGCTGTATCTACAGTAGTTTTGTTTGGCCTGTAACTGTATCTTACTGCTGTACTGCTTAGGCAACTGAATTTCCCTCATGGGATCAATAAAGATCTTATCTTATATAGGCCTTTGACACTGTCGATCACTCTACAGTATCTTTGCTGGCAGGCTGGGCAGCATTGGGGCCACTGCATGTCACTCTAACTCATGTATAGGGTGCAACCTGTTAAATCTAAACTCTTGTCTCAGCCCCTCCCTAAGGGTGCACCCCAGGGCTTGAGCCTAGGCCCCACACGATAGATATGTAAGAGGTACGACTTTAATATCTATGCCATCTACAGAGGCACTGACTGGTGGCTTCACTGCCTGGTATGGGAACTGACCTTAACCGCAAGGCAATGCAAAGGGTTGTGTGGACAGCTGAGCGCCATAGCATCATACTGTATGTGAATGACCATCCTTCCCATGTTGGTCAGGGGCATCATCTGGGGTCCCGAATGATGTGGCGCAATTAACTTCAAATTCAGTTATTTTATGCAGATTTTCTCCACCTCTAAATGTTTTTTTTTACAGATTAATCAAATATTTGATCGGCGCTATTCGATCTCAATCCACACACGTCCATCTACATGTAATATGTGACACATGTTATAGACGTGTTTTGTTTTCTTGTCTGCTACCTCCTTACATTCATAACCACTTTCAACCTAGTGTCCCCATTTTGGGCATGTCATTATATTGTATTGTTTAAGTTATTTCCAAAATAGCTGATCCACAAGCTGAATGCATTGTACTGTGACGTGTTGTGAGCTTGTAGATTTAACATTTTCACTATTTTTTAAATAGGACTTACTGTAACTGGTCACTATTTTTCTGAAATAACGCCTCTGATTATGGTGGTGTCATAATTGAGTCGGCATGCAACAGCACACACCAGAAGCTTAATGTTCTCTATCACTCTGCTATCCGCTTTGCTACAAATACTTCTTCAAAACACACCACTGCACTCTATATTCCTGTCAACTGGCATCCTGTCTTAATGTTCATTAGTTCATGCTTATCTACAAAACCGTCTTTGCAATCCCCCTACCAGTGTCAATTGCTGCAAACTATCTGTGCTATACTGTTCTGTACTCCATATTCTGTTGAAAGGTCCCAAAACATATAACATATTAGGTCTGACATCATTCAAGTCTGCTGCAGCCAAAACAATCTGGAAAACAAAATCAAAGCTCAAACTGGACAATTTAATCCCCAATTCAGTTGCTTTTGTATGCTATACTCTTGTTTTGTTGTTGTATTATCTGGTGCTTTTGTGTGCTAGCTACATGCCCGATCATTGTGTGCTAGATTGTATGTGATTTATGTAATGCTTGTCACATGTAATGCTTGCTGTGATTGTGTAACGTGAGTGTGTGGTGGAAATGTGTGGATTATTCGTTAAACCTTTTACATTTTGACATTTATTTCTATCCTCTTCCCCTCAAAAAGCTTTGCCTTTTGCCAGGCCGCCATCGGAAAGAATAAGTTCTTAATGAATTGCCAGGTTAAATAAAGGTTAAATAAAAAAAGTATATACATATTATTCAAAATAATAATATTGTAAAAATACCTCTACATTTTCCAAGCCACAAACATAAATCTGAGACATAGCTCAGCTTACATACAGCTTGTATTTGGCCTCCAGTTTTTGTTAGGATTATCAAGAGTTTGCTTTAATCTCTCATGACACATGACAATGCTAATAATAATTCATGCTACGTGCCATGTCAAAGAACGTGAAAAAGAACTTGATGTGAGCAAGATCATGCATACACAAAGGACAGAGACTGTAGTCCAATAGTCCTGATGATAACAAACAGAAGTTCAATGTAATTGCTCCTTATCAATGCCCAGGGGCAAAAGCCCCACAGTCTCTGGGTTGCTAATTCATATAAATTTAAATAATTTATTTCACAGTCAGATTTTACTTGATGGTTCTGAATATTGCGACATACCAAGTAAAGTGGGGAAACAGGGGGGGGATAGAATTTATGCAACAATCATTTTATGGTCTTTATCCTTGCCCATGGACCTTCTGTACACAGACGCCACATACATCACAGGGTTTGTTTATGCCATATATATATTCAAAGTACAATCATCTTGCATTGCCCATTCCTAGAAGATGCCTAGATTTTAATACTGCAATGAATGAAATTCACCAATATATCTCACAAATTGTTCATCTCCCTTGTGATGTATAGACCAATGCATCAATATGTCAATTATTGACAAAGATCACTTGGGATGACACAAAGCCAGGAGGAGCTATGGATTGAACCCCAACAGTCACAGCCTATACTTCCTAAGAATACAAGAACGCTCAGCCCAAAACATGCTCGCCCGGGTCAAATATTCTATTAACGTATTCTGAAACGTAACCTCAGTAAAACTATGCCTAAACCTAACCTTATTCCTAAATTTAACCTCAGTAACACTATGCCTAACCCTAGCCTAACCTCAGTAAAAAGAATACAAGAACCGGTGGGGGCGAGTGGTCCTTGAAAAAAATGGGGGTGAGTGTGTTTTGGGGCGAGGTTTCCGGTTACCCTTCCTGAGCCACTGCCACCCTACTCATTGCATAGTTATCTTCAGGCCGGGACTCTTAGGAGGTGTTTGTTAAAGTATGCCCCTCGTAAATGGCAAAGAGTATGCAATTTTTTTGTTTTGTTTTGTTTAAGTCTGGGCAGGATACATGTGCCTACCAAAGTGTGGGGCTTCATTACTACAGGGCCTTTGCATCGACTTCGGTGCTTGGGTGCTCCCCTGCCATTTCTCTATATCCATCTCTTTAAGTCTATATACATTTTAGTCCTAGCTGTACACAATAATGCTGTTTGAACATATGTGCAGGTTTCACAGAAGAAAGAAACTTATGAAATTGCCTCATTGCCTCATTGCCTTTGTCCCTCCACACATACATATGGAGAGGACTTTGGAGCTGTAACAGTACTGTCTGTACAGTAACTTGGGTATAAAAGACCTCTGCTGAGACCAAGGCCTCAGTCTCAGTCGAGTACTCGCCGATCCCATAAGGAGAGAGCTTCAACGAACCCATCATGATGGATTCAAAGCTCTGTCTGCTGCTTTTAAGCACACTTGCCTTGGCTTGTAAGTATTTTTGTAATATTGCTTCCATCAACGCAATGTCTCATTTATTCATTATTGTTAAAAGTTTAATTTTGAGTTTTCATAATTAAGAAAATACTATTAAATTGTTTAGATATGGATTTTAGTTGTGCTTTTCTAAATAGTAATGTAGGAAATGGAAACATTTATTTAATAGATATTTGACTTGATTGTAATTTATTGTTTTTCTCATAGATGCCCAAGAGGAGGGATCATGCCTTTGTAAGTTCCAATATTTTCAAATATTACAATACACATAGATTGTATTAAATTGTTGAGTGAATTTAGAACAGTACAAATAATGTTTACATTTGCAATCACACAACCATGTATATCCACAATATATGATTTCTTATATTTTTTGTTGTTTGTTGCTTGACCAACTCTGTTGCTGTACTTTGAACATATGGATCATTGCTGAAAGTACTTTCTGTACTATCAGTGTGCTAACTGTTATTTGAAATCATATTTAACAGTAAATCAAAGGTACAAAGCCTTCAACAAATATGAATACCTCTATGAAGCCGAATCCCTGAATGCCATCAACGGTGCATCAAATCTTCGCAATGGACCCAAGGGCACTTGCAAGGTATATTACATGCCGCACCAGTAGCAAATAATAATCACTTTTATTTTCCAATATGTTGTACCCATTTTAGTTGTCAAGTAAATACAGTATTTCAGCATATTATCCTAAAAGCTAAAATGAAACCTACACAGGTCGAGATTGAAGTGCCCCAGATGTGCCACTACATCGTCCGCACTACTGGCTGTAGCCTGAGTGAGGTGATCGACATGGATGCAGAAGGCAATGCTGTGGTCGCCCCTGCACCCAGCTCTGAGGCCTTTGCTGCTGAAATGGAGAAGTAGGTTATGCCAGCAGCACATACCTTTTTTTCTTTTTCACATCCCGTAAATGAAAACCTGTTTAAAATAAGACTTCATGTGATACAAAACCTTTGAAGCGCTAAAATATTTTTTGAAGTTAGACTTGACAGCAAGTGCCTCTTTTTTTCCCCTTAGATATGCTCTGAAGGTTGTGGTTGAGGGTGTGTACGATGTCAAACTGTACCCTGAGGAGGATGAGACGATGACAATCTTGAACATCAAGAGAGGTATCATCTCTGCCCTGGCCGTGCCTCTGCTGGAGGAGGAAAAGAACAAGAACATGGTACATTAAACTGCTATTTAATTTATACCTATACACTGCAGGCATTTACAGCAGTATGTCACTGGTGAAAGTATTACTTCTGAATTCTGAGTAAAATATAAACTTATGATGAATATGATTTTTTTCTCTACAATCATGCATTTCAGCCCACCATCCATGGCAAATGCAGGACCTCCTACACTGTCAACGCAAGAGAGGACATTGCTACTGACGTCAGCTTCACCAGGGATCTATCCAAATGTGATAAATTCATGCCCATGAGAGACCAGACCAGCCCCCTGGCTCTGATCTCTGGCATGGTAAGACATCCAAGCAATGTGGTTCTTGTCTTGTTAGTTAATGCATTGCAGGCATGCACTGTGGATTTCAAACAATACCACCACGAGTCTGAGAAGTAGGCTAATACAAATAATTGTCTACTTGCAGCACTACCCTCTTGCCCAGCTGGTCAGGAGCTCCCAGACCTGCAACTACAAGTTTGACAATGAGAACATGCACATGACCTCTGGTGCCTGCACTGAGAACCACATCCTGATTCCTTTCTCTCACAAGTAAGACAAACCATTTACACGGTTATCTCACAATATACATTATTTTGTATATGTATGGATATCTCTTGTACATATCTTTATTAGGTCTTATTCAATTGTTGTCTGCCCATAGGGGAGAATATGGTGTTACCAATGTTGGCAAGCAGTCTCTGACTTTGCTGGGAGTTTCTGCTCAGGAAGAAGGAGTTTTTGAGTTTGGTAAGGAGCTCTTTGAATTTGCTATTTTTATATAGGGATGTTGATTTATTGTAATTGACTATGCCATTTCAACTATTTACTCTCTGTTTACTATAGATGAAGCCAAGGTCAAGGGTCTGAACATGGAGACTCCTATTGACAGGAGTGTTAACCAGGATAAGGATAATGGTCTGGCTCTCCTGAGAGAACTGGCTAATCTGCCTGAGACCGAGGGCCAGAAGAGGGCCCACCTCTTCCACGTGCTGGTCAATGTGGTCCGTGGAATGAAGATCGAGACCCTGAACTCTGCCATTCCCGAGGCTCTTGAGGTGTCCCGTTCACTGAGTTACCAGGTTCTGGCCCAGTGCGGTACCCCTGAGTGTAGCAGTGCCATCATGCAGATCCTGAGGACCTACGACAGCTCCGCTGTTGAGGTTGATGCCACCGTGTTTGGTCTCGGACTGGTGTCCAACCCCTCTCCCCTCCTGATCAATGACATGCTGGAGATGGCTCAGTACAAGCCCAGCAAGCCCATCATGTATGCCCTCAGCAATGTTGTCAAGAGGTGAGCAACCGCAACTTGAATACTTACTCTAATCTAGATATTTAGAATCTTAAGTGTTACACAGTAGACAACTCAACTGCCACATTAATATTCACTACAATGTGATTCCTTAATAGGTTCTACAAAGCCGAAGGCAAACTGACCCCTGAAATCCATGCTGTTGCTCAGTTCATGGGCTCCCAGCTGGGTGACTGCACTGGTGACAATGCCTTCATGACTCTGAGGGTGAGTGGTGATCTCTAATGGATTTATACTTAATACATTAAAAGATAGTAGATGACAGATCAAACTCATCAATGGTTTCTTGACCTTAGGTTATTGGAAACATGGCTGCAGCCATGGGCGCTGCCAGCCCTGCCCTGAGGACTGCTGTGATCGAGTGTGTGAACCAGCCTGCTGCATCCCTTGCTGTTCAGGAAGCTGCCATCCAGGCCTACAGGCTGACCCCTGTCCCAGAGGAGGCAAGTCAAACTGTTTTCACAGTTACTTTTGGTATACTTCACAGAAGACAATTCTTTTTTATTTAGTGATGATTATTTTTTTTCAAATGGTTTTATTTCTCTGTCACAGGGCAGAGAGGTTCTCATGCAGGTCCTTCTGGACAGTGCCAGCCCCCTGCAGAAGCGCGTTGCTGCCTACCTGGTGCTGATGAAAGACCCCCAGCCAAGTGAACTTGCCCAGCTGGCTGCTGCCCTGCCTAATGAACCTGACCAGCAAGCCAAGAGCTTTGTCATCTCCCATGTTACTAACATCTTGTCTTCAACTGAGCCCGAGACACAAGAGTAAGTGAAGCCTTTTAATATTGAAAATGCAGCATGAGCTGTGGAGAAGAGGAATTTGTCTTTCATTAAATTTTTACCTCTAATTAGTACATCTATCTTTCTTATAGGCTGAGACAGAAGATTCTCGATGCCCTGCAAGGTAATGAGATTGGAACTGTCATGGACCCAGCCAAGTTCTCTCGCAACTACAAGATTGGATCTGTGGAGGGAAACATGATCTTTGAGGGTGCCAGCTATCTGCCCAAGGAGGTCATGCTTGAGATGACCCTGAAAGCCTTTGGCTATGACATTGACATGATGGAGGTACTGTAAAACCAAGCCTTTCCTTGTAATATATAATAATGGATTGCTCAATTATTCAAACTCACCTGTCAATTGTCACACTAAAAATGTACATTCTTAAATTTCCAGATCGGCATGGAGGGCACTGGACTTGAGCCAACTGTTGAGGCCCTGTTTGGAGAACACGGATTCTTCCCAGACACAGTGCTGAAGACAATGTACTTTGTCTCTGACAAAATGCCCCAGGAGGTCAGCCTGGTCCTGAAGAACCTGCTCCCTGCTCTCAGGAACGACAGAAGAAAGAGAGAGGTAAGTCACAAAGGTGTTTGGATGTTTGATAATGTACTTATTACTTTGAATTATTTCTACAAAGTACTGATAAATCATCATCTCATAATTTTTATATCTTTAGACCACCCAGAACATCATGAGAGAAATCGGACGCAACCTTAACAAACTGGTGACCGAACTGAAAGCCCAGCAGACCCCTGAGGCTATGGTTTACCTGAGACTCCTGGGAAATGAGCTGGGATACCTCAAGACCAGTGACATGGAGGCGATGGCCTACTCTGCTGCCATGATGATTGATAACATGCTCAAGATGCTCCCCATGGACGTACGTAAAAAAAAAAGCTATAAAGAATTGTGTGATTTATTTAATATTTGACACAGTTGAACTGACTTTTGAATTTGGGAAATTTACAACAATATCAATTGTTATTTCTGACAGTTGATGAAGGGACTGATGACTAAAGCTGACAATGAAGTCTTCGCTCACTACATCTTCATGGAAAACGAGTTCTTCCTGCCCACTGCTACTGGTGTGCCTCTGAGGATTGCACTGTCTGGTACCTTCACTCCTGGTATCAAGGGTGGACTCAACATTGCCCGTGACATGGTAAAAATCTTCTCATTTTCTCAAAGTGTAAGAATGTGTAGAATAATAATGAAATGTACCATTCCATATGGTATCTCTCTCATAACCCATCGCTGGCTGTCCACTTTTTTCCCCCGCTAGAGCGAGATTGCCTTCATGCCTTCAGCTGGCATTGAGTTTACGACGGCGATCGGCTCTTTCATTCCTGAGTACGTCGACTCTGGACTGGAGATGCACACCAACCTCTTCCATGAGAGCGGACTGAGCGCCAAGATCTCCATGGGAAGTGGTGAAATGAAGTTCACCATGCCTGCTCCTAAGAATCCTACCAAGCTCATCAGCATTACGTAAGCCTCAACTGACTATTTACACAAATAGTCTATATGGAATCTAATAATAATCTATAAATACAACAATCCAAACTATCTTCCATCTCAATTACAGAAACACCTTTGTAGCAGTGAATGGTGCTGAGATTAAAACTATCCCCCCTATGGTGGAGGACAAGGTTGATGTCAGTGAGTGCACTCCATTCTTCGCTGGAATGAAGTACTGCACTTCCCTGATGTACACTGATGCTTACAATTATGAGACCCCCTACTTCCCCTTCACCGGAGACAGCAAGTAAGTGAAAGCCCTGAAACTTGTAAAGTGCTAAAGACAGCATTTATGAATGGAATGCCTTTTAAATTGTATTGTATTTAAGTCAAATCTAATCGTAAAATGGATCTACCACTCAGGTTGGCTGTGGAGCTCCATCCTACTGGTGAGGTGACTGAATATTCTGCTACCTTCACCTATGAGCTCGTCGCAGAGGATGAGGAGGTTGACACCGTGAAAATGGTCCTGATGGCGGAAGGTAACAAGATTTAGCAAATAATTATTTCAAAGCTACATTAAATATATGATATGGAATTTCTCTGACATTGGAGCTGTTGAAATGTGGCGCTTACAGTGCAGGCACAGTTTCTTCTGGAACAACACTAAGAAGATTCATTAAAAAAAAGATTCCACAAGGATTTCCCTTACTATTACGTCAACATGTTAGAGCAATATAACTTTAGTCTATATAGTCAAACCTAAATAAAGCAATGTATAACTACTTCGCTACTACGGCAATATTTGCATCTGATATTGAATGCTGATTGATAGGTACATACTCTACACAATTTGTCATGAACTTCATTATAACTGCATGTAATTACCTATCATTACCATTACCAGGTGCTGGTGAGGCCACAGCAACTGTGAAGTACAACAGGAAGCAGAATGTCCTCACTACTGACTTCCAGATCCCTGACTACGACCTGGAGGCTGGATTCAGGCTGGGTGTCGTTGACGCCAACACCAAGGGTAATGGAGCTTACGCAGTCTCCTTTGACCTGATCAACAAGAACATCCCTCAGCTCTCACTGGTTGCCCTCGCCAAGTAAGAAATCAATCAAAACATGAACTTGTTCAAATCAAACAAAATGTATCATGTTCAGATTTTGTTTTTATTATCAGTATACTCTATCAATGTTTGGTGTGAGACGATTAACTCATAGGTTTCCTCTTCTTAGGGTGGCAACGATGGAGGATGCTATGCTGCAGCTCCAGTTTCTGGTTCCCTTGATGAAGGCTGATGCCACCCTCAGAGCCAATCTGAAGCGTGGTGAGACGCTGGAATTAGAGCTCACAAGTGACATCAAGCTCCCAGAGACCACCTCACTGCAGAAGATTGTCTTGAAATATGGTAGGATATGATTATTACATTTCTCTGTGTCATAGAATCCTCCGTTATGTTCTACTATTGCACCCAAATAGATTTTCAATTAATCACAGCAGTTACCTTGGGTTCATTCCGTTAACCAATTTTGCTTTCCTGAGTCACTCACCCCAAATATTAATTTATTATTTAACTGCAAAATGCATCTTGCATCTTCTTTTTTTAACATTATTCTATGTGAAACTAACATAAAGAACTGTTTTTAGATGACAGCAAGATTGAGGCTGAGGTCAAGTCTGAGATGAACTCTCAGATCCAGAAACTTCTCCCCAATGCTGAGGCAGTTGAGAGGATTATCAATGAAGTTCTTGATATGCAGGTTGGACAGACTGAAATGAAGGTCCGTCAATTCCTCACCAAGTCTGTGGAGGTAATACCTTACCCATAAAACCCTTTATCCTTCACTTCAACAAGAATGGATATGTTTAACACATTGTACTGAATGAATGAATGAATGAATTATTTTATGTAAGTGTCATGCCACCTTGTGGCCCATCCCTAATGGGATTATATGACACCTTTTCAGACAGTTACAATTTTCAAAATTGTTTCATACACAAATAAACAAATAAATATATATAAACAAATGCCGACCGAACAATACAATACAAAACAAAACATAAAGTACATACAGTATCCCCTACTGGCTGTACAATGCTTTTTTCCCTCAAGTCCCAAACTTTCTCCAAGTAGTTTGCCAGTTTAAATACATATTTTTCAAATAAGCAATTAATAAGTTGTACTAATGTGTTCTTTTAGGCAACCAACAACTACATGGACAAATATGTTTCTGATATCCCATACATCACTTACATAAGGATACCTGCCATGCCTGAAATTACAATGCCAGAGAAACTTTTCTTCAATGCGTAAGTAAAAATGTTTTGGTCCAAAAATATAAATTGACACATTTTATTAGCCAGCCACGAGAGTATGAATAAAGATGTGTTCATATAATGTTATATATATAATTATTTTTGGCAGTGAGGGCAAGGCTTCTTACAACTTCAACAATGAACGCTTCCTCATCGCCATCCCTCTTGGAGGAAAGTCAACAACAGCTGACCTGAACTTCCCACCTGCCCTGGCCACCCCAAGCCTGTCACTGCCCCAGTTTGGCCTGGAGGTTGCCTCCATTGAAATTCCCCTCCCAGAGCTGGTTGTCCCTGAGACCATTTCTGTTCCCCTCTTTGGAAAGGCTGAGGTTTCAGCTAAAGCAAGCACCAACCTGTATGAATTAGAGGTCTCTGCGGCTCTCGGAAAAGACGCTGATGAAACACCAAGCTACTCAGCCAAGTTTGAGATGGAGGGAACTTCCCCAGTAGACATCTTGTCCCTCAAGGTGGAAGGTAAAGATTTTCTTTAAGAATGATTCAAATCAGCAATAAAAGATAACTTAAAGCTTGATTTTCAGTTGTTGTCTGATGCTCACAAATGCACTGTATTCCCTGTTTCAGGCTCTGGATTGCTGGTTGGCACTCCAACTGATTCTCTCAAGGCCCACATGAAAGCTGCTGTGACCCATAAACTTCTTGAAGCCAGTGTGAGCATCATGGAAGTTGGAACCTTCACTGACAAAATCAGTGTCAAGTCCAGCAGCAAGATTGTAGCAACAAGTCCTCTTGGCCTGCTTATTGAGCTAGAACACACTGGCACAGTTGGCTTCAATGCTGAAGAACTTTCTGCTGATAGCAACCTTGAAGGATCCATCAAAGCTGGACCCATCTATGGCAACACCATTTCTACCCAGGCTTTCACCATCTTCCCATTCAGGCCAGAAGCAAAGATTGACTCCTCTCTGAAGATTGATACCACCATTCTTAAGGCTCAGAACACCATTGCAGCCACATTTGTCAATGGTGAGCTCAGTGTTGTGTCAAACACTAATGCTTTTGAGGACATCCTGACCCAAGCTGCAGAGCTCTCCTTCAAGGACAACAAACTGGCCCTGACATGCGATACCAATGCTATTGTACTTGGCATGAAGGCACGCAACCTGGCTGAGGCCTCTGCTGGCACAGATGAAGTCATCATCAAGATGGAGACCAGTGCTGACAACTCTGAAAACCGCATCTACTCCATGCTTACTGCCACTCTTGATGTCAATGGCCTGGTTCTAAGCAGTGATGCTAATGTGAAGCTCCTTGAGAATGAGGCTGTTCAGAAAACTACTCTGAAAATGAATAAGGACTTGGCTGAGCTGTCCATTATCAACAAGGCTGAACTGCCAAGTGACATCAAGGTCGATAATGCCAACACTCTGACCATCACTCTTTCTAGCCTTGACTTCGACACCAAGGCTGAGGCCATCGTCAGTGAGTATGCCACTTATACTCATGATATCACCATTGCCCTGAAGCCCTACACCGCTACTGCAAATGTGAATAACAACCTGAAAGTGCTGGCAGCCAATATCATCAATGAGGTCCAGTTGAAGGCAGAGCTTTACAAGATGGACCTGACTGGAAGCCTGAAAGCCACCTATGGTGAAGAGGAGATCAAGCACACTTATGAGATCAATTATGCTGACATGACTGCCAATGCTAAGTGCAGTACTACTGGAAAGGTCTTTGGAACCAACATGAACCAGAACACCGAGCTTGAAGTTGTTGGTCTTGCTGCCAGGCTCACCAATGATGCCCGCTTCAACTCTCAGCCCATGCGCTATGATCACACCATCCGCACTAGCATCATTCCTTTCGACTTCAACCTTGATGCCATGTTCAATGCTGATGGTGACCTGACCCTGTATGGCAAGCAGAGCGGCCAGCTCTATGGCAAGTTCCTCCTTAGGGCACAGCCCCTGGCTCTTGCCACCTCACATGAATGCAGAACTTCAGTGACCCAGCAGCTGGACAATGGATTTTCCCTTGAAACCACTGTTGACAACAAAGTGGATGCATTGCTGACTCCTCAGGAACAGAAGTTCACAATGATGCTGAAATCTAAGATGAACAGCCATGCAATGAACCAAGAAGTTAATGCCTACAACAATGCAGAGAGGCTTGGACTAGAGATGTCAAACACCCTCCTTACCAGCCTTCTCAACACAGATTCCAGTGAAAACCAGGAGTTTTCCATCTCTGGCTTCCTTAAATACGATAAGAGCACTGAGAGCCACATGATTATGTTGCCTTTCATTGAGAATTTCCCAGCTCTCCTTGAAGACATCAAGGTTGTGTTTGTGAGTATGGCAGAAGCACTGCAAAACTACATCAACAATGAAGACATAAAGGCTAAGATCGAGGCTATTCCTCAGTATGTGAGTGACTTTGTTTCCCAACTGCATATTGAAGACAAAGCAGCGCAGCTCAAGCAGACCCTGATTGATTACACCCAGGAATATGTTATCACCATTGAAGAACTGGAATCCTCCCTGATGAACCTTAAGGTTGTTGTTGAGAAAATCCTGGCCGAAGTTGCTTCCCGTGTGCAGGACATTATTTCTGCTACCAAGGAAATGATTGCAAGTGGCACCTTGTCCGAGAATGTCATCAAGAGACTGAACCAGGAGCTGAATACCTTCCTTGACGAGTATAATATCAGGGATATGATTGTTGCCGTGGTTGATGCCATTGAAGAGGTCATCAAACAGATTGACTTGCAGAAGCTAAGTGAAACTAGCCTTTCCTTCCTTCGTGATCTGGATATTCAGTTTGATGTCAAGGCTAAGCTAGAAATGGTTGTCAGCAAGCTGAAGGAGTTCATTGCCAGCTTTGACATTACTGAGTTTGCTGAACAGCTGAAAACTTACATTTCATCCCTCAACCTGGATGCCTACGTTCAAGAACTGATGGCACAGTTTCCAACAAACCTCTTTGGTACAACAGTTGAAACTCTCAAAGAATTGATCCAACAGTTTGACATCCTTGGAAAATTCAACACACTCATTGCTAGACTCAGAGAGTTGATTGTCAAGTTTGAAGTTGACCAGAAGGTTGAGGCCGTCTTGGAAAAGGTTGTGGAGCTCATCAAGCAGTTCAAGATTGATGAAACTGTCCAAGTTCTAGCTAACAACCTGAAGGCCATTGACATGCCTGGCAAGATCATGCAGGTACTGGAAAATGCCATCAACTATCTGAAGGCCACAGAAATTAAACAAGTGATTGAGCAAATTAATGTCTACCTTGACACCATCGTACAGCAGCTTAAATCTTTCAACTACAATGCTTTTGCTGATGAGGTCAACCAGATGATTTCTGCTTATTCCTCTCAAGTAAATGAGCTGATCAAGGCACTCGAAATCCCTCAGAAACTTGAAGCCATCAGAGAGTTTGTCAACTTTGCTTTGTCTACTGTCATGAACTACCTGGAGCAGCTGAACATGACATACCTCCCTGCCCTGCCTGTGATTTCACTCCCTGAGATCACCCTTCCAGAGTTTTCATTCCCTGTCATCCCTGCAGTTCCTGTTGAGAAGCTCATTGAGACTCTCCAGATCCCTGAGTTCAAGCTGCCAAACATCCCTACTGAGCTCTTGGTGCCAGGATTTGGAAAACTGTATGGTGAGATGAGAGTCAACTCCCCCATCTACAGTATCAGAAATGTTGCTGAGCTGCAGAGTGCTGTTGATGGTGAGAATGCTCCTCAGGTGACAGCATTCGTGACCTCCCAGGCAACATCTCCCAGCTTTGAGATTCTCAATTTCAACCTGGATTCTACAGCCCGCATTGCTGTCCCAGAGGCGCGCCATGTGATTGTTGCTGAGACCCTTAAGTTTACTCACTCTGTTCTTGAGCTTGAGCACCAGGCATCTGTAACTCTTAAGGACCTCTCAGCCCAGGCCTCAGCTAAGACCACAGTGAAGGCCACCACTTCACCTTACACTGCTGAGCTTGTGAATGAAGCCTTCTTTGCCACTGCAGGTGGTTTGTCTGGCACTATTGACACCACATACTCTCACATGCTTAACTTCCCAATCATTGGCATCACCAGTGAAACTTCTCTGACCCAAAAGGCTGTTGCACGCCAGGAGGGAACCACCATTACCCTGACTGTTGGAAATGAGGGCACTGCCAAGTTCAACTCTCATGATGGAGTCCACAAGAGTGACCTGCTCTTCACCATCAATCCCAACATTGCCAAGCTAACATTCACTAGCGATACCGACACAGCTCTTCTGAAGATGAAACAGACCCTGAACGCTGATTCTGTCACCCTCAGCTATTTCAAGTTTGATGCCCGCTCTGAGGCAGAGGGCCCAGCTGTCAAGAACAGCCTCCTGGTAGCATCTGGAAATGTCAACCTTTATGATATGAAGATTGAGCTGAAGGCAACCCATGACACAGAGCTGGTTGGCACACTCAGTGGAGTTCTGTCTAACGCAGTCAACATTGTCATCCGTCCCGTTGAGGTTGTCTTTGATTTCCAGAACAAGGGAAACACAGTGCTGGGATTCAATGATGCTCTGATTGCCAAAATTGATCTCCAGAATGATTACTCAGCTACCTTCAAATCTGACACCCAAAAGATCAAAACTGTTGCTCTGGCACGTCTCAATCAGTACAAACTGTCCTACAGCGTCACCATTGACAACAATGAGAAGGAGATTGGTATCTTTGCTGATGTAGATGGTGAGGCTAATCTTGACTTCCTTGCGACCCCCATCAGCATCCCTGAGCTCAATCTGCCAATTTACGACATACGCACCCCAGCCATCAGTGATCTGAACTTATATGAACTTACTGGTCTGAAGAACATCTTGACCACCACAGAGCAGCATGTTGATGTCGCTACCAAGATTGTGTACCAGAAGAGCACCTATGCCCCTCTTGTTGATGTGATGGGTCTGATCCAGATTCCCTCTGTAGGTAACCTGATCACAGAGCTGTCCTTTAAGTCTGCCATTATCAACCTGAATCTTAATGCTGGACTCTACAATGAGGAGGATCTTGTGTTCCGTCTGGGAGCAACAACTGCCTCTGTGTTTGAGAGCCTGAAGGCTAAGCTTGATGGCACCACCAGCCTGACCATCAGAAGAGGAATCAAGCTGGCAAACTCCCTGTCCCTTGAGAACCCCCATATTGAGGGTACCCATGACAGCACCATCAGTGTGAATCCTGAGACCTTTGAAGCTGCTGTCTCTGTAGCTACTGTAGGCAAGATTGCCCTGCCAATCCTCAACCTGGAAGCCAACCAAAACCTGGTTGCAGACACCAAGACCAAGGCAAATGCCGTCTCCACCTTGAAGCTGAAGGGTGATTTCAATGTGCCCATCATCAAGGCTGTTGGAAAGGCAGAGGCAGAGCAGAGCCTGAAGCTGGAGGGAACATTTGAGGATGTTTCTATGGAAACAACCACCATGGCAAATATTGAGGGCACAGTGTTTGAGGAATATCCACTTTTGGTAGCACTTAACAATGAGGCTAATCTGTACCTAAATGCTGATGGCCTGCGCTCCACAATCAAGGTTCTTGGTAACACCAGATTCAACCAGGGGGACATCAAGCTCCTGGAGATGGATCTGGATGAAAGCCTAGCTATTGAGGCCTCCCTTAGCCGTGTGTATGCAGTGCTGAAGATTGCCAGCAACAACGAGGCAAATGTCATTGACTTCAACACCAAGGGAAAGCATATTGTCCAAGCTACAGTGGACCTTGCACCTACCTCTTCCTTGACCGCTGATATTGAGATTGACATGTCTCAACCAAGCAGCCTGGGTGAACTCACCATCTTTGAGAAGACCATTGTTGAGCTGACAGCCCCAAAGCAGAAAATCTCTGCCAATGCCAAGATTGTAACTCCAGTGTACACCACAAGCCTAGCAGCTGAGTTGGAGGGTGATGCCCCTGTCTTCAAAGTGACATTCAAGTCCACTGCTACCTCAGTCTTTGTCATCTTGGATTATGACCTTGATTGTGAGTGCCTTTTTTGTCTTCATAAAACTAGATGTGACTGCTATGTTGTATTAAATACATACATATTACTTAGTATTTCAAATGTAATTGCTAATTGTAAAACATTTTGCTTCCAAAGCTGCCATCACAGTAAGCTATGAAAATGATGGCTTGAGCCTGACTGGCAATGCTGTGTTGACCCATGCTGACCTGACCATGGACATTCAGCATGTCCTGTCCTACTCTCTGAGGTACCCACTTTTGTCTGATGCGTTTTGTCTGATTTAGAAGTAGTTGACAATTTCAGTTGTTCCTAGACAATTCAAACACTGACACATTGTTTCCCACAAGGTAAATATTCCATACTTGTTCTTACTTAAGTGTTTTAGCATTCATTATGGATAGCTTGTCCTTTAATATAGAATGTTTCTAATGGCCATTTCTATATTCAGTGACTCCCGCCTCACCTTGAACATGGACATCACCAGCCCCACCTTCACTGATGCAAGCTTCCGCTATGCTGCCCTCACAGATGGTATTAGTGCCTCTGTCTCCACCCCATCAGCTGGCTTCCTTGGTCTTAAGTTCCAGGGCAGAGTGCCATCTCAGATGAATGCCAGACTTTATGGTCGTTATGCTGTGAGTATATCATGTTTATAATTTGTCTGAATAATGAAACAAATTGCCATGATATTTGCATCACTTACCTCTGCATACCAAGATTGTAAAGCAAGGCTAATGCATTCAATGTATTTGTCTTTTCGCCAGTCTGCTCCTGAGGATGATGTGGACATCTTCATCATTAGAGCTTCTGCAAAGGATGGCGATAAGACGAATTTGAATGTTGCCTTCAACATGGAGGCCCCTGAAATCATGATCAACGGACTAAAGGAGAGGCTTCCTGCCATCGTCTCTACCCTGAACGACTTTGGTGAGAAGTATCAGCTCATTGGACACGTCAGCGGTCTGAAGAGTGCCATCGTCAATCTGGTTGAGGAGACTTACACCACCGTCAACAACCAGGCCCCAGAGCTCAGCCAGCTGTCCATTCTCTTCAGAAACACGGTTGTTCAATACCAGAAGACTGTCCAGGTCTTCCTGGATACTGCTGTCAAATTCCTGAGGGAAACCCAGTTCAAGCTGCCTGGCTCTGATGAGATGACCACTCTCCCCGAGGTCCTCAAGAAACTGACCAGCACCTTTGCCACTGTATTAGAGAAGGCCATCCAGATGATGCTTGTTAATGCTGAGCTCACTTTCAACGCCATGGTCGACATGTTGAGCAACATTCAGGTCACCATGCCCATCGGTGATGTCATGTCCGGAGCCCAGATGATCGACCGGCTTAGAGATACAGTGAAGGCCCTCCTTAACCAGGTTGTGGATCTCGTTAAGAACATGGAGAGCCTGGACATGATCTTGGAGAAGCTGGGCGAGACCCTGAAGGCCATCGTTGACAAAGCTCAGGAGTTTGTTGATAACAGCCTGAAGTCTGACACCCTTGATGCAATTGCCATCTACATCAATGCTTTCTATGGCAACCTTGTCACTCTGCTGAAGAAGGTCATGGATCAGGCCAACAACGTTGTGGATATGGAGCATTTGAATGGCACCATTGATTACCTCATGGAGGTCGTTAGATCTGTGGTGAGCCTGTTAAGCAACACCGTCTCTGAATTCCTGCAGCAGGCTCCCGCTGCGTTCCAGGAGTACGTGAAGGTTGAAGGAGGAAGGCTCGAGATCGACCTTCCATTCTACCTCCTTCAGTGAGCAAATATCACAGACTAAAACCCTTCCTTCTAGCAAGAATGTTGGACATTTACAGAAGCTGTATTTAAAAATATGCATTGCACTTGTGTTTCAATTTAACAACCGGTACTGTATCCACAGTCCCACTTACTGTATCTACCGTTCTGCAATATGAGTATGAAATAAAATCTGTTTACTATTTAATATTGTGTGGCTCTTTTATTGTCATCCAAAGGTCTTCAGTATTGAATCAGACTATCTAAATGTTGCGTAGTTTGAGCCAGATATAGCTTTCTTGTGTTTCTGTACATCTGTGCTATAACACTGCTTGTCTAAACACGATTACATATGAACAAAAGCAAATGTATACTGGCTTTAACCTATATTTTGTATCTAACTTTTAAAAAGAGCATTCACTCACATTACTTGCCCTCCTCACTTAACTGCATACTGTAGTACGTAATGCTTTGCTGTGCAATATGTGAACATTACACTGTCCTCATTGCCTACTATAGTTTACACAGTAGGGGGCAGGATCAACCACCTATAGTTTACACAATAGGGGGCGGGATCAACCACCTATTGTAACGGTGTGGACAGTGTCATGGTATCTGTCCAACGGCTCTTTAATCCGAAGCACCATTGGCACGACAGCACACATTATTACTAATATAAGCCTAAAGCCTAACCTTAAATTCACACCAACCTAACATTTTTCTGACTATTGGTGTTTCGGAATAATGGGATGTTGGACCAAACTGCAGGCGGGCCCCTGAATTGCCCACTTTTGAAACGGCTCCATTTCTGGAAGAGAATGTGCCATTAATTTACTCGATACATATTAGAAAATCCTTCTGTATATACAGCTTTAAGCTTTGAACCAAGCCAACCAACTATGAGATAATAAAATATTTGATTATTGAAAACCAGATTAAAATAATTGAAAACAGTATATAGGAACTACTCATCCCCTAAACCATTGTATAAACCATACCTTTCCATAACAATATTTCAATTGGCTTCTTCTTAAATGTAATCATTGTCATTATTATATTGTTGGTGTCAACTACAATATACTTTTAGTTGACTTGTAGTGATTTGTGACAATGATGTACAACCATTCTTTCAGGCTAGGGGTAGGCAACCTTAGGCACGGGTGGCACCATTGGCACGGGGGAGGGGGTAATCACTGGCACACTGGCATAAGTGTGAGAGAGAGGATTTTTCTTTTTAAATAATTTTTAAAAAATGTAGTCAATTTAATTAAGTCCCCTCGCATCTGTATGCATGCATATTACT
Source organism: Gymnoscopelus braueri (assembly GCF_963280865.1). NCBI lineage: Eukaryota > Metazoa > Chordata > Actinopteri > Myctophiformes > Myctophidae > Gymnoscopelus > Gymnoscopelus braueri. The sequence continues at coordinate 24,578,359 of NC_137616.1, read as the reverse complement.
GCCCGCAGCCTATGTTATTTAGTTTTGTGTAGCCTACAAGTTGGACCATATGTGGCCAAGTCACACACCAGATCGTAATGATTGCACTCAGTTCTGGCACAACGATGGCAATGGCAAAAAACGCGGCAAAGCTAAAATAGACTCTTGGGCATTCCAGCCCTCATGGACAGACAAATATAGTTTTGTTTGCTGAACATCCAGTGTTAAAGGTATAATGACATTCATTTTCACTTTTTTTATTTTCAATGTTTTATTTGGGGTTTTATGACCTCAATTACACCCAAAAAAACTGAACTTAAAACATTCAGTGGATTTTCTGTGGTCTGGGGTTTTCTGAATAATTAGGCTGAAAAGTAATCTGAGCTTGGCCCTTCGACAGTGAGGTCACTGTCGAATAATCCCGCCCACTCTCCTCCTCGCCCCTCCCCTCCCCTATCCTTTCCTTTGGGGGGGGCGGAGCAGAGGCGATGATTGACAGGCAAAATCCCTCACCAGCGACACCCGCAGGCAAAGATTTCTTTTTTCATTGCAGTTGAAAAGGCTTTAGAAATGTGAGAGAAAAACACCTGCCATTGATCACTGGAATGGAATTTTCACTTAAAACTTTTTGTACACTTTTGAAGGACCAGGACAAAGACTTTGAATGTGGTGTAAAAGTGAATGTCATTAAACCTTTAAGAGCCACTTTGAGACTAAACTTGAGGAGTCTTTCAAAGTCAAATAAGATCAAGCAGAGAAGGCCGAATCAATCAAATGTGATGTGTCCACGTATGCAAACTCTGATTGATGCATAATTCAATTAAATCTTTATTTCAGACCCAGGAAGATCCATATCACAATTAAAAAACAACAAAACAGAAAGGAAAATACAAATAAAATACAAAAAACCCAGATTGTTCAGTTTTGTGTTTTATGTGCGCCAATGGTTCCACAGTCTAGAGGAGAACCTGACAGAACTGTGTGTATTGTCCGTTATTGACAGCAAAAGTAATTTACTGACACAGATGCCCTACCCACATAAACCTATACATGAGGTTTTGTAGCACAGCAGAGCAGGTACCCCAACACTAACAAGCATCTGGCTTGCACTGGAGCTTTTTGGAGCTCTCAGCAGCAGCCTCATGCAGTCATTATAAACCACTGTGAGTTGTCTGATGCCGTCTTGTCTGTATCATAGACTGTGGGGTCTGTAGCGACACCAAAGGTGGGCACTATACAGTGTTGTACAAAAGGTGTAACTCCCTCCAAGCACAGACAGACACAAGTGGTTTCCTTGCTACTGATTTATTGGAAGGCGACTTCAAATCCCTCCAAATCCACCGTGAAAACTAAACAATAAACATAAAATAAGAATGTTACAAAAATATTATATATATATATATATATATATATATATATATATATATATATATATATATATATATATATATATATATATATATATGTAAAATAGACATTTACCAGAGTAAAATACAGACAGTACAAGCAAAATATAGACAAACAAATACCTCATTGGCTGCATGCTACACAAAAAGGGAGTACTCTAGAAAGTGTCTCTTGTGACCAACACAGAATGACATTGACACTTCAAAATAAAAGCATGACTACAACTTGACTCAAAAGACATGAAATATACATAAATGTGACTTAGAATACTTCTTAATTATGAACTTGGACTTTAGACAAATAACAAATTATTATATGACTTATAATGACAGCAGTTACAAAAGGATCTAATTCCTGTTCTCCCTGTACTTTTATTATGTAGTGTTGTCCTAGTGTTTTCCTGTTGTGCCTTGTTGCCGCTTCCTGTCTTGTCTCACCTGTATGTAATTGCATTTGTAGTTCACCTGTGTCCTGTTCAGTCTCAGCCATTCATGTGTTGATTGTAGTGTTGTTTCACCTGTGTCTAGTCTTTGTGTATTTAAGCCTCCCTGTGTCCGTTGTTACATTGTTCGATTGTAGTTGTTGTCATGGTATGTCATGCCCTTGTACGTCCTAGTTTGTTGCCAGCCTATATCTTGAGTTTGATAATAAATGTTCTGACTGTCAGTACTGCCTCGTGTTCTGCATTTGGGTCCTACCAATACCTATTTGTGACAGGAAGTAAGTAATGGGGCTAGCACTTAGCGCATAGCAGTGGGGGCACCCCTCCATTCCTAAACCCCCCCACTCCTACACCCCCCCATTCCGAAACCCCCCCCCCCCCACTCCTACACCCCCCCCACTCCGATTTTTTTTTTCGGAATGGGGGGGTGTAGGAGTGGGGGGGTTTTGAAAACTTGGAGTAAACCCTGCCATTCCGAAAAATAGATATAACTCCTATCTATCTAACTTTTTTTTTTTTTTTTTTTGTGGGGGGGGTTGTATATGGGGCACCCCCCACCACCCCCCCCCCCCCCCCCCACAAAAAAAAGTTGTGGACTACAGTTGGTTTGCTTCCACAATCCATAATGATGCATAGATATAAATCCTATCTATCTATTATTTTATTTTTTGCTGGGGGTTGCATATGGGGCACCCCCCCCCCCCCCACACACACACACACAAACAAACAAAAAAAGTTTTTTTTATTTTTTTATTAAAAAAATAATTTGTGGACTGAAGTTGGTTTGCTTCCACAATCCATAATGATGCATTTTCGAACTAAATTAATTAGGCTATCTGCACTTCCACCATGGACAGACAGCTAAAACAACTCACTCACATGATTCACTTGAGCTGAGCCCTGATTCAATCAGATCTACATCCTCTTCTTGCATGAAATTCTTGGACGTCGGCCAGCCAGAGGTGGGCCCCGGACTGGGATGCGAGTCAAAAAATATAAAAAAAAAATTAATAATAATAATATTATTTTTTTATTTTTTATTATATATTTTTTGTGGGGGCCCCCTGAGGTTGGGGGCCCGTTTCAATTGAAACGGGTGAAACATAGGAAAGGCCGCCACTCTATCTATCAGTCATTTTCTCCCCATAACAACCCGCCGACGTAGTCGATCCTTCATGGCACCAACGTCAATTTCCGATCCATCGACCATATCTGCAGTCTTCTGGCGCGGCTGTTCTAAATCTATATCTAAATATCTATCTATCTATCTATCAAACTATCTATCTCCAGCAATGTACCGCTCAACAACATGTTGTTCAACAAATAGCAGATCTACAAGCTCACAACAACTGTTATTGTGAGCTTGTAGATCTGCTATTTTCAAATAGCGTATGTATAAAATATGTCTGAATTGGTTAGTGATTCATATATATCTGCCATGTGTAGGATTATTATAATTATTATTATTATATTACAATTAAAGTAAGCGCATCGGTTAGTGTGATTGAGTGCGCTTCCACGGCGTCTGTCTGTCTGTCTGTCTGTCTGTCTGTCTGTCTATCTGTCTATCTATCTGTCTATCTGTCTATCTGTCTATCTATCTATGTATGTATCTATCTATGTATCTTGTAGATCGATCTGTCTACAAGCTCGGTTATTGTGAGCTTGTAGATCTGCTATTTTCAAATAGCGTATGTATAAAATAGGTCTGAAGTGGTTAGTGTATGGTTCATAATATAATAATTTATATCAGACAGACAGACACACAGACAGACAGACAGACTGGTTCAGTCCATTAATGTTGTATTCAGAATTTAAAAAAAAATATTATTATTATTATTATTATTACCCTTATTATTATTATTATTATTATTATTATTACTACTACTATTACGCTATTATTATTATTATTATTATTACATTAATGTTGATGTTCTGTCACAGCTCACTGTTGCGCGCACGTTGATTGACGGGTCAGTAATCACGTAGGCCTACTCAGAGACGCTCACATGCTCAGGTTTCTCAGATGTTTTGTCGTTAAATAACCCACTTGTCTCAGGGGCACGGTGGCGCAGTCGGTAGCGCTGTCGCCTCACAGCTAGAAGGTCCTGGGTTAATTTCCCGCAGGGGACGCTGTGGGCGCTGGGGGCGTGTTCTATCCTCCGCGTCATCAGTGCCCATACCCTAGGTGGGGTTGGCGAAAGGGCCTTTCTGTGTGGAGTTTGCATGTTCTCCCTGTGTGTCCTAGGGTAGGTGCCCTCACAAAAACATGCAGTAATCCTGGTCACTATACTGCCTCCCCCTGGCCAGCCGGGGCGCCTGATGGAGGGGAAGGGAACTGGTTGGAATAACGTGTTCCTTCCACGCGCTACGTCCAACCAGGGAAACTCTCCCCTGTCAGGTGATGAGAAGGTCAGTTGGCTGGTAAAAGTACCAATACTGCAATGTAGAAATAGGCCTACTCTGTAACATGTAAAAGTCAAGAATTTCAATTTTAGTAAAAGTATTCTACAAAGCCCAAGTATTGGTATCAAAATGTACTTAAAATACCAAAAGTAAAAGTACTCGTTATGCAGAAGGTCCCATTTCACAAGTTTTCAAATGTATAAAAATCCTTTGAATAACAGATCTACAAGCTCACACAATACAATTATTTATTTGATTTATTTGACGCAGAGAGAGAGTGTGTGAGAGAGAGAGAGAGAGAGCGCGAGATTTGTGAAGCTGTTGCATTTGACCAATGAAATGAATGAACCTCTGGATACCTCCGTTTGAAGATCGCGCAAGAATGAACAGCTAAACTGTTGATAAATAGATAGATAGATAGATAGATAGATAGATAGATTTAAATTGTAGGCTGTGTGGAAATAACTGCAGTGTGTATGTAGTAACGGTAACAGCCAGAATAGGTGGACACCAACAGCCGCGCCAGAAGACTGCAGATATATGGTCGATGGATCGGAAATTGACGTTGGTGCCATGAAGCCCCATACCATGAAGTCCCATACCGACCCGCCGACGTAGAATTAATTCATGACTGATAGATAGAGTGGCGGCCTTTCCTATGTTTCACCCGTTTCAATTGAAACGGGCCCCCAACCTCAGGGGGCCCCCACAAAAAAATTATAATAAAAAATAAAAGAATATTATTATTATTATTATTTTTTTATATTTTTTGACTCGCATCCCAGTCCGGGGCCCGCCTCTGGCTGGCCGACGTCCAAGAATTTCATGCAAGAAGAGGATGTAGATCTGATTGAATCAGGGCTCAGCTCAAGTGAATCATGTGAGTGAGTTGTTTTAGCTGTCTGTCCATGGTGGAAGTGCAGATAGCCTAATTAATTTAGTTCGAAAATGCATCATTATGGATTGTGGAAGCAAACCAACTTCAGTCCACAAATTATTTATTTTTTTAAAAAGAAAAAAAAAACTTTAAAAAAAAAAATATATATATACATTTTTTATTTATTTTTTTGTGCAGGGGGGTGCCCCATATGCACCCCCCCCCCCCCCCCCCCCCCCGCAACAAAAAAAAGATAGATAGGATTTATATCTATGCATCATTATGGATTGTGGAAGCAAACCGGGCTGGGGGCAGCAAGAATGTAGACTTCTTTTTCATGTGATAATGTGGCGTCTGAGGTGAAGGCTTATGTGTGACTATTGTCTTGAGGTGATAATGACCACTGGCTGTTGGAGTTTAGAAGTAATTCACACATTAACTACTAAACAATAGAGTGGTTATTTCATTCGGCGACCACGTGCGCACGTACAGTACATACATACATGCACCACCAGATAGGTTAAAAGTAACAAAATCTTAGCTTACTGTGTCAATGTGATGTATATTTACAACAACTGCTTGAATAAAGTAACTCCATTGCAAAATAAAAAAAAGAAACTAAACCATGTGCAATGCACGGTAAAGTCAATGGTGTGAAGGTAGTTTTTACCAGCTTGCTTGAAGAGCTAGCTGGTTTTTATTCAGTTGGTGCAACTGGTCAACACATATTGATCATTGGCTGTTCTTTAAGCCAATGGGGAAACTTTCCCATACTCTGAACGTTGGTGTTGCGTCATCACATTCTCTCAGGTCATGGCATCAATTCCAGCAGAGTTTGGGGATAGCAGTTAGCACAGCGGTTCCCAAACATTTTTGACCGTGCACCCCCTGTTACCTCCCGACCTAGCTGATGCACCCCCCAATGCCCAACATAAAAAAAGGCAACAGTCTATTCATAGCCGCACTAAAGGCATCAGTCTTAATCCAATAAGAACACATACCAAAGTGCAGTAGGCCTCTCACATTCACAAAAATTGGGAGAATAATAATATGAAACCAAGTAAACATTATGTTCGCCTTAGCGAGCCCACAAATAACTAGCTATCAATCGGCAGCAGTGAGCAGTCACCACATGAAAGAACAAAATGAGAATGACATGTATACGCTCAGAAACAGATTGGCCAAAAAACGAAAAACTTTCAAGGATTTTCAAGTGCAGTGCAGGAGGTTTGGCCTGCAGAAAGAGAGAGCGAGGGGGCTGAGAGAGAGGGAGAGAGAGAGGGAGGAAGGGAGAGAGATAAAGAAAGGTGTGATTATTCTAGTAGGTCTGAGATTAATCATAATTTATTTTTTTAATTTCTTTTGCTTGGGTTTGTGTTGTTTTCTCTGTTATGTGGAGTCATGTTCTACCTGCGTTTCATTTAAAATGAATATATTAAAACCAGCAGTTACCTTGTAGTAATAATAATATTGATGGTTAATTACTTACCCACGTTAATGCGACAGGTGGGCCTGCATCTGTGCACAAAGCTCTGCGAAGTTTGGTGCAATTGAAGAAGTTTAATGCGCAAGTCCTTCTCGACATCCTCCAGTCTTTTTTTTTATCCCACGATTTTGTAACCCATTTTTTCACCCAGTGCCAATTGCCTATGTAATCCTGGGCGCTACTCTCCCTCTGCCAGCCTAGGGAGAGCCCAGACTGAGCTCATGCCTCCTTCAATGCATGAGGAGTGAGCCGGCCGCTTCTTATCACCTGACAGGGGGAGTTTCCCCGATTGGACGTAGCGCGTGGAAGGAACACGTTATTCAAACCAGTTCCTTTCCCCTCCATTAGGCGCCCCGGCTGACCAGGAGGAGGCAGTATAGAGACCAGGATTACTGCATGTTTTTTGTGAGGGTACCTACACTAGGGGACACAGGGAGAACATACAAACTCCACACAGAGAGGCCCTTTCGCCAACCCCACCTAGGGTATGGGCACTGATGACGCGGAGGAGAAGACACGCCCACAGCGTCCCCGGCGGGAATTGAACCCAGGGACTTCTAGCTGTGAGGCGACAGCGCTAACATCCTCCAGTCTTTGGCGATATTTTGTCTTCACAGCTGTGAGAGCAGAGAATCCAGCCTCGCATAGATAGGTTGTGGAAAAGGGCATTAAAACCCTCAAGGCTTGCTTTGCCAGGTCGGGGTATGCTGTCATTGCCTTGGTCCAAAAGTCCACAAGTGACTTTCGTTTGAACCACAGCAGCAGCGCTCCATCAGATGACAGGTCAATCAGCTGTTCTTGCTGTTGTAGTGACAATTGTGGGACAGGAGGGGAAACTGCAAATGGGTTGCGAATCCACGTCTGAGATGCATCCATAGGTGTGAAATATTTCCGTAACTGCTCAGCGAGTTGGTTGAGATGTTCTGTTATTAGCGCTTTTACAGGTTCACCCATGACAACTTCATTTCCCTCCAAGAATGCATGAAGTGAAGGGAAACACAGGAGAATAGGCTATTCCCACTCACACAGCAAGCCCAGAACCGTAGCTTCTTTATCATGGCCTCTATCTTGTCGTGTGTGTTGAACAATGTAACACTGACTCCCTGCAAACCTAAATTCAGTTCATTCAGAACTAAAAATATGTCAGCCAGAAGGCAAGATTCTGCAGAAAATCCTCGTCATGCAGTTTGGAGGCCAAATTTCATTCATTCATTCATTCAACCTTTATTTATTTTCTCTGGGATACATTGAGGGCAGAGCCCTCAATTTCAATGATGCCGAGATTACAAGCATAGTACAACAGTGTAAATAATAATGATGAATAAAAAACAACAGGATAAACAAGTTATAAATGTGAAAACAACAAAACAACAGAATTTAAAAAATGAAAACGGTTTGTCTTCAAAGAATTGTTGAAGTTCATGTCGCAGTTCAAAGAGCCCTGTCAAGACTTTGCCTCGCGACAACCACCGCACCTCAATGTGCAAAAGCAATGCTTTATGTTTGCTTCCCATTTCATTGCACAACACAGTAAACAGCCTTGAATTTAGCAGACGAGCTTTGATGAAATTAACTAGTTTCACGGAATCATGGAGGACTGAAAGTAGATCAGCTGGCATGTTTTTGGCAGCGAGGGCCTCCCTGTGAACACTGCAGTGTAACCAGAGAACGGATGGACAGACTTTCCTGATGTGAGCTATAAGCCCTGTATGCTTCCCTGTCATCGACTTTGCCCCATCGGTGCCTATTCCAACACGTGTCCAGTCGATTCCAGTGTACGTCATAAAGGCATTAATCAAATTAAAGGTTTCTTCTCCTGTTGTTAGGGTAACAGGGGCCGACAGAACAAAATATCCTCCTTCACCATTCCTTCAAAAAGGGAACGAATGTACACCAACATTAGCCAGATTTGCCACATCTGTGGAATCATCTACTTGGAGAGACTAAAACTCACTGTTCTTCATGCGACTGACTAATGTAGCCAGGATGTTTTCGGACATCACATCGATGCGTCGTGACACAGTGTTGTTGGACACCGGGATCATGTCCAATCTTTTTGCTTCTTTCTCTCCAATCATACATTCAACCATATATTTGGCAACTGGCAGGCACACGTCTTCAAGTGTGTGAGGTAGCCCCTTTTTAACAATTCTGTAACTGGCAAGATAAGAAGCTTTTAGTGCCTTTTTGGTAGAGCCACCACATGAATGAAACTGCAGTTTTTTTGGCTGACTTTCAACTCCTCCAATTTTGATATGCAAGGGGTTCTTTAGTTACTTCGGCATTCCTGGTTAAGTGGCAACGTAGATATGAGGGCTTCATGCTGATGTTAGATAGGAATAGGGTGACCGTATCCTCTTTTACCCGGACATGTCCTCTTTTGGGGGGCTGTCCGGTCTGTCAGGGGGGGGGGTTTATAAAATCCTTCAAATGTCCGGGGTTTTGAGAGTTTGGGTACCGTGTACTCACTGTACTGTATCTGTGTATCAGTAGGGGGGGGGGGCGTATCTTAGCAACGATGAAACTAACTCTCATTGGTCGTGTCATGAGTAAATGAGCCAAGCTGCTGAGCAAACTTCGAGACGCCAGGATCCTAGCGTTGCCATGTCTGCTTATTTACCTCAACTTCTGGACAAGATTTGGCTTGTTTTTCTTGTTTGTTTTTGGAGGTATGTTTCCTTATTTCTCTCACGAGACTTGGCAACACTGCTGACAGGCTGAGACACACTCTCACACACACACACACACACACACACACACACACACACTGGACAGCACATACATCGCGCTGCCTGTCATTCATTGAAAAAACCTCTGAGATCTACACTTCATGGAGTACATTTTTTGTACCGAATTAACCGAATTAAGGTAACAAAAAAAACTAAAAAGTAACAAACCCGAAGAAAAAAAAACGAGCGCGCATGCATGCGTGAAGTGTCCTCTTTTTGGGAATTCAGAATATGGTCACCCTAGATAGGAAGTCACCGCACATCACACACTGGGGATCTGGGTGATCCACATCACCAATCCAAGTGAAGCCCAGACACAGATACTTTTCATCATATTTCCTTTTTCTTATTCCAGTCTCGTCTCTTTTATCCCGTTTTATTGATGGAGGGCCTGGCTGTTGTGTCTGTGCCCTCACATGCCCTTCTCAGTTTCCCCGTGTCACTGTCATTGTCACTCTCTGTCTCCACTCCAACGCTGCTCTCAGCTTCTCTCGGCTCTAATTCCTCCTGTCCTCTTTCATTACTTTAATTAACTTTAGATTCACCACGTCCACCTGACAGTTTCCCTGTTTTTAGCCAGTTCTGCATGTTTGCATATAATGCTACGCTGTCACAATAATTGCGTGCCGGACCCGGTCGCACGCCTGTGGACTTTTGGCAGGAAGTCAAGTGCATTTTGGGTACATGATGCATCTTTTTGGACGGCAAGCGCAAGCGGCCGTCCTAGTGAACAGATATCAGGCATCTGACCAAAAGGGGGAGTTAACCTCCGAAGCTATTTAAAGAGAGGCGGGCGTCGGTGAAAAAGGGGCGGGGTTTGGTAAGGAATGCTCTCTTTGTGGGAAAAAGGGGGCGGGTTTGCTAAAAAAGGGTCCGGAACGCGTCATCATTGCTTGTTTGCCACCGATTGGTTGCTGCAACATGGATTCATGCAGGGAGACGCCGCCTCTTTGCTCCGAAAAATTTTGAACCGCTGCCATTGTTGTCACAGGCACTGTGGAGAAGTAGACAGACTATGGAGGCATCAGAATTTTTTTATTAAATTATAGAATGCACCAAAACATTAATAAGTGTCTACTTGAATCTATCTAAGCCACAATAAAGTCCCGATTTTATTTTTTATATGTTTTGGACATATTTAGCATAGTTTCAGGTGATTTTCTGTGATCCTGTGTTCATTTAAGAGCATTGAAATGTCACTGAATTACAGAATGTACCTAAAACATTTAAGTGTCCAATAAATATAAAGGTAATTTAGATAAAGGTCCAACTTTATTTTTGATATTTTTTGGGGGTTTATTTAGCATAGTTTTAGATGATATTCTGTGCACATTTTCTTCATTTAAGCACCACTGAGCTCCCCATGCCGTCTCACTCTCTCTCTCTCTCTCTCTCTCTCTCTGTACAGCGTAGCCTAACAGTCAGTGTTGGGACGTAACGCGTTACAAGTAACGCGTTACTGTAACGCCGTTATTTTTTTCAGTAACTAGTACTCTAACGCATTCTTTTTTTAATCCAGTAACTCAGTTACCGTTACTACATGGTGCGTTACTCCGTTATTTTTTATATAGTATTTATATATACAGCGAGGCGAACAGTGACTGAGAATTGTACTTAAGTAGAGTACTTGAGTAAATGTACTTATTTACTTTACACCAGTCTGTGTTGCGGAGACCCGCTGTGATCGGCTTTGCAAGCTCTCTCTCTCTCGCTCTCTCGCTCTCTCTCGCTCTTTCTTTCTCTCTCTCTTAACAGCGTGTGTGTGTTTCTGGGACTAGTAGTAGGAATACCACGATAACGCAATGGTGATTATGAACCACGTACCCAAACCCGTTAAAGGCTGCTTTTCCCAAGCTGAAATCTGCACTTAAACTGCAAGGCTGCAATGTCAGGAAAGTTACATGACTCACTCGCCCAGGTGGTGTCAATAATAGGCTACTAATCACCGTAATCGTAACAAAATTCAGAATCACAGCGCTGCCTGTTTCGGATTCCGCACGTTAAAGTATATTAATTCATTTGTTCGTCTATTTATTAACTGCGTCTGCTACTGCAGTCCGGTATCAAGAAGACTCACTCCAAAACCAACTCACCCCATTGCTAGGAAAACTCACTCCGGAAAACTCACCCCACAGGGTAGGAAAACTCACCCCCAAGATTTTCGGGGGTAGGAAAACTCACCCCAGGACCTGAGAAAACTCACTCCGGAAAACTCACCCCAATGGTTTTTAACTTTGTGAGCTTTCCATTTTCACAGAATGCTTGGGGTAAAACTTTTTCAGTCATCCGCGGACTTCTTTTTTTCGCCGATAAAGTATAGTTTTGGACCATGACGGAGGCGCGCCGACTCAGCAGACCTTGAGGCTGAGGAGTTGCGCCCGAGCGCCTCCAGGCGCGAGTGCCCGCAACGACCAGCCGATGGTCTGCTAGTCGAATCAGCGCCGTCCGAGTTATGTACCGATAGGGACAGAATAGTAAATATTTTTGGTGGGGACTGCGTTTGCCCCACTGACTGCGTTTGCCCCAACTGCCACTCAAAGTGACTACTGGCCAATCACAGTGCGTCTCCCCCGGGGTGAGTTTTCCAACCCCCGGGGTGAGTTTTCCTACCCCCGGGGTGAGTGTTCCGGAGTGAGTTTTCTCAGGTCCTGGGGTGAGTTTACCCACCCCCCGGGGTGAGTGTTCCTAGCTCCGGGGTGAGTTTTCCTTTTTGAGTTGGGGTGAGTTGGTTTTGGAGTGAGTCTTCTTGTATTCCAATCTAGACGTGGTGGTGTCTCTGCTGGCGTTCGGTTCGTAACCCAACGTGTGTTACCACAAAGAGAAGAGGAAGATTCTCACCACAGAGGGATGCAACGCTTTGATCCACAAATCCTCCGTCAACTGTCCCTTCAGCTCCCATGAGTCCTTACTTTGTCCAGTGAGAAGGTATGGAGGCATGGGTTGGTGGGTGTGTGGAGGGAGGGAGGGAGGAATGGATGGGTGGATATTATATATATATATTTTTAAATAAGTGCTATTGAACACTCTCGTCGTCTGTGTGTGGGCTTTACAAATATTGAACCAATGAAAAGTATAAAAAAGTGCTTCTGACTAAACCTGCTAACTCCATTGGATCCTCAAAAACTCCAACTTCGGAGATGTCGTTTTTACCATCATTGATTAGAATGACAAAGTCAGACGTAAAACTTTAAGGACCACATTAATGGTCAAAAACCCACTTGAGCTTTATATTACTAAAGTGATGATAATATAAGGACACATTCGAGTATCATGTATAAAGTCACCATGCCAACTTTGATGAGGCAGTATTGTGTCGTTTTATTTTCATTTCCTGAAAAGTTAATCTGCCTGACAGCAAAGATATAATATTGTATGTAACTCCAACTTCTACCTGCCTCTGAGAACTTTCAAATGCACATTATTCTATGACAAGTTGAGACACAAATTAGAATGCCACCAAGATGAATCCCTCCACTAAATGACATTGAGTTCTATAGCTGTGTTTGGAATGCATGCAATGTATGTAATATCTATGCCAGCCTGTGGACATTTTTATTTGCTATACACAGACTGTGTGAGCACTCAGGTCATGACAGTGTGAGAATATAAAATGTGAGCTTTGGCTTTAAATTGCCACTGCAGTCGTACAGAAGAAATTAAACAACAGCATTTCTAAAATTGTACAGTGTATGCCAGCTTCAAGGAATGACTCTGACTGTGTAAATGTTTAAATCTGACTCCAGATCAGAACCAGGGCCATCTCAGCTAAAGGAATGACATTGTTCAGTCCTCTACAGCTGCTGCTGTTCGCCTCCAAGAAGATCATGTCCAATGGAGATGTGGTGGAACTGGATGACTGGTGAGATAATAATAATAAGGAATTGCTTTTTTATAGCGCTTTTCTACCCAAGTACTCAAAGCGCTCCACAATGGTTAATTCATTCATACATTGGGAGGTGAAGCGGCGAGCAGCCGACGCCAGCATCCTCACTTCCCACAGTCATACACCAATGGTGGCAAGCTAGCGCCGACCAACTCATTGGAGTTAATTTAGGGTTCACATTTATCAACAGAGCGTAAAAACCGGCTTATATTTTTCCATATATTCGGCCGTACACCAACGTCGAAGTCACATTTATCAAAGGATCCTATACAGCCAATTCTAGAGTACACCAGGTCGGAGCTTTGATAAATCTCACGTCTGAAAACGAGCGTCATTTAAATAACACGCCCTTAAATATTCACAAAACGCCCCGACTTCACGACATGAAGAACCAGAATACGACCCAAAAAAAGCATGAAAAGCCAATAATAAAGAGTTTCCCCCGCTCGCCTCGCCACACACGCACACGCCTCTCTCTCTCTATCCTTAACCCAGCCAGGTTGTGTAGCCTACATAACTCTCTATGACATAACCAGGGGTGCACGCGCAGGCATAGCCTGGTAAACCCTCCCTCCGGAAATCTCAATTCCATTTCATTTCAGGAGTGAAATGGAATTGAGATTTCCGGAGGGAGGGTTTACCAGGCTAGCGCAGGCACACTCATAGATTTAAAACTACTTAAAATTCACACCTCAACAAAGTTTACAAATAAGGCTCCCGACTCACACCTGGCGAATTAACATAGGAATAAGCCTAGATGCATATCAATTGTCCATTGTCTGACCTGTTGTAGGTGTTAAGCGACGTGCGCATCACGTCATTAAAATACAGTGCAACCACATACCAAATCAGCATTGCAACACTGGACATAACTCCACAACATAGGACAAGCTACTATAAGTGTAGACCTCACTGTCCATGAAAAGATGGTCGGGACTCCCGAAAATTCTCTCGCAGAAGCGCTCGTATATTTTGAAAATAGCAGATCTACAAGCTGATCTACACAGCAGATCTACACAACAGGTCGCGATGCGACCTGTTGTGAGCTTGTAGATCTGCTATTTTCAAATAGCCAATGCAGCCAGATCTGCAAGCTTAACCAAATGACTGTTAAAGCAGTTTGTTTAAATTTGTTTATAAAATGATATATAAAATATATATTTATTATATTTTATATTTTATTTATTAGTGTAGATATACACATTTTGGAGTGGATTATGTGTCCAGATGCCTGTCAGACAGTCAGACAATGCTGCTCCGCAGGTCTACAATGGAATAAACGGGCGCAGCCAACGTCAACAACTGGTCTCGACCAGACGTGAGATCTCAGCGTAAGGTAGGATGAATCCAACGTCAGGATATATTGATAAATGCCGAAAGTTGCGGTGATCTCGCCATATGTCAATTATTTGGTCTGCACCACGTTGATAAATGAGGGCCAGTGTCTTGCCCAAGGACACTTCGACACTAACTCTGAGATAACTGTAGTTGCACCATACTGACACACGGTGGCAGTATGTGACCTAAAGATCTAGTGCTGGATGACTGGTGAGATGAATAAGGGTGCAACAGTTAGTCAAACTGTAAAATAGATTTAGTAGAAACAATGTGAAAATAGCAAATCTACAAGCTCACAACGCGTGTCATGTTGTGACACATTGTTTCCTTGTTGATCGGCTATTTCTTGGTTCCCCACAGAATAGGGATGCTAGGGTTCAAGTGGTTTTAAAGAGGTTTTAAAACGGTTCTTTGTTGTTTTTTTTAAATCCCAGGATCAAGTTGAGGCTCCCCCATGAGATGGCGGCTGGTATTGCAGCTCTGCGTGCGGCCATGGAGGGTCTGGTGGTAAAAGTGACCAAAGACCCAGAATACATCAGACAGCTGGACCCCACCAACCAGCGTCTGCTCAACACCATCAGACACATCTCCAAGCCCTCTGCTGCTGGACTCAACCTCATGGCCAACAACCAATGGTACTTACCCAAAATAAAACCCCACTATACCATCCTCCTATAATTTGACAAACCTCTGTAGTGCGTGGGTGCATGGTGTCGTGGTGAGGCCAAAATTGTTCTGCCCGGTTCTCCTCAGTGGCTGGAGCAATTGATCTGAATTTTCACACAGCCATTGACCCTTACCATGTGCACCTAACAGCGAAGCCCGTTTTCCGATCTCAGCTGTCTCAGCTGTTTGTTAGCGTTTTTGTGTTCGCTGGCTCCCGGGTTGCCAGATCATGTGCGCATATCCCCCCACGGGTATGGTCTAGTTTATATAACCCACGGTACGTACCCAAAATTAAACCTCACTATACTATTTATATAACCCACGGTACGTACTCAAAATAAACCCCCACTATACCATTTATATAACCCACGGTATGCATCTAAATTTGCACTTATGTTTCTATCAGTTACTCTCCCCATGAAGCCTTGAATTCATGGAGATTTCGTTTTTTTTGTCACATTGCTGATCTGATGTTCCAATATTTGATGAATTAAAGTAAATAGGAGGCCAAGCTTAACAAGAACAAAACTATATTTAAACGCATTCTTTCATAACCTCCTTAAAAAAAATCATGACCAGGAGATACAGTATGAGGTTAAACACGTGGGAAAGTGGTCCATATAAGACAGGTATGTGAGTTGTAAGCTTGTAGATGGTCAAACTAGCAATAGATCAATCTCCCAGTAAACCCTAATTGATCTCGGATTTAGCATAAAGGCAAAGGTTAAAGCCTCAATCTACAATTTCTTCAACTGGTTGTCTGTATGGCTAACAGTACGTCCTAATTTTACATATTTGTGCTAATTGTTTATGAAACACGGCGCTAGTGTGTGGGGGATCTCCTTGCTGTTTCACAAATCACACATTAGGACTTATTTTGCTTTAATCCCTTATGTGCGTGATTATGAATGAATGAATGAATTGTATTTGTATAGCACTTTTCCAAACATAATTACAAAGTGCTTTACATATATGTTAAAAACAGCAAACATCAGCAAGAGAAAAATAGAAATAAGAAAAAATTTAAACATAAAAACAGCATTTGTAGTCAGCCCATAAAACAATCCTGAGGAAAAAACACTTTATATACAGATGTGTTTTCAAAAGCGATGTAAGCGACATAAGATGCACATGGCAGGTCCACAGAGAAAGTAAAAGTCTGCATAGAGGAACAGATCCACATGAATGGAGGAAAGTAAAGTTGATGTTCCAGTTCCAGTTGATAGTGACTTGTTCAACAGTCTGATGGTAGCCTGGTGGAAGCTCTTCAGAAACCTGGTGGTCTTGCCCTTGATACTATGGTAGACCTCCTTGCCTGGCCTTGGGGTGGTGCATGTCCATGATTATACAGTGAGCTTTGACTACACACAGCTTCTTGTACATCTCTTGCAGGGAGGAAAGCGGTATATTGAAGTTTGTTTATTTCGACAGCAGAAAAAGTGCTCTATACAGCACTGTGTGTTCATAAAGACGACTAGTGTGAACACACTCTTAACTGACGTCTGGTCCTCTCCACAGGTTCGGTGATGGACCCCGCCCTCCCAAGATGGGTCGCTTTGACGACGGAGGCAGAGGAGGAGGAGGGTACAGGGGGGGTGGAGGCGGGTACAGAGGAGGAGGGTACGGAGGAGGAGGGTACGGAGGGGGAGGGGGAGGTGGCTACAGGGGAGGGGGAGGCGGCTATAGGGGTGGAGGAGGCGGGTATGGAGGTGGAGGTGGGTATAGGGGAGGTGGAGGAGGATACAGGGGAACTAGAGGAGGTGGAGGAGGAGGTGGAGGAGGATACAGGGGTTATTAGACGTAGGAGGACGAGTTGTGATCGCTAAAGGGGAATTTCACTTTAAAGTCATACTGTATAACTTTGCTTTTTGGAGTGCTTTTGGGGTGACACCTCTGGTAGCCACAAGTCTTTTTTTTTTTTTTTTCTTGCTGGGAGCGCCATGGAGAAAGGCTGCATCCGTACACGCTCCGGAACATCGCAACGTTTTTTCCTCCTTTTAGTATTTTTTAGCCTTCTCTTTTTTCCCTACACCGTCGTGTGTCTAAGGAGTTATGACAGACAAGCACTTATGGACATCAGCACAGCGATTACACACAGAATTCCGGACTTTTTTGCCGAAAACCTTCCACTCGGCTGGGTGGGGGGAGGGGTTACCTTTGTTCCGGCTGGAACTAACCCAAGGCGGCGGAAAAGACGACCAGGACGACGAGGGACAAGAGCGGGTCTCCTCGTAAGAACAACAAAACGTGGATATAAACCTGCACTGCCTTCAATCCTGCTAGCGAACGTTAGATCTCTGTGTGAATCAAGAACAGTGACCACTATGGACGACTTACTGGCGCGCGTAAAGTATAACAGTGAGACAAGGAACACGTCCATTGTTGTGCTAACAGAGACGTGGCTAACGGAGTTAGCATCTGATTCTTCCATCACTCCTCCTGGCTTCACCGCGTATAGGAAGGACAGAGACCCTGTACTGAGCGGTAAGCAACGTGGGGGGGGAGTTTGTGCCTTGATCAACAACAACTGGTGCAAAGATGTTAAAATCCTAGATAGTCACTGCTCACCAGACCTTGAACTTTTAATCATAGCCTGCCGTCCTTTCTACCTACCACGCGACTTCAGCATTGTGATTGTAGCCGTTGTTTACATTCATCCTGGAGCTAATAAGGACACAGCTATGAGGGAATTACACCAGGCGATCAGTGCACAAGAAAATCGCCACCCGGACTGCGCAGTCATCTGCCTAGGCGACTTCAACCGGACAGACTTAAAAAAGGTCTTTCCCAAATTCCACCAGCATGTCGCCTGCAGTACCCGTGGTGACAATATTCTTGACCACTGCTACACGCCCTTCAAGGATGGATACAAAGCTCTCCGCCGCCCACCGCTAGGAAGCTCTGACCACGACGCCATCCAGCTGCTACCTGCCTACAAACAGAGGCTAAAAAGGGAGCCGGTCGTTGAGAAGGAAATCCGAATCTGGTCTGAGGACACAGACGCTATGCTACAATCCTGCTTCTACCAGACTGACTGGGGGATGTTTAAGAACGCCGCTGGGAATAACATCAACGAACTCTCAGACTCAGTCACTGGCTTTATCAGTAAGTGCATAGATGACATAGTCTCAAAAAAGACAGTTTGGATCTATCCCAATCAGAAACCATGGATGGACAGCGGGGTACGTGCACATCTGCATGAACGGGATGCTGGTTTCAAATCTGGCGACGTGGAAACGCGCAACACGACGCGCGCGGCCCTAAACAGCGCCATCAGGAAGGCGAAAAAGGCCTACACAAAAAAGATGCAAGACAAACTCAGCAATGGCGACATCAGGAGCACATGGCAGGCGGTACACACCTTGACAGACTGCAAAACAAGAACCAGAAGCGAGGTGAACCCGCCTGCCTCCCTCCCCAACGAACTGAACACTTTCTACGGCCGGTTTGAGATCAGCTCCAACCGCGGCAGCCAAGCGGGGCCATCAGCAGCACCAGCAGAGGAGAACCCTCTAACCATCTCGGAGAGAGAAGTGCGTACAGCCTTCACACGGGTCAACATCCACAAGGCAGCCGGACCTGATGGGATTCCAGGCCGGGTCCTTAAGACATGTGCAGACCAGCTGGCGGGTGTCTTCGCTGACATCTTTAACCTCTCCCTCTCCCAGGCTGTGGTCCCTGCAGGGTTCAAAATGTCAACCATTGTGCCCATTCCCAAAAAGGCCAAAGTGACATGCCTGAACGACTGGAGACCTTTTGCTCTCACCCCGATCGCCAGCAAGTGCTTCGAGAAACTGGTGAGGGAATACATCAGCTCCACGCTACCTGCCTCGCTGGATCCGTGGCAGTATGCATACCGCAAAAACAGATCCACCGACGACGCTATTGCCATGGCTCTCCACACCGTCCTCTCGCACATGGACAACAAGCTGCTGAAGGACAAATATGTACGTATGCTGTTCGTGGACTACAGCTCAGCATTCAACACCATTGTCCCAGCAATACTTGACAAAAAGCTCAGAGACCTAGGGCTACACCCAAGCATGTGCGACTGGATACAGGACTTCTTGTCCAACCGACATCAGGTGGTGAGAATGGGCAGCATCACATCCGACCCCCTGACCCTCAACACCGGAGCACCCCAGGGATGCGTGCTGAGCCCTCTCCTCTACTCCCTGTACACGTATGACTGCAAAGCCACACATGTCTCCAACACCATCATAAAGTACGCGGACGACACGACAGTGATAGGCCGAATCGTCAACAACGACGAGTCTGACTACAGAGAGGAGATCAAATCACTGGCACTCTGGTGCCGGGAGAACAACCTCTCTCTTAACGTCGACAAGAACAAAGAACTGATCGTGGACTTCAGGAGGCCGCGGAGAGACCATGCGCCCATCCTCATCGACGGTGCTGCAGTGGAAAGGGTCAGCGAGTTCAAGTTCCTCGGAGTACACATCGAGGAGGACCTCAAATGGGAGACGCACTCCACACACGTGAGGAAAAAGGCTCAGCAGCGACTGTACTGGCTCCGCCGCCTGAAGAAGCTCGGAGTAGGACATCGCATCCTCAGGCTGTACTACAACAGTTCTGTTGAAGGCATCCTAACAAGCTGTATCACGGCCTGGTACGGGAACTGCACTGCCCGAGAAAAGATCAGCCTACAACGAGTAGTGCGATCGGCAGAGCAGATAATGGGAATCGAGCTCCCAGCGCTCCAGGAACTGTACAAAAAGCGGTGCGTGGTCAAAGCCAAGCGCATCATCAAGGACAAGCACCACCCAAGTCACAGACTGTTCAACCCCCTACAACGACCGCGACCGGGCAAGGGGCTCTACCGCAGTATCAAGAGTTCCACCACCAGGTTCTGGTGTAGTTTCAATCCGGCTGCTGTCAGAATGTTGAATGGGGCATAAGCCTGAATGAGGCATAGGCCTTGTTTCAGCAGCCTGACAGCAGACGGGGCAGACTTTTCTGGCTCTTCCTGAACACACCTGTGGATTATACCAGGGACAATGACTTGGACTTTAGCCCCCCCCCTCGGACACACCTGTGGACTACACCAGGTACAAATGACTTTTTGTTGCACTCCCTCATGGAGCTACTTGCGGATTATAATAGGGTCAGTCCACCCTAGGTGGACACGCACTGACCTTTTGCACCTTAATCCCTTGTATAACGCACTGACTTTTTTTGTCTTTTTTTATTGTGCTCCTTTCCTCTAAGCACCTTAACGTCCATTGTCTATCATGCACAGTATAAGTATAACATGCACAGTATACAATACATTGCTGCTATGCTCAGGCACTTTAGTTAGTTTTTTTTTTTAGTTTTTTTATCTCAGGTACTTTGTAAATATGTGGATAACTTGTCTGGCCTTCTGTTGCTCTCTTGTTTTGATCTCCTTCCCACTTGCCCCCCTCCCTCTTCTCCCCCCCCCCCCCCCCCCTCTTCTTTCTATGGAAACTAACGTTGCGATGGGAACGATGTACAAAAAAGAATTTCACCCACTTTTTTACCTTGTAAACCTGTGATGTGACAATAAAACTGATTCTGATTCTGATTCTGATTCTGTCATTACACCATCTGGTTATAGCTTATTTTTGCTTGCCGACCTCACCAAGTAATGCATTTACGGAATTTTTTTAACCCATTTAGACCTGAGGCCGATTCTAAAAACGCCTTCTAAATCCTGATCTAAGTTTTCTGAAAAACAAATGTATGTTGCTATATACTGTACATAGCAACAGGAACCCCAAAAGGGCTTCCCGTCCTGAAAGATATAGTTACAAATGGTTAATAAAAATGGAAGAAGAAATACATTTCTGGTTCCATTGCACCTCCTGTGAGTGCCTGCGTCATTTCGGTGTTAGTTTAGTAATGTAGGGACCACTCAACGGCAGACACATTCTAAATAATATTTAGAGAACTGGTCATACAGCACATTTATGTGAAATGCTTATTGTGAAAATTCTGCCAGTGGAAAATGATATAAAAATATTTGGTAGCACTTGCTATGCATCCCATGTGTATAACGCATTATAAACACACTTATAAGGCATTATAATCTGCTCATAACCCTGTATAATCATATTTATAAGAGCTCATAAATAATCATAATGCTTTATAACCATAACCATAACACATTATAAAGCTTGTTATAATGACTTATACGTTCAAGTATAAATGCATTGTATTATGCTTATAACACGTCATGATTACAGTTACAAATATTCATAACAACGTATAATGCAATCATAACACATTATACAGCATGTTATAATGACTTATAATGTCAAGTATTATAATACTTAATAATTGCTACCCACTTGGTAACACTTGCTATGCAACCCAAAATGTATTCTCATAGTTATAATCCATTATAATCAATCCTTTATTATCACTGCTATAATGCATTATAATCACAGTTGTAATGCATTATAAGTGATATTAAGGCATAACGGTGATTAAAATGTGTTATGACAGTGAGTATTAGGTATTTTATATTTTATTATACAGCATTATTAAATGATCATAAAGTAACAAATAGCCACTTAAAATAACTTATGATCATAGTGTAATGCATTATAACAGTAATTATAATGCATTATAACAGTGATTTAAAGGCGATAAAAATGTAATAATAACACCTTATAAAATGATCATAATGTCACAAATGTTCACTTTATAATAACTTATAATCACAGTATAACACCTTATAAGTGATAATAAGGTATTATAAACGTGATAATAATGCCTTATAAAATGATCATAAAGTAACAAATGACCACTTATAATAACTTATAATCGTATTATAATGCATGATAATAATGCATTATAATGGTTATGACACATTATAACAGTGATAATAAAGCATTATCAATTGATTATAATGGATTATAACTATGAGCATTAATTTGGGATGCATAGCAACTGTTACCAATTTGGCAGCAATTATGAAGTATTATAACACTTGATACTTATAAGTCATTATAAAAGGCCTTATAATGTGTTATGGTTATGGTTATAAAGCATTATGAGTATGTATGAGCTCTTATAATCTGATTATACAGGGTTATGAGCAGATTATAATGCCTTATAAGTATGTTCATGATGCGTTATACACATAGGATGCATAGCAAGTGCTACCAAATAGGTAATTGAAATGTTACACGCTATGATTTCAAAACACTTTAGTGTTCATTTTCACATCTACTTGGACTTTAAATAACTGCCAGGTTTCACACAAAAGCCTGAGTAGACGTTAAAATGACCCTAGAAGTGTTTTCAAGTGAAATTCTCCTTTGAGGTGAACTCCATCAGCGTGGAAGCTCCCATCTAGCAGATACTCCTCCATGCAGCTGTAATAATCGTTTAAATTGAACTTTATTAGTAGAGAAACACGTCACATGACCTTCCTGGATATGATGTCACTGTCGATGTGGATGAGATATTAGCAGAGCTCGACCGATGTAACGGATTATTTGAATTTTTGGAGGACGGTATCAGCGATTTTGCAATCGATTTTGGGCATGTCATTTACGGTGAAAAGCTCAAAGTTTTCACAAACTTTGAAAACAACAGCAGATCTACAAGCTCACAGTGTGTCTCGTTACGATGTGTTGTGAGCTTGTAGAGCAGCTATTTTTGACATTTTTGAATAGGTCTGAAGTGGTTAAATAAAATCCAGAATATCGGGTGAAACATGGGTAATCACCATTCGGTGGTCTCAGAATGTCTAAAATCGTGATCGTCTTCAGACCCAAAATTCCAGCATCAGTCGGGCTCTGGGTATTTGTGGTATTAGTTATAATTTTTATAGTTGTACTCGTTCTAGTATTTAGTTGTTCTCTGTAAAGGACAGAGCAGTCATAGTTTAACTGTACAACCCAATGTGTTGACACAAGGTGTGTTCGTAAAATAAACTCTCAGAGCCCATGAGCGCTCCTACTGCCTGAACATCAAGGTGTAATATCTCCCCTTGCCTTGCACAAAACGTGCTTTCCGTCTCTTCCGTCCGGCTCAGCAGTAGCCATTTCGGGAGACCCGGGTTCGAATCCTGCGTAGGACATAAGTTTTACAGATTGCAGCGTTAACTGATTTCACAGCACTCTGACGTCAAAATCTGGAGCAGTGTGAAAACGGAGCGGATTCTCGGAGCATGTTTACGAATGCACCCGTGATGTCTAGATGATGTGTCATCTGACAAATCATAATTGATCGTTTGAGACCCAAGTTGGAAGGAAAACCGTTTGAGACCGAAGTTTGAAGGAAAACCTGATTATGTGTCTGATTAGTTAGATGCCCGATTCTTTCTTCTTTGTGCTCCAGAAATAGATCTACAATTGTGAGCTTGTAGATCAGCTATTTTCAGTGTGTCGATGCGGTCGCACAACGGAGCATAAATTAAGCGTTGCAGTCCTGTTATGTCAATGTCAGTTATATCACCCTAAATTCACAAGTCTAAGAAATGTTTATTTCAAAATTTAGTTTTTTTCCCCTCAAATTCAGTTTCAGCAACATCTAACTGATCTGAGTAAACCAGGGAAACGTGGTTGTTTATGTTTTTGGTCACATTAAAGAATATTTTATACACCTGTGCATTTTCTATAGTTGTTCTTCCTATATAGTACATAGAAATTAAAGCTGTATATATAGCAAATATCATTCTTTTTAACTCCACTGCAATTATTTGGCAGCTTTAGTTATTAGATATTTTGCCGATTTAGATGATTACAAAACAAACGTACATTAACCAACTTTGTATACTTTGGCTATTCTAAGTGGTACTTCTTCAACCACTACGTGTGTGTCTGTCTTTACCCTGCTCACCTTTTTAACCCGGAACCGGAACTGAACATTGAACACATATTTACCAGTGAGGAAGTTTACACCACGTCATAAGAATTTATAAAAAATGATAAAAGTTGTAAATTTACTTACTGCACACTAAGAATAAAACACACCAATGACTGTCATTCTTTAACATTTATTTTTGCATTATAAAGTGAGTAAAAGGTAAGCAGTCCACAGGCATTTGCACATAATTACAATTATTGATTTATATTAAAGAATAAAAATGTCATCTATCATTTATAACATGTAGCTAGAACCAATCATTGTGTGTGTGTGTGTGTGTGTGTGTGTGTGTGTGTGTGTGTGTGTGTGTGTGTGTGTGTGTGTGTGTGTGTGTGTGTGTGTGTGTGTGTGTGTGTGTGTGTGTGTGTGTGTGTGTGTGTTACATCATTGAAATATCAGTCAGCATTGCTTCACTCCTTGTAAAAGTTAGTTTCACTGGAGCTTCATTTCTATAGTGTTCCAGTTCTAATTGTGTCTGCTCATTTATTTGTGTCATCACTTCCAATGTCACTTGTTTAATATGTATCCTCCTGACTGAGTTCTCTATCCTGATTTGATAAAACTGGTATCCTGACCTTGATATACATTTTCAGTTTAATAAAGAGCTGGAGAGACATGGATACTCCTGTTACTGAATAAACACTCCATAGCAATGAGTACTATTAGAATATAGAGCTATTTAACACTTATTTTAACCAAAGAAAATCACGTACTTTTAAATTTAAATTATTTTTTGGTGAGATCTGACGTTCATAGTGACAGAACACTGTCCCAAAAAAAAAAAAAAAACAGAAGTCTAGCTAGACGAGATTGAAATCTCGAGATTTCAATCTCGTCTAGCGAGACTTCTGGTTTTTTTTTTTGGTTGCATAGTGTTCTGTCACTATGAACGTCAGATCTCACAAAAAAAAAAGATATTAAAATATGTGATCTAACCTAAGGCCTATCCGGGCACCTTTTAAGCTGTGGCGGCTCAGGGGTGGAGTTATGAAATTTTTCTACTGTACCATTCATCCTAAGATATCATAACGTCATAGAAAAGGTAAGAAAACTTTAGTCCAAAATTCTCCTTTAAGTATATACAGTAATCAATACTTCTTCCTCCACCACTTGTGTGTCTGTCTTGTCCCTGCTCACCTTTTAACCCTGAACCAGTTTGATGACTGAATATTGTTGAACACATATTTACCACTGAGTAAGTCACATGTCTTGAAAAAATGGAAAAAAATAAATGATACAAGTTATACATGTACGTACTACACACAAAAATAAATGAAACCAATGAGTGTCATCATTTAAAGTTTATTTATTTTGCATTACAAAGTGTCAAATTTAAGCCGTTCACAGTGATTTCTATTAAAGAATCACATTTTCATCTTGTATAATTGGTAACAGGCAGCTACATAAAAGAACCAATCATTAACATCAGTATCATTGCATTCCTATTTACAATTAACTCTTCTATTGTAATTACATTTAAGTACAAGACCCTGTTCCCGGCAGGAATAATGGTGTTTAACTTGTCATTCAAGTTTAATTTAAACTTGAATGATATAAAATTGTAACAAGAAATAAATGTTGACTAGATTTCAACACTCTCAGATACAGAAAATAGATTTTAGCCACTTTAACTCTGGCGTTTATATTTTGGGCATGTCATTAAATGCAGAAATGTTAAACTTTTTTCCCAAAAAACATTTTTATAGTGGTGTGCGCTTGTAGATCTGCTATTTGCAAATATCTTAAGTATTAAGTAGGGTGTAAGTGGTTCATACTTGTGTTTGTTTGTTTGATTGATTGGTTTTGGTGACATTACATCAAAAGAGAACAATAGCACTTCCTGACATAGTATGTCAGGAAGTGCTAATTTGCTCTTTTTACCCTCAGTGATGCTTTTAACCTTAATGATACAGTCAACAGCATCACTGAGGGGCTTATTTCCATTGTGGTCCTCATTGCGGTTTCATTAGAATACCTTGGTTAGAAACAATCGTTTAAAGGGATTGTAGGCGATTCAGAGATAAACAAAGAAAAAAACTCCAGCAGTTCGTTTCCCCGACCACCAGGGGGTGACGCACGGAGGACCTCCATAGAGTTAAGGGGACTTCTAAACGGGCCATGCCGAATATAGGTTACTTTATTCGGATACAATTCGCGGAACTGCCCGCCCCTGCCGGTTCTATGCATTTTTATTTTTAAATAGGCTCTTTCATGACAAATTGACCACATATATGAAGTTAAACAACTAAATTCTATCCAAACGCTTTCTGAAAAGTAAATTATGTGCCTCAAAAACGAAGTTTGAGAGCATTTTAAAACCGAAAGGAAAAAGTTCACACGGACACGGATGCGCACATGCGTGCGTTAATTTACGGCCCGCCACAATCATAAACAGTAGGGAAATACGGATTTCAGAAAGAGGACTGTGTTTCAATGCAGGAAAACACCCCAGCATCATTATATAGTGGCTGATAGAGGGGAAAAAATGCAAAATATATATATAGAGATATTTTTCAAATTTAGACTTAATGTTGCCAACAATCCCTTTAATGTCTTGATTTGAAATGACATTTAAATTAACCCTTTTATATAAACACTGGTCTTAAATGAAAACCGAGGATTAAATTAGTCTAATCTGTGTGATTGACAGGAGAGATGATCAGAGGAGCAGGGTTGTTGCATGTATTAAAGAATGGATAGAGTTTGTCAGTGAAGGTGCATCCAGTGAAAGAGTAGAGATGAACTCTGGTCTCCACATCATAAAAGGAGACCAGACCCTCCTCATAATTCACAAACACTCATACTTTCTGGATCTTCTCTCTTACAGGGATGGAGACATTAGGGTAACTAAGAGCATGGAACTAATTTCCATTCATCAACCTTAGAGTCCAGTAACCTTTCGGTGTGATTTCTCTCTTCCTGTCGATGGACTCTCTGGCCACTCCGAAATACCAGTCAGTCTTATCTTTAACCTGAACCTCATAGTAAAACTTTCCTGACGAGAAGCTTTGTTTTCCTAAGACTGAAAGCCAACTGGTGAATCTCACTTTGTAGTCTGGGAGATCTTTCTTTATGTTTCCATATTTCACTTGTTTTCCATCCTCAGACAGGATGAGGTAGGGATGTGCTGTATCAGGGTCCAGAGTTACATCCACTGCATATTGTTGGATCCTCCTCAGCTCATCACTCAGCTTCTCCATCTCCTGACTGAGTGTTTTCTCCAGCTGAGCCACAGCTGTCCTCACAGTGCCCACATATGAAGACTGATGGACTTTGACCTTTGTCCAGTCCTTGGTGGGTGAAGGGGTGTTGATGGAGGTGAAGTTCTGGAGGAGGTGGAGGTGGTCTTCAGTGTGTGAGAGCTGCTTCAGCTCAGAGCTTCTCTTCTTTAACTCAGTGATTTCCTGTTCCAGCTCTTTAATGAAGCCTTCAGCCTGTTTCTCTGTTGTTTTCTGTTTCTCTTCAATCACATCAATGAGCTCAGCCTGGCTTCTCTCAATACAGCTGATTATAGCAGTGAAGACATGCACACTGTCTGCTATCTCTCTGTCTGCATCTTTCTTGCTGAGCTTTACTGAGTGTTTGACCTTCTTAATCTTCTCCTGTCTCTCCTGGATCATCTGCTGAACTTCAGCCTCTGTCTTTCCCAGCTCAGCCTTCTTTCCATCACATTCTTCTTTCAGAGATACAACCTGATGTGACTTGTGGTCTAACACAGTGCAGAACTGACAAACACACATGTGGTCAGTCTTACAGAACAGCTCCAGAGGTTTGTCATGTTTCTTACACATATAATCTTCCAGGTTCTTTACAGGGTCGATGAGTTTGTGCCGTTTTAACGCTGTGAGTCTCTGATGAGGCTCCAGGTGAGTCTCACAGTAGGAGATCAGACACACCAGGCAGGTCTTCAGGGCTTTGAGTTTGGTCTCAGTACAGACGTCACAGGAGACTTCATGTGGTTTAGCAGGTTCTTGGTTTGTGCTGGAAGTTTGTTTCAGCTGCTTTGACTTCCTGAACTGATCAGCCATCTCTGAGAGAACTTTGTTAACAGAGAATTCTGGTCTCCTATAGAAGGTTGTGTTACATATTGGACACTTACACACATCATTAGTGTCCCAGTATTGAGTGATACAGGTGTTGCAGTAGTTGTGTCCACATGGAGTGGTGATTGGATCAGTGAACACATCCAGACAGATGGAACACATCAACTCCTCTTCAGACAGGAGAATGCTGGCGGACTCCATTTCTACACACTGGGAATCTCTGCTGTCGGGCAGAAACCAGCTATGTCATTCATTGGTTCAACATTTCTAAAACCTACACACGGATGTAAAGGGTGTTCAATAGCTCTGATAATAAAAAAGTTAAAAAATGGAGCTAGTTGCTTTCTGCCCCACAGCAATGATTTAGGCTACAGTACATATGGTATTGACAAACCTAATTCAGACACCACGAACAACTATAACTGTAGATATGTTTAAAAAGTCGTTCTAACTCAAGTTGATAGCTTCTCACCACAACTATAACGACAACAGTGGTGAACGACATTGTTAGAATCCTCTTATTCTACACTGACAGCCAATCAAAATCCATTTTAAATTACAAGGCATCAAGTTCATTATAGTTTATCAGTGTGTGTGCTCACGTCATTATCATTATACTAATTATCATTTATGGTGCATCCAGCCCTTTAGACTCTAACATTAATTCATTTGAAACACTTCAAAGAACAGTGTAATTTCAGTCGTTCATGCGTTGTTTATTAAATCATATATACACCGTACTCACCTGTCTATGTCTTTAAAGTCTTCTGTGTTAATGATAAAATCCTGTTGATGTGAGGTTTTTATACACACTATGATCTCAGCTGTCACACTGCTATGGGAGTGTTTTACTTGTGTGTGTGAAACATAATTGAGATGTCAGTCAGCATTGCTTCACTCCTTGTAAAAGTTAATGTTTCTCTGGACTCCATGCCGTGAGCAGGTTCAAAGGTGCAGAATAATGTTTTATTCTGCTACTGTACTGTATGTGACAGTGGTGGACAAAGTACTCAACTCCAGCACTCCAGTACTCGAGTCAAAGTATAGATACTCCTCGTCAAATATTACTCAACTACAAGTAAACGTTGCTCAGTAACATTTGTACTCAAGTTAAAGTACTGGAGTACTTGCTTTTGGAGTACTTAAGTAGGCCTATAAAAGTATACAAATTACTAAGTACAAAGTAGTATACATTTTATATTAAAATAATTGCTTGTAGATAAGTTCCTTTTTGAAACGCAACACTATCAAACTACAGAGTTTAGGCATGAAGGCATAGACTGTAGCTTCACAGACCAAACACAGTGTCATAATGTATGTACATCATCATACAATCTGGCCATACCAGGCTAATCTTATGATTTATATCATTTGGTTATGATTACTGTGATTAAATTACACCTATAGTCTATGTCTGTAACTGTGGTGCTATTATCAGAACATGGTACAAAATGTTATCCATGACTACAAATGTAATGATATAATAGTAGAGAGGGCAACACAATCATTTCAACAGTAATGTACAAAAAAACATTTTCAAGAAAAAACTTGGAGGTCAATGTTCACTTCAGAGCAGCTGATGGGAGGAAGGATTTGAAAATTGTGTGAACAACAAGACTGAATGGGTGGATGGATGGATGGATGGATGGATAATACTTCCATACTAGTGTACAGACAGTTGACAAACAGCTCATGTTTGTTTGAGTGTCTGTTATATGACTCAAGATCAGAACTAATTCATCTCAGCTAAAGGAATAACTCTGGTTGTGTTGATGTTTAAATCTGACCTCAGATCAGAACCAGGCTCATCTCAGCTAAAGGAATGACGTTGGTCAGTCCTCTACAGCTGCTGCTGTTCACCTCCAAGAAGATCATGTCCAACAGAGACGTGATGGAACTGGATGACTGGTGACATTTCATTTAATTTCAAACCTTCATTTCTCCTCACATATCACAGAAGATACCCTCATTTTCAGCAACGCTTTGTACAAAAATAGCCATCACAACGACGGAAGAATTGACATGAAATAAAACAAGCATAAATGAGCATCACAATAAAACAAGCAAGTTAAAGGAGTAGTTCACCCAATAAACGACTTATTTTCTATCAATTACACAGCCTTGAATTCATGGAGATTTTTTTTGTTTTTGTCTCATTCCTAATAGTCAGGGGATATTAAAGAAATCTTGGAATAAATTCCTTACCAAGAAATTTCTTCACCAATGTGTTTGTAAAGGTGTCTAGTAACACATCTCATAAAGACTGAAATGCAGTTTCCCTAGGGGAATTTTTGACAGCTGCTGAAAGTTGGGGTACCCACCATAACCTTATGCAGGGGGGAAAAAATCTAAATTTAATTCTGTTTTAAGTATCTTGTGAGGGGTCAAACTAGGGTGTTTTTATGATTCTGAATCCATTGCAAGCATTTGTTTTGCACCAAAACCACTCTTTGGGCTAAAAATGGCCATAGCCAACCCTTTCCAGGTAATTTTTTGTGTAAAAAGCCCATTGAGATTGGGCCGTTTTTAGCCCAAGGAGTTGTTTTGGTTCCAAAAAAATGCTTGCAATGGATTCAGAATCATAAAAACACCCTAGTTTGACCCCTCACATGCAACTTACAACAGAATTAAATTTTGATTTTTTTTCCCCCCCGCATTAGGTTATGGTGGGTACCCCAACTTTCAGCAGCTGTCAAAAATTCCCCTATGGAAACTGCATTTCAGTCTTTATGAGATGTGTTACTAGTCACCTTTACAAACACATTGGTGAAGAAATTTCTTGGTAAGGATTTTTTTCAAAGATTTGACATTATTCTGATAATATTCCCTGACTATAAGCCAGTACTTTGATGAACGGCAGAAAGATGCTAATGTCTTGTAGCAGACTCGGCAAGTCTCATACCAGAGACTCCATGGTCATCAAAATATTGGCTCAGGAATGCAACAAAAACAAAAAAAAATCTCCATGAATTTGAGGCTTCATGGGGTGTGTAATTGATATAAGTATTTTTTTTGGGTGAACTACTCCTTTAAAATGACCATATAACTCAAAGCAAAGCAATTACTGTATGTTGACGAACAATTATTATAAGTGATCATAGTCGATTTGAACAGGGGAAAAAAAGAAAGATAGGAGAGCATTAATTTCCACCACTAGATAGATGACTGTACTTACAGCACTGATGCTAGACCCTTTTTTATTTCAACAACCCCCCCCAGTTTGAGATGCATTAGAACACAGACTGGCATTTGATGTCATATATGTTGCTAATCTAGGATCTGTTTATAACATGGCTCTCTCATTTATGTCAGTTTACATGATACTTTAGAGCTCTTCACAGGACTTATTTATAGTATACTTTTGTACTTTTATGCAAAATGTTGAATACAGGACCTTTACTTGTAACAGTGTTTCTACAT
The DNA here is from genome assembly GCF_963280865.1 of Gymnoscopelus braueri. Classification (NCBI taxonomy): domain Eukaryota; kingdom Metazoa; phylum Chordata; class Actinopteri; order Myctophiformes; family Myctophidae; genus Gymnoscopelus; species Gymnoscopelus braueri. Next base: position 24,546,821 of record NC_137616.1, on the reverse strand, counting down.
TGTGGTTACTTTTACTTAACCACCACTAATGTAAAAGACAGTGTGTCTGTCTTTTACCTGCTCACCTTTTTAACCCTGAACCAGTTTGATGACCACTGAGAACGTATAGACCATATATTTTTGATAAAAGTTATACATTTACTTACTATGCTCTAGGAATAAAAAAAAAACAATTATTATCATTCTTTATTAACTTTAAGTTTATTTTTGCATTTGCATTAACATCAGAATCATTGCATTCCTATTTTCAATTAACTCTTCTATAGTAATAACATTAAAGTACAAAATATTGTTATACTGTTAGACTGTTATCATTCCTGCTCATTAAGGAACAAAAATGTTGAGTTTGACTTAAACTTGAATGACATAATCAAATACAATCAAGTTATTAAGAAATAAATGTAGACTAGATATCAACATTATCACATACGAGAAACATTTTAACCACTTTAACTGGTGTTCTTATTTTGGGCATGTCATTATAGGCAAAGAAAAACGTTTCTCGAAGATATTCAAATCTTTTTTCAAAATCGTTTGACATTTTCTCCATGTTTCAAAAATAGCAGATCTACAAGCTCACAGCATGTCGCGATGTGAGCTGTGCTATGTAGATATGCTATTTGCAAATAACTGAAGTATAAAGTAGGGCTTTAGTGGTTAATAAATAAATGCTTCAATGGAAAACTTAATTTACCATCTCTGGTTGTACTTCACTTCACACATTGTGTTGTGTTGTGTGAAGATGTATTCTAGTGTTTCAATAGAATACATCTGTTATGAACATTTAAATGGCGTGATTTGATGACGGTTAAATTAACCCTTTGATATACACACTTGTTGTCTTAACAACTTAAACTAGATATATTTATTTGACCGGGGTACGCCAGGGCTCGTATTTGTTCTGCTAGTAATTAATTATTTTGCCAAAAATAGCTCACAATGTGTCATATTGTGAGCTTGTAGATCGGCAATTTTCCGCTGAATGTTCACCCCCAGAATTGGGGCGCTAGGTTTCATGTGGTTAAAATTTACATTTCCATGTGAAGATGAGGATTAAATTAGTCTAATCTATGTGATTGACAGGAGAGATGATCAGAGGAGCAGAGTTTTTACCATTATCGTGTTTCTCTGCATTAAAGAATGGAAATATTTTCTCAGTGAAAGCGCATCCAGTGAAAGAGTAGAGATGAACTCTGGCCTCCACATCATAAAAGGAGACCAGACCCTCCTCATAATCCACAAACACTCCAACTTTCTGGACCTTCTTTCTTACAGGGATGGAGACATCAGGGTCAGAATGAGCATGGTACTCATTTCCTTTTAGCATACGTATAATCCAGTAACCATTGTCGGGGTTCCATTTGATGCTTCCCTTCCTGTCGATGGACTCTCTGGCCACTCCTAAATGCCACTCAGTCTTATCTTTAACCTGAACCTCATAGTAAAACCTTCCTGAGGAGAAGCTTTGTTTTCCTAAGACTGAAAGCCAAAGGGTCAATCTCATTGTGTTGTCTGGGAGATTTTTCTTTATGTTTCCATCATGCACTTGTTTTCCATCCTCAGACAGGATGAGTTGGCAGTGTGCTGTATCAGGGTCCAGAGTTACATCCACTGCATATGACTGGATCCTCCCCAGCTCATCACTCAGCTTCTCCATCTCCTGACTGAGTGTCTTCTCCAGCTGAGCCACAGCTGTCCTCACCGTCTCCACATATGAAGGCTGATGTACTTTGACCTTTGTCCAGTCCTTGGTGGGTGGAGGGGTGTTGATGGAGGTGAAGTTCTGGAGGAGGTGGAGTTGGTCTTCAGTGTGTGAGAGCTGCTTCAGCTCAGAGCTTCTCTTCTTTAACTCAGTGATTTCCTGTTGCAGCTCTTTAATGAAGCCTTCGGCCTGTTTCTCTGTTGTTTTCTGCTTCTCTTCAATCACATCAATGAGCTCAGCTTGGCTTCTCTTAATACAGCTGATCATAGCAGTGAAGACCTGCACACTGTCTGCTATCTCTCTGTCTGCATCTTTCTTGCTGAGATCTACTGAGTGTTTGACCTCCTGAATCTTCACTTGTTTCTCCTGGATCATCTGCTGAACTTCAGCCTCTGTCTTTCCCAGCTCAGCCTTCTTTCCTTCATATCCCTCTTTCAGTGATACAACTTTATGTAACTTGTGGTCTAATTCAGTGCAGAACTGACAAACACACATGTGGTCAGAGTTACAGAACAGCTCCAGAGGTTTGTCATGTTTCTTACACATATAATCGTCCAGGTTCTTCACAGGGTTCATTAGTTTGTGAGGTTTTAAGACTGTGATTTTCTGATGAAGTTCCAGGTGAGTCTCACAGTAGGAGGTCATACACACCAGGCAGGACTTCAGGGCTTTGAGCTTGGTCTCAGTACAGACGTCACAGCAGACTTCATGTGGTTTAGAGGGGTCTTGGTTTGTGCTGGAAGTTTGTTTCAGCTGCTTTGACTTCCTGAACTGATCAGCCATCTCTGAGAGAACTTTATTAACAGAGAATTGTGGTCTCTTATGGAAAGTTTCTTGACATAGTGGACACTGACACACATCATTAGTGTCCCAGTATTGGGTGATACAGGTGTTGCAGTAGTTGTGTCCACATGGTGTGGTGATTGGATCAGTGAACACATCCATACAGATAGAACACAGGAACTGCTCTTCAGAATGGAGACTGCTGGCGGACGCCATTTCTGCACAATAAAGTATAAAGTATCAATTGTTGTTCTTGAATGATTACATTAAACCTACAACAACCTTACATTATGACATATTGCATATACAGTACATAGTATTTACACAGCTAATGCAGACACACCAAAAACAACTTGACTCTAACTATAAATATGTTGTTTTAAAAGTTATAGGTAACTCAAGTGGATTGCAGAGTTCACACCACAGCTATACAACAGTAAATGTTGAATGCAATCACAGGCAGTGCACCAGTGCACCTAAGTAGCCCACTCTTCCTGGTGCCCAGTCTTCACCCCCCAAAGTGCCCACATTTCCTAGTGTCCAGTCTTTCTGGTGCCCACTCTTCTCCCCCCAAGGTGCCCACTCTTCCGGGTGCCCAGTTTCCTTGTGCCCACTCTTCCCTACTGTCCAGTCTTTCTGGTGCCCACTCTTCTCCCCCCAAGGTGCCCACTCTTCCGGGTGCCCAGTTTCCTGGTACCCACTCTTCCCTAGTGCCCAGTCTTTCCGAAAAGATGGTGCCCACTGCCCAGATGTCCCTAGTGCCCACCTTTCCTGTATTCAAAGATAATAGTGGTGAATGGTTTGGTTTTGAGCCGGGAAAAAGCCTGGCTAGTGAACAGTTAACACTGACAAGACAACCAATCAAAATATAGGTTCATTTACAAGGCATCAAAAGGGAAGAGTTTGCTTTCAGGTTGCCAGACCAGCGCGTTCCGTCTTTATTTAATATTATTGCCAATTCATGAAGAGCAATAGTAGCCTAACCCTTATTACAATGCTTAATTCTGTTTCGCCACTCTGCAGTTATCGATTGGATTAAACATTAATTTGTTCTACAAGCATTTCATTCTAATGTGGATTGGGCGATGCCTTTCCTGTTACCCTAGCTGTAGAATACAACTCTCGTAGACGTATTTATGATTCTGACGTTTTCAATCTACGAGAGTTGTAGACACTCCTCCCCATTGTCACTGGGACTTTCAGCTCCTAGCATGTCCGGGGCTCCAAACATGTACAAATGCAAAAATAAGGTGCTTACCCACAAGCCCCAAATGTTAACTAACTGTCCGGAGTTCTAGTGCAATGTAATAATCCATATCTTTCAATAAAGAAGTGTTTTAATCCCGTCTGTGGCCGAACGCCATTTTTTCACCCTCGTTTACTTCATGTTTACATTGAGTGTAATTCCGGGTTTCACCAGATGCGGCGCGTCACTACCGCCCATTGGGAACTTCCGACAGAATCGGCCACAGACGAGATTAAAACACTTCTTTATTGAAAGATATGGATTATTACATTGTACTAGAACTCCGGACAGTTAGTTTACATTTGGGGCTTGGGAGTAAGCACCTTTATTTTTGCATTTGTACATGTTTGGAGCCCCAGACAGGCTAGGAGCTGAAAGTGCCAGTGACAACAACTCTAGTAGATTGAAAACGTCAGAATCATAAATACGTCTACGAGAGTTGTATTCTACAGCTACTGTTACCCTCTGATTTAGTGACATCTGCTGCACTGCATTAACTCTGTCAAAACTTAAAGACCAAATATTAACTTTATCCTGTTGGATTCATTCAGCATAATTATCCTTCATGTGACTGGCCACCAACAGAATCTATTGATATCAAAACAAGTGGCATAAAGGGTGAAATGATCGATCGCTTTGTGTTTGTAACATAAACTCTAAGTAAGTTTCGTTTTCGTTTATAAACAAATGCTTTGATCTGAAACGTAGTTGATAAAGACACATCATCCAATCCACACAGCAGTAGAAAACATTGAACCTACCGATAGACTGTTGACGATGTTAACTTTATCTGCTGTAGCCCCTCCAACACTGTCTGTCTCTGAGTCTGTCTGTCTGTCTGTCTGTCTTGACTCTTTCTGTCTGCTTTGCTGCACACGGACTACTGACAGTAGTTCTACAGTTGCTCCTAGGTCCTAGTGTCCTAATCTAAGACCATGATATAAAAGGCTAATAATTTACAGGCTGCTGCTCATGTTTTGAGTGCAAGATAAAAATGACTGTTAGCAGACTGTCATTCATTCATCCAAAGTGTAAACTTATAGTGCATAATGTATGTTATGTCATCAGAATATTAGCTCAGGAATGCAACAAAAAAAATCTTAAATGATATAAGTAAGTTTTTGGGTGAACTACTCCTTTAAAATCACCATATAACTAAGCAGATACTGTAAATGTTGACGAACAATTATTATTAGTGATCATAGATTTGAACTGCAAAAAAATGAAAGATAGGAGAGCATTAATTTCCACCACTAGATAGATGACTGCACTTACAGCACTGATTCTAGACCCTTTTTTATTTCAACAACCCCCAGTTTGAGATGCATTAGAACACAGACTGGCATTTGATATTATATTTAATCTCTGAGACCCCCAATCTACACTGTAAAATCCTCAGTGTTAATTTAACTCTGAGAGTGTACAGACGGAACCAAATGGACCCGTAAAAGGGTCCATACTCCACTTGGTTCAATTTGTACACTCTCAGAGTTACAGGCCCTCACAGGTCCATTTGGACCCCTGGTGGTCCCCGGACACGATTTGGCAAACCGTGGCATTAGTGATCCTTAAATCTATGGAGGTTGATGACTGCTGAGATGACTGTAGTTACACCATACTATTCCAAGGGGTATCCAACTCACCCCATTGCTAGGAAAACTCACTCCGGAAAACTCACCCCACAGGGTAGGAAAACTCACCCCACAGGGTAGGAAAACTCACCCCCAAGATTTTCGGGGGTAGGAAAACTCACCCCAGGACCTGAGAAAACTCACTCCGGAAAACTCACCCCAATGTTTTTTAACTTTGTGAGCTTTCCATTTTCACAGAATGCTTGGGGTAAAACTTTTTCAGTCATCCGCGGACTTCTTTTTTTCGCCGATAAAGTATAGTTTTGGACCATGACGGAGGCGCGCCGACTCAGCAGACCTTGAGGCTGAGGAGTTGCGCCTGAGCGCCTCCAGGCGTGAGTGCCCGCAACGACCAGCCGATGGTCTGCTAGTCGAATCAGCGCCGTCCGAGTTACAGTATGTACCGATAGGGACAGAATAGTAAATATTTTTGGTGGGGACTGCGTTTGCCCCACTCACTGCGTTTGCCCCACTGACTGCGTTTGCCCCAACTGCCACTCAAAGTGACTACTGGCCAATCACAGTGCGTCTCCCCCGGGGTGAGTTTTCCTACCCCCGGGGTGAGTTTTCCTACCCCCGGGGTGAGTGTTCCGGAGTGAGTTTTCTCAGGTCCTGGGGTGAGTTTACCCACCCCCCGGGGTGAGTGTTCCTAGCTCCGGGGTGAGTTTTTCTTTTTGAGTTGGGGTGAGTTGGTTTTGGAGTGAGTCTTCTTGTATTCCTGCAGTCCCTGCGGTACATGAAAACTCCTGTTACAGTCAAGGATCACCTTCAACCTGGTGTTTGCACTTTCTCCATTTACGGTCCTACATCTCTATAAACGTTCAGATTTCAAATATAAAGTGCTTACCCCATGGCCACGGATGTTACAATTATGCACGGGACTCTCAAAAGTACCCGTATATTCTGTATTGTTCAATGAAAAGCATTTTAATCCGATCAGTGGTAATTTTTTCATAATGTATTGCAGTGCAATACACCTACCAACCGATAGGGTCACTCAGTTGAAAGCAATGGAGAAAATGGCCACCGATCAGATTAAAATGCTTTTTATTGAACAATACGGATGATACAGGTACTTTTGAGAGCCCGTATATACATGTAACCTCCGTCGCCATGGGATAAGCACTTTATATTTGAAATATGAACGTTTATGTAGATGTACGGGCCATAAATGGAGAAAGTGCATACACCAGGTTGAAGTTCATCCATGACGGTCGTGACAGTCGACCGTCGTGTATCCATGGCTATTACTCCCTCTAACATTTCCCATGTTTTTAGTTTATTGAAATAATGTCATGCATATTTGTCCAGTGCATAGCCTACTGCAGGCCTTGTTGACTACATTTAGAAGAGATTTTTAAGCTCTTGCTCCTGAAATGATCGATTATTTTTAAGGGGAAACGCCATCATTTAACATGCAAGTCAATGGGTGAGAAGCAGAGATTGCCAGGCGCAAATGGTAGTGTAGGTAATTAATGTATTTGTGCAAGATGACCCTGCTACTGTATATAAAATGTGTATATTACTCGTTCATCATGGTTCATGTTCAAATAGCTCAATCCAAAATATAATGCTGTAGGCCTAAGTGTTAGGCTGTATTTACGCACCTGCTTAATTGTAATTAATGCTTAAACATCATTATGACCGGTATTTTTTATCAGATGTCTGATAAATTTGATTCATTCCGGACATTGGGACCAGCAGGTTACAATCCTATAGCGCGACCCCTGGTATAGACCACATTGCTTAGCAGAGTTCAGTGATGCAAATGCATGTCAAGTTGATCAACAGATTGTATTATTCTCCAATGCAATAACAGTACTGAAATGAAGGGCAATAATGGGAGCCCTTTTTTTTTATAAAGTAACTTAAAAGTTACTTTTCACAGTAACGCATTACTTTTTGGTGTAAGTAACTAGTAAAGTAACTGAGTTACTTTTAAATGAAGTAACTAGTAATGGTAACTAGTTACAACGGTGTCTAACCGAGTTATACTTCTCCAGTACAACGGTGTCTAACCGAGTTATACTTCTCCAGTACAACGGTGTCTAACCGAGAGTTATACTTCTCCAGTACAACGGTGTCTAACCGAGAGTTATACTTCTCCAGTACAACGGTGTCTAACCGAGAGTTATACTTCTCCAGTACAACGGTGTCTAACCGAGAGTCCATGCAGATCACAGTTGACAAATATTATATATTATCGGAGCTATTATTAATTTTATCGGTTTTATCGGGATGACGTCATAATTCCTTATATCGAACCGATAATTATCGGGCCGATACTTATCGTGCACTAATAATTTTATCGCGAATTATTTTTATATTTTTCTCTGTTGTTGGTGACAACTCTAGTGCGTCCCATGGACGCCACTACGGTGTCATGAATGCGTCCTTTCACAATATTGTGTGTCAGCGACGCACGACGCAGGCCTATGAGCATCTCTGCTCAGTGCGGCTGCAGAGTTCATGTGCAACATCTTGCATGCGTGGCTGTGGCTTTACAGTTTTCCTTCGCCGTGTCTGTAGGTCACCCCCAGGGACCCCCAAGGGTCTCCAGGGACCCCTAAGGGGGGGGGGGGGGAACCGCGAACCTCCTTTTTTTTTTTTTTTTCATCCCATGATTTTGTACCCCCAAACGCTATTTTCTTTTGGGGGGGGGGGGGGGGGGCTGCGCCGTCCACCATGACATCTATGTCATTCTTTCTTGTTTTATAATTATTATTATCACATAACATCATCATAACATAAAATCATCATAACATTTCTTGAATTTCATGATTTACACAGTGAAAATCCCCATTTGATATTTATTATTTATTATATATTTATGTATTAGTGAAATAACACCATACCACCGCCATTAGCCTTTTCAGGTCACGCACCCCCTAGAGGGCGCTCGCGCACCGCAGGGGGGGGGGTCTGGGAGATAGGTGGGATTAATGATCATTGCAATGTTCTTATGTGAAAGAAAATATAAAAAGGAATAAAGAAAAAAAGAAAAAAATTACAAAAAGGTTATGTATATGGTGGAAATATTTTGATGTGGTGTTATATTTAAACTCAATGTTGATGGCACACTGACTAAAAAGGTTGCTGACCCCTGCTATAAGATCTAGTGGTAGCAGAAACCTATGTCCAATGAACCATGAACCAATGTTTCCTTCTTGGAACAGTAACCATTTCCGTGATAACAACGAGCTCCACCAATCACATATGTTGCTGCTACAAGATCGTGGGTAGTGTAAAAGGTTTCATAAGAATTGTTGCTTCTATATGTAGCCAGTCAGAGCTGAGCCTCAGGGGCCACCATAGGGACGGCTGCACTGTCCACCTCCTGGTTTTCAACAAGGTATATGAAAAGAAGGTATGGTCATCTACATCATTTTCGCTATCATGCAATTCCAGCCGGCAGATTCGTCGCACCATGGGAGCCAGACTGCAGCCTTGAGTTCGGTGGAATGCATTGGAGTTAATGAGAGCCCGGTGGACCAGCTCATGAACAAAATATATTTCTGAATGACTGAGACCTTTGTAAAGTAATTGCTTCTGGAAAATAAAAGAAGACATATCACACATTGTTTTCTGCTATGTTGCTTTTCAATGTGTACACTGTGTACGTTTATTGAGCTATCTAAAGAGCACAAAGTACGCAATACTGCAGAGACAGAAACCAGTGTTGCCATGTCCACTTAATATTACAAGCGACTTTGGGCATATGTTTCTGTGAAGATGCTTGCGTCTCTTCCTTTTAAAATAAATTCCTTGTTGAAAACCAAGGCTATGATGGAAGAAGGTACAGTCAGCCTATGGGCCGGGCAGACGCCATTGGAACGGGAAGTTTGGTGAAATACTTTGAAGTCTATGGCAGCCGGCTGGACCAGCTTGTGAACAAACACTATTTCTGAACGATTGTGTCCTTTGTCAGATAATCGGTTCAGGAATATCACAGGGTTTTTCCCATATTATTTTTTTGTATTTCTTTAGCATCTAAATTTTATTGAGGCATCTAAACAGTGGCATGTATCGTTTCTGGCAGTGTTTTTGTGAGAGAAATAAGCAACCAGGTCTAGGAAAACAAGCCCAAAAGAAGCAACTATAGGGCCATTATGAGCATGTTAAAGCTTTATACTGTATACATTGTAATAGACGATCTACAAGCTTACTCGTGACGCATTGTGAGCTTGTAGATCTGCCATTAAAAAAAAGAAAAAGTGAAATATTTGAAGATTTTTGAAACACTCTAACAACACATCTGGTATGGGGCTCCCTGGCACAAAACATTTTCAGATGAGGGTTAGGGACAAATACATATCATTTTTTATGTCCATGACATAAAAATAATTGAGAACCACTGGTTAAAATATTTTTTTAATTGTGAAAGGAAGCCCAAATAATCAACTACACTTTAGAAAAAAAAAAGAAAAAAAAACGCAACCCGCAACTACCAATATTTACAAGCAAAGTCACAGAAAAATAAGCCCAAAGTCGCTTATAATAAGTGGACATGGCAACACTGGTTTCTGGCTCTGCAGTATCGCGTACTTTGTGCTCTTTAGATAGCTCAATAAACGTATGCAGTGTACACATCGAAAAGCAACATAGCAGAAAACAATGTGTGATATGTGTTCTTTTATTTTCCAGAAGCAATTACTTTACAAAGGTCTCAGTCATTCAGAAATATATTTTGTTCATGAGCTGGTCCACCGGGCTCTCATTAACTTCAATGCATTCCACCTAACTCAAGGCTGCAGTCTGGCTCCCATGGTGCGACGAATCTGCCGGCTGGAATTGCGTGATAGCGAAAATGACGTAGATGACCGTATCTTCTTTTTATATACCTTGGTTTTCAATCAGTGTTATTATTTAAATGCCCTGCAGTCTACCAATCGATATAGGCTACTTTGTGGTTACTGGCTGTGGGTCTTCAACTTATGCCTGTTTAATGCTGGTTTGATTGATTGATTGACATTTTTATTAGTCAAAAGAATGTAAAACAACACAGTTACATTTATAATACTTTTGTCTAAAAGGCCCGACCAAAAAAGTCCTTGCGGACTTGTTTCCGTTGGGGTCCTTGAATTAATTTCATAGTATATAGTAGCAACCAAACAGTTCAAAAATCAACATAAAAATACAGAGAAAAAATACCTCTATGTACAAAAAAAAGCATGACAAATTAAAGATATATACAAAAAAGAGGAAGGGGGGGGTCGTCTGTCTACAGGGAAACTGGTACTAGCTCCTCTTTTGGCCTCCAGAAAGATTAGTTTTTAGGGCTGTTTTGAATGAGCCCAGCGAACTGCATTTTTTGAGGGATGGGGTTAGACTACTCCATACCTTGGTGGCTGTGCTGTAGAAGGAGAATTTGCCCGTGTTTGTTTCATGGGTGGGTGGTACCAGATTGTTGTTTACGCTCCCTCTAGTTTCGTGACTGTGGGTGTCACTAACTTTTTCGAGGTATTTATACAGATATGCGGGTATAGGGGGCATTTCGGGCAAATCTGCATTTACAATTTTGAAGACCAGTCCCATTTTTAGTTGTTTAACCCTGTCTTCCACCCTGAGCCAGCCTAGGCTGGCAAAGTGAGTGGGAGAGAGGTGGGTCATGGGCCCCAGTCCGAGAAGTAGTCGAATCAGTTTGTTTTGGGAGGTTTGAAGCTTAGTCTTCAGTGACACTGAGGTGTTGGAGTACCAAGAGGAGCAAGCATAGTCAAAAAGGGGCTGAATCAGGGCCCCTGAGAGGGTCCTGAGGGCCTGAGGGTTGACAAAAGAGGAAACTCTGCCCATAAATCTGGTTCTCTGGTTTACTCTTTTGACCACCTTTGTTGCCATTCTTTCACCTGTCAGGTATTTGTCAAGAATACATCCCAAATAGGTCATCTCTTCTTTGCTAGTGATGATTGTGTCATCGACTTTGACCTTGAAGTCTTTACCTTCATTTGACTGAGGGAATGTTTGGTCCCAAAGAGAATGGTGCCAGGGAATGGTGCCAGGGTTAGTAGGCCTAATGTGTTTCATGCCTATTGTTTTAATCATGTTTATATGTTGATATTGTAACTAACTCTGCAGCGATAATTCAGGTTGATCATGTGCCAAACTTTAAAAAAAATCCTCTATGCAGAATATCCATGTGAGTTTTACTTCTGAGAACTCACTGTTGAGTTTGTTGATATGATGTCATGCCTTTGGCCCACTACACAAAAGCAAAAGACATTCTGGCACTATTATATTGCCTGTGCCATGTAATGGTATCCAAAGTTGTATATTGTAGACTTAAAAATCTGTCACCTAGTGGCCCCATCTGTGTCCTCCTTTACCGCTGTAGCTCTGGGACTCAAAACATGTAACATAAAAAATGTAAAGTTAATCCAAAGTCCCTACAGTCCCCTCATGCCTGTAGTAAAAGACTGGGGGATAAAATGATATTCCGCTTCCTGGGGGATAAAATGATATTCCGCTGCCTGTTATCGTATATTATGGACCCTAAGTTGCATATATTAATCTAAATTAGATGGAACTGTGAAATGTAACCTTGCTAAAGTCAGAAGAGTAATCATGAGTGTGTTGTGACTGGTGAATGCCTGGTGAATGTGCTAATTCTAACACAGCTACAGCTGTCAATCTAACAGCTGAGCCGAATGGTCATTGCTATTTGTATGTGTACCTATGTTTGCGTCGCTCTTATCTTTAGTACATACCTTATATGACTATTTAGAATAGCATCTTTGGTAAATGGTCTACTATAAGAACTGTGTAAGATGGGTGTTTGGAAGGACTGTCACACGTCGTGAGGCTGCTGGTGGAGACCAGGGGCTCCTGCTCCTGGTTCTCCTGCTATGCTGTTTGTTTGTTGCTGAATAAACCGAATCATGATCAAAACCTGGAAACCTGACGTCTTCTCTTCTCCTCTTCTTTATTACAACCAGCCTGGTAGCCCGCAGTTTAATGCCTCAATTACACGACACTGTGAACCAATCTTTAAATGTGTTTTTGATAGCCAGAGCTGAATGTAACACGGAAGCGCGTACCTGATCTGCTGCTGAGGGGGAGGTCACAGATCAAGGTTCAAGGATCTTAACTTGTTAAATCTTGTGTACAGGTGCATAAGAGTAAACTTTACTTTTGTTCGTCTAGTCGAACATTGAACCCATAGTAACATGATAAACAACAATAGTGATAGGAAAAAACTAACAAAAAAAAGCATCTATACATTATACCTACAGTCCTACAGTCACTTAGCAGACAAAGCGACTTACAATAAGTGCAATGTGCGTGCGTGTGTGCGTGCCTGCGTGCGTGTTTGAATTAAGTTGTCTATGGGCGATAAGGGTAAAAAATACCACTAAAGTACATCTCACAAGCCTCGACCATAAATCTGAGACACAGCCCAGTTACATAATATAGTATATGGCCTGCTGCAGTTTCTTAGGATAATTTATTTAACCCAAATGACACATGATCCAATGTAAGTAAGATCATGGGTACGCAAAGAACAGAGACTGTAGTTCAACAGTCCTCCTCAGAGAGGATTTTTGATGATAACAATCACAAGTTCAATGTAATTACTCCTTATCAGTGCCCAGCTACAAAAGCCCAACAGTTTTTTGGTTGCTTATGTATATATCTTTAAATAATCATTTTCACGGTCTGATTTTGCTAGATGGTTCTGAACATATATATACCAAGTAAAGTCCGGAAATATGATTTGGATAGATTAAAGCTGTTCTTGCTAATTTGTTGAAAATTCCACTTTATGCAACAAAACCATTTTATGGTCATTATCCTTGTCTATGGACCCTCTGTACACTGATTCCACATACATCACCGGGTTTTGGCCTTTGGTTTATGCTGTCACTATGCAAAGTACAATCATCTTGTTCTATTCATAGAAGCTGCCTAGATTGTAATACAATAAAGCAATAAATGAAATGTAACCAAAATGTTCTCATAAATTGTTCATCATGTATGAATGTCAATTTATATGACTTTATGAAAAATCAACTTAAGTCAGTGTCTTCTATACAAATATTAACATTTTCAATTGATTTAAAAAATAAATAAGCATTCCATTACATAGATAATTGACAACATCAAGCAGATTATTTTTGTTGTTGTTTTTAGCAAATTAGACATAATTAGAGTCAACATATTGTACAGCGATCCATTGTATACCCTCCATGACTGTACTCCATGACCTGTTTTCTGTTGCCACATGCTTTGACTACAAACTTAATGGTGACAATCATAATCTTAAACCAACTGGACAGAATCCAGTGCTGCAAAAATGTAATTGAGTTAGTGTTCAACATAGTTACTTAACCTCTCACATTGGCATTATACTATTATTTATTATCACCTCTTATATGAATTATTGTTTTATTTTAATATGGTGACAAAGTTAGTTCTCTTAGTGGCTGTCTACAAAATGTTGTTTGATCATACATGCAGGCAAAAAGTCTCATTTGTTAAAATGGCAAGTATAAAGTAGTGGGTGAAATTATTTTGTGCAAGCTTACTACGACTGTAGTTACATAGATAATTAAATTAGGGTAAGTGATATTTTTTGGTTAAAACAACGTTTTTTGTTAAACGGTTAAAGCACTATATTCTGATAGTAATCATTGCTATATAGAGTGGTTGTTCAGTAACAGGGGTCTCCCTGTCTCTCCAGCTCTTTAATAAACAGAAAATACATTTTCAGGTGGGTTGCCAATTTCAGCCAATCAGGAGAGATTACCCATTTATCAGCTTATATGTTATAGTGTTCCATTCCAAATTTGTCCGCTAATTTCTTTGTCTGATCACTTCCAATTTCACTTGTATGTTTTGCCCCCTGTCCGTCCGTCCGTGTGTGTGTCCGTGTGTCCGTCTGTCACCAGCTAATCTCCGGCACCGTTGGCCCGGTCGCTCCGAAACTGTGCACACACACTCCCTGGATGCCAATTCAGAACTTCTGCCCCAAATCTTTCACATGGGCCTGTTATAACGCCACCAGGAGGCCGATTTGTGCAAAACCCATTTTTTTATATTACTCCTACAAATTTTATCCAAACGTCATGCAAATCAGTACACAGTATCACTATAGTCATGTGATCAACACGGATCTGTCCAATTTCCCATATTCTATCCTCATTGCCTAAGGTTGGCTTCCAAAGTTTGCAGGATTGGTCCGTTTTGAACAAAATGCCTCAAAGTATACACACAGCTTGCGATTTCCATGAAATTTCACACGCACATTCCCACTAAGCCGAGGAAGAAATGCCACCCTTCTCACATTGGCCTGTTATAGCGCCACCAGCAGGTCTAATTTAGCAAAACACATTTTTGGAACAAAATGCCTCAAATCATGAATGCAGTGTCAATGCAAGAATAAATGATACGGTTGGCACCCTTTTCACATTGGCCTATTATAGCGCCACCAGGAGGCCAGAATAACGTACCTGACCTGGCGGAGACCTGTGCTCCGAGGAGCACTTTTTCTAGTTTAATCTGTATCCTTTGTGAGTTCTCTCTCCTGATTGGATAACATTGTTATCCAGACCTGAAAATGCATTTTCTGTGTAACACTTGTGTGACGGCATTAAGTCGACATAACACACAAGCGGACTTGAGATCAAATGGACCTTTTTTTCCTGCGATTTCATTGGCCACTGTCTCCCCTCAGGGACTTCACACTTCTAACACCTTCTCCCCCACAAAAAGGATACCATTGTCTTTTAAATATCGATTAGTTTGCTTACACAACATTTCAATCCCACTCACACCTCACAGGTACGCTTCATTTGGCTCAGAGGCAGAAAACAAAGTCAAATATATAACTCGGAATGTGTGTCCGGGAGGAAAATATTAATATAAAGAGGTGGAGAGACATGGAGACTCGTTACTGAACAAAATACTCTAGTCTAGATAGAGCAATGACTTATTTAACACTCATTTAACACTTATTTTAACAAAACCCTTACCCTACCTTTAAATAAATAATTATCAAATGTCAAATATACTGCAGGTGCAAATACACAGTGTGCTTTTTATCCAATGTACAGTAGCCTATACATAAAAATGTATGAGGATGTGTGTAAATAATCAGTGTAAAGGTAGACATGTGCAAAAAGTGTGGAGGACAATAAAAGAACAGATTATGGTCAAAAGTGCAGCAGGTGTGTGTGTGTGTGTGTGTGTGTGTGTGTGTGTGTGTGTGTGTGTGTGTGTGTGTGTGTGTGTGTGTGTGTGTGTGTGTGTGCGTGCGTGCGTGCGTGCGTGCGTGCGTGCGTGCGTGCGTGCGTGCGTGCGTGCGTGCGTGCGTGCGTGTGAGAGAGAATAATGTACTCATTGCCTTTGTCCCTCCACACATACGTATAGGGTGGACTTTGGATCTGGAGCAGTACTGTCTGTAACTCCCATCTCCCCTTCGTATGGAACACCTTGGGTATAAAAGACCTCTGCTGAGACCAAGACCTCAGTCTCAGTCGAGTACTCGCCTATCCCATAAGGAGAGAGCTTCAACGAACCCATCATGGTGGATTCAAAGCTCTGCCTGTTGCTTTTAAGCACACTTGCCTTGGCATGTAAGTATTTTTTTGTAATTGCTTCAAACATTGCAGTTAATGTCACATGTATTCATAGTGAATTGTTAAGAATTTCATTTTGAGTTTTCATACTTCAAAATACTATTAAATCAACAAATCATCTTGAGATAAATACGAACTTTTAATTGTTTTTTTAAATATTAACAGACGTTTTTGATCTTAAAAAATGTTTATTAAATCAACAATATCTTGAGATAATTTTTTCTAAATAGGGATATATTAATATAAATATTTTACTGATTTTATGCCACATTATTCAATGAAACTACTTGTGTTTTCCTTATAGATGCCCAAGAAGAGGGATCATGCCTTTGTAAGTTCCAATATTTTCAACAAGATCCACATACTGTAGATTTAACCACATAAACCCTTTTATACAGTGTGTTGACATGAGTCCCGCCGGAGTCCATGCTGGGCTCCCTCCTTTTCCCCTCTACACTAAATCTCTTTGCCGAAAATAGTTGATCTACAAGTTCACAATGTATCTTATGGCGACGCATTGGGATCTTGAGGATCTGCTATTTTTGCCTAATGTCCCAGAATAGGGCACAAAGGTTCATGTGATTGATTATGTTGTTGAGTGGATTTATAATGGTACAAATGTTTACATCTTTTTTAACTGGTCAACTACAACCATGTAAAGCCTTGAAATACATTTCTTAGTCTATATTTTATGTCTGAAGAAATCTGTTACTGCAGATTGAATATTGATCATTGCTGAAATGTCTTGCTGTGCTGTCAGTGTTCTAGACTGTTATTTTAAATCATAATCTTTTAACAGTAAACCAAAGGTACAAAGCCTTCAACAAATATGAATACCTTTATGAGGCTGAATCCCTGAATGCCATCAACGGTGCCTCAAATCTTCGCAATGGACCCAAGGGCTCTTGCAAGGTATATTACATGCCAAAAGCAAATAATACTCACTTTTATTTATGCAATATGTTTCAGTTTCCCCAAATAACCATTTTAGTTTTCATGTTAAGTTTCCATGTTGCTAAATAGAGTATTTCAACATAATATCCTAAAAGCTAATTTACACCTGCACAGGTCGAGATTGACGTGCCCCAGATGTGCCACTACATCGTCCGCACCACTGGCTGTAGCCTGAGTGAGGTGGTCGACATGGATGCAGAAGGCAATGCTGTGGTCGCCCCTGCACCCAGCTCTGAGGCCTTTGCTGCTGAAATGGAGAAGTAGGTTATGCCAGCAGCACATACTTTTTTTACGTGAATGAAAACATGATTGTTATTCAAGTTAAAATAAGAGTCCATGTGATACAAAACTTTTAAAGTGCTACATTATTTTCAAGTTAAACAGCATAGCAAGTGACTCTTTCTCTCTTTTTCTTCTTAGATATCCTCTGAAGGTTGTGGTTGAGGGTGAGTACGATGTCAAACTGTACCCTGAGGAGGGTGAGACGATGACAATCTTGAACATCAAGAGAGGTATCATCTCTGCCCTGGCTGTGCCTCTGCTGGAGGAGGAAAAGAACAAGAACATGGTACATTAAACTGCTCTTTAATTTATACCTATTATTTATTTTGTATTCAGTATGCCACTGGTGAAAGTATTACTTCTGAAATCTGAGAAAAAAATATAAACTTATGATTAATATAAATATTTCTCTACAATCTTGCATTTCAGCCCACCATCCATGGCAAATGCAGGACCTCCTACTCTGTCAACGCACGAGAGGACATTGCTACTGACGTCAGCTTCACCAGGGATCTGTCCAAATGTGACAAATTCATGCCCATGAGAGACCAGACCAGCCCCCTGGCTCTGATCTCTGGCATGGTAAGACATCCAAGCAATGTGGTTCTTGTCTTGTTAGTTAATGCATTGCAGGCATGCACTGTGGATTTCAAACAATACCACCACGAGTCTGAGAAGTAGGCTAATACAAATAATTGTCTACTTGCAGCACTACCCTCTTGCCCAGCTGGTCAGGAGCTCCCAGACCTGCAACTACAAGTTTGACAATGAGAACATGCACATGACCTCTGGTGCCTGCACTGAAAACCACATCCTGATTCCTTTCTCTCACAAGTAAGTCAAACCATGTAACAGTTATCTCACACTTTCCATGATTTTGTATGCGTATAAATCTGTAATAGGTCTTTAACTATGTGTTGTCTGCCCATAGGGGACAGTATGGCGTTACCAATGTTGGCAAGCAGTCTCTGACTTTGCTGGAGGTTTCTGCTTACAACGACCGAGTCTTTGACTTAGGTAGGGAGATCTCTGCATTTGTTCTTGTTTTTTTTAATCTATGGATGTTCTTTCTTGTCTTTTTCTTTTTTTTACTGTCATTGACAATGCATTTACTCTCTGTTTACTGAAGATGAAGCCAATGTCAAGGGTCTGAACATGGAGACTCCTACTGACAGGAGTGTTAACCAGGATAAGGATGCTGGTCTGGGTCTCCTGAGAGAACTGGCTAATCTGCCTGAAACCGAGGGCCAGAAGAGGGCCCACCTCTTCCACGTGCTGGTGAATGTTGTCCGTGGAATGAAGATCGAGACCCTGAGCTCTGCCATTCCCGAGGCTCTTGAGGTGTCCCGTTCACTGAGTTACCAGGTTCTGGCCCAGTGCGGTACCCCTGAGTGTAGCAGTGCCATCATGCAGATCCTGAGGACCTACGACAGCTCCGCTGTTGAGGTTGATGCCACCGTGTTTGGTCTGGGACTGGTGTCCAACCCCTCTCCCCTCCTGATCAATGACATGCTGGAGATGGCTCAGTACAAGCCCAGCAAGCCCATCATGTATGCCCTCAGCAATGTTGTCAAGAGGTGAGCAACCGCAACTTGAATACTTAATCTGCTCTAGATATTTAGAATCTTAAGTGTTACACAGTAGACAACTCAACTGCCACATTAATATTCACTACAATGTGATTCCTTAATAGGTTCTACAAAGCCGAAGGCAAACTGACCCCTGAAATCCATGCTGTTGCTCGTTTCATGGGCTCCCAGCTGGGTGACTGCACTGGTGACAATGCCTTCATGACTCTGAGGGTGAGTGGTTATCTCTAATGGATTTATACTTAATACATTAAAAGATAGTAGATGACAGATCACTCATCAATATAGTTTCTTGACCTTAGGTTATTGGAAACATGGCTGCAGCCATGGGCGCTGCCAGTCCTGCCCTGAGGACTGCTGTGATCGAGTGTGTGAACCAGCCTGCTGCATCCCTTGCTGTTCAGGAAGCTGCCATCCAGGCCTACAGGCTGACCCCTGTCCCAGAGGAGGCAAGTCAAACTGTTTTCACAGTTACTTTTGGTATACTTCACAGAAGACAATTCTTTTTTATTTAGTGATGATTTTCTTTTTTCAAATGGTTTTATTTCTCTGTCACAGGGCAGAGAGGTTCTCATGCAGGTCCTTCTGGACAGTGCCAGCCCCCTGCAGAAGCGCGTTGCTGCCTACCTGGTGCTGATGAAAGACCCCCAGCCAAGTGAACTTGCCCAGCTGGCTGCTGCCCTGCCTAATGAACCTGACCAGCAAGCCAAGAGCTTTGTCATCTCCCATGTTACCAACATCTTGTCTTCAACTGAGCCCGAGACACAAGAGTAAGTGAAGCCTTTTAATATTGAATATGCAGCATGAGCTGTGGAGAAGAGGAATTTGTCTTTCATTTAATGCTTACCTCTAATTAGTACATCTATCTTTCTTATAGGCTGAGACAGAAGATTCTCGATGCCCTGCAAGGTAATGAGATTGGAACTGTCATGGACCCAGCCAAGTTCTCTCGCAACTACAAGATTGGATCTGTGGAGGGAAACATGATCTTTGAGGGTGCCAGCTATCTGCCCAAGGAGGTCATGCTTGAGATGACCCTGAAAGCCTTTGGCTATGACATTGACATGATGGAGGTACTGTAGATAAAACCAAGCCTTTCCTTGTAATATATAATAATGGATTGCTCAATTATTCAAACTCACCTGTCAATTGTCACACTAAAAATGTACATTCTTACATTTCCAGATCGGCATGGAGGGCACTGGACTTGAGCCAACTGTTGAGGCCCTGTTTGGAGAACACGGATTCTTCCCAGACACAGTGCTGAAGACAATGTACTTTGTCTCTGACAAAATGCCCCAGGAGGTCAGCCTGGTCCTGAAGAACCTGCTCCCTGCTCTCAGGAACGACAGAAGAAAGAGAGAGGTAAGTCACAAAGGTGTTTGGATGTTTGATAATGTACTTATTACTTTGAATTATTTCTACAAAGTACTCATAAATCATCATCTCATTATTTTTATATCTTTAGACCACCCAGAACATCATGAGAGAAATCGGACGCAACCTTAACAAACTGGTGACCGAACTGAAAGCCCAGCAGACCCCTGAGGCTATGGTTTACCTGAGACTCCTGGGAAATGAGCTGGGATACCTCAAGACCAGTGACATGGAGGCGATGGCCTACTCTGCTGCCATGATGATTGATAACATGCTCAAGATGCTCCCCATGGATGTACGTAAAAAAATTAAAAAAAAACTATAAAGAATTGTGTGATTCATTTAATATTTGACACAGTTGAACTGACTTTCGAATTTGGGAAATTTACAACAATATCTATTGTTATTTCTGACAGTTGATGAAGGGACTGATGACTAAAGCTGACAATGAAGTCTTCGCTCACTACATCTTCATGGACAATGAGTTCTTCCTGCCCACTGCTACTGGTGTGCCTCTGAGGATTGCACTGTCTGGTACCTTCACTCCTGGTATCAAGGGTGGACTCAACATTGCCCGTGACATGGTAAAAATCATCTCATTTTCACAAAGTGTAAGAATGTGTAGAATAATAATGAAATGTACCATTCCATATGGTATCTCTCTCATAACATATCGCTGGCTGTCCACTTTTTCCCCCCGCTAGAGCGAGATTGCCTTCATGCCTTCAGCTGGCATTGAGTTTACAACTCAGATCGGCTCTTTCATTCCTGAGTATGTCGACTCTGGACTGGAGATGCACACCAACCTCTTCCATGAGAGCGGATTGAGCGCCAAGATCTCCATGGGAAGTGGTGAAATGAAATTCACCATGCCTGCTCCTAAGAATCCTACCAAGCTCATCAGCATTACGTAAGCCTCAACTGACTATTTACACAAATAGTCTATATGGAATCTAATATCTATAAATGCAACAATCCAAACTTTCTTCTATCTCAATTACAGAAACACCTTTGTGGCAGTGAATGGTGCTGAGATTAAAACTATCCCCCCTATGGTGGAGGACAAGGTTGATGTCAGTGAGTGCACTCCCTTCTTCGCTGGAATGAAGTACTGCACTTCCCTGATGTACACTGATGCTTACAATTATGAGACCCCCTACTTCCCCTTCACCGGAGACAGCAAGTAAGTGAAAGCCCTGAAACTTGTAAAGCGCTAAAGACAGCATTTATGAATGGAATGCCTTTTAAATTGTATTGTATTTAAGTCAAATCTAATCATAAATGGATCTACCACTCAGGTTGGCTGTGGAGCTCCATCCTACTGGTGAGGTGACTGAATACTCTGCTACCTTCACCTATGAGCTCGTCACAGAGGATGAGACGGTTGACACCGTGAAAATGGTCCTGATGGCGGAAGGTAACAAGATTTAGCAAATAATTATTTCAAAACTACATTAAATACATGATATGGAATTTCTCTGACATTGGAGCTGTTGAAATGTGGCGCTTACAGTGCAGGCACAGTTTCATCTGGAACAACACTAAGAAGATTCATTAAAAAAAATATTCGACAAGGATTTCCCTTACTATTACGTCAACATGTAGAGCAATATACCTTTAGTCTACATAGTCAAACCTAAAAAAAGCAATGTATAACTACTCGCTACTACGGCAATATTTGCAACTGATATTGAATGCTGATTGATAGGTACATACTCTACACAATTTGTCATGAACTTCATTATAACTGCATGTAATTACCTATCATTCATTACCATTACCAGGTGCTGGTGAGGCCACAGCAACTGTGAAGTACAACAGGAAGCAGAATGTCCTCACTACTGACTTCCAGATCCCTGACTACGACCTGGAGGCTGGATTCAGGCTGGGTGTCGTTGACGCCAACACCAAGGGTAATGGAGCTTACGCAGTCTCCTTTGACCTGATCAACAAGAACATCCCTCAGCTCTCACTGGTTGCCCTCGCCAAGTAAGAAATCAATCAAAACATGAACTTGTTCAAATCAAACAAAATGTGTCATGTTCAGAATGTTAAATATTATATATTATCAGTATACTGTATCAATGTTTGGTGTGAGACCATTAACTCATAGGTTTCCTCTTCTTAGGGTGGCAACGATGGAGGAAGCTATGCTGCAGCTCCAGTTTCTGGTTCCCTTGATGAAGGCTGATGCCACCCTCAGAGCCAACCTGAAGCGTGGTGAGACACTGGAATTAGAGCTCACAAGTGACATCAAGCTCCCAGAGACCACCTCACTGCAGAAGATTGCCTTGAAATATGGTAGGATATGATTATTACATTTCTCTGTGTCATAGAATCCTCTGTTATGTTCTACTATTGCACCCAAATAGATTTTCTATTAATCACAGCTGTTACCTTGGGTTCTTACCGTGAACCAATTTTGCTTTCCTGAATCACTCACCCCAAATATCAATTTATTATTTAACTGCAAAATGCATCTTGCATCTTCTTTTTGTAACACCTTACATTATTCTATGTGAAACTAACATAAAGAACTGTTTTTAGATGACAGCAAGCTTGAGGCTGAGGTCAAGTCTGAGATGAACTCTCAGATCCAGAAACTTCTCCCCAATGCTGAGGCATTTGAGAGGATTATCAATGAAGTTCTTGATATGCAGGTTGGACAGACTGAAATGAAGGTCCGTCAACTCCTCACCAAGTCTGTGGAGGTAATGCCTTACCCACATAACCCTTTATCCTTCACTTCAACATGAATGGATATGTTTAACAAATTGTACTGAATTAATTAATAATTTTATGTAAGTGTCATGCCACCTTGTGGCCCACCGTTAATGGCATTATATGACACCTTTTCAGACAGTTACAATTTTCAACATTATTTTATACCCTGGTTACCGGTATTGCTGATCATATACAACAAATACTGACCGAACAAAACATAACATAAAGTACATATCCCCTACTGGCTGTACAACGCTTTTTTCCTCAAGTCCCAAGCTTTCTCCAGGTAGTTTGTCAGTTTAAATACAACTTTTTCAAATAAGCAATTAATAAGTTGTACTAATGTGTTCTTTTAGGCAACCAACAACTACATGGACAAATATGTTTCTGATATCCCATACATCACTTACATAAGGATACCTGCCATGCCTGAAATTACAATGCCAGAGAAACTTTTCTTCAATGCGTAAGTAAAAAGAATTTTGGGCCAAAAATATAAATTGACACATTTTAATAGCCAGCCACGAGAGTATGAATAAAGATGTGTTCATATAATGTTATATATTACATTATTTTGGCAGTGAGGCCAAGGCTGCTTACAACTTCAACAATGAACGCTTCCTCATCGCCATCCCTCTTGGAGGAAAGTCAACAACAGCTGACCTGCACTTCCCACCTGCCCTGGCCACCCCAAGCCTGTCACTGCCCCAGTTTGGCCTGGAGGTTGCCTCCATTGAAATTCCCCTCCCAGAGCTGGTTGTCCCTGAGACCATTTCTGTTCCCCTCTTTGGAAAGGCTGAGGTTTCAGCTAAAGCAAGCACCAACCTGTATGAATTAGAGGTCTCTGCGGCTCTCGGAAAAGACGCTGATGAAACACCAAGCTACTCAGCCAAGTTTGAGATGCAGGGAACTTCCCCAGTAGACATCTTGTCCCTCAAGGTGGAAGGTAAAGATTTTCTTTAAGAATGATTCAGGAAATCAGCAATAAAAGATAACTAAAAGCTTGATTTTCAGTTGTTGTCTGATACTCACAAATGCACTGTATTCCCTGTTTCAGGCTCTGGATTGCTGGTTGGCACTCCAACTGATTCTCTCAAGGCCCAAATGAAAGCTGCTGTGACCCATAAACTTCTTGAAGCCAGTGTGAGCGTCATGGAAGTTGGAACCTTCGCTGACAAAATCAGTGTCAAGTCCAGCAGCAAGATTGTAGCAACAAGTCCTCTTGGCCTGCTTATTGAGCTAGAACACACTGGCACAGTTGGCTTCAATGCTGAAGAACTTTCTGCTGATAGCAACCTTGAGGGATCCATCAAAGCTGGACCCATCTATGGCAACACCATTTCTACCCAGGCTTTCACCATCTTCCCATTCAGGCCAGAAGCAAAGATTGACTCCTCTCTGAAGATTGATACCACCATTCTTAAGGCTCAGAACACCATTGCAGCCACATTTGTCAATGGTGAGCTCAATGTTGTGTCAAACACTAATGCTTTTGAGGACATCCTGACCCAAGCTGCAGAGCTTTCCTTCAAGGACAACAAACTGGCCCTGACATTCGATACCAATGCTATTGTACTTGGCATGAAGGCACGCAACCTGGCTGAGGCCTCTGCTGGCACAGATGAAGTCATCATCAAGATGGAGACCAACGCTGACAACTCTGAAAACCGCATCTACTCCTTGCTTACTGCCACTCTTGATGTCAATGGCCTGGTTCTAAGCAGTGATGCTAATGTGAAGCTCCTTGAGAATGAGGCTGTTCAGAAAACTACTCTGAAAATGAACAAGGATGGTTTGGCTGAGCTGTCCATTATCAACAAGGCTGAACTGCATGACATCAAGGTCGATAATGCCAACACTCTGACCATCACTCTTTCTAGCCTTGACTTCGACACCAAGGCTGAGGCCATCGTCAGTGAGTATGCCACTTATACTCATGACATTACAATTGCCCTGAAGCCCTACACCGCTTCTGCAAATGTGAATAACAACCTGAAAGTGCTGGCAGCCAACATTATCACTGAGGCCCACTTGAAGGCAGAGCTTTACAAGATGGACCTGACTGGAAGCCTGAAAGCCACCTATGGTGAAGAGGAGATCAAGCACACTTATGAGATCAATTATGCTGACATGACTGCCAATGCTAAGTGCAGTACTACTGGAAAGGTCTTTGGAACCAACATGAACCAGAACACCGAGCTTGAAGTTGTTGGTCTTGCTGCCAGGCTCACCAATGATGCCCGCTTCAACTCTCAGCCCATGCGCTATGATCACGCCATCCGTTCTAGCATCATTCCTTTCGACTTCAACCTTGATGCCATGTTCAATGCTGATGGTGACCTGACCCTGTATGGCAAGCAGAGCGGCCAGCTCTATGGCAAGTTCCTCCTTAGGGCACAGCCCCTGGCTCTTGCCACCTCACATGAATGCAGAGCTTCAGTGACCCAGCAGCTGAACAATGGATTCTCACTTGAAACCACTGTTGACAACAAAGTGGATGCATTGCTGACTCCTCAGGAACAGAAGTTCACAATGATGCTGAAATCTAAGATGAACAACCATGCGTTGAACCAGGAAGTTAATGCCTACAACAATGCAGAGAGGCTTGGACTGGAGATGTCAAACACCCTCCTTACTAGCCTTCTCAACACAGATTCCAGTGAAAACCAGGAGTTTTCCGTCTCTGGCTTCCTTAAATACGATAAGAGCACTGAGAGCCACATGATTATGTTGCCTTTCATTGAGAATTTCCCAGCTCTCCTTGAAGACATCAAGGTCGTGGTTGTGAGCATGGCAGAAGCACTGCAAAACTACATCAACAATGAAGACATAAAGGCTAAGATCGAGGCTATTCCTCAGTATGTGAGTGACTTTGTTTCCCAACTGCATATTGAAGACAAAGCAGCACAGCTCAAGCAGACCCTGATTGATTACACCCAGGAATATGTTATCACCATTGAAGAACTGGAGGCCTCCCTGATGAACCTGAAGGTTGTTCTTGAGAAAATCCTGACTGAAGTTGCTTCCCGCATACAGGACATTATTTCTGCTACCAAGGAAATGATTGCAAGTGGCACCTTGTCTGAGAATGTCATCAAGAGACTGAACCAGGAGCTGAATACCTTCCTTGACGAGTATAATATCAGGGATATGATTGTTGCCGTGGTTGATGCCATTGAAGAGGTCATCAAACAGATTGACTTGCAGAAGCTAAGTGAAACTAGCCTTTCCTTCCTTCGTGATCTGGATGTTCAGTTTGATGTCAAGGCTAAGCTAGAAATGGTTGTCAGCAAGTTGAAGGAGTTCATTGCCAGCTTTGACATTACTGAGTTTGCTGAACAGCTGAAAACTTACATTTCATCCCTCAACCTGGATGCCTACATTCAAGAACTGATGGCACAGTTTCCAACAAACCTCTTTGGTACAACAGTTGAAACTCTCAAAGAATTGATCCAACAGTTTGATATCCTTGGAAAATTCAACACACTCATTGCTAGACTCAGAGAGTTGATTGTCAAGTTTGAAGTTGACCAGAAGGTTGAGGCCATCTTGGAAAAGGTTGTGGAGCTCATCAAGCAATTCAAGATTGATGAAACTGTCCAAGTTCTAGCTAACAACCTGAAGGCCATTGACACGCCTGGCAAGATCATGCAGGTACTGGAAAATGCCATCAACTATCTGAAGGCCACAGAAATTAAACAAGCGATTGAGCAAATTAATGTCTACGTTGATACCATCGTACAGCAGCTTAAATCTTTCAACTACAATGCTTTTGCTGATGAGGTCAACCAGATGATTTCTGCTTATTCCTCTCAAGTAAATGAGCTGATCAAGGCACTCGAAATCCCCCAGAAACTTGAAGCCATCAGAGAGTTTGTCAACTTTGCTCTGTCTACTGTCATGAACTACCTGGAGCAGCTGAACATGAACTACCTCCCTGTGATTTCACTCCCTGAGATCACCCTTCCAGAGTTTTCATTCCCTGTCATCCCTGCAGTTCCAGTTGAGAAGCTAATTGAGACTCTCCAGATCCCTGAGTTCAAGCTGCCAAACATCCCTACCGAGCTCATGGTGCCAGGATTTGGAAAACTGTATGGTGAGATGAGAGTCAACTCCCCCATCTACAGTATCAGAAATGTTGCTGAGCTGCAGAGTTCTGTTGATGGTGAGAATGCTCCTCAGGTGACAGCATTCGTGACCTCCCAGGCAACATCTCCCAGCTTTGAGATCCTCAATTTCAACCTGGATTCTACAGCCCGCATTGCTGTCCCAGAGACACGCCATGTGATTGTTGCTGAGACCCTTAAGTTTACTCACTCTGTTCTTGAGCTTGAGCACCAGGCATCTGTAACTCTTAAAGACCTCTCAGCCCAGGCCTCAGCTAAGACCACAGTGAAGGTCACCACTTCACCTTACACTGCCGAGCTTGTGAATGAAGCCTTCTTTGCTACTGCAGGTGGTTTGTCTGGCACTAGTGACACCACATACTCTCACATGCTTAACTTCCCAATCATTGGCATCACCAGTGAAACTTCTCTGACCCAAAAGGCTGTTGCACGCCAGGAGGGAACCACCATTACCCTGACTGTTGGAAATGAGGGCACTGCCAAGTTCAACTCTCATGATGGAGTCCACAAGAGTGACCTGCTCTTCACCATCAATCCCAACACTGCCAAGCTAACATTCACTAGCGATACAGACACTGCTCTTCTGAAGATGAAACAGACCCTGAACGCTGATTCTGTCACCCTCAGCTATTTCAAGTTTGATGCCCGCTCTGAGGCAGAGGGCCCACTTGTCAAGAGCAGCCTTCTGGTAGCATCTGGAAATGTCAACCTTTATGATATGAAGATTGAGCTGAAGGCAACCCATGACACAGAGCTGGTTGGCACACTCAGTGGAATTCTGTCTAATGCAGTCAACATTGTCATCCGTCCCGTTGAGGTTGTCTTTGATTTCCAGAACAAGGGAAACACTGTGCTGGGATTCAATGATGCTCTGATTGCCAAACTTGATCTCCAGAATGATTACTCAGCTACCTTCAAACCTGACACCCAAAAGATCAACACTGTTGCTCTGGCACGTCTCAATCAGTACAAACTGTCCTACAGCGTCACCATGAAGAACAACGAGAAGGAGATTGGTATCTTTGCTGATGTAAATGGTGAGGCTAATCTTGACTTCCTGGCGACCCCCATCAGCATCCCTGAGCTCAATCTGCCATTTTATAACTTACGCACCCCAGCCATCAGTGATCTGAACTTATACGAACTTACTGGTCTGAAGAACATCTTGACCACCACAGACCAGCATGTTGATGTCGCTACCAAGATTGTGTACCAGAAGAGCACCTATGCCCCTCTTGTTGATGTGATGGGTCTGATCCAGATTCCCTCTGTAGGTAACCTGATCACAGAGCTGTCCCTTAAGTCTGCCATTATCAACCTGAATCTTAATGCTGGACTCTACAATGAGGAGGATCTTGTGTTCCGTCTGGGAGTAACAACCGCCTCTGTGTTTGAGAGCCTGAAGGCTAAGCTTGATGGCACCACCAGCCTGACCACCAGAAGAGGCATCAAGGTGGCAAACTCCCTGTCCCTTGAGAACCCCCATATTGAGGGTACCCATGACAGCACCATCAGTGTGATTCCTGAGACTTTTGAAGCTGCAGTCTCTGTAGCTACTGTTGCCAAGATTGCCCTGCCCATCCTCCACCTGGAGGCCAACCAGAACCTTGTTGTAGACACCAAGACCAAGGCAAATGCTGTGTCCACCTTGAAGCTGAAGGGTGATTTCAATGTGCCCATCATCAAGGCTGTTGGAAAGGCAGAGGCAGACCACAGCCTGAAGCTGGAGGGAACATTTGAGGATGTTTCTATGGAAACAACCACCATGGCAAATATTGAGGGCACAGTTTTTGAAGAATATCCACTTTTGGCAGCACTTAACAATGAGGCTAATGTGTACCTAAATGCTGATGGCCTTCGCTCCACAATCAAGGTTCTTGGTAACACCAGATTCAACCAGGGTGACATCAAGCTCCTGGAGATGGATCTGGATGAAAGCTTGGCTATTGAGGCCTCCCTTAGCCGAGTGTATGCAGTGCTGAAGATTGCCAGCAACAACGAGGCAAATGTCATTGACTTCAACACTAAGGGAAAGCATATTGTCCAGGCTACAGTGGACCTTGCACCTACTTCTTCCTTGACCGCTGATATTGAGATTGATATGTCTCAGCCAAGCAGCCTGGGTGATCTTACCATCTTTGAGAAGACCATTGTTGAGTTGACAGCCCCAAAGCAGAAGATCTCTGCCAATGCCAAAATTGTCACTCCAGTGTACACCACAAGCCTAGCAGCTGAGTTGGAGGGTGATGCCCCTGTCTTCAAAGTGATATTCAAGTCCACTGCTACCTCAGTCTTTATCATCTTGGATTATGACCTTGATTGTGAGTGCTTTTTTTGTCTTCATAAAACTAGATGCCACCGTTGTGTTGTATTAAATACATACAGTACATACATATTACTTAGTGTCTCAAATGTAAATGTTAAATTTAAAACATTTTGCTTCCATAGCTGCCATCACAGTAAGCTATGAAAATGATGGCTTGAGCCTGACTGGCAAGGCTGTGTTGACCCATGCTGACCTGACCATGGACATTCAGCATGTCCTGTCCTACTCTCTGAGGTACCCACTTTTGTCTAATGCGTTTTGTCTGATTTAGAAGTAGTTGACAATTTCAGTTGTTCCTAGACAATTCAAACACTGACACATTGTTTCTCACAAGGTAAATATTCCATACTTGTTCTTACTTAAGTGTTTTAACATTCATTATGGATAGCTTGTCTTTAAAATAGAAAGTTTCTAATTGCCATTTCTATATTCAGTGACTCCCGCCTCTCCTTGAACATGGACATCACCAGCCCCACCTTCACTGATGCAAGCTTCCGCTATGCTGCCCTCACAGATGGTATTAGTGCCTCTGTCTCCACCCCATCAGCTGGCTTCCTTGGTCTTCAGTTCCAGGGCAGAGTGCCATCTCAGATGAATGCCAGACTTTATGGTCGTTATGCTGTGAGTATATCATGTTTATAATTTGTCTGAATAATGAAACAAATTGCCATGATGTTTGCATCACTTACCTCTGCGTACCAAGATTGTAAGGCAAGGCTAATGCACTCAATTTATTTATTTTTTCTTTTTGCCAGTCTGCACCTGAGGATGATGTGGACATCTTCATTATTAGAGCTTCTGCAAAGGATGGTGATAAGATGAACCTAAAGGTTGCCTTCAACATGGAGGCCCCTGAAATCATGATCAATGGACTAAAGGAGAGGCTCCCTGCCATCGTCTCTACCCTGAACGACTTTGGTGAGAAGTATCAGCTCATTGGACACGTCACCGGACTGAAGAGTGCCATCGTCAATCTGCTTGAGGAAGCTTACACCGTCACCAGCCAGTCCCCAGACCTCAGCCAGCTGTCCATTCTCTTCAGAAACACGGTTGTTCAATACCAGAAGACTGTCCAGGTCTTCCTGGATGCTGCTGTCAAATTCCTGAGGGAAACCCAGTTCAAGCTGCCTGGCTCTGATGAGATGACCACTCTCCCTGAGGTCCTCAAGAAACTGACCGGTACCATTGCCACTGTACTAGAGAAGGCCATCCAGATGATGCTTGTTAATGCTGAGCTCACTTTCAACGCCATGGTCGACATGTTGAGCAACATTCAGGTCACCATGCCCATCGGTGATGTCATGTCCGGAGCCCAGATGATCGATCGGCTTAGAGATACAGTGAAGTCCCTCCTTAACCAGGTTGTGGATCTCGTTAAGAACATGGAGAGCCTGGATATGATCTTGGAGAAGCTGGGTGAGACCCTGAAGGTCATTGTTGACAAAGCTCAAGAGTTTGTTGATAAGAGTCTGAAGTCTGACATCCTTGATTCCGTTGCCATCTACATCAATGCTTACTATGTCAACCTTGTCACTGTGATGAAGACGGTCATGGATCAGGCCAACAACGTTGTGGATATGGAGCATTTGAATGGCACCATTGATTACCTCATGGAGGTTGTTAGATCTGTGGTGGGCCTGTTAAGCAAAACCGTCTCTGAATTCCTGCAGCAGGCTCCCGCTGAGTTCCAGGAGTATGTGAAGGTTGAGGGAGGAAGGCTTGAGATCGACCTTCCATTCTACCTCCGCCAGTGAGCGAGTGTCAAGGACTAAAACACTATCATTCTAGCAAGAATGTTGGCCATTCAGCTGTATTTAGAAACAATATTTTTAATAATATTCTAACAGTACTAATGCTGAGTATATCAAGTATAAGAACATGTATATAACATCAACAGAAGTGATAAAACTGTCCCACATCTACCTATCTATTATGCAATATGAGTATTAAATAAAGTCTGTTTGCTATTTAATTTTGTGTGTGTCTTTTATTATAATCCAAAGATTTTCAGTATTTATTGAACCAGACGTTCACCAATGTTGCATAGATTTAGCTATGGAGCAAGATTTATCTCTTCTTGGGTTTCTGTAGTAGCCTACAACTGCCAACACTAATGTATGCTTGGTTACAGTTTAGAAAAAGCAGCAACGTCATACATGATTTAACCTATATTGTGTATCTATCATATATATAATTATCCACATTACTTGCACATATTCTCACTTAAGTAATGGTTTGTACTATGTAACATAATGCAAACCATGTACTGTGGTTTGTATTATGTAAACATTGCACTATTCTTAGTTGCCTTCTTTGCACAGTAGGGGGCAACATCACACACCTAATACTCTATTTATAACACTGAGTTGTTGAACAAACTATGACACAAAGTAATTCTGACACTATTTCTATTTCTTTTTGCCATATAATGGAATCCAAAGACTATTCAAACTGAATTTTGATTCAAGTTTTACCTTTTAGACTGGAAAATCATCCCTAATCAAAAGTTATGACTCAAAATCATTGGCATATTTGTCAAATGAAATATGTATCCTTATTCCAATCTAAGATGGACAATATTGAACCTCTCATTTATTTGGCATCTTACTGGCATTTGCAGACAAAGCTGTCATGAGTTCATAATACTGTATCACCTCATTGTCATCATCAGTTCAAAATGTGACATGACATTTAATGTTTGCAGTATATATTTATAATGAAAAAATACAATGACAATATTGACATTTAGCAGACACTCTCATCTCATGTTACTCACAAAAGTTCATAGTTGGACATTTGTCAACACCAGGGCAATAGGCATTAGAGTGTTATGATGACATGGATAGTAAGTAAAATATACTCCCAGCAATTACAGTAAGCTACTTGATTAGTTGATTAAACCAATTGCTGGCACTAAGATTCAAGTGTCGACAGGCTAGAGCAGGGATCGGCAGCTTTTTTGACCGGAGTGCCATACTGACTTCGTAAAGTGAGCGAAGAGTCACCAAACATTGGATAATTGAAATGAAACATGAAACAACTGCATTCATTTGATAGCTATGACAGCTTGCTTTAAAAGACTATTTTCCAGGCCTGAAGGCCCGAGTCCTTGCTTCACAACACAAGACCTTTCTGTTACAAAATGACTTTCTTACAGGTTACAGTGAAAAGTTTACTTTGATAAAACAATCTACTTCAATGCAGTATCAACTTTTAGCATACTAATTTATATCTTGTCAGGTGTCCGATATGAACCACTTCATAGGTGACTGTCTGATGATCACATTGCATTATGTTATAAATATGGACTCATGGCTGACTGTTTCACAACTCTAAATAGTTAATCTTTACCATTACATGAGTCAAATGCAAAGCAGTTATGTGCTCAAATGGTAGCTATTAATTACCATTAATTGGAATAGAGTTAAATTGATTTCCCTCAAAATCCATTAGAGGCATGATAGGAAGTAGGATGACTGAATAGAACCCTGGCAAGGGTTAACGGCACGGGTAAGGGGATGGGAGGTGAAGTCAGGAGAGGTGCATTTCAGACTTGTTCGGCACTGTGTTCCTGACCGAAGGTGGGCAGTAATTATTTGTGTATATTGACCCTTTCAAGTTGTGTCCAAGATATCTTTGTCAATGCCGTCACATTTCTATAAAACATAATTTAATCAGGTATAAACAGGCTTAGCTATATCCTAAGGTCCCCTGTCTAACGTCCTGGTTTAAAAAAAAAGGAAAGCTGCTTCAGCTATTGTAAGCCGTCTATCTTTTGATAAATGCATTAAATAATATTGCTATCAGATGTGTCTCAACCATAAAATGTCAATTCCATAAGTCCTCCTAAATCCAAACTAAATACAAATTATGGTTTAAAATATGTAATTCAGTCGGTAGCGCTGTCGCCTCACAGCTAGAAGGTCCTGGTTTCGATTCCCGCCGGGGACGCTGTTGGCGCTAGGGGCGTGTCTTCTCCTCCGCGTCATCAGCGCCCATACCCTAGGTGGGGTTGGCGAAAGGGCCTACTCTGTGTGGAGTTTGCATGTTCTCCCCGACCCCGTGTCTCCTAGGGTAGGTAATACCCTCACAAAAACATGTAGTAATCCTGTCGCTATACCGCCTCCCCCATGACAGCCGGGGGCCTAATGGAGGGGAAAGGAACTGGTTGGAATAACGTGTTCCTTCCACGTGCTACGTCCTACCGGGGAAACTCCCCCCTGTCAGGTGATAAGAAAGTCAGTTGGCTCTCATGCATTGATAGGAGGCATGAGCTCGGCTCTGGGCTCCCTAGGCTGGCGGGGGGAGTGTAGCGCCCAGGATCACTAAGATAATTGGCACCGGGTGAAAAAGGGTTACAAAATCGTGGGATAAAAAAACGTTTAAAAGAAGAAAAAAAATCTATTAGCATTAAGAGAACTCTGATTAATGATAATGAAAACCACCCACTGTGCCAAAGTCGTTTAGTAGAGCACACCTGCAATGGACATGTTGGTAGTCAGGCCGGGGCGCACAACGTCACAACATTCGAGGTCTCCCTCTCTCCTAATTCTCAAAGAATCTTTTTGCCAGACCCAGGGGGTCGGCCTACAGGAGGCTTTGTCGGTCGGTCTGTCGGTCGGTCAGTCGGTCTGTCCCTCTTTTCCTACCCAGCCATTCAGATTTCAACCACTAGGGGTCTGGCAGAACCAGGTCTCCTGGTCTTGTGTCCTATAATCAGCAGAAGTGAGAGTGTCAATTCCATGTGTCAATTGTGTTCATATAAGATGATAGTCTATTCAAAGAAGACAATTTGTGCTGTGCAAGACAATGCCATGCTCTCCAAATTATACACTTTATCACACAGTTTTATTCATCCATTGCGCAGGAAATAATGAATTGATAACAATAATATAACATTCTTTATAATAAGTAACATGTAGGTGATAATTATGTCTATCAAATATGGTTTTATTGAAAGGCAATGAAAGGATAGAGCGTATGAAGCAAACGTCTGGTGTATGGTGTCCAACTATATCGGCGCCCCAGTGCAGCAGCAGCGTAAGATTGCATTGGGGATAATGGCTTGCGCAGTCTTCTCTTAAAGGCAATAGCATCTGGCACGGTGATTGGTTTTATTATTCAGCGCCAAAACCACATATGCATAAGTTAACGGCTAGCACAGGTGTTTTAGGGATAAGGCTGGTGTCCGAAAATAGCAACTTTTGCACGTGAACACCCCTTGCGCAATGGTTTGTGTGTTTATATGATGATGAGACGTCATCAAACGACAAGTTGACTTGCAAAAATACGAAGTCATTAATGCCCCATATTATAGTTTTTCCTGTTGTTCTCAGAGTACGGCCTTATCTTTTTCCTCATGTGCTTTAAATTATGCCAATAATATGCATATGTCATAATTCCTACCTGCAGGTACATTTGTCTCCAAGATAAACCAATTTTTATTCCCAAAATGAAAAATCTGCATTGAATGATAATAATTGTAATTAGATTGAACTTTCACTAATAATTATGCTTGATGTATATTTTAAGTACACTTTTTATGTAAAATATTGATTAAATGACTCCAACACCCTTTTTTGCATGTCTCCAGCTCCATATTCATACATTGAACTTAAATTAAAATCAAATAATCAATGTTCTTTTTTTGTGCTCACTCTATTAACACTTACAAATTCTGTATTATATGGTATTTTAGTAAATAAAATATTGACTTTGTGGCTGTCTCCAGATTCTGGTCAATTCTGTTACAAAAAAGGCAAAAAAAACAATCCCTGATTTTAAAAGGATGTGACCTACATTCAAGTGATGTCATTTCCTCTGGCTACAAACATTTGGAAGGCAGTGAGGTATGCTTCTTCTCCCATTATTGTATACAAAATGTTGAGGATACACCAACGTGGATGGAGATTTTGTCAAGTCTGTTATTGTGACATTTCAGTAAATGTCTAATCAAATTTAATACAATACTTTTTCAGGAAAAGCCAGACATGGCATGTTTGTAGATATGTTATCTGTTTTTATGTTGCACTTAAGCCCCTCCAAATGATCCAGAATGCCGCAGCGAGCTTGGTCTTCAACCAGCTAAAAGTTTCACATGTCTCCCCCCTTCTCTGCTCCCTCCTTTGGCTCCCAGTTACTGCTCTCACAGAGTACAAAACACTGCTGTTGGCCTACAAAGCAACCAAAAGTATGGCACCCCCATATCTTCAAAGCCTGATCCAACCCTAAAATCCCTCCCGCTCACTCAGATCAGCTAACACAGGGAATCTGTCAGAACCTTCCCTAAAACATCCGGGACAACGCTCCACACATCCCAGACTCTTGGGTTTCACAGTTTGGCTCCCCATTGCAGTTAGAACTGCAGACTCACTCCCAATCTTCAAACTCCACTTTCTGTAGCACTTGCCCTAGCCTTGATGACCTTGCAGGCTTATGCAAAGGCTAAAATGTAATTTAGATGGCATGTTATGTAGACAGATGCCACGTCATTTGTAGACATGGCATCCTATAGTGCAGGGGTCTTCAACAGGGGGTCCGGGACCCCTAGGGGGTCCTCAGAGTTACTACAGGGGGTCCGCCAAGTCTTTGTGTAATATGATTTTTTTTTACCTTAACCACTTGAACCTTAGCATCCCTTTTCTGAGGAGAACTTTAGCCAAAAATAGCAGATCTACAAGCTCACAACGCCTCGCGCTGTGAGGCGTTGTGAGCTTGTAGATCGGCTATTTTTGGCAAAGAGGTATAGATGTAAAGGGAAAAAAGAGCAGTCCAAGTAAAAAAGAGTTAAATCTGAAACACAATTTTATACAATATAGAGGGGGTCCCTGCTTAATCTCTCTCTCAGCTAGGGGGTCCTTGGCCTGAAAACGTTGAAGACCCCTGCTATAGTGTGTATAATTTTAATGTACATATTATTGATCTTTTTTGATATTATACTGTTTAGACTGATGATAGGTTCTTGGTTTAGGCTACCTATGATCCTAGATTACTATTTCTATGCATTTGATGTACTGTATTACCTCGTATTTTCCTTGCTTACTGTAAATCGCTCTGGATTAAGAGCGTCTGCTAAATGCCTAAATTGTAAATTTATGGAGTTAAGGAATTAAATGGTGTAAAATGTCAAATTCTGTTATGTCAAGCTCTGTTAATCGTTTGCTGAGACAAATGGAAAAGTCACATGTATCCCCAAAGTGGGAAGAAATCACTTCGGTAACTCTTTGATGATGTCCTCAGAATCAGCCCACTCAGTGATGGGATGCCACAAAAGCCTGAAAACTTGCCCCAAATTTGGGGTAATATGTCATAGATTATTTAAATCAATTAGTAATTTATTTAGTTATTAATGAAAGATATGTAATTCAGATACATTTGTTAGAATTCCGTAATTTCTTTTATAATTAAAATGGGTTTTTTTTTAGTTTAAAATTAGGCAGACAATTGTATTGTTTTTGTATTTTAACTTCTGGATATTATTCACATCAACTCTTTTCTCATCAGTGTCAACTCTGTTTTTATGGTTTGACATCATTAGATATTATATTTATTTAAATAGTTCAGAAGATGTGTAAAAACTAGCACTCTTACTATGACATTTCAAAGCAAAGCTACAGTATATGCATTGACCCTTAAGAGATTATATTTTTTTTCAGTTTGTACAGCAATTTTCATGATAAATATGTGTTTAAGATCAACAAATACTTAAAATGTTCAATTTAAAGTGTGTGAAATCTTTATTGTATCATTAAAAGCAAATCTATACCTTACAGCCACTTCCTCTGTAGAGTGGATAGTGATAACCAACATCAGGGCAGGAACTTCATGGAGGCCATGAAGGCATGGCCACCGTCACCCTCAGTTTGGCCTTCTGCCCTTCCAAAATAATTTATGCCCTGAGGCCACAGTGGCTTTGGTGCCTTGCCCACACTGCCCCAGCTGACCTCTGCCTCTTTCCTGGCAGTATGGTTTTTAAACACCAGTGTCTTTTATTGAGAGTCTTGAATTCTTAACTCCCCCTCCCCATGTATAAAATAATCCATTGACTCAGATTAGTCCAGGTGTGAGCATGTATGAATTTTTGACTCAGGAGTTTTACAAATATGAATAATTTGTAAATACTAATATTTTGTGAAATAAACAGCTTATTTATTTATTTCACTGATAGTTATACTAACTAATATATTTTTGTAATAAAACATTGTTTTATTTGATGGCGTCCTGCCCTGGCATTTGGCTTTTGTCCTAAAAAAAACATTCAACACCAAAGGCCAAGTTCAGCACATCAATGGAACATTGATAGGGTTTACAATGGAAGGGTCTTAGAAGAATCTTTAGAGAAAGATAAACAGACACAGCAAGACCTGCTGAATGCTAAATCAAATTAAAAGGTTTCACCGCCTATCTATGGCATGCGTGTGTCTAATTTCAGTACGATTTCAAAAAGTTTGAAAGTTACTACAGTATAAAAGGACACTGACACATATTGAGATCAGATCCAAACTTTGGTCATTCTTTTAAAGATATACCAAGATACTTGCAAAAAGACCTCAGCAATAGTTTGGTGAAAAACAGACTTGGGTCAAACCTACTACACATTTCCTGCCTGCTCCACCTAATGGGTGTTTCAGTTGTAACAACTGTGGGAGTTGCAACCGCAAGTTGGGAACGATGCAAGTTCGATGCCCCAACCGATTATGCAATACCCATTGTACCCATTGTACCTGTCTATCTGTATATTTGTCGGTGTCCCTTTTTTGCCCATATATGGAGATCCCTGATGTCATCAGTAAATGCCCATATATGGTATGCCCAAATATGGTCATGTATCAGTCGGATCAATGGTCCTGAACAACCGCAGACCTGACCGGCTTCACGCAAATTAGTGAGCATGAAAGAGTCAAACATGCATTACATGTAAACATGAGGCAAGTGCTTTGAGATTTATGAAAAATAGTTGGTGGATTTTTTAATCGGGTATTTTGTTCCCAAAAGGGCTTATTTAATATGTTAAATTAACATTGATAGATAGGCAAATGTTGGCTACACACAATGGACAATGTGTTGTTTTAAGAGATATTTTAAAAAATGGGAGATGAACATCCAGCACTATCCATATGAGATATGAACTAAACTGATTTCAATCAAGCCAAGCATTGCCAAGAAAGCATATGTAAATATAAGTTACGAAAGCTAGTTTGTGGGCAATACATTTTTGCCCCAGGAATAGAGGCTACTGCTCATATTTGAAGGGCCTGATTCTAATCTAAAATAAGTACACGTGTGTGTGTGCGTGTGTGTGTGTGTGTGTGTGTGTGTGTGTGTGTGTGTGTGTGTGTGTGTGTGTGTGTGTGTGTGTGTGTGTGTGTGTGTGTGTGTGTGTGTGTGTGTGTGTGTGTGTGTGTGTGTGTGTGTGTCGGTGTCGGTGGGTGAGAGGGTGACATTTTCATTTTTATTGTATTTAAATGTTTTCATTTTCCAAAAACATTATTAAAAATAAATGAAAAAAGTAATTGAAAAAACACGGTCTCCTCACGTATTAGAAGGGCAATGTCAGTCACCAGAACCAAGGACGGGTGTTTCCGATTAATCTAACATGGTTAAAATGGAGTTTGAAGTGGGTTTGTATAGGAAGGGGGCATGTCTGATAAAATGAATATCAAATATCTAAATACTGAATCAAGCAACTTAAAAACGGTCTGGGGTGCTCCCAAAAGCCTGAGTAGACGATAAAATGACCCACTTAAAAAAAAATCCCTTGATATATCCCTTTAAGCCAATTTTAATATAGGATAATGAGTTTAAAATTAAAAACTTTAAAAGAAAAAATGTTTCAAATGAAAACATCTGTAAACACCTGATTTGTTTGTATTTGTTTCAGTGAGAAGCTTTGGATTTCACACTATTTACAAGTGCACTGTAATCAGGGGTATAACTTGACACTGCAACTGTAGTCCTCTTGATGTGAATCAGTAAGCTGTGTTCTGTGTTTGTTTTTCAAGTTCTTATCAGATATAAACTTACATACATACTGTATTTGGCCTGCCACAGTTCTCATCGCTTGTGTCTACGGCCCTTTGCTTTAGCCCCAATGACATATTTTCTATAGATAATTGGAGTCCTCAGTCCTTTTCTTACTCTTATGCAACGTCTTGCTCTGTTCTTGTTCCTGATTAAGTTATCTTTTCACTTTAGGTCATTACATTGACAGAGTTCACTTCTGTTGTAATCATGTCCAAAGAGTTGTTTTATTTTTTTTACACATTTCTCCAAGGAGGTGAAAGGTAAACCAAGAGTAAGCCTATTCACATTTCAATCTTGAATTCCACATATCATACAACAATGTACAATATCTCAAGAAGATACCATCTGTGTATTTTTGGGTAATTTATCATACACCACAGAGTAGCAACTGCATGGAAGCTGTTTACCATTAATACATTTGACCTGGTCAAATTGCACGAACAACAAGCAACAATAAGCAACAAAGAGCACGCCTTCATGTGCAGTTTCTAAATTAAAACATACGGTATAAGAATGAATTAGCCTCTGATTGTGCTTACATACTTCTGGACTACCAAGACTTGTGATAATCCTAATCAGACAGACTCAAATGTCTAAAGTTTCCTGAAAGCCCTGCCATGGACTTAGATAATATGGCAGGGTACAGTATATTGCACTTACTGTACTGTGTTGTTCCAGTGGTCCAGTTCATGAGATAAAAGCAAACAGCCATAGAGCAGTGGTTCTCAAAGTGGGGTCCGGGGACCCCCAGAGGTCCTTGAGCGGGTTCCAGGGGGTCCACATTACAATTGGTTCTAAATTAATATAGCACAATGTGTAGCTTGTAGATCTGCTATTTTCAAAAAATATTTAAAATATTAAATATTTGAAAAATTAGGAATATATTTTTAACATTTTAAAAACACAAATCCTGTGGGTCCCTGCCACAACATCTTTTCAGATAGGGGATCAGTGGCCAAATAATGATCAATTTGGGGGTCCTTGACATGAAATAGTTTGAGAACCACTGCCATAGAGATTATTAAACAAAAACATCTCACAAATATTGTCCAAATCATTCAAAATTAAAAAGGAAACAATTATGTTATTCCAAAAATATATAACAGTCCATTTGAAATGCCCTGTAAATTGTATTGACCTTTTTTTTGGTTACTTTTATTAAAATCCTCCTGTGTCAATGTGCCTTTAGGTACTGTGAAGCGAATGCATAGGCCATTGTAACATTAACATTGACTAACAACATTCATTTAAAGCTAAACTTACTATCTTGGAGACTTAATTTAAAACCATATCTAGTCCCTGGTTAGGTATCTTCACATACAATCTGAACTTTATACAATTTAATAGCCAGAAGGTACAAAATCTTGTTGTGAATACCTACCTACTGTGTGAGCTGGTTTGACAGTTCACCTTAAAGGGTTGTTTTAGTCCAAGACCTAAATTACAGTATGTTCTGGTACCTGACCTTATGTGTAAATAACCTGCACCTGATGTATTTTAACCCATTAAAGGACGACTTCACCGATTTTCAACCTATCTTCATATAATTGGTCCTCACTAATACTCGTGATAAAATGGTACAATTTTTTTCTACTTGGTCTGTGTCTCATAGGAGGGCTGTGGACAGTCCAGAAACCCGTCTACCAGTGACATCATCGTTAGGCATGATTTTTTTTTCCCAACAAGATTTCACATTTTGTATTTAGATTTTTATTAACACGAGAACAATGGCTTCTTTTATTGCATTGCAACTTTCCAGGAATAGAAAGCCTGCAGTTTCTATTAGCTTGGATTCCCCATTGATGATGTCACTGGTAGACGGGACTCTGAACTGTCCACAGCCCTCCTCTGAGACACAGACCGAGTAGAAAAAAATTGTACCATTTTATCACGAGTATTAGTGAGGACCAATTATATGAAGATAGGTCGAAAATCGGTGAAGTCGTCCTTTAAGTCATAGTTTAGTCTTATCCTGAAGTGTCAGTCAAATACCCAAAGACACTTAGAACAAATCAAAACAAGGAAAATACTTAATTGAGAATTATTCAAGAGCATGGGTTAAATACAAAATTATAATCAATACCTTCTAATTTAAATCATAGATAGTTGCTTACAATTCTCCAACCCCCAGCTTTATAACTTGCCTGTGACTTTTTGATGTAGAGACAGATACTGAATGATAACTGAAAGAAAATGTGGGTGACCTATCATGAAAAAGAACTGTCTTATCAAAGGTCAGTTGTTATCAACATAAATAGGATCATATCAACCATCATATTCATAATTACAGGAACAAAACAACAACCTCAGAGGTATCTTAACCCATTTAGGCCTGAGGCCGATTCTACAATGTCTTCTGAAACAGTTTTCTGAAAGACGTATGTTGCTATATCAGTGGTTCTCAAACTTGTTCGTGTCAAGGACCCCCAGAATTATATGTATTTGGCCACCAACCCCCATCTCAAAATACTTCCTCACTTTAGATATACAAGCTCATAGAGCGCCACTTTGTGCCTTGTAGATCTGCTATTTTTGAAAAATCGTCAAAATTTGTGCAAATCTTTGAATATATATATATTATTTTAAAGCCACCATTTTTAACTCAAATGTTTGCCTCTTGTTGAAACTAATTATTTTGAGATGGGGTCGTGGCCAAATACATATCATTTTGGGGGTCCTTGAACAAGTTTGAGAACCACTGATGTAACATAAGTTTTTCAGAAAACTGTTAGGATTTAGAAGACATTGTAGATGGGTTAAAATATCTGTGAGGTTGTTGTTTTGTTCCTGTTATTGTGAATATGATGGTTGATACGATCCTATTTACGTTGATAACAACTGACCTTTGATAAAGACAGTTATTTTTCATAATAGGTCACCCACATTTTCTTTCAATCATTCAGTATCTGTCTCTACATATTGAGCAAAAGTTACAGGCAAGTTATAAAGCTGGGGGTTGGAGAATTGTAAGCAACTATCTATTATCTAAATTAGAAGATACAGATTTTCTTATTTATTCAACTCGTGCTCATGAATGATTATTAATTAAGTATTTTCCTTGTTTT
This sequence comes from Gymnoscopelus braueri, assembly GCF_963280865.1. Classification (NCBI taxonomy): domain Eukaryota; kingdom Metazoa; phylum Chordata; class Actinopteri; order Myctophiformes; family Myctophidae; genus Gymnoscopelus; species Gymnoscopelus braueri. The sequence goes on along the minus strand of NC_137616.1, from coordinate 24,504,421 downwards.
TATTTGTTCTAAGCGTCTTATAACCGACACTACTTGTATTTGACCGACACTTCAGGATAAGACTAAACTGAAATAATCAACTGACCAGGTGACATCAGTTTTAATTACATAACACAAATAAGAGATCTTGATGAATGCAACTTGAATAATGAAACTAAACCATTTCATGATACTAGTGAAATTATTACTTTGTATAATGATTCTGGATTCAACCCTTGAATCAGAAAGTAATAAAATGTAATCAGAGAATCCAATCCCACCCAGTGCTGACAGACAAGTCTTTGGATAGTTTGTTAAACGGCTTCACCTTTGGCCTGCCACAAGGACTGCTTAGACTTTGGAACCTGGGCAACACATTTGCTGTATGAGTGAACTCATACAGCAAGGTGTGCACAAGTATAAAAGCCATTAAGCTAAAGCACAGGGTTAGTCTTCACTGAAAGAGGAGGACTCCCCTATCCTTAAGGCTTCTAGAGCTTTTTCAAACCCATCATGGGGGGTACAAAGCTCTGCCTCATGCTGCTGCTGGGCACAGCCTACACGTTAGCCCGTAAGTATCCATATTTAACCACTTAAACCCTCTAGACTTAATAAACTGGACCTGAGTTGGTCTCTGTACTTGGACCGCTTTTTTCTGTCTTCTTGTAGGCGGCTTGTAGATCTGCTAGTTTTGGCTAATGTTCCCCTTAGGATGGGCATACATAGATTTATGCCAGCTAATTAATTTATTGAAGCAATTTCATGGATACTTTCGTTTCTAGATGGTTCTTGTCAATTTAGAAAATAAAATAACTGGGTTTTTTAAATCAATTGTTGCTCAGTAAAACTCAGTAAAAATCAATAATGCTAATATTACAAAAGTACTATTTGTTGGCTACTTACTTAATATTTGATTATGTGGTTTATTTTCATATAAGCAATCATTTTGTGAAAATAATTAAGTTTGATGGTGGATATCTCATTTAACAGTCAAGATACTTTATTGTTGACAGTAACTAAGTACATTTAGGCTAAGTACTGTATTTAAGTAAATGTTTTGAGTACATGTACTTAGATTTTTGTGAACTTAGTAACAAAGATATTTGTCTTTACTCTACTAAAGACAAATATCATACTTTTGACTCCAAAAGATGTCAATGAAGGGTTACTTTTAAGCATAGCATTGAGGTCAGCCGTTGAAGTTTGAATATTTTGACCAAACCAAGAATTCTCACCTGTTACCTGTTTGATCTAATTTGCGATGGACAGTACAGTAGAAGTCATTCTCAACTAATTGCTTACGTTGACTGCAGATGTGCACTTCTTTTTACCTTTAAAAACTGAGTGGACATATTACCTTAAAGTCCAAACATACTGTAGCTTTGCTTGACTGTTTTGGCTAAATTGCTAATACAATATTTATTGAGTTGATCTTGTTGAAAGCAGTGTTGTTGGGACAGTTATAAAGCTAGAAGTGGAACTTGGATTGTTTTATTTTTTTATGGCGTGGCTATGCCGGAGGGTCAGTGAGTCTCTGTTTCTAGGGCTAATCTTCCAAAGCACTGGACAGATCAGCTGTGTGTGTGTGTGTGTGTGTGTGTGTGTGTGTGTGTGTGTGTGTGTGTGTGTGTGTGTGTGTGTGTGTGTGTGTGTGCGTGTGCGTGTGCGCAACAGGCCGTTATTGTCCATTGTTGACTTAAGTTGTTGACTAGAACTTAAAAAATATTCCTATATCCATAGTGGATATAGTTTATATGTAGCCTATTCTGTGATAGTGTGATAGTATAGCTATTATACAAATATTGGTTAGTATTATCATATTGTTGATGAGTAAAATTAACCACACACAATCTAAGCACTGTGAAATGGACTGTTAAGTCATTTTCAAATAAATTAAATAATGTATTTATTATTGTAAATTAAAATATTAAGTAATGTTTTAGTGTGTTGTATAATATAGAATTGCTTTAATTTACTGTGAAGATATTTATGCTACTAGATATTTTAACTATTAAATAGTTATATAACATTCTGCTTTTCTCAACTAATACAGAACAAGAAGCGGGAAATGCTGAGGGACAATCTCCAACATGTTTCTGTAAGTTACATAAATTGTACTGTATTTACCATCATGATAATGTTTGGAATTATTATGAAAGACATCAGTGTGTAAATCACCCTACAAAATTATGAGCTGCTACTGTATGTGTGGTGACAAAGTCCCATCAGATGGGTGGGCCGCAAACGCTTTGGAGATTTTCAAGTGGGCCCTGGTCCGGAAAAGGTTGAGAACCACTGCCATAGTCCATGGTATCTATCAACATTCTAATTAGCATTTGATACTTTTCTAGTGGCCAGAAGGTTCAAGAACTTCAGGAGGTTTGTGTACGACTATGAAGCCGAAACCCTTAATGGAGTGAATGGAGCCACTAACCTGAAAAATGGCCCCAAAGTCTTCTGTAAGGTAAGTTATGACAGCCTTGATCAGTTCTGCCAATATAACAACATCCTCACCTTTTACAGAAAATGGAAAGTTCTAAAGAATATTCCTTTTTATCTGTTGCCTATAGGTTGAAATTGAGGTGCCCCAGACCTGTAGCTTCATCCTGCGCACAACAGACTGCTCTCTGAGCGAGGCTGTGGATGTGGATGAAGAGGGCACCCCGGTGTTTGAGCCTGCTCCAGGCGCTGAAACATTCAACACCGCCATGGCAAAGTGAGTAAAGCCCTGAGCTATAGGGCTGTCACGACTACAAATTTAAGTCGATGATTAATTGTCACTCAAATGATTGCGATTAACGACTTAATTGTGTGTTTGACATTGAACATTGGAACATGTGAATAAAAAACGTAATTTCCGTTTGCCTTTTAGGCTTTGTAATAAAAAATTGCACACCTCTGGTATAGATATGACAAATAACTGAAATATACAAATAAATTACTGACATATTTAATAATTTTCAAAATAGTAGAAATAGTTGATCTACAACGCATTGTGAGCTTGTAGATCTGCTATTTCTACTATTTTTGGAAAATGTATAAACATTTTTCAACATAAATACGATTATGACGATTATGCAAAATAATTGCAATTACAGGGTGCGGTGACTGACATGAACCCAATAAATCCTAACAGATAAGGCTTATAGCAGAACATCCAGTGATACAGGAAGAGAGAGACGGGGGACGGGGGGGGGGGGGAGGGGCACAACAAATGACGTAACATAAATAGCATGCTAGGCCCTATATTAAATGGTGGTCTGCCCCTCCTTCATAGAAACGCGTTGAAGATCACCGTTGAGGGACAGACAGATGTCAAACTGTTCCCTGAGGAGGACGAACCCGTCAACATCCTGAACATCAAGAGAGGAATAGTCTCTGCCCTTCTTGTGCCTGTGATGGAGGTGGAGAGGAACAAAGAAATGGTGAGCGAGCCTCAAACACAACTCATACAACAGGTCCAAGTCATCAAAGAGCTTGGTCCTCTTTGTGGTACAGTAGGCTATCTATGTGGTCACGCAAAAGATAAACAAGTTGTGCAATGGAAAGATAAGCCACCCCCTATCACAGGTGGAAAATACCATCATGTTCTCTGATTGACCATAATTTGGCGCAGGTCAAAGTCCCAGATAAGATTATCTTGGTTAATGGCATCACCTCACCTGTGACTTAACTAAAGCTAATCATTTTAGGTCAATGAATGAGATTGTTAGAATGACGTTGATTGATTTTCACATCAACAATAAATCTTGTTTATGCGTATAAAAGGTGCATGACAAATAATTTGGAGCATTTGTTTTTTGTTGTCTGAGGTACCATGTGGGTGGAGTTTACTAAGACAATTCACTCAGTGTAAAATAAGTTACATTTATTTTTAGCTATAGTTGAGCGCCGAAAATTTCTGGCCCGTATTGATTTGTCTAACCATTGCGGCAAGCCCCAAATATCTGACCCCAAAGTACTATGCAAATATTATTTAAGTGTGGTGTTTTCAGAGATACTACAAATACTCAAAACATGTACTTTAAGTACAGTACTCGAGTAAATGTAGGCCTACTTCGTTACTGTCCGCCATGGGATGTTTTAGCATAAATGTTGTCCCTTTACCAAACTAACATTCCCTCTCTCCATTTCAAGGCCACTGTGCATGGAATCTGCAGCACTGAATTCACTGTCAACTCCAGAGAAGACATCGCCACTGATGTGACTGTCAACAGGGACTTGTCTGGATGTGACAGTTTCAGCGCCCAGCGGGAGCACACCAGTCCCCTGGCTCTCATCTCTGGAATGGTAAGACCATATCAAATGATGTCCTGTTCTTATCACTAGTACATGACTTTGAAGTATCTAGATTCTGTGTGCGGTGAATTATGCCTGATTCACACTTCAGTGGCTGTGATGTGTTGCTCAAATACATTTAGAAATAAAGCCTAAATCAGGCTTACAAAGTCCATTTCTACACTAATCCTTTAGTAGAAGACAATGCAGGTATGCACAACATAATTCTGTAGCTATTTTACTAAAACACTATTTGTCAGAGGGGCGACCAATCACACTTTATTACAGCTATACAGTCATGTGTCATATTAATGATTTATTTAGTATCTTTCTCCTTTGATAATCTCTCTAAAACATGGATTTGCCTTTCTACCATCAGCACTATCCTCTGTCCAAGATGATCACCAGCACCCAGAGTTGCAACTACAAGTTTGACAACCAGAAGAAACACATGACCTTTGGAACCTGCACAGAGAAACACATCTTCCTGCCTTTCTCTCACCAGTAAGCATATGTATAATACACAAATACAATAATCAAGAAAGGCCCAATTTATCCAAACTCTTTCATTACAAATGCATCTGTCCAGTGTCACACAACAGGCATTTGGCATAATGTGTGCACAGTGACTATTTGAATTTATAGGCTCAGGAGGCACTCGGGTGGCAAGAGATAGGGGTTTGTACCCAATGCAGGGCATCCGGCTTAGCCGAGCGACTGTAGAAAAAATATTTGACTACCCTAAATAAAACATTTGAAATTAAATTAGAATACATTTATAGGAGATGTTAGGTATATTGTGCAAATTGCTAGGATTTCCATGTTTATATTTACAGATACAGACTACCAGTTAAATTGTTGATTGTTGGACTTTACATAAATTCTGACAATTATTGTCATTTGCTGACATCTTCTCTTGTTCTGGCTTGTTAACAGGAACGAATATGGAGTTTCCACCTTGGTGAAGCAGACTCTTTCTCTGCAGGAGACCAGCAAGATCAATGATAGAGTCTTCGACCACAGTGAGTTTTTATGTCCTGACCTAGGATATAGCCTCTGCTGTCTTGAATATGGAATGCATGTGAAATTTCCATCAAAGTCTCACTGCCTCCATGTTATTATCCTTTTAAGATGAGGACAACGTTAAGTTCCTGCCCATGGAGGCAGCTGAGGACAAGGCCCCAGTTCAGACCAAAGATGCTGCCATTGCCACTTTGAGGGAGCTGATCAACCTGGCTCAGAACAACCAGGGCCACCAGCGTGCCAGCACCTTTCAGAAGCTTGTATCTGAACTCCGCGGCCTGAAGAGGGACATCCTGAATCCTGCTGCCGAAGAGATGATGTCCATGCACACAGCCCTGACATGGCAAGCTCTGATGCAGTGTGGTACCCCAGAATGTAGCAGTGCCATGTTGGCTCTACTCCGGACCTTTGAGCTTCCTGCTTTTGAGGCTGATGTTGCCGCCTACATCCTGGGAATGCTGCCCAACCCCTCCCGTCTACTGGTTAAGGATATGTTGTTAATGGCTCAGAACCATAAAAGCAAGCCCATCATGTATGGCCTCAGCAATGTTGTCAGAAAGTAAGTACGATTGAGGATGAGATTTTTGTATTATTGTTGTCATTATTATTATTATCCTTATTATTATTATTTTCAGCTTTGAAGAAAATCTTAATTCACATTGAATTGTGGTTTGTGCAGTTTGTGCTGTAAAAGTTGTAGTTACGAAATGTCTTGTTTATTAGGCTATACCAGGCTGAGGGCAAAGTCACTCCTGAGATTGCTGACGTGTCCGAGTTCATGAATTCCATTGTGGGTGCGGACTGTTCTGGCGAGAAAGAGCTGACCTTCCTGACCTTGAGGGTAGGTAAATGGCTGTAAACTCAGCTCTGATTCACGCCTTGCAGCCACGCATTGTATCATAACATAGCCTATATGCCAATTTGCTGAAGTTTCTGACATGTTTTCCTACTTTATTCCATGCGAATTACAGGTTGTTGGTAACATGGGAGATGCAATGGAAGCTGCAGATCCTTCTATAAAGACCACGTTGCTGAAGTGCATGAGACAGCCTCAAACCACATTGAATGTCCAGCTGGCCGCTATTCAGGCTTTCAGACGCATGTCTGTAGCGGATGAGGTAAAGAACATGTTTGTGTCAAATGACAAAAGGGTTGAAAGGGTCATACGATGAAGTATGGATTAACCCTGACTGTGTTCCTCTCCAGGTGCGCAATAACCTCCAGAGGGTCTGCCAGTATGCCAAGGGTGCTGTACAAAAGCGCCTAGCAGCCTACTTGATTCTGATGAGGACGCCCGAGGACAGTGACGTGGAAATGGTGAAGAAGCTGCTCACTCAGGAGCAGAACATGCAGATCAAGGCCTTTGTGACCTCTCACATCCACAACATCATTTCCTCCAAGGATCCTGAGACCCACGCGTAAGAACAGAGTTGCAGTCCTAGTAGACATAGTAGAATGGCATTGACTTAATTTAAACTATTGCTTAAAGTTTAAGTGAAACCTTTCTGTATTCAAACAATATACAGTAGATTTGACAAAACCAAAAATACCAAATTAATAGCATTTAAATGTTAATGCTGTCTCCCCCCCTCAGTCTGGGTAAGAAGATCTTGGAAGCACTACAGGCGGATGAAATGGATGTTGCAAGCCACACTGAATATACCACAATGTCTCGCAACTACAAACTGGGAATGGAACAGGAAAGCATGCACGCCAACATTCGCGGCAACGTTGTCTTTGATCCCGCCAGCCAACTGCCCAGGGAGGTCCTGCTGGAAACGACTCTGAAAGCCTTTGGCTATAATATGGACTTGTGGGAGGTATGTAATAAAACCTTTATTATTAAACAAATTATGATAATTTAATTTCTTAATTGTGATTTTTATTACATCTGGACCTGGTCACATAAAACATAACATAATTAAACTATAAATAAATAATTACATCTGCATGTTTTAACCTGCTTGAAGGATAGATAAGGACTATTACTGTAGGTATGCTGTCAATATCAAATAAGTATACTAAATTAACATTAAATTGATTTCCTTTGACTTGTCAAATTTGGCATCGAGGCAAGCTAGAACAACCATACAGAATCTTTTCTAATAGCTATTTGGCAGAAGTCTGGCTCTATCACACCAAACCCTACTGTAAATGTTACTGAATCTAACTGATTTATTGGTCCATAGGTTGGCATGGAAGGAAAGGGCCTTGAGCCAACCATTGAGACTCTCTTTGGCAAGAATGGGTTCTTCCCTGACACTCTGTCCAAAGCTATGTACTGGGCTGGAGATAAGATGCCAAACAAGATCAATGAGGTTCTGGAGAAATTGGCCAGTTCAATGAGACCAGAGGGAATGAAGAAACAGGTAATTGTAATATATATATATTTTTTTTAAAGTGTTAACAGTGCAATATCGATCTATTTGTCTCTGTCATATTAATACTTAGTATTTTATTTAATCAATCTGTGACATTACCACTCTTTCATTCAAGGTGCCCGAGGACCTTGTGAGAGAAATTGTCCGAAACTTCAACAAACTGGCAAAGGATCTGCAAGCGCAGGAGTCCCCAGAAGCCATGGCCTACATTCGGCTCATGGGAGCTGAGCTTGGCTACATCAAGCCCAGTGACCTGAAGGGAATGGCCCAATATGCAAAGATGTTTGCTGAGACTTTCCTCTTGACTATCCCTAAAGAGGTACCACCACTCGCTCAAGTACATTTTACATCCCTTACTTTCTACAGTCAACAAGAAGGTTTTTCAAGTTAACCATGGCATTTATTTTCTTTGTCAGATCACAAAGAACCTCATGTCCGGCACCAACAATGAGGTCTTTGCCCATTACATTTTCATGGACAACAAGTTCACCATGTCAACAGCATCTGGCTTGCCTCTGAAGTTTGCTCTGTCAGGCACATTTGCGCCTGGCGCAAAGGGAGGAGTTCGCTTTTCGCCAAACATGGTATGTATCCCACTCTGATGCCAACCTTGACTTCATGTTATTATTGTGTGTGTGTGTGTGTGTGTGTGTGTGTGTGTGTGTGTGTGTGTGTGTGTGTGTGTGTGTGTGTGTGTGTGTGTGTGTGTGTGTGTGTGTGTGTGTGTGTGTGTGTGTGTGTGTGTGTGTGTGTTGTTTGGAGGATTTATTTAGTTTTTTATGTACAGTATATTCTTGATTTCTATGTCTTTGAGGTTCAGTTTCTCTGAATGTTTGGGTCTTTTGTTTTTTACCTCGTCCTGCACTGAAAATGTATACTCATATATACATATACAATTTCATGTGTTTACAGCAGGAAGTATCTTTCATGCCTGCTGTGGGAATTGAGTTTGTGACTGAGATGGGAGTCCATGTCCCTGAGTTTGTAGTCTCTGCAATTGAGATGCACACTAACTTGTACCATGAGAGTGCTCTCAACGCTAAGATCACCATGGGAGAGAACGAGATCAAACTGTCCATTCCTGCCCCACAGAGTACCACCCAACTCTTCAGAATCAGGTACCAAATAATAATAATAACAGTTAATATTGTTCATATTTTGCATGAATCAGAAAGGAACTGAATATATATATACTCTGATCTTTTCGGAACTTGTGCATTTCAGTGTCATAACTGTAAATAAACATGTATTGCCATGTAAAGCAAACATATTTAACTGTCCCATACTCTCAACCCAATACTGACACTGTTGATTAGAAAAACTAATAACAAAAAAGATGATGATGATAATAATAATAATAATAATAATAATACCACTAGTAGACAGGCAATTGTGCAACAGGGAGTGGCACATTATATGATATTCACATATTGACTTTCTATTTCACTGTTCTCTCTTTGAAATAGCAACAGAATGCTGAGTTTAACTTCAGGCCAGGGCAGTCTGATTCCACCCATGGATGAGGGACACAGGACTAATGTTGTGAGCTGTGCTCCTCTCTTCTCTGGAGTCAAGTATTGCACCACAGCCCGCTATTCTGTTGCTGGAGTTAACACCGGGGCTCCTTACTTCCCCCTCAACGGAGAGACTAAGTAAGTTAATGAATCGATGGATACCTTGTTTGGTGTTAATTCGATTATATGATCTATTACTATTACTGATTATATTAAAGGTAGGGTAAGTGATATTTTTTGGTTAAAACAAAAAGGGTTTTGGTCAAAGGTCAAAGCAGTATTCTGATAGTAATCATTGAGAGTTTGTTCAGTAACAATGTCTTCCCGGCTCTTCAGCTCTTTAAAAAAAAGGAAATAAATGTTCAACAGCGTTGCCAATTTCAGCCAATCAGGAGAGAGTAACCATTCATGAGCCAGTACCATATTTGTCAGTTCATTTCTTTGTGTCATCGCTTCCAAATTGTGTATCCTGTATCCCGTGTCAGTTCACTCTCCTGATTGGATAAAATTGGTGTCCCGACCAGAAAATGTTTTTTCTGTTTAGTGTTTACTAAAGAGCTGGAGAGACCAGGAGACTTCTATTACTGAACAAACACTCAATATAAATGAGTACTATCAGAATATAGAGCTATTTAACACTTATTTTAACAAACAAATATCACTTAACCCGAGAGTGATTTTATTTTGTGGTCTTACCCTCTAGGTTTGCAGTGGACATCCAGCCCACTGGAGAAGTTAGTGAATACACAGCCACCATCGCCTATGAGCTCCTCAGTGAGGGCAAAGAGGGACGTCAGAAGGTTGACTCTCTGAAGATGATTCTCAGAGCAGAGGGTATGTGTGTGTTGGTCGGCCTTATGTTTATTTAAATTTAAAAAAATGATCAAGAAAATGTAAAACTATATTCATTAAACTGCATTAAACTGCTTACATTAATATTTGTACTACTTATACAACTTGGTTTTAGGCACTGAATCTGAGGCCTCAGCCACCATGAAATACAACAGGAACAGGAATGTCCTCACCACCAACATTCAGATCCCTGACTACGATGTGGAGACTGCCATAAGATTGGGCTTGACCAAGGGCAACACCCTTAGCCTCGAGGTCTCCAACCATAATGTGCTCCTGCTGTCTCTGGCAGGCCGTGCCCAGTAAGTTAACCCAGTAACTGTTCCATCGCCTGCAATGGCAGCCAACTCTTTATTCAAACACTTTAAACCTGCATGAGATTAAGGTGATAGTTACCTTCTTATGGTTTTGTTGACCACAGGCTTCAGGGAATGGTTGATGGAAAGCTGCAGCTTCAACTGGTGGTCCCCTCGCTCAAGACTGATGCTGCCCTAACAGCCACAATAAGGAATGCTGAGGACCTCACTTTGGAGATCAAGAGTGAAGTCCAACTCCCTCAGACCACTTCTATTCAGGCTGTCACTTTCAAATACGGTATGTTGATCTGTTAATGTTTATGGATGTGGAGATGGTTATGGCCTGAATTTCACAGATTTTATGAATGTTGACAGATTAAACAATGTTTTTGTTTTCTCAGGTGAGGAGCTGGCTGAAGTTCAGCTGATGTCCAACATGAACGCTGATGTTCAGATGTTTGTACCTTACACTGATGCCCTCCAGGCCAGTCTGAAGCAGCTTGTGGAGGACATCTTGGACCAGCGTGTGGTTAAAACTGATATGAAATTGGGTCACATTCTGTCCAAGGCTTTTGAGGTAAACCTAAAACAAACAAACAAATACACATACATGGATCATTAAACATATTTTAGCAGACTGGTGAATTATTTAGCTATCATTTTAGAACTTCCATTCCTCTTAGTCCATTTTTAGACAAAGTCGTAAGAAACTTCAATGTGTTTTTAAACAGGCAAGCAATATCTGGATGGACAAGATCGCCACTGAAGTTCCCTATGTAGAGACGCTGAGGAACAGTGTAGTAGACATGTCCATGCCCTCCATGCCTGACAACCTGTTCATGAACCTGTAAGTAAGATTTGAAAATTAGCAGTTTCCCGTCCTGCTTCTGAAACTAAGAACTGTAGATCTATTATGAAAACCTCTCAACCATATTTTTGTCAACATATTATATAATAATACACTAAATGTTTAAGGAAAGATTAAGTTGGTCTGCCATTTGTATATGGTCCTAACTAATAATGCATCTTATCCATTTGACCAGTGAAAGCACATTCAGATACCGGTTCAACAAGGACAGAATGACCATCACCATTCCTGTGCCTTTTGGAGGAAAGTCATCTGAGGAGCTGAGGATTCCACCTGTGCTCACCATACCACAGATGTCTTTGCCTGGGTTGGGCCTAGAGCTGGAGTCCAGGCAGATCCCCATCCAAACCTTCACCGTCCCCTCTGAGTACGATCTTACTCTGCCACTCATGGGAATGGTGGACGTGGCCGCTAAAGTCAACAGCAACTATTACAACTGGGAGGGAATGGCCTCTGCCGGGAACAACACCGTTGATTCTCCTAGCTATCTGGCCAAGTTCAAAGTCATGGCTGACAGCCCCATTGAACTCCTCTCTTTCACATCAGAGGGTAACTTGGCCTTTTTTCATCAATTTAGTCATAAATATTTGAGAATTGATTGTCATCAACATATAAACACTGTGTAAACATAAATACTAATCAACTGAAATATTATATTTCACAATTTGAACTACCTGTCTTTTTTATTCTGTATAGTATCATAACAGTGTGATAATATCTTATAAGTGTTCAAGACTCCAATAGTAAGTATTAATTTATGAATTTGCCTTTTGTTTCCTGTTTTACAGGAGTTGCAGAGATAAGTGACTCACCAGAGGAGATCCTGAAATTCACTATTGATAGTTCCCTGAAGCACAAGCTCATTGACACAAGCTTTGATGTCCTGCAAACCATCGCTATCTCAGACAAAGTCTTGACAACAAGCAGCTACAAGATCCAAGCCTTGAGCACTCTGGGCCTGCAATCATCTTTGCACATGACCTCCCAGTGCTCCCTTGCCTCAGATATGCTCACTGGAGATGCCAATGTGGATGGAAGTCTGACTGTCGGATCCATGTCTGCCAGCACCACCTATTCCCAGTCTTTCACTACCGAACTAATGACGAAAGAATCAAGAACAGAGTCCACACTGACAATGACCTCAGGGATCCTGGAGGTTGTGAACAAGATGAAGGCAGGGTATGCTAATGAGCAGCTCCTGATTGAGTCCACCACCAACATGAATACCGACCCAATCAAGCACACCACCACGGTCACCATTGGCTATAAAGAGGCCCAGTTTACGATCCAGACTGACGCTGTTACCAAATCTGAAAATAAGATGCTCCGTAGTCAGATAGATATCGCTGCTTCCAGAGCAGAGGTTAGCATCAGGGTAGAGAACCAGGCTGATGACACAGAAAACCGTGCCTATTCTTTGATTTCTGGGTCCATGAACCCCTCTGGCATGGAGATCAATGGTGATGCATCCATAAAAATCTTTGAAAGCCGTGCCTCCCATAAAGCAACTCTGACCCTGAACACAAATGGCCTGACCACGAGCTGCACTACAACTGCACAGAGCAGCCCAATGACCTTTGAGAATGTTTTGCATGGTGGAGTTGACACTGCTGGAGCTGTTATGTCCATCGCCACCAAAGGAGTTGTCAACGAAAACAAAGCTGAGCTCAACATTGAGGGGAAATTGGGAACTTCAGAGGTCTATCTGAACGGTATGTTCAAGGGTAACCTCTTTGATGCTGATGGCAGAAACAGAGTGAACTTCAGAGTGAATGAGGATGGCTTGTCCTTCTCCAACAACCTGGTTGGATCTCTTAACAACATGAAAACTGACAATACACACTCCCTGACCCTTACTCTGAGATCTCTGGCCTTCCACTCAAAGAGTGACAATTTCCTTAATGAGAGAAACACCTACAAACATGACATCACAGTTGACATGGAGCCCTTTGCTGGCTCAGTCATTGTCAGCAATGCCTTGAAGATCATGGATGCCAGCTTTTTGCATGAAGGCCAGTACAAGGTAGAGCCTTACAAAATGGATGTGACTGGGACAATGATGGGAGTTGTCTCTGAGGAAGAGCTGAAACACACCTATGAAATCACATTCTTTGACATGGTCCTCTCTGCAAAGAGCAACACCAATGGAAAATTCCTGGGCACTCACGTGACACATGCCATTGACATGGAGGTTGCTGGTCTTTCCATGAAGTTAAACAACATGGCTAACTTCAACTCCCCCAACTTCCTCCGCCTGGACAGCACTGTCAAAGCTGTTGCTGAGCCCTTCACTCTGAACATTGATGCCATTTTCAACACAAATGGCGCAGTGTATTTGTATGGACCACAGAGTGGTGAACTATACAGCAAATTCCTCCTGAAGGCAGAGCCCCTGGCTTTCACACAGTCATTTGAGTACAGAGCCTCAAGCACTCATGAACTGACAAATGGCATCACCATCAACACCAACATGAACAACAAAATGAACAGCCTGATTACACCCCAGGAGCAAAGTGTGACATTGAAGATTACATCCAAAATGAACAATCATGAGCTTGATCAGGAAGTGAATGCTTTCAACAATGCAGAGAGAATGGGACTAGAGTTGGCGGGAGCTGTCTCCACAAGCTTCTTCAACCAGGCCAGCGAGAACCACGACTACTCCATCTCTGGGTTTGTGAAGTATGATAAGAACAGTGACAGCCACTTGATCCAGATTCCATTCATTGAGCATCTGCCAACAGTTATAGACGAAGTGACGACTACAGTGATCAGGATGGTGCGCAACGCCAAAAACATGTTCAAGGATATGGATACTCAGTTTGATATCAGTGCCAGGTTACAGGAGAAGGTTTCTGAGCTGAAAGAGGTAATTGTGACCTTTGACTTTAATCTCTTTGTCCAAGACTTGAAGGCCTTCCTTAACACCATGGGAAATTACATTACCAACCTGATGGCCAAGCTCCCCTCAGTGCAAATCATTGATATGCTGAAAGAAGCCATGGACACTATCATGGTTTGGATCAAGAAACTCAACATTCCTAACAAGATCAATGCTATTTATAATGCAATTGAAGAGATCTTGTCAAACTATGAGGTTGAAAAGATAATTGAGAACATCATGGATGAGGCTGTTGAATGTATGAAACAGTATCAAATCAGGGAAAAGATTCAGTCTGCTGTGGCTGCTCTCCAGTCCATTGACCTAGAGCCTCTGGTTAACAAAGTCTTGGCACCTTTGAAGGAGTTGGTGAATCAACTTTATATGTTTGACTTCAAGCAAATGTTTGATGACATGGGTCACTACTTTGACAGAATGGTTAAGAACATCGTGTTTTTTGATTATGAAGCATTTACTAGGGAGCTGAACGAGAAGTTCACAGAAATTAGCAAGGTTCCTTGCTTTGGAAAACTCTATGGGGAGTTCAGAATCATCTCACCTGATTACAGCCTCAGGACCACCACTGAGCTGCAAAACACCACCACTACCGAAGTCACACCAGAGTTCACAATGAACATGAACTCACAGGCCACCTCCACTTTTGACCTCCTTGAACACACTCTGGACGCCAGCGTCCACATAGCTGTGCCCAAGATGAGCCGTCTGTCCCTCTCTGAGAACATCAAGGCTATGCATACAGCGTTCACGCTTGACCACCAGGGAACAGTGACTTTCTATGGCCTGTCAGCACAGGCTTCTGCTAAGACTACGGCCAAAGCCACAACTGAGCCCTACAAAGCAGAGCTGGTTAGTGATGCATTCTTTGCCATGGAAAGTGGAGTTTCTGCAAACATGAAGACTGGCTACAAACATGAAGTCAACATGCCTCTCCTCAACATCTTCAGTGACGCCTCCTTCGACCAGACAGCTATTGTCCAGCTTGAAGATGGATCTGTTCGTCTGACCATTAATAACGAGGGCAAGGGCAAATATGCTTTGCAGGACTTCTCTGACGAGGCAGTCCACAAGAGTGACATGGAGGTTGTCATGGGTATCTGCACTTTCAAAGTGTCTTTCACCGGCACCACAGAAAGCAACCATCTCAGAATGAATCAAAACGTGGATGCTGATATATGCCTCCCTAACCATGTTATAATTGATGCCAAGGTTGAAACAGACACAGACTTCATGAAGAACAGTGTTGCAGAGCTGAATTTCCAAGCTAGAGCTGAAGACCTAAAAATTGATGTTACTGCTTCTCATAATGCTGAGTTGATCGGAGGAATCGAAGGAATTCTCGCAAACTCTGTCCTTGCAAAGCTCACTCCCTTTGAGCTTGTGTTTGAAACCAAGAACAAAGGAAACACCAAGGTTGCCTTTCCATTCCAGCTGTCTGGAAAGGTAGATCTCCAGAATGACATTGTTATTAACCTGAACTCTGAGGTACAACAAGCTTCCTGGACAGGTCTGGCTAGATGCAACCAGTACAAATACTCTCATGACTTCTCTGTGGCTAATGGTGAGAGGGAAGTCGGCCTCTTTGCACAGATGAAAGGAGAAGCCAACCTTGACATTCTGACAGAGCCTATCGACATACCGGCAATGACCGTTCCATTCTTCGGTGTGGAGACCCCTGCGGTGAAAGAATACAGTCTGTGGCAAGACGCTGGCCTGAGCAAGTTCCTGATCACAACCCAGCAGACCATTGATATGGATGCCAAGCTGAAGTACACGAAGAACCCTGAGATGATCACCATTGACATTGACATTGAACCAGTCGTTGATGCCCTTAATGGACATGTCAAGGTTCTGCAGAAAAGCCTACGTATTGGCAAGGACAAGGCTGTTGATATCCTAACTAAAACAATGCCTGCTTTGCATGTTCCATCTGCCCTTAGTAAGCTAACCTTCCCCAAAATCACTCTTCCCAAAATGCAGAGAGGCATCATGATCCCTGTCCTGGGTGACCTGACATATGAGTTCTCTTTGAAGACAGCCGTGATCACGCTCAAGGCTGATGCTGGTCTCATCAACCAGGGCGATATTGTCATCAGACTTGATGCCTCCTCGTCCTCTGAGTTTGAGGTTCTGAATGGTAAAATTGAGGGCACCAGCACCATGAACAGGGACAATGGAATGAAACTGGCCTCTGTCCTGTCCGTGAAACACATGATGATTGAGGGTAACCACGACAGCTCCATCACTGTCAATAATGAAGCCTTGGATGCTTCCATCACAAATTCAGCAAAGCTTAATCTCCCTGTGCTAACTATGGAAATCAACCAGGAGATGTTTGGAAATCCTCAGGAAGGTCTTATTGTCTCTGTGTCCTCTCCATCTGCTGGACTCATTGGACTCCAGGTGCAGACTAAGCGTCCCGCCCAGGTGAAAGGAAGACTCTATGGTCGTTATCCGGTAAGACACATGAAAATTGCATTATCTATCTATCTATCTATCTATCTATCTACCATCCTTCCTTCCATGTGTTTGCTTACTAACAGCTGTTGTTTGTTATTTCAATTAAACTAGCCCAACTTGTCCATATGTCTGAAAATTCTGATTCTATTATTACCTGATTTTAATATTGCTCCTTTTTGTATTGTTTCACACAGTCTGAGCCCACAAGTGATGTTGACATCGTGGCTGTGAAGATGTCTGTGATGAGCTTGGAGAAGCTGAGCCTTCAGACAACTTGGAATATGGAGGTTCCCTATGAAATGATGCTGGGTTTGAAGCAGAAGGTGCCTACAGTCATGTCAGCCGAAAACTTCCAGGAAATGGTGTCGGATCCCATTAGCAACACCTACAATGAAATTTCCAAATTTGTTGTTATCATCAAAGATTATTTTGAGCAGGCTAAAGAGCAGGGTAATGTTATGTTCAAGAGGGCTGTTGACAAAATAGCAGCATTGGACTTTTCTGAAATAAGCACAAGGGTTTCAGACAGTGCAATGTTTATCGTCAGGGAATACCAAAAGAACATCCAAATTATACTTGATGCTACCATCAACTTCCTGAGGGAGACTAAGTTTCAGATACCTGGATTCGAAGAGAAGATGTCTGGACTTGAAGTCTACCAAACATTTAGCACCTTTGTTGCCGATGTGTCTGAGGAGGCTATCGTAAAAATGCCAGAATACATTACCTCCACCTTCAAAATGATCATTGATTATTTCAGAGGCATTGAATTCACTTTCCCTGGCTCAAGCTTTATTATGAGGGGAGGGGAAATCCTAGACGACTTGTCACTAACATTGCAGAAAATCCAGACCCAAGTGATTGTGATAGTGAAGAAATTGGGGAATATCCAGCTTGAAGACATCCTAACTAGGCTGTCTGAATTCACCCAGGTTAGCATTGAGAAAACAGAGGAACTCTTCAACTTCCTAAGATCTCAGGATGTAGATAATGTCTCTGCTTGGTTAAGTGATGTATACGCTGATGCCATCAACTCCCGTATTGTGGTTGATATCACCAAGCAGGTGGAGGATGCCATGACAACTGTGGTTGAATACATCAGCATTGTCAAAGCTAAGCTCCAGGATCTTCTTGCAGACATGTCAATTGAGCAGCTTCATGCTGATATACAGGCCTGGATTGACTCCATGGTAAAACGCTTGAATTCTTTCCACAACACGATCATTGAGCTTCTTAAAGAGAGCACCCAAAAGTTTGAACCTTATGTGAGAATGAGTGAGAGACAGATGGATATTGACATTCCTTTTCCATTCATTTCCAAATTTGACTAAATGACAGAAGATATTTCACTGTCTCCGAAATGTGGGAGAGAATGTTTTTTTGTGTGTCTGTTATGTAAACAGCAAGACATGGCAATATTCAATTATTGTTTTAATACTACAGAAATGTATGCAAGTCCTGCAAAGGTTACCCATTATTATGTTTATCCTACCTTATTTTGCAAATGATCAATGTTCTTTATTATTTCATGCTCATCTTTTCTGGTCATACTGTGCCCCTTTATGTTTTATTCTATTTAAAAACAAGCTTTGTGAAAACTCAATAAAGACCATTTGTACTTCATACAATATCTCTGTGCCTTCTGTGAATGTTATTCTAAGCAACTATTTAACATCTTAACACTCAACGTCTTATCAGTTTTATTATGATGCAAGTTGATGTTTAGCATAGGATATGATGTGATTGATGCTCTCATTGCACAGACAATGGTAATACTGCACCCACCCATTATTAGTCAGGGTTTCCTGCAAGTATAAATGAGACACAAATAACTTCTGTGACTCACAATCCCTTGATAAATGGGGACACAATTTGGGTACATAGTGAATGTTATCCTTACTGATGAAAAGTATAATAGCCAAATTTATTTCACATTATGAATATTTTATTCACTATGGTGTACATGTAATCAAAAGCCAATGTTCCTATGTTTATTTATATTAATGACATTAAAACAGAAAAGATCAAGTGGAGGAATCTTGGGAAACAGTCACACTGTTGTTAGGACACAATTACATATAAGCTGTTTGTGTTTTGGAACTAACTGACAAAAACAGTGCATGTATAATTACTTTTTTTGGGTGTGAAAACAGAACGATATAGCGATGGAGACACAAGTTGATTGATTAATTCATTGATTGTCCTAAAGTTCCTCCCTTATGTTTCTGTTTTTCCACTAGAAAACACTTTCCATTTGATTCTTTATCTAGGTGTACAAATATCACATTGTATAGTTGGTACATTCAACTATACAATGCGATATTTTATTATTTGTGTCCTAATTTAATAAACCAAATCAATTTTAGACATGCCTCACAGATTCCCAGGATTGCTGTTTTGTTTGTGTTTTTTTACTCACTCAATTCCTCCATTTATTTATTTTTTTCACTATTCAGAAGAAAAACAAAAACGATATTGTCCGGCAGATGCGCTGAGTAGCCTAAACAAGCTATGTGAAATGTAGAGGGAGGGGTTGGAAGGGGGGTGACTAGTTTGGAACATTAGCCAGTACAATGTGTTCCTGTTCTATAAGGCAGCGCACAGATAGAGCCCAGCAACAGAGTCAAGCAAAGAATGTGACTTTTACTTGGTTGTAACTCTTGCAGGATTTACACGGTCTCATGCTCTTAACTCTTTACAACCTTTCTGATATTCCATTGGCTGTCTACACAAGGGATCTGCTTTTTCCCATTTGTATAGCTGTTGAAAATGTCTGATAGCTCACTCTTGTGAAGCCCCACCTATCACATGGTGTAAAGTAACTAAGTACATTTACTCAAGTACTGTACTTAAGTATTTGAGGTACTTTTACTTTACTGGAGAATTTCCAATTTTTAATACTTTTACTCCACTACATCTCAGAGTCAAATATTGTATTTTTTACTCCACTACAATTATTAGAAACCTTTAGTTACTTTGTAGATTTGGATTATTATTACAAAATATACATTAACCACTTCAGCCCTATTTAAACTTTGGCTATTTGAAAATAAAAGATCTACAAGCTCACAACTCGTTGCATGAACTTGCATCGTGATGCGCTGTGAGCTTGTAGATCTTTTGCTATTTGCCATTTTCAAAATATTTTATCTGAAAACTTGTGAAATGGGACGGTCTGCATAATGAGTACTTCTACTTTTGGTACTTTAAGTATATTTTCATGCCAACACTTTTGTACTTTTACTCAAGTACATTTTGAATTCTGGACTTTTACTTGTAACAGAGTAATTCTACTTTGCAGTATCGCTACTTTTATTTAAGTAAACAATTTGAGTACTTTTACCACCACTGACCCTTTCACAGAACTAAGCTAATTTACAATACATTGTAGAGACTACCAATGCCTGCAATAGTGCAGTTTATTTTGAACCAGCACTCCTACCATATAAGAGTACAGTTACATAATACATATCTGAATGAGCACAGAAGAAAACATCAGTTGAATATCAGGATGCCAGATAATGAAGTTAAGTGGATGTTTGATTACATACATTTAACTCACACTTTGTAAAGACTGTTGACAATTATTTCCTATCCAAATGTGTAGGTACTAATAGATGGCTTAAAAATAATTGCTAATCAGTGACGTGCTGAATTATTTGTGCTCCATAATGAACTGTTCCTTCCCTCATTATATAAACAAGTTCAGCAGCGATATTAGATCACACAAATGCAGAGTTCTGCATTTTAACTTAACTGTAAACTGTAGTTAATAACACATTGACCAAGACCAGGTTACATTACAGAAGATTGCAGCATTCAAAACTTCAGTGATTTCAGTCCCTCTAGCATTATACACACACTAAACAAAGGCAGTTATTTTGGAACCCCTTTTGGTGTTATATATATATATATAGGCAGCACCCATCTTTTAAAGGTGCATAAAGGTAGGCTGTTCAAATTGTGCTATATGGAAACTTAGGTGTCTAAACTTAGAAGAAACAGTAGAGAACCTCTAAACGAACCATACAAGGACTTAACAAGTTCTTTGTACAGCAGCAGTGCTATAGCACCTCAGCCACCCCAAAGAACCACTAATTGTTTGTGTGTGTGTGTGTGTGTGTGTGTGTGTGTGTGTGTGTGTGTGTGTGTGTGTGTGTGTGTGTAGATCATGGAGTGTGTGTGTGTGTGTGTGTGTGTGTGTGTGTGTGTGTGTGTGTGTGTGTGTGTGTGTGTGTGTGTGTGTGTGTGTGTGTGTGTGGAGATCATGGAGTTTAGTGAAAGCGTACCTGTCTTCATGTTTACTCAGTTAGATAGTTCTACATTAGACCCCCCCCCCCCCA
This sequence comes from Gymnoscopelus braueri, assembly GCF_963280865.1. Classification (NCBI taxonomy): domain Eukaryota; kingdom Metazoa; phylum Chordata; class Actinopteri; order Myctophiformes; family Myctophidae; genus Gymnoscopelus; species Gymnoscopelus braueri. The sequence goes on along the minus strand of NC_137616.1, from coordinate 24,483,528 downwards.
CACACACACACACACACATTCTGAACCAATTTCCTCTTTCCATTGTGTGAACCACCTGTGTTTGGTTTCTCAGAGCAACATTTAAATGTGGTCCATTATGTGCAGTCATTTAATATAGTGGAATATTTATTTCTAATTTAAGACCATAAAACAAGTATTTTGAAGTGGTCTTGCTGCCTAAATTCAGTGAAGCTTACATACAGACAGTAGCACATTTAAGTTGGGTCTTTATTTTAACACCTGACACAACTTAACCCAAAGAACATACAAAATATATATTGCACCATGTATATTCTCTTGTCCTTTGACCCCATCATACACAAGTGTAATATCTGTAAGCTAGATGCTGCAGTCTCCAGCTGCTGAAGGACCTAACGGGGCCTACAGACAGCCATTTTAGAATACAAACGTTACAAAAACAAAATGCAGTGCAAGTTTTACAGCCTTTGTGATTGCAAATAATCAGCTTGGCAGAAATGTTTGAGGCAAAAGTATATGCAGACGGTGACATATCATAATTAATATTACAATTCTGTCATTGTGCAATTGAAACCTTGGCTTGAACGCTAGGCTTTTAGTGTCAGTTCATCACATAAATAAATCACAACCATTTAGGCTATAAAGCGGCCATTGAAATCAGAGGGTAGGGTAGTAGTGTGTTGTCCTTCAGTGGGTAGGCTACTTTCCACACTTTCACAAGTTATAAAATTAGGATCAACTGTTCAGGTACCGGTCAAGCCAATATTGTCCGCTATTAGAACGAATTAGAGTTTTTGCTTCAAACAACTTCAATCAGAGGATCCAAAACATGTTCAGACAAGTTTCCCACTGGCGAAAGAAAGCGTCTTTGCCAACCACTACACGACCACGACGACTGAGCCAGTGTTGCCATGTCCGGTTATATTAAGCAACGTTGGGCTTGTTCTTCTGTAAGTTGCTTGTAAATATTGGCAGTTGCGTTTTTTTGGGCTCGTTTCTAAAGTGTAGTTGCTTGTTTCCTAATGTCGTTGTTTAAACAAGTAGTTCTCAAACATCTTCATGGCAAAGCGCCCAGATTAGAATATTTTATGCCAGGGACCCCAGTATCAGATTTGTGTTCAACAAAAATCAAAGAGAACTGAAGAATAACACTTTTGAAATAGCAGATCTACAAGCTCACAACGCGTCGCATTGTGAACTTGTAGATCGGCTATTTAGTAGCCTATAGTCGCTTCTTTTGGGCTTGTTTTCATAGACCTGGTTGCTTGTTTCTCTCGCAACACCTGGCAACACTGGACAGAGCTCAGACAGTCTCATCATCATAACGGACAATGTTCATACTGTAACGTTTCCACGGGTTCGAATCCCACTTCTGACACAAATGTAACGTTCCGCGCACCGAGCTGGAATCAAGCCCCAGCCTCCAGCTCGGCAGACCGGGCAGGTAACAAGCAACGCCAAGAATAAAGCTTGCTCACTTGGAGGAGCAAGTTACGGCCGGGGGTCTTTTTGCGGGGTCGCTACACTACATTCACAACAAAACGCAGCATTTGACACAGCTGCTAGTCTGCGGTCGTCGTTTCTGCAAGGACGCCTTCGTCGCGGTCTCGAACACTTCCCATATCCCGTCCTTGGTCTTAGCGGAACACTCCAAATAGTCATAAGCACCGATCCGCGTGGCCATGGCCCGCCCGTCCTCCGCCCTCACCGGCTCTTGTTTCAACCGGGACAGCTCGTTCCTCACGTTCTCGTCGTTGCGCAAATCCTTCTTGTTGGCCACCAAAATCAGAGGTACATTCGGACAAAAGTGTTTGACTTCGGGTACCCACTTCTCGGGGATGTTTTCGAGGGAGTCCGGGCTGTCCACCGAAAAGCACATGAGGATGACATCGGTGTCCGGGTAGGACAGGGGACGCAGGCGGTCGTAGTCCTCCTGGCCCGCCGTGTCCCACAGAGCTAGTTGGACTTGTTTGGAATCCACCTCTATGTCGGCCACATAGGTCTCGAACACCGTCGGAACGTAGACCTCTGGGAATTCGTCTTTGCTGAACACGATCAGTAGACATGTTTTCCCACAGGCGCCGTCGCCCACCACGACAAGTTTTTTACGTATATCTGCCATTTGATCAACTTCTCCCAACAACGCGTCCCTCCGTCGCTCAAATGTAAAACCTCAGAACCACGCAGTCTGTTGTTACGCCGATGATCGAATGCTCTCAGACAGCTATATATATATATACACAATATAGACAAGGAAAAATGGTTTGACAGAAATGTTCCAGGAAGAGCTATCTCCCAAAGTTCTCATAGCAGCAGTCACACAACGCCTCTTTCTTTATAAAGCAGAGGGCCGCTTTCTTAATATAGCAATCCAATCGGAAATGGGGAGGGTGAGGTCACTTTTTGTGGAGGGGGAGGTGATTGGATCCCAACATTTCCCCCCTGATGTAGAGGAGGGCCGTGTACCACGACCAACCAACCGACCCCAGATCAGCTCTGAATCCACACAAGGCCCAACGGCGTGATGATGACCGATACTACAGACATACAGATAGATAGACCTTTATTGATCCACCGTTATTGAGGGAAATCCAGTTTAACATAGCCTACAGTACAGTTGATTCAATCAACTTGATTTGAGCCTATTCACCCCACACTCATAAATGACACATGCCCGCTCTGGCTGAGATTATTGCTATATTGCGATTAGAGCTATTCATTCAAACAACCCATATTTATATTAATTAAACTGTTTTGAAGCAGCATATCCAACATAAACTGATGGACTGTTATATAGCCAACAACAGCTACCAGTGTTCGTGTGAGATGCTGCTTTATGTCCATTATAAAAGTAAATAAAGGTCAACAATGAAATCGCGTATTCTTGTGCTTTTTTATTCAAAATAGGTGTTTCCCGTGGTCAAATAAATTCGGAAATTGTTCAGCGCAAGTCTACGTAGTTCACGTTATAACCTTCATTAATTAATTACTGTACTCTCGCGTGGCTGCTGTTGGCTGTAGTTGGAGACACGAGTCTCCAATAGTCTGGCTACGCGAGATTACAGTAAAATACACCAGGTGGGAGGGGCACTAGCAGTGTTGCCATGTCTGCTTATTATAAGCGAATTTGAGCTTGTTTTTCCTGTAAAGTTGCTTGTTAAATATTGCTAGTTGCGTTTTTTTGGGCTTGTTTCCTAATGTTGTTTAAACCAGTGGTTCTCAAACATTTTCATGTGAATGACCCCCAATTAATATGTATTTGTCCGGGGACCCCCATCTGAAAAGATGTTGTGGGAGGGACCCCCGTACAAGATTGGGGTTGTTAAAAATGTTTCACAAGGTGTTTAATTTCAACATTTTTACATTTATTTCAGTATTCTTTTAGAAAATAGCACATCTACAAGCTGTGAGCTTGTAAATCAGCTATTTTCAAATAGCTGATGTAATAGGGTTCAATTAAGGTAAAACCGGTCGCTTCTTTTGGGCTTGTTTTCATCGACCTGGTTGCTTATTTCTCTCGCAACACCTGGCAACACTGGGCACTAGCGTTAGTAGCGTATGCAAACTGTTAGCTTCGGAGGCTACACGTTACAAACCCTTGCTGCTAAATCACCGCTCTCTCTCCTCCAACGGAAACAAAACAAGACAGATTTCGGGGCTTTGACTGTGCAGCAACAAGCATAGATAGACCCTAAACACGACAGCGTGTCAGTGAGTATTTCGTATTAGACGCACAAATCGAACAGCTACAGTACGTTTTTGCAGATCAGTTATTTAGAACATGAATGCCTTGGTGTGTGTGTTTCCCCTTTTGTTTAGCGGTGTAGGCCCCTGTGTTTGGGACCTGGAGAGGGGCCATGTTGTTTTAGCCACACAGTGTTTGCTTGATGTTTTTGAGCTCGTGGTTTGTGTTATACTTGGTCTCGCTTCGACAAAAATCACACAATGTTCAGCCGAAAAAGGTGTCCATCAGCGTCACGTCGACACTTTGTTCACCGTAAAACGTGTGCTTTTGGGCGAAAACGTGTCATGTTTTTGTCGAGCGACCCGAGTATATACATTAAAAAAGCCTGTAACTTAGCAACAGAGGCTGTCTTTTTTGCTAACTAGTTATGGTGTCTTTGTTTGTTTGCTAGCTGACTGGTTAGTTCACATGTTCAGCCAATGAAACTGAGCGCAGTTGGACATTCATTCACAGCAAGCAGGTCTGTGATGATGTCTCACTGGTCATAATAAACATGAAAGAATAAAGAGGCCTGCTAACTGGTTTACATTACACCTGACTATGGCTAACCGTGCCCTATATACGTGAATCTGGCCAACTTGGTTAACAACAACAAATGACTTGACCGAAAAGCAAACAACACTGGTTATTTATGTCCAAGCGTAACATGTAGTTAAAGTGACCACAATGTTAACTGGTAATAGGAAGAATGCGGACCTGCTAAAAGGAGCTAACGCGTTAGCTAGCCAGCTAGCATGTTTAAGGCTGGAACGCGTCCATTTGCAGGAACAGGGCAAAAACAATGATCACACGACAAATGTCTGTACACGAGTCCCAAGCTCTGGTAGGATTTATTAGCTTAATTTCTGGCCGATACAACGATCATCGACCATTACTATAAAGGTTTCATCAGTTAAATGTAGGCTAATAACATTTGAGGCATCACCATCATTGACAGCCACTTGTTTTTGTCTTCGCTACTCGCGTAACCACATCTTACACTGCTTGCGTTGCAGCGATCAAAATAGCACCTAATCACACCAATCAGGAATATTATTTGTTAAAAAAAAAAATTGGGACACCAGGACCAGAACTCCTTAAAAAATAAGGGGTTCGTGGCACGGGTTGAATGTCCCGGGGATTAGTCAGATCCCGTCAAGGAAAGGGTTTCACCGATGAACGGTGTTGTTCATTTAACTATTGACATTGTACAACCTGACCGATTTTACGTTCCCAGCTAAATTTGCATGGGGTTTTGCTCTCACTGGAAACATTTTATGCAATCTAACAAATCAATAAGTATTAGACATCTTAAAAAGCATGGCAAGGCTAAAAGAGATCAAAAGGAGAAAATTGGGCCTGATATATGTTGTTGATAAAATGGGAACGCTTCCCAAATGTGTAATTTATTATCTGACATTAAAAAAAATACCACAATGCTTTAACCACTTATGCCCTGTTTTCAAATAGAAAAACATAGCTGATGGCCAAACTCATGAGTGATGTTGCAAGCTTGTAGATCTGCTATTTTCTTTGTGACAATTTTCGCCTATATAATGACATGCCCAGAAAAGGGATGGCAGGTTCAAAGTTCATGAGGCCAAATGTATTGTCTACATTTAAAAATGAATCAGCTAAACCTCTTTGTCTGTTTTCATATAGGCTTTCCCGTGGAATGAGCGTTCCATGCAGCATCCTAGGTATGAATGACGTGGGCTGGCAGGAGACAAGAGGTGGGATGCTGCATGCAAATGGTGCTCCTGAGACCGGGGGTGTCCGAGTACATGGAGGAGGACCTCTAGCTACAGTTGGGGGAGCTGGACAAGCCCCTGGAGGACCACATTTACAGGGTATGGACAGGAGCGTCAACTCTACCCCAGGAACCCCACAGCCTCCACTGAGTGGGCGATCTCAGGATGATGCCACAGTGGGGTACTTCTTTCAGAGGCAACCAGGGGAACAACTTGGAGGATGTGTACCCAGCAAGCATCGCTGGCCAACTGGAGATGGCAATCACGTTGATCAGGTACAAATGTTTGTTAAAAAATTTCACAGCAGACTAACAATTTATTGCAGGCCAGACGGAAGGATTGCTATTTATTTCAAGATACATCAAGTGTGGGATCCAATGAGTTATGCAGTTATGAATATATATCATATATAGATCCTATCTATTGCTAATTGTTCCAATTATTATATTATGTTAAGCCCATTGTAAATAGAATGGCGCACATTACTTTAAAGGTAGGGTAAGTGATTTACTTTGTGTTAAATAGCTCTATATTCTTATAGTACTCATTGCTATAGAGTCTTTGTTCAGTAAAAGGAGTCTCCCATGTCTCTTGAACAGAAAATGCATTTTCAGTGCTCTCTTCTGATTGGCTTAAATGTTGTGAACCTGAAAATGTACTATATTCTGTTTACTAAAGAGCTGGAGAGACCCCTGCTCTGTAGCAATGATTACTATCAGAATATAGTACTTTAACCTTTAAAAAAAATAATATATATATATATCACTTACCCTACCTTTGTATTGATTTAAAATGTGAAATTTAACATCAGTGTAATCTTTCATTTTCATTGTTTGTGACTTGACATCTTGGTTAGAAAATGTGCATATACTGTAATTTAAAGCTTCTTGATTTTGATTTAAATACCCATATACTCGTCCAATAGGTGTACAGTATAATGGTCTTGGTGCTCTGTTAGTTTAGATTTTTTTCACCCCATAGTTTGGGAGATGGGATGTTTTTGATTAACTCAATATAACAGTCCTATTCGTAGGCCAGTATGGTACTAGCCTACGAATAGGACTGTTATATGGGGTATGTGGAATTGTCTTTCAGGGGACAACCATGGTCTTTTCACCATCCATTATTGGCACTTTAGTTGCAATTTCTAGATGAAATGACTCCAATTTCTTATTGTAGCACTGGATGTGGGTAACGACTGGCACCAAAGCCATTTAATGCTCTGTTTCCAAGCCCTGCTAGTTGTTTACAAACACTACATAGAGGCTTATACATTATCACCATTGACATTTTTTTCTTTGTTATATGGGAGCAAAAATATTTATTTGCCTACAAGGAGCTCCTCCTTGGTCATCCCGAGCAGGAGAGCTGTCTGTGGGGGGAGAAAAACGGTGTGCGTCTTTGATTGTAACGGTCAAGACATAAACCATGTAGTTGGTCAGTCTTGACTAATTTCAAAACTGTTAGTTTAAAATCTTTATTAAAATGTTATGCTGTATCATATGTTTACAGTAATTGACAGCATGCGAGAATATGCGAACACGTAATTTTGTGACCAAAATCACATGGATGAATCATGCGAAATATCTTTGCTTCTTGTGTAAATGCACCTTAAGAGCCATGGCTATTGCGTTCACCCCACACACACATGCAGCAGACCAAATGTGTGTAGTTAGTATAGGCGGCGGTGGCTCACGAGGGAGAGTCACCGCTGTGGTTCGATCCCTGACCCCTCCTGGCTTTTGGTCGAAGTGAGCTTGAGCAAGACACTAAACCCCTAACTGCTCCATGAGCACCGCTAGGTGGCTGCCCACTGCTCATAATGGTTCAAATGCAGAGCGATTTTCCCCACGGAAATCAATAGACCGTTAAGCCTTATGCTTAGTGGAAACCCGAGTTGATTCATTATGTAACCAACGTTTATTTAGATACTGTACTATGTAGAGCCTGCCAACCTAATAATTCTTGACTGATGTCACACCTGGCATCATTGTGATCAGCTCATTTTCATTGATTTCAAGCTTCTTCCCCAGCTACTTTTCCCCCACCCCTCCATATGAGACCTTTGTACCTTTGTTCAGCCAAGCCCCTATATGCTAACCCACTCCCCCAGTCCCACTGTGTATACAGTCAACCTGATAAAAAGAATAGAAGCTGTCTTGTGTCTCTGTTTTACAGAGGTTGTGAGCCTATATAGCGCTAGTCATCAATCGCACAAAAGGCCGTGGCTTGGCTGATAACCTGATATGAGTGGATGATGACAATAGGCCAGTGAAGATGGTGCATTGCTTATTTCAGTACTCAATTACTATTACATTGTAATTGTGGTGCAAGCTAAAATCACTGATTTCCTTTATTGGGATTTGTGCTCAACATATTTTTTGTGGTCTTAATTAGTTGGTGTCCCTTTTTTGCATCACAGATAAGCCGCATTAGCTTTACTGAAAGAACAGCATGTAAGATTTGACTTGTATTTTGTTTTTGTTGGCCATTGGTAGACTGATTAGTATGAACATGATGAACATCACTGTCGTGTCGGTTCTAAATGTCTGAAATAATGTAATCTGATGTCAGGCTGATGAACAACCAACTTCTGTACATCTTACACAATTCTATTTGTGATATACTATATAAAAGGTATAAAACTGTGCTGTTCTCCTTGGCAGGGCACCAGAGTAGACAAACCTTTTAGTTGGTTCAGGTTGCACTTGTGCACAACGTTTTCATATAGGTGCACCAGCATATCATTTAGGTGCACCCACACATAGGCACTCCTAGACAGATCTGCTAAATGTAAGGTGCACTGGTGCAACCAATGAATGTTTTTTGGATGCATGTGTGTCCAAAATGGGTGCACTCAGGAGCCCTGCCTTGAGTTGAATTTACTGCCTAAAATCATACTCATAATCTCATAATGTGTTTGAACAACTCTTGAAAGAGGCAGAGAATAGAAGAACATAATTTTAAAGGTGCTGCAAGTGATAATTTTAGGTTCAAAAGTTCTGTTCTGTTTGTTCAGTAACAGGGGTCTCCCTGGTCCAGTTCTTTGGTAAACGGAAAATACATTTTCAGGTGGGTCACCAATTTCATCCAGTCAGAAGAGCGAACCCATTTATCAGCTTTAATTTGATAGTGATCCAGTTCCGAATTTGTCTACTCATTTATGTGTTTAATCACTTCCAATTTCACTTGTTTATCCTGTATCCGAGTATGAGTTTTAGTCTCTCCTGATTGGATGAATTTGTTATCCTGCCTGAAAATGAATTTTCTGTTTACCAAAGAGCTTGGAGAGACCCCTGTTTTTGAACAAATGCTCTATAGCAATGATTACTATCAGAATTAGAGTTATTTAACACGTATAAAAATCGCCACCTAAATAAACATTTCACTGAAATTTCATTAACTGAATGGGATTACATTGTGCTAACTTTCATTTTTCATGAATGTCCTTCTGATGGTAAAAATTCTAATGTGGGTGATCAATCCCTTATTCTCATTAGTTTATCTGTACATTTATCATTTGTAACTCTGTGTCCATTTGGTTACATTTGTACACCCTCTGAGTTAAATTAACAATCCTCAGTGTGCATTTATCATTTCTAACTCTGTATCCAATTGGTTACATTTGTAACTCTGTGTCCATTTGGTTACATTTGTACACCCTCTGAGTTAAATTAACAATCCTCAGTGTGCATTTATCATTTCTAACTCTGTATCCAATTGGTTACATTTGTACACCTTCTTAGTTAAATTAACAATGATGATTTTCCTGCGTGGCAAATATAATGTGTGCTGTCTCTATCTCTTAGATTTCGATGGTGTTAATAAAATGAACCTGTGAGTTAATATAGCTTTCCCCTACGCTGATCTCAGGTCCGTGCAGCGGATGAGATGAACTACGACTTTCAAGCTCTTGCTTTGGAGTCCAGAGGCATGGGAGAGGTAAGGGCTTTTAGTGTATGTGTGTATATTTTTCTAATTATTTTTCACTCATTCAGTGCCAATTAAAAAATAAATAAAAAATCGCCTACTGTGCCAGGGATTTTCTTACCTTTTTCAAGTAGTCACAGTAGTCACCGAATATTTATCTCCAGTATGATCGATCCCCTGATGGTTGCTAATCATAGCGGGTAAAAAAAAAGTACACAGGAGCCGAGATACAGCCTTTTTAAGTAATAAGTTAACCAAGAATTGAATGGAGCAGCAAATCTTGGGTTCTAAACGATTTTCAAAAAAAAAATTTGAACAAAGCCTGCTTCACTCTTTTAACGCCATTGACTCGAAAACGCGTCAATTGCTACTTAATCCACCCACACCATCGACGCGTTAGACGCGTTGATAGCGTTTTAATTGTTTAATCTGTGATCGCGCTGTTCTGTTTATTTTTCACCATCAGATACTATTTTTGTTTTTTTCACACTCACCCGGATCCGGATTCATGACGCAGATTCAGTTTCCGGTTTCCGGTTCTCTTTTTTAGGCATTTTAGGCGAGAATAGGGAAAAACACATTTTTTCACACGGTATAAAAAACAAGCGGAGAGCTCTAGTTCTATTTTCTTTAGTCTGGATGACGAACAGTCATCGGCGTCGTGTATCACATCGTACTGAAGGCCGATCGCCGATCTGCGAAAACGTCACATCCGGATATGACGTATGGACTGTTTGAGCCTGTTTGGGGGGGGTCGAGCGAGTGAGCGAGTAATCAAGGTGTGGATCTGCTGGTCGATCTGTGGTGTGTGTTTAAAACCGCAGCCAGACAAACTTAAATGAAAAAAAAATAAAAAAAATAAAAAAAATCGCTGGCACTGGGGAGTACTTAATGAAAATACTCTGGCAGTCCGAATTTGTTGGAAGCTCATCATGTTTCAGTAGGCTGAATTTGATATGGATTGTTGTGTTCCATAGTTAAGGTTAGACATTCTTATTTCAGGTGGGCTTTCACACTGTATTTAATATATGTAAACATATTTGCACTCTAGTGATCATTTATTTAAACCTATCCTTTAACATCTGCAGCACTAGGATGATGCCGCACTAGATTATCATAAGGATGATGATTTGTATTGTTTTTCTTTTTATAGCTTCTGCCAGCAAAGAAGCTCTGGGATTCTGATGAATTGGCCAAGGATGGAAGGAAAGGGATGCTTCTTGGAGAGGAGTGGAGGGACAATGCATGGGGAACATCCCGTGAGTGTCTCTTGTGTTTGTGTACGATTGGAGATCTCTGCCTACCGATATGTCTTGTGACCTTCTAAATTCAATGTCGTGGTTAGAACGGTAGGGAAACGGCCGCAGACAAACCAACGCCTGCTTGGTCCCATTGTCCCAATTAGGGATGTGGGCGGATATGCAGATAAACGGTTCTGCCCCTACTAAACGTTAACTAAATAAAATGTGGTTATTCTATTAAAGCTGCACTATGTAACTTTCCTCTTCTACCCCGGATGTGAACCCGGTTTCCTGCGCAAGTCCTGAATTAGTTTTTACCATTCAGCTAATGGAGCCTGCCTGCTTGCTTAGGGGATAAATTGAATCTTGACCATCAGATCCTGAAATTTGTCAGATCCTGTGTCTAGGTGAGGCATGACCTTTGATACAATCTAAACGTCTCAATAGAAGAGCAGGGAGACTAAATTCAACCACCCCAATTGTATAAGTTATATTGTATTAACATACTCCACCATACAGATTGGACAAAATCTATCTTTTATTCATTAAAAAAGTGCTGCTTTAAATATATTTGTAATTGATATATTTACTTTTTTTATTACACATATTTCAACCATGTCTTAATAAAATGTTGCTTTTAACAAACAAAATAAGCAAATGCATGCAAATTAAGTATTACCATGGTTGATTTGTGGAGCCTGCTGTCACTGTTTTGCGCAGTGCTGGTCACCTATAGTTGCTGCCTCTGCCTGGCATCGTTCACTTCCCAGTGCAGTGAGTGAAACTAGTTGCTACAGACACTGGTCGGTTTGAAAAAATAGCAAAGTTTGTGTGAGTACTTTGATGGGGAAAGCATCGCGATGGAGAAATCACATCCAATATAAACACCTGGATATGAATCTCCCATGTTACCTTGGGCTGCTTGCTGCCTCAGTGATCCGGTCGATTTTATGAAATAATACAGCGTTTGAGGTGAGAACATGAAGAATGCAGAGTAGGTCTAAATTTTTTTTTAATCAGAACTGAAGTTCCAATACTACATGTATGTTATGGTTTAAACTTTAAGGGGAGCTGGTCAGTCAGTAGTGTGCTTCAGACTGGCTCTGCTGGAGTGACAGCATAATTGATTTGACCTACGTTTGCGCAGCACACTGGCATTATGTAATTAATTATTTGGGTGCAGGCAGCTGTGTAAAATTCCAATGATATAAACATTTTCATATACTCTAAATATCTTTGGCCTTCGATCGAAATGTGTTCAGTTTTGGCTATGTTATGGGTGTAATTTTTTTTATAAATCAATAATAATCTAAACATTTTCAGAAATGTGTACACATCAGTGAAATTAATCGCTGGGAACATCCCTAGTCCCAATGTGGAAGACGATCCTAAAGTCTTAGCATTGGTTCTGCAATGCTCTTTTTCTTTTTTTTGTGTCACAACAAATTTTAACCACTGCATTGAATTTTGATGTCACCAAATATCGGTAGGTGGAGATCTGATCATCTGGCTAATGTAACTCTGTGAATGCAATGCCGTTACATTCACACTGAAGGCTGGATAGCAGTTAACACATTAACCGCCAAGAACGTAGTCCTACAGTCCGTTAAATCCAACTGTTAAGCGCCGAGACCGTAGCCCTACGGTCCACGGTCTTTTCGCGCTATTCACTTCCGGGTTCACTTTCGGAATTTTTTTGATCCACTTCCGTTTCCGGTTTGATGACCGGAAATAGAATTATTTGGGATCCGGTTTTGACGATCACGCCCGCTCCCATTCTACAGACGAAACTGAAACTCAATTCTCTTCCTGTAGTTTTTTCTCCTCGCATTTCACTGTTTAACGTAATCCGCTCTAACTACAACATGGATGCCCCGTTTGACACGCGATCTTCACTGGGAGATACAGGGAGATCTCGCGGATGTAAACAGACCGTGTAGAGCTCAATCTTAAGGATTTTAACAAGATCTATGGCGACATGAAAAAAACAAAAAAACAACAAAAACACCTTGGCACTGGTGAGTACATTATGAGATTAACCTCTGGCGGTCGATGTGTTAAGGGAGAATCTCATTTATATTGTTTGTACACCCAGCGGGTCCCAGAATCCAAGCAAAAGGCCATGCTGTACAGGTGTATCAGGGCTCCAGACTAACTTTTTAGTTGCACTGGTGCACATTTTCATATAGGTGCTCCAGCATTTCATTTACACACACATTGACAGACCTGCATTGGAGTGACCAATGAAAATTGTTGTTGCACTGGACTGATTTTTGGGTGCAGGTGTGCCCAAAGTGTTTTCGTTGTCATTGTTTTTAGTTTTTTTTTCCCCCTCATCTTGTCTATATGTTGCCCTGTTCTGCCTGTGAATTGAGGAAAGGCTCAAAGCACGAACATTTCGGATGGGACGATACTCTTTTTGTGTGTCCCTACTCTCAGCCGCTGTTGAGGACGGTCTTTTTATTGTGGCTGCAGTATAGCAAAGCATCAAACTGGGCCAATTTCAGCAGGTGAAACTTGCACAACTTTCTCATAGCGATCTCAGAATGGACTCAATATTTCCTTTTTATTTGTTCAATAACACAATCACCCTCACTGCTTGATGACTATTTTGTTTAATTCTGCAAAATGTTCCGCAATGAATAGAATATACGCGTCGGTGTACATAACGATTTACGGATTAAATAAACGCACACAAAAATACAGACTGCAGTTGGCTTGATGCGCTCACTGGAAGTGGGAACCCCTCACTCACTGTTTGACTGCTTTTTCTTTTGAGGTTGAAAAGTTTCGCAGTAAGTTTGAAGTTTCTGAATACTGCACGACACAGAGCCATTTGGCTCTTACAGTATTCTTTGTCATACTAGGAGCCAGTGGGAAGGGCAGCCAGCACTAAGCAGTCTTGTTCTTGTTGGCACCAGTATAGCCATACTGAAGCATTACTTTATTCCAGAGTTATTACTGTGTTTTGACCACATTATAAACAATAGCCTTTGTGCTGCTGAGACGTGTATATGTGCATATGCTATAACTTAATAACCCCTCCACCAAATTGTCATTCAGATCATTCAGTGTCTCAGCCAATCATGGTGCAGCGGCGACCAGGCCAGAGTTTCCACGGGAACGGAGATGCAAACTCTGTTCTGTCACCTCGCTCTGAAGGAGGAGGACTGGGAGTGAGCATGGTGGAGTATGTCCTGAGCTCCTCTCCTGGTGACAAAATGGATGGCCGCTACAGGAATGGTGGTTACGTAAGTTTCTCTCTTTCCCAGGACACATCATAGTGCAGACCGTTAATCTTGGTTTGTAGCGGTAGTCTGAAACTTGCATTCTTTGCTCACAGGGTGGAGGTGATGCTGACCCAGATGGTAGAGAAAAGGGTGACACCCAAGAGAAGGTGTCCCCTTTTGAGGAGGACAAAAGCCAAGAGATGAAGGTGGGAGAGGAAAGCGATGCTTCTAAAGCGAACGGAAGAGGCCTGCTCAATGGCATGGACAAAGACTTTAAGTACGTTGTCTTTTTAGCAAATCTATACTCATACAATCATTAAATTCTGCATTATTATTGGTAATAGTATAAAGACTTTGGTTGAAATAGAAAAACCATAACAATGAGGAATGTTAGACTAATAAAAAGTAGGCTACATGCCATTAAGAGAACGGCGTATGTGCTGCAAATTAACCAGAATGGAGTGGACTTCCAACCATCTAAATGTTTTAATGTCAAAATATTTATAGCTAAATGTCTAAATATTTATAATTAACTGTGTATAGCCGTGTGGTCACATTTCCCATGGACAGACTGTGGCAGAGATCTATACTAAATTAATAAAACATGAGGGATCGTGCTTGACAACCCTTCCTTGCTCCTCCAGTCCAACCCCTGGAAGTCGCCAAGCTTCCCCCACTGAGGCTGTAGAGAGAATGGGCCCCAGCCAAGCTGGTTTAGAGATGATGGGCCAGCACCACCCGCACCAACACCCACACCCCCACCCCCATGCCCACCAACACCCCCACCCCCATGCCCTCCAGCAACAAAATCCTGCCCAGAATAAGGCCCCTAATGAAGACTTTCAGAACCAGGAGGCCCAGAACATGGGGGGTATGGAGCAACAAGCTGGCGTCGAGTCCCTGCAGTTTGACTATGCTGGAAACCAGATCCAGGTGGACTCCTCTGGGACTCCTGTGGGCCTGTTTGACTACAACTCCCAGCAGCAGGTTTGTTGAATTTATATACATCTATAAGGGTCCTTAATGGATGTGTGTTCAGTCTGTTCATCTAACATAAATCATCTTCATTGTTTTTTCCTTGCAGTTGTTCCAGAGATCAAATCATCTGACTGTTCAACAGCTCACTGCTGCCCAGCAACAACAATATGCGCTCGCTGCAGCCCAGCAGCAGCACCTTGGTATGTTTCCATGTATGGCTATGATGGTTAGGTTTGTGTGTGTAATTCTGATACAATTTGCTTTTGTAGGAATCAAGTTGAATAGTGGGCAGCATACATTTACTGTCAATATGTAAAATTTGAACTGGTATTTGATGGTCATTCTTCTATTATCCAGCTGGCCTTGCTCCTGCATTTTTGCCAAACCCTTACGTCATCAATGCTGCCCCACCTGGAACCGACCCCTACACTGCTGCTGGGTTAGCAGCAGCCGCTACACTTGCAGGTTAGCTCACACCATTGCTTTCAGGCTTTAACGGTGCTGTATGAGTATAGATTTGCTAAAAAGACAACGTACATTGTCAGTGTTCAATAACAGGGGTGTCCCCATCCACCCAGCTCTTAAGTAAGCAGAAAATACATTTTCAGGTTGGGATATCAATTTCATCCAATCAGAAGGGAGAACTCATACGGGATACAGGAAAAACACGTGAAATCTGATGTGATGAAACAAACAAGTAGACAAAATTGGAACTGGAACACAAGCTGATAAATGATCCTTGTGGAGTTCGCTCTCCTGATTTGATTACATTTTTAACCCACCTGAACATTTGTTTTCGTTTACTAAAGATGGGAGACCCCTGTTACTGAACAAACCACTCTACATGATTACTATTTTTAATGTATTTTAGCGAGTCAAATATGTATAACTTAATCTGTTCCCTAAGGGCCTACAGTGGTTCCACCGCAGTACTATGGTGTTCCCTGGGGTGTGTACCCGGCCAACCTCTTCCAGCAGCAGGCTGCAGCTAATGCCAATCACTCAGCTAATCAACAAGCATCCAATCAGGGACCAGGCCAACAGCAGGTAGATGATATAGTAGTTATTTGTACGTTTTCTTTTCATGAACGCTAACCTAACACTATCAGATGATCGGAGATCTCCCCCTAACTATCATCTAGGGACTATTAAATACAAGGTAGTTGCTAGAATGGGGAGAAGAACAGCCACCAACAAAGCAATGTCTACTACTTTGGATGTAACCGCCCAATAGGAAGGGACATCGTAAGGTCTTTGGATCGGTTTTTTCGACCCAGTTTCAACAATGAAAGCTGGGAGATGGTCCTTTGTCTCTAGTTGAGCAAAGCATTTGAGAATGTGAGTCAACAATAGCTGGCCTTCTTGGGTTTGATATTCACGCCAAGTGGCAGACAACACCAGTTAATCCATTGCAAATGCCACAGGCCTGCTTAGTAGAACTTTGAAGATTTTCCAGCTCATTGATGCACTGGATTTTAGTAGGTATTTTTAAGTAGATTAATTAACATTAAATCGTCTTCTCAAATCCCAACTCAGATATTCAGATTGGTCCACTGAAGTGTTGTAATGCTATATTGTGCCAGCCAGTGTCATAAATAACCTTGCATTTCTTTCCAGGTGATGCGCACAGGAAACAACCAACGCCCCCTTACACCTGGTCAGCAGAGTCAGCAGAGTCAGCAGGAGTCCCTAGCAGCAGCAGCTGCTGCTAACCCAGCCTTGGCTTACGCAGGCATGTCAGGTCAGTTCACTGTATTCCAACAGGGCAGCCATCAAGTACACTGAGCATCACAGCATTAACTATTTTTAGGCAGTTTTGGTTTAATCTATATACAACAAAAACACCCCAACTATACTATTCCGGTAATCTTAATGTATTGTGCAGCACAGTTCCATTCAAGAACGAGGCTGAAACAGACTTTTCGTATCGTTGCTGGCGGGTGGAAAACTTGTATGTCCAAAACCCTTACTTTTCAGAAAATGAGAAAAAAAACTCATGTTCCAATGGATCCAATATACCGGTAGTTATTGTTTAGTCATAAGCTAAGCTATTGTCAATAACCTTTCATTGGTTCAATATCTTCTCTACTTTAATTGAAGCCAGGCCCCAGCAGCCTGTATGTGTGCGGACTGTCAACTCGTGGCACAGCAGTCTTTTCCACCTTTACATGCGTCTCCACTTTTATCAATGAATAAATGTTTGCCATTTCTCCCACATTTAGCCCTGTAAACGGCGCGAATGCGCAAACCGGTTTTCATTAGCCACGAGGCGATATACTCACGCCTTCTACTGCGCGTGCGCCAGACTCGCACGGCGCACAGAACGAACACCACTCAGCCATAGTAGCTGTCGCTCGCATGTACTTCAGGACAGTCTTATTGAAACACTTCTTTTAATGACTTTTTATCTCTCGCTCGCTGCCAGTGCGGATGGGGTGTTAAAGGTGTTTTCTTCTCATTTGGGCCAAAAACGAAGGATGGGTTTGAAAAGTATTGGAATTGGTCCATTGTTTACTTCTGTGCATTCCACTTTACGACGGGGCAAGCCAGTAATTCAAATCAAATTTATATTCCTTTATTTGTCTGAAACATTATTCCATTGGGCACATCTATCGCTCTGAGTCTGACTTCCAATGGGAGTTGAGTTGTGCTGCTGGAAGGGAGCGGGGCTTCTTGACCCGTGTCAACATCCTGTCAGCTGTACACCACTAGAAAAGAAAAAAAAGAGTGGTTCTATTAATTTTAAAAAAACCGAATGGACAGATGTTTCTCTGGTTTTCTCTGGTTATGTAGTTTCCCTGGGCAATGATTACCGAAAGGAAGTTCACAAAGGTTGGAACTTTCAGGACAGCTGTGTTAATTGTTTACTGAATGAAACCATCGCAATCAGGTGCACTTTCAGCAAGGCTTTGTTTTTTTGAACGCTTGTGGAAAAATTAAGAATCAAAAGTTTATTTGTCACTACAAGCACAAGCAGCAAAATACTAGTGTGGCAAGGTCTGCAAGACTGTGATAACACCACAACAAGAAATACACTATAATGCTGGATATCGTATGAGAAAAAAATAAAAACAAAGGAAAATTAGATAATATAATGGAAAAGAACCTCTTTGAGATTAAATGGTAAAGATAATTAGTGTTTGGCACGAAACACCACAGCCACTTAATATGATAAAAGTAACCAGTGTTTATTACAAGTTCTTGTGGCAAATATTGTTCTTGAACACTGCTCCGGTTACAGTCTCCACTAACTTCTCTTTCATATCTTCCTAGGTTATCAGGTGTTGGCCCCTGCAGCGTACTATGACCAGAATGGAACTCTTGTGATGAACCCCGGGGCCCGTGCTGGCCTGGGTGGACCTGTCCGACTGGTTCAAACCCCACTCCTCATCAATCCTGCTGCAGCACAGGCTGGTGAGTGTGCTAGCTTACCTCACAATGTAGATATTCTGTGGGTGTTGATGTCTCCCATACATTTTATTGTGACCAGATATAAAACTTGCACTGAATTAAAATGTCTTTCCAATAGGCTCTGTGCATAACTGTAGTCCCGGGTTCCCAAAACTTGGCATGCCCGTTTCCTGTTTGAGATCATTTTCCAATAGCTTCGTTTTATTGGCTCTGCAGCCGATTTGAGCTGTCAACACATGAAGATGTCAGGTTCAAATCTTCAAACTAAGCTATTTGAACAGGAAAGGGGTTTGCCACCTTCGGTAAACCCGGGGCTACAGTTATGCACAGAGCCGATGGCATCTTGTATTATATGTGATTATACCTACAGATGATGCATCTTGAAATTCCAATCAACCAAACCTTAAAATGAATCAAGAGTCGGTCTAATAACAGTGTGGCTTCACTGTGCTTGGGAAAAAGCTCCATATTTGGAACATTAAATAGCCCCTATTACATATGCAGACAAATGCTTATAACTCTTGGGCAAACTACCTATCTAATATGAATTTCTACAGTAATAAACGTATGCATTTAGTGACCATTACACAACTGTGCATTCACTCCCTATTTGTCAATTACTCTGTGCTGTACTGGACCACATTGTCCTGGTTTAACCACAGCTTTGCCTCCAACCACCTCTCTTATTTCTCACCCTCGCCGTCCCTCAACTAGCGGCCGCAGCGTCGGCGTCTGGCTCTGGAAACATGTCAGGGGCCAATGGGCTGTATCGCTCCATGCAGCAGCAGCAGCAGCAGCAGCAGCAGCAGCAACAGCAGCAGCAGCAGCAACAACAGCAGCAGCAGTCCAACAGCGGCATGCCCTCTAGCTCGTTCTACGGCTCAGGGTCAGTCCCCGCCACCTCCCAGAGCAGCTCCCTGTTCTCCCACACCTCTGCAGCCCCGCCACCCAGCTCCTCTCTGGGCTTCAGCACCACCGGGGGCTCCCTTGGCGTTGGTCTTGGCTCTGCTCTCGGGGGCTTTGGCTCCTCGGGTTAGTGGTTAAACATATTTTTTGCTTTCACAAATCAGTCGTCTTGAAATTGAAAGCTCTTTCTGGGCCTTTGCATTGTATTCAGGTATTTGAATTTGAACACACTGTTTCTGTTCTCCAAGTGTAATAATCCAGTCATACCTTGGTTAAGCCAATATAAAGATTATGGAAATGGCTTTTTTGAATTTTTGCATTAACGCGAATCATGTAAATGTCTTACTTATTGGCATGTACTAATTCTTTTTAATTAATGAGGGCATTTGTGTGCATTCTGAATGCAGTCTATGGGAAGATGGCTGTTTTACTGTGTCCAATCAGTTTGCGTAAAACTTGTCCCTCTTTTTTTTCTCCCTTGCAGTATCAAGCTCCAACAGTAGCAGTGTATCTCGCAGGGATTCCCTGTTGGCCAGTTCTGATCTGTACAAGCGAGGTGGCAGCAGTTTAACTCCCATTGGTCAGCCTTTTTACAACAGCCTGGGCTACTCTTCCTCCCCCAGCCCCATTGGCCTGACACCAGGCCATTCCCCACTCACCCCCCCACCTTCCCTGCCTTCCTCACACGGGTCCTCCTCTAGCCTTCACCTAGGTAAGATGGTCTCCTGTTATTCATGGGGATATTATTATACCTGGCATACATAATCATATGAAGTCTTGCCAGCTTCAGCCATAATATAGGAATACAAAATGGCTCATTTACCATTTTTACATTTCACATTTCACGTGTGTACGATTTCGCCATAGTCATTAAAACATTCCTGATTTAATTTAGTCAGTGTTGGCTAAACATTGTTCATTTATAAGTCATGGACATTTGAATTTAAATCGATCTTTGCTCCAAGGACTATTAGGCTAGACTTTCCAAATATGCGCTTTAAGTTCATTAAAATGCAATGATAACATAACTTTAAAAAAAATAGTTTGTTGGATTTTAGATTTCCTATAAAGTTAGGGAGCTATTTGCATGTGTATCTAGGAAGGGTACACAAAAAAAGTGACACATTTCAAGTATGGTAATTGTCAATAAATAATAAATCTTTATTGATCTGAACATTTTAATCCTACAGAAAAAGGTCTTAGGACATCTCCCAGCATAATGTCCGGTTGCTAAATTTCTCTTGTCAATACTAGGTGGCCTGACGAACGGCAGCGGGCGCTACATCTCTGCAGCCCCAGGAGCAGAGGCCAAGTACCGCAGCGCCGGCAGCACGTCCAGCCTGTTCAACTCCAGTAGCCAGCTGTTTCCTCCATCTCGCCCACGCTACAGCCGCTCTGACGTTATGCCCTCCGGTCGTAGCCGCCTGCTGGAAGATTTCCGTAACAACCGCTTCCCCAACCTCCAGCTCCGCGACCTGCCAGGACACATGGTGGAGTTCTCTCAGGACCAGCACGGATCCAGGTTGGTGGAAGACGCACCTTCTGCACACGCTGTCAAACTCACATGGATTTATTTTGTGTTTTATATTGTTGCGTATCTTGCCATGTTTACCTATTTCTGTTGTTATATCAGATTTCAAGATAAATTTAGCCAAATCTAGATATTACTTTCAGTTTTTTGGAGGTAAACTGTTTCAAATATGTCTTATCTTTAAAAAGATGGCATAGTAAGAGAGACAGGAAATGTAATAGCATCATAGATGGGGCTGAGAGGTAAAGGACATGCAACAAAAGATCAGCAGCTAGAATCGAACTGGGTATGTTTCTTTATGCAATTTTTATGGTCAACATACTATTCAGTTTAATTACAAACCAAATGTAACTTTAGTTTGCTACTGAGAGCATGAATCTCTCCTCATCTAGAGCAGTCTTCAGCGCAAGGCATTATTAATGAATTTTCATTTGATCATCTCTATACTGTTGTGCTTATCCTTTTCTGCTAGGTTTATCCAACAGAAGCTGGAAAGAGCTACCCCGGCTGAGAGGCAGATGGTGTTTGGAGAGATTCTACAGGCAGCGTACCAGCTGATGACAGATGTGTTTGGGAATTACGTAATCCAGAAGTTCTTTGAGGTTAGAAGTTCTAGATCAGAGCCTAGTTTGCATTAATCGTTTAGGTTTTTCTCTTTAAGATTTCACCTAAGGTGTTGATTTCCCCTTACCTCATCGTCATTATAATTAAGGATGTTGCAAGAAACATCTGAAATAAGGTAATATGTTAATATAAATATGATTCAAAAGTATCCAGTCTGAAGCAATACACTGGATGTTGTGTCCCACAGTTTGGGAGTGCTGATCAGAAGCTGGCCTTAGCGACACGTATCCGTGGACACGTCCTGCCCTTAGCTCTGCAGATGTACGGTTGTCGGGTGATCCAGAAAGCCCTGGAGTCCATCTCTTCTGACCAGCAGGTAATTGTAAGTGAGCTTTCACTTCCTTTTGTTTTCCAAAATATATGATTACCGGTTTATCTTTAAAGGGACACATGTTGTTTGCGCGCCTAAAACTGAGAATTCTGTGCATCATTATGTCAAAAATATTTGTTGTGTTCTCTGCATCTCTGAGGTAAAGGGGTGACCCTTGGCAAGTAAAAAGAATATTGCCCGAACAGGCAAGTGGGTTTTTCGTTTTTAGGTACTGGCCAGCAACCTTCTTTTGTTCGCTATTTACACAATCTAAGATATATCTTCCCATAAGCTGAGCAACGTGAGCGAGCGAGCAAGCGCGAAAGTTATTAAAAGGCATAACCTTTGTTTCAAATCAGATAAGATAACCCTAACCTGTTTTTATTATTTTTAATTTCCCTGGAAAAAAAGTCTTCTCCATCTCTTAACATCTTTGTCTCATTTTTATTCTTTGACAAAAGTGTCAATATATAAGTCATAACTTACTTTTCATTTAGTTAGCGTGTCATTCTCATCAGTGAAAATAGGTCATTGATAAACATTTGTCGTAGTTCGTCATACAGTGCGTTTATAGTAAGAGCTTGCTTACCAAAGACGTTGCTTACCAAAAAGAAAAAATAAACGATTATGAACATGTAATTGTTATCACTACTGTATCATGTGACTGCTGGTACACACTGTTGTTTACTGTCTACTGACAGTATCTACTGAATTGGACACTGCACAATGTTTTATGTATTGACAGACAGTATAGCCTACATTGTGTTTAAGAAATATTACACAAGAGCGTGTGCTTTACTGTCATTATTGGCTGGACAGTGATGTGGTCGGGGCCTATATCAACCAATACAATACGCTAAAAACTTTGATTCTGTGAATGTGAAAACTACAACCTTTACTTACTGTTTTTTGGGTACTACCTTTGGTGGCTGCAACACTGTCTTCACCGTGTTATCTCAAAATAGCGATCTTGACATAAAATATGAACCGGGTTAATGTCATGTCGGCCATAGACCGTATGTGTGTGGCAAGAGAAAGCCCTGCATAAAGGCAGACGGGGCATTTTTTTTGTCTGTATGAATTGTATTCCCTTTAATACCATTTTTCTTCAACCTTTACTTTCCTGCTGAACCTATGCAATCCTAATATTCAAGCAGCAATCCTCACACCTCATTTCCATTTCAGAGTGACATTGTCCGTGAGCTGGACGGCCATGTGCTCAAGTGTGTGAAGGACCAGAACGGAAACCACGTTGTGCAGAAGTGCATAGAGTGTGTCCAGCCTCAGGCCCTACAATTCATTATCGATGCCTTCCAGGGACAGGTGGGGACCTCGTTATGATTGACGCTTAATATGTAATCTTAATACCTAGTCTTTCCAGTCCAGGCAAAGCTGTCATCAGTTTAAAAAAACTAAATAGTCTAGTTTATTACACTGCTGCTAAGTAGTGGGTGTCATTCAACTTGTATGTTTATTTTTTTTCACATTGTTTCCTAGGTGTTTGTACTCTCAACCCACCCTTACGGCTGCAGGGTAATCCAGAGGATTTTGGAGCATTGCACCCAGGAGCAGACGCTGCCCATCCTCGAAGAACTGCATCAGCACTCTGAACAGCTTGGCCAGGTAAGCATGTCCTTGCTCGCGTCTGCTCTCATCTCCAGGCCCCCAAAACCACAAATGCCATGTAGCACTCATGTCTCCCCAGACGTGATTGGACCATTTGTAAGTTATGCTTGTCTTGTGTATGCGCATGTCTCCATGTCTCCTTTTTTGTTTTGGCATTTCATAGTGTTTTTTTTTTAGCGTGTCATTGTTTGCTGTGTAGTATGTGGTCTGCTAGAATAAATGTGTAAGGATAATTTAAAGATGTAATTTTAATGCCAACTGTCATGACGATTGACCTATGACTTGACTATTGAAACATCCAACCCCCTCCTCCCCCCCCCCCCCCCCCCACCTATTCCATCTAGAAATATCAAGGCGTATCATTGGAGATGACACCCAAAACATATTATACAGTGTCCAGCGATGCACTGTTCAAGGTCAGAGCAATTTGCCTCCCTCTTCGCGGATGTCCCCGTCTCTTTTCCCCCTTTCTCCTTCCTGTATCACTTCCTGTCTGTCTGTCCTAACCCGTAGCAACGTCTCCAGGTCCCCCAGGTCTTGCAGGGCTTCTAACTCACCGCAAAAGCCATCCTTTCCTCCTCCTCTCCTCGCCGTCTCCTCCCTCTTCCCACTCTTTCCCTTCTTGCTTTGCCTTAAAAAAACAAAACAAAACAAAAAGCAATGAGGCTGCCTCTTCCCACAGACTATTGACACCGCACTCGCTTTGCAGCTCTCTAAAAATCCTTACGTTTTGGGCCTGAAGTGTCTCCTGATCAATCTGTTTTGCTTTCATCCTTGTAACTGTTGCTGTACTTGCTAGCAAGAAGCACTCCAAGAGTGCGTTTTGATACATTAGAGCTCTACAAACGCTGCTCTCATTTGTTTAACCTTGAGTGCTCTTGACGTGAAGTCAGACTTCTGAATAAAAGTGTAGACATTTTTCAGGCATTTCCATCAAAGCAGATTGACAGGAAATGACAAGGCAAATCATTCACATTGGTCCAAAGGGAACGCAACTATGCTTACACAGAAAATGTAAATGTTTCTAAGATACTGTGTATTTCAATTCAAGAGTGTTATTATATATTACTTGGACAGGTGAGTTTCATTTTTGTTCCATTTTAGTTTTTTTGTGTGTCTGTACCGCTACACTGCTTCAGGCGTAAGTTCTTCACTAAAATCACACCCATACAGTAACTGTCTATCACCCATTTCTGAAGGGGCAAAGATGCTACTGGTTGTGTTTGCTTAGTTGGCAACATAAGCCGGACCAGCAGCAGCAGCATCTATTTTGTCTGACCTTCTGCAGTGATGATGTAATGATATTAGGTGTTGCAACTACATGCGGGGGTATCGTGCACACATAGTTTTGTCACTTAAGCAATGCATGATGATTTCACATCAATTGGGACCGATGGGGTGGGGAGTAGTGCACAAAGGGGACAAAAGGGGTGTCACGCTAGTTCTCGTAGTACATTAAAGACGCACACCTAAATCACTGATGATGCCTCACGTCTGATGCCTCTCTGTCACCTCCTGCAGGATCAGTACGGCAATTACGTAATCCAGCATGTGCTGGAGCACGGCAGACCAGAGGACAAAAGCAAGATTGTTGCGGAGGTTCGCGGGAAGGTTCTTGTCTTGAGCCAGCACAAATTTGCAAGGTATGCCAAGTTCTAACCTGGTAATGCACTTCCCACTACCATGTAGTACATTTCAGAAGCGTAGTATTTACCAGGCAGGTTCACGAAAACCCCTCTGGTGGGCCTATTTTTCCACAAAGAATTTTGCAATTTCCATCATCAGTTGTAAGCATAGCAAATTCTTACATGTGACGGAGAGGAAACTAATTTATAGTAGTGTTTACAAAAGAATACTCAAATAATGACTATAAAATGTATTTTGGGGTTGCATAAATAACGCAATGATAGACAACCTAAATAAATGACATGGACAGAAGAAAACTGGACAGCTTGACTGGGCCAACCCCTACAACCTGAAGCTTAATATCAATCAATGAACTTGTTGTATGTTTAATGGAACTCCCTTCTCTGTCAACCTCAGTAATGTGGTTGAGAAATGCGTGATCCACTCTTCGCGTGCGGAGAGGGCCCTGCTGATAGATGAGGTTTGCTGTCAGAAAGATGGCCCCCATAGCGCCCTGTACACCATGATGAAGGACCAGTATGCCAACTATGTTGTCCAGAGGATGATTGACATGGCAGAACCCGCTCAGCGCAAAATCATCATGCACAAGGTTAGTGTGCGGTGTATTCTAGACGTGTGTGTGTGTGTGTATCAAGATGTTGACACATCCGATTAATCTAAAATAGATAATGGTGTTCATACAATATTTAATGCAGTCCATTGTCTCTTTTGGAATAAATGAAGTGAAAGGGGGGGGGGGGGGGGGGGGGTTGAAGAGGAAAGTAAATGGGTGCTCTTGAATCAAAAACCTTGCATGCGTTTTCTGCATTTCATTTGGACAAGGCACCAGATTTTATAGCTCTTTGTTTATACTACGTAGGTTGTTGCGTGTCAAGAAAGAATGGATATTCAAGGCAAGCTAAGAACGCAACGTGATGCAGTCTATTGTTAACTTGATCTACTCTGCATCATCAAATCCTAACTGACATCATATTTGATCAGTCTTTAAGTTAAGAAATAAAAAGCAATACCGTTCTGTTAATTTAAATGAACATCCAATTGAATGAAAATTTTCCATGAAAGAAAAGTTAATTTAAATAGTTTTTGCTATCAATTATTGTTCTTAGAAAGAAAATCTGTATTGGCCAGTCAGACTTAATTTTTTTTGAATTCTAGTCATGTTTTTCATTTCCCTCTTGTCTGGATGTTGGACTCTGTGAAATGAGTCTTATTGACTTTTGATGAGGTAAAACGAGAATGACTTTGAACTTAACTTTGCTCTCTCTTCCTTTTCAGATTCGGCCTCATATCGCCACCTTACGCAAGTACACCTATGGGAAGCACATTCTGGCCAAGCTAGAAAAGTACTACATGAAGAGTGGATCTGATCTTGGTCCAATCGGCGGCCCCACAAATGGCCTCATGTAGTCCTCCTGGCTCCCCCTAAACAATTCCACATTTGGAGCCCTCCTTCATAATCCCCCCCTCTTTTGCCCCGTTTTCTGTAAGAGACGCTCCCTTAGCCATAGGGGTTAACCATAACACCCTCTGTTGTCCCATTTTTGGGGAATTACCAAAAAAGATTATTAAAATTTTCACCTAAGAATGCTGTGACGTCTGACCCCTGCCACTGTGTGTCCCCTGGTGCAGTTCCCCTTGCGTGGTCACCAGAGGAGACACAGCCCCGCAGGCCGTGTTTCCTGGGTAAAGCACAAACCCATTGTTTATTATGTAATTGATGTATCTGACTGGTTTTCATATTATCTTGTACATTTAGTTTTTTACCTTGTAAATTCTCTGTAGAAAAATTATACACATTTGCTGAAATTTGCAATTCTTACAATTACACCAGCAAGTGACTTTATATGGCCAAACTGAGTGATCCTTTTAAGAAAAATGATTTCCACTTGTTTTTGTACCCAGACTTGTATCAGCTATTCTAACTAAAAGCCAGGCATTTGAATATTTGACCTTTATGTTAACCCATGCACAGTCAGTGTGGTGCCCATGCCAAAGCAGCTGATTGGTTCATTTTGAATAGCACTATATAGTATGGCTAGATAGAAGCTCCTCATCTGTCTATTCAGATGATTACTGTGTCTTGTATCAATGATTTAGGCATCCCTACACAGTAAATTTTTACACTTTCAGAGTTAAATTAACACTCCGGATTTTACTGTGTAGGTCCTCAAGACCTGTTTGTGTGCTTGGCGTCACAGAGCTGTGCTTTAGTTTTGGGTAGTGTCGTCCAATGATGGCTTTTTGTTGCCTTTTTCTCTTTTTAAATCCTCTCCCCTTTACTCTGCCCTTAACCACCCTGTTGACTAGCAGCCAGTAGTTTGCGTGATTTAACAATTTGAATAATGTCGGTACTGAGCAGTACAGATTGACAGCAATGTTTCCACTGAGCCTCAACATGGCTGTCTTAATCTAAATCCAGCGGTCGCTCTGGGCTTATGCCAGGTAAAGGGCAACCATCAATAGAACTCTTTGTAGCAGAGCATGAGGTTTGGTTGTATAGCAGGTGTGTAACCTGGTGTAATCTTAAAAAGAAATGACCGTAGTGGGGGCTTCTTGGGGGGAGGGTAGTGGGTGGGAGTGGGGAATGCATTGGCATGCTGTGGCAGGTTTTTTAAAACTTGGAATGATTTTTTTCTTTATCATGTTTTGTGCAACATCTTACCTGTCTTGTAGTTTTGAGATGAACACTGCCCTAGAAAATGGTATCTTTATGTACTGAATATCATCTCTTGCATAGAAGTAGTTTAGCAATGTATAGCATCTTTATGTACAAGTAAATTGTTGCTTTTGGGTACGGGGGCTTGCAGAAGTGATGGTATCCCCACCGCCTGTATGTGCAGAGTAGCAGGATATAGTGGTGAAGTGGTGCTTATCCCAGGTTTGTACATCCGAATGAAAAAAGTGGAAGAAAGGGATGTTGCAGGAATCTCTTCTGGTTCTGTGATTTTTTTTTTTTATTATTCCCCCCCTTCCCCCCCCCCCCCCTTTAGATTGGGTATGCAAGTGTCGGTGGAGGCTGGTGGGGCTATCAAAAGCTATACAATTCACCTGTAATGCTAGTAGTGATGGCTTATTTTTTGCTTCATATGAATAATTGTAGAATACATGTAGTATATGTGCAGTTAATAAGTGTAAGTTTATTAGTTTAAATGAAATGTCTAGTTGTGGTGTTTTGACAGGCCTTGCTAAATTTGTAGTGATGCTTTTATTTCGTCTGTACAGTTGTACATTTGTAAACGTTGACGCTGTAAATGGGATGTCTTTTACACTTTGGGGCGGGGAGTGGGGGGGGGAGAAAAATAAGGCAAATGTGCATTTTGATGTGTGTATATTCATCACTCCTTCCCCCTGAATATAATGTATACAGTTTATTTGATCAAGCATTTTAAAAAAAGAACTTTTTATGGCTTCACAATCTGGCATGATTTTTGTTTTTAATCTGTAATGGGGAAAGGCCAGCCCTCTATTTGTACTGGAGCTGTAACATCCTCTGTTTATAGTCTTTATTATGTGTGACAGTTTAAAAGAAAAAAAGAAAAGGAAAAATCCACCAATGCTCTGTACTTAAAATGAGGCTGCATTTCAGTCCTCTGCTACCATGGAATCTTCACAGGATATGACGAGAATTATTTTTGTACAGAAGAGCGCTGTATTTTGAAACAGCTGCTACCTTGTAAGCAAAAGCAATGTAAAATATTGTCAATTATATAAATATGAACATATGAGTTTTGTCACACTGTCAAAGTCATGTACATTTTCAGGTGGCCTTATGTACATTTCCAGATGTTAGATGAAGAAAAAGAACTCATTTTTGGAAGCAGAATTGTGACTATGTATGATTAAACTGTTCTTCTAACATTTTATGAGTGTGCTGTGCTTTCTTTTAAACCTGTGCATATGGTGAAGTTGTCTGAGCACTCCGATCCCTATGCCACAATTTTTGTTACACTAGAGTTGAAAGTTAGTTGGCATTTAATAAATTGAAAATAAAATGTGGTGATTGATTGATTGATTGAATATTTTATTAGGCAAAAAATGTAAAACAGCACAGTTACATTTAAAATACTTTGTCTAACAGGTCCGTTCATAAAAGTCCTTGCGGACTTGTTTCCAATGAGGGCCTTGGTATTTAATTCATAGGCATATATAGTGGCACCACAGTTCAAATATCATTACAAAATAAACAGCCAAAAACAATATATAACACTATGTACAACCAAAAAAATAAAAAAGAGGGGGAAAAAAATGGCTGATGGAACTACTACACTGGTAAAATGAACAATTGAAGGTCTGTCCTTTCTTTTATAGGATTTTTATTAGATCAAAATGCTTTGATATATTCTTCGTGAGGTATTAACCTAACCTATCCATGATTGTTATGAAAGTCTGGCTCTCAAAACATATCTTAACCATACAGAAGTGTCAGAAAGAGGAGGCTGTGGAACCATTAAAAAGATGATCATGCCACTCGAGGACCTGAGGGGGGGGGAGCATCTGCTTTATACCTTTTCCACTAAAAAGGTATATTTTTTATATGGGACAGAGTGTAAGTGCTCTTAGTTAAACAGAGGGTGGCGGTAATGCAACGGCTATGGATGCCAACCACGCCATTCAACTGCAAGAAGAAGAGGAAGGTTTGCAAACAAGCTGCTCGTTTCTGTGTTTATTGACTGCTCTGGTTTTCGTGCAAACTCTCTCTCTGCGATCTATTTGAGCTGTAGAGAAATACGCATTCTGTCAAGAAAAACATGGCTGATTGTTCAGCAGACATGGATTTCCCAGAGGGCGTGGAGATCCGTCAGCTATCTGAGCTGGGAGTCGTTGATCTGAAGGCCGAGCTGAAGGAACGAAACCTGGACGTGACGGGCAGCAAGAGCGTGCTGGCGGAGAGGCTGAGAAAGGTCTACTTATTATACATCAACATCAACACCACTGTTCAGTATGACACTAGTTATCAAAGAACCCCATAAATCTGAGCGTGTACAAATGGGACCAAATGGACCGGGGGTCCATTTGGTTCCATTTGTACACGCTCAGATTTACAGGCCTCTAAATGTCCATTTGGGGATACAGGATATCTGGATAGGTGGGCACTAGGGACATTTGATCTGGGCACCTCGATGTAAAATTGGCTATTTCGTCCAAAATGACGGTACATCATTATCAGACTTAATGTTATCCTTCAACTTCATGTTGAGTGGATATACAGGTTTTGTAGCAATGTGTAGACCTTAATTGTTGAACGTTTAATCATGTTCTAATCATGTATACTTTACTTTACTTAAGACCATTTTTCAAATATCTATATAGTTTTTTCATCATCATCATTGGGAACCCCCTCAAGGAACCCTGAGGGTCCCTGGACCCCACTTTGAGAACCACTGCAATATATGTCACTAATTTGAAAAAAGTCTGTTTGTAGCTCTGTGAATTTAGTCTGTCAATTCAAGCGGGCACACTTCACATGAGCATCCAAATTGATCTATTATGTTAATTCATGCTTAATTAATGATGAACTCATACTTTAATTCATCATGAATTAATCATGAACGCATCATTAAGTCCTGGTCCTCACCATTAACTAACCCAGTGTAATATATTAGTTAAAGGCATAGTATGTAACTTTGCCCTGTGTTTACATAACCAGTTGTCAGCCACTGGAGTTACTGTTTACCTGCAGAAACACACTGCCCTCTGCTGTATTCTGGTTTTCTCTGTTTGTTTTGGTAGCCCAAAAACATCCCTGTCTAGTGTCTACCAAAACAAACAGTGAAAAAATACAGCAAGAGGGCAATGTCTTTCTGCAGGTAAACACCACCCACACTACTCCAGTGGCTGATAGCTGCTGGTATAGAGGGAAGTGATGGGTCTTTTTTATTCTTCTTTTTTTTCTATTGTTTTGTTTGTTTTGTAAACATGGGTCAAAGTTACATACTATGCTTTTAAGGACATTATTCCACAGTTCCACTTCTATTCCCAGGATGAGCACTCATAGGCGGGTAGGAGTAGTGAAGAGGGTGAGTCTCTGGTGGTCGGTCAGACTGACCCTCCTACTGACCCACCCACACTTCTATGCCCTCCTGGGCATAGAAGTGCAACTGCGGAATAACGTCCTTAACAAATTATTATATATTACACTTGGTTAATAATAGGTTAGTGACTTCACTATTAGTTAATGGTATAGACCAGGAATTAATGATGAGTTCATGATGAATTAAAGTATGTAAGTATATAATTTGTCAATAATTAAGTGCATTTGCATGCTAAACACTAAAATGCCCATAAAAAATCACACCCTGTGTGAAGTGGGCGGTGTCTTGCTAGCTAATCACAATACTGAATGGAGTCAACCAATCATGTACAAAAGATAAATACATTTATTGAAACACTCTTTATGATGGACGAAACCATAACTTTAAAAAAACAAATTTATGGTTTTTTTAAAGTTATGGTTTCTTATATAGAGACACACGGAGACTACAAATTTCACGCCCACTTTTGAGACAGCGCCGCTACTCGAGGTCCGTTAGAACGATGAACTGCAGCTGCCAATGCATTCCCTATGAGAGGATATGAAAGTTAGCCTACTTTTAAAATTATCCTGCATTAACTGAAGACGATATTGATTTAAATAAAAATATGTTTCCAAATGTATGGAGTGTCTTTGTCAACATATCTTCTTGTTTTCTTAATAGTTGATGTGTTTCACATTTAATTTGCAACTTTAACGAGTTACCCATAATGCTAACACAGCAGAGGGTAGACAGCAGACAGGCATTTCAGTGACATCACTGTCTTTACGAGCGCCGAGCGCCGACCGACAGCGTACCCACTGTAGAGGCAGGAGAGGCGGTCGCCTGCCCAACTAAGATCTCGCCTCCCCTAAAAAAAAAATAACCCGAAAATGTGTCATTGCGTGCTTAATGTCCTCAAAGTCACGCATCCAACAAGCTTTGAACTGAGCAGATTGGACCTTCTGTTCCAGAGATAATGACCAAAACCTATTGAAAACGGACACTTTCGCCAGTTTTCTGGGTATTGAAAACCTCAAGGGATGCGTCCGTGATGCGACCACTTAAAGTCTGGATCTCCGTTGCTAGCGGTTTTGACATACTGATGGAGTATATTATAGTATATTGTGGGTAGTATATCGAGATGAAAGATATGGGACATTAAAAAGGACAAATTAAACAAATGGGACAGATTATTAGAACACCAAAAAAATCGCTACAGCCTCAGTAGTTAACCAGTGAAATGACGGTATTTTACAATGCCTCTCATAGAGATTGCATTGAGATCTGCAGTTCATCGTTCTAACGGACCCCGAGTGTCAAAAGTGGGCGTGGATTTGTAGGCCTTCCGCTTCCGGCCGTGTGTCTCTATAGGGCTATGCACATGTGTCATGTGACACTGGCCAATCACAGTCCTGAATAGATTGTGATTGGCCAATCACGGTGCAGGGTTAGGCGGGGTAAATTTTTGGCCAATCACAGCGCAGGATAATTGTACAAATTTCCAAACCTCACTTATAGGGGCGGTTTCACCGCCCAAAAATGTCACCGCGTGCTAACCCGCTAGCTGAAGCATTAGCTGGAATGGTCAATATGTGCCTGAAATGAAGACACATGATAGGTTATAATATAAACATTGTCCTGTAGCCCCCACATTCGAGGCTACTTTACAGAATCTGACCCTACACCCCTTTCTGTGTGCAGGCAATAGAGGACGAGGGCGGCAATCCGGATGAGATTGTTGTCATTGCTCAGGAGGAGCAAACTGTGAAGAACGCTACACCAACATGGACAGCCAGAGGTAAAACAGACAGATAGCCTACCTACGTAGTGGAGGAACAGCGAGTGGCACAGGCAGCACCGGCAGCTGCCGGTGGCTCTCAGTTAAACTATGCACCAAGTGGGCACCAAAACAAAGTGAGAAATCTGGGCACTAAAACAAAATGGGCACATGTTAACTGGCCACTAAAGCAGAGTGGGCACTTGAGAGGACTGGGCATGTGAAGTGCCCAGCATTATTTTATTAGGTCACGTGATATTTTGTTGTTAAATAGCTCTATATTCTGATAATCATTGCTATAGAATAGAGTCTCCAGCTCTTTAGAAAAACATTTCAGGTTGGTCACCAATTTAATCCAATCAAAAGAGAGAAGTAATTTATCAGCTTCAAAACAAGTACTTGTATCTGTGACTGTATAGTCTTTGGAACTGTTTGTTTTTGTTGACAATTTTTTAAAATTAGGAACAAGAGATCTTTTATATCATTTATTCGTCATGCTGGGTTACCAAAAAATCTACGATGAATTCTCCCAGTTATCTTCTAATAATAATATTGACCTACTTGCTCCCGCGGGGGAAATTCGGTTTCAGCTCAACCCAGCTGATCGCTGCCCGCAAGGGGCGCGGAGCAGTTAGGGTTAGGTGTCTTGCTCAAGAACACTTCGACCAGCCATATTCGACACATTGCTGGCCAGGCCTGGAATCGTACCTGGGACAACTGGGGACTGCGGTTCCCCAGGCAGACACTCTCACCGTTCAGTTATGCTGGCCCTTCTCAAGTGCCCACTCTTCTGCATACCAAATAGACACATTTAGTTCTGACGCCTGTTTTATCTATCCTCAGTGTTAATCTAACTCTGAGAGTGTACGGGACGGGTCCATTTGGTCAGAGTTATTTTGTACACTTAGTTAGAGTGAGTTACACAAATGAATTCTGAGGATTTTATTGTGTAGTCTTATCTCTCCCTAAAAAAAATTGCCACATACGTAACTGAAAATATGTCCCAGAAAACTGAATAGGTCTGCTACATCTGTCCTTCTAAATCAAAGTTGAGGACTTTTTGTTTGACACAGCCTTTAATTGACATTTTTGATTAATTTCTTGTACTTCATTGTTACTTTGTTCTCATATTTTATTATATGTTTTATTTGAACTTATTCTTATGATCTACTTATATGTCCATTTATGTGTTTCTTTTGTCTTAATGACCTTAATGTTCTGTGTAACACATTGATTTCCCCTTTTGTTCAAATGTGCTACACAATAAACGTGCTTTGTCTTTCAAGACAACCAAGGTAAACTCAAATATTGTTTTACAGATACAAGGCAAGACAATGATGGACCAGAGGACAACCTTGATGCGGATGATGTTGGTGATGGACCAGTGAGTCCAATACTTGTTCACATGCAAATATTGCTTTGATTTGTTTTAATATTTGTACAGGAAGACGTGAGCTTGCCCTGGCTGCTGTGAAGTTATTATAGGACGCTAGTATTTTCTGTTTCCTCTATTTCTCCTGAACTCTGTGCAGGAAGAGCCTCAAGATGAGCAAAATAACATGCAGGAGATGGACATCCTCAACATGAATGCTGTAGAGGATGCAGAGAATAACGGAATACCTGCAGACACAGACGAGGAAGAGGAGAAGTGTTTAACTTTGCCCCCCGTGAAAGGCAACGCAGAAAACATAAATGCAGCCATGAAAGATGAAGAACAGGACAATGGAACAATGGAGACAGAGGCTGAATCCAATCTTGAAGAGGTGAGAGACTGGTACGGGTCACATCAGGCCCTAGCCTCATACCACACTATTTGTACACTATGTCTCTGTTGTAACGATTCTTCTCGATCTTGTCAATGATGCCAAACACCTTATTCTGCTGGCTCTGTTAACTCTTGCTTGGTTGCTTGGATTATTAAAGTCCATCAGTTAAGACATTATGGCAATTTTACAATCTATTCATTTAACAAACAGCCAGGAGCCTCAGTAGCATGTGGAAGAACCATTGCTGATTTTGACAGATTTTAGTCATCTGAAATGTTTTAGTTTTTGTCTAGCATATGTCGCAAGTCAGCCAACCTGGTTGTGTCGGTCACCCTAGCATCAGCAGCATGTCCAAGCTGATCGATCCCACAAGTGTTCAATTGGGTTGAGTTCAGGACTGTTGGCTAGCTATTCCAGTTTCTCTACTCCCAAATGCTAGAGGTAGTCTCTGATAAACCCTGCCCTGTGTTCTTCCTTGTTACTGATAGATTTCAATCATCCAACAAACACAGCTTCAGCTGGCTTTATGGAGACATTATGTAGCTTGAGTGTTACAAGTAGGGAGAAGTAATTTGGTCCTAGAGGGGACCTTTCAGTGGATTTAGTTAGGATCTGACTAAGACTGGTATTATAGAATGCATGTAATGTTTGGAATAAACCAGTCTTGTGCTAATCAGGCACCTTTGGGTAGATGGATTTGCTTACTTGCTGTAGTAATTAATTTCCACAAGACTTATAAGTAAAAATGTATAAATGAACAATGTGCTGGTTGCACATTTTGGATAGTTTTTTATTATATAATTAATTATTCCTCTTGATACAATTTATGTTTAAACAGATGACAGAGTCGAAGTTCGTAGATAAAGATGAAGACCAGACATGCATATCATCCAAAGAGGTATCATTTCTCACAGATGTTTTTATATGTAAAGTTGCTATTCCAAGTAATGTAATAAAATGGAATATGACATAATAAAATATGTCTTTCTTTCTTTAGGCACATGAAAATGACCCTGATGCCAAGGACAAAGAGGAAGCAGGTACTATTGAAAACGGGGTAGAAATTCATTTGAATGCAGATGTATCTTTTTACATGGTATCCTTGATGTAATCCTTTAGTGTAAGTTCAACCAGGAAGGGAGACTGGAAACCCAAAGGGAATTGCTGTAATTGTGTTGAAAGTTGGTCAACCATACTTTAATTTCAGCACAGAGAAACACAATTGAATAAGTGTATCCAATATACTACTATATCAAAATGGTGTTGACTGTTGAACAACTTGATGCACAATGTCAGCATCAAATGTCAATGTCAGGAAGGTTTTAGTTGTTGTAGGTGATTTCAGTGTTTCTAGGTTTCCACTCGAAGACCAAGATGACGGACAACTGTCGAGGTTCATCAATGAACAATGGCCTTTTTAAAGACTGGATTAATTATGAATTCACCGGATATGAACCTAATGGAATTGATTCACTGGACTTCATATCAACTGTCGAGGCTCATCAATGAACAATTACCTTTTAAAAGACTGGATTATGAATTCACTGGATATGATCATAATGGAATTGATACACTGTACTTTATATCAACGGGCGAGGCTCATCATTGAACAATTGCTTTTTGAAAGACTGGATTATGAATTCATTTATACACGGGGACTTGATATCAAACTCTCATCATGTTCTCAACATGAGTGGACACTCGTCGAGTCAGACTGAAAGAAGGCAGTCTCCATCTCTGAGCCGCCCTCCACTACTGATCTTTTGTCTCTCTTCTGCACTGAACTCTTCAGGTCAACTGTGGAGTTGAATGTTTAAATGTGAGTGGATGTCTTAACCCATTTAGACCTGAGGCCGATTCTAAAAAACGCCTTCTTAAATCCTGAAGTTTTCTGAAAAACGTCAAATATTTATCCAAAAATTACAAAAAAAAGTATGTTGCTACAGTATATAATGTACATAGCAACAACAACAACCCCAAAAGGGGTTCTCGGATTGAAAGGTATAGTAACGTATAGGGGTTCCCGGTCTGAATGGGTTAATCCCCCAGGTTGTTTGCGCCGCCATCTCAGCCTTTGGGTACACTTTCCAGTCTCCCATTAGGGTGTGCCCCATCCTTGTGATGATTAGAGCAAAGAGCACAGGCCAGGGTTGAATGACGTTCCTAATCCAGGCTTGCCAAGTTCCTCGTTAACTCTTTGACTGCCAGAAATAAAACATAGTTTGCTATGCCACTGCCAGCGATTCTTGAGTGTTTTCACTAACCTTTGAAAAATCATAGAGTATTTATCTGTATGATCGATCCCCCGATTTAAAAGACGTATCCGAGTCTTGTAAAATCGGGGGCGGGGGGGGGGGGGGGGGGGGAGCGTGCCGTCGCGATCATCCATTCCATAGTTATTGGCAGTTGAATGTAGGTTGTTTTTGCCAAAAAGCAAAAATCTTTGCTTCACTTGGAGTCAAATGGTGACTCATAGGTTAGTGAATAGCGCCATTTAGCGTAAAACCACTGAAAACAAAAAATCTCGTAATTCTCGTAATTGGCAGTCTGAGCCTAGCAAAATATGAAGAGAAATCTCGACATTGGCAGCCAAAGAGTTAACCATTGCTGTGTTTCAGAAGTGATTAAACTTTGCCATTCTATTCTTGTTAAATCGTAGAAAATGACAAAGTAGCCGGGTCTTGTATATCTGAGCCGCTTAACGAAGATCGGCAGCAGAGCCAGGAGACGGCTGTTGAAGCAGAGACGGCTGTTGAAGAAGAGCATGTTGCCACTACCGATGAAGGGGAAGAAAGTCTTAGTGACATTGGCATCAAAGGTGACAGTGAGGCCATCTCTGGATTTATGATTGACAAGGACGCTATGGAGACTGATAAGAAAGAGTCTGGGGACACGCGAAATGTCCCAGAAGAAACAGTTGAAAGTGAAAACATTCATAACATTGCGGCCATTAGTGCAAGCGAACAGAGCCCTGCGAGCAAAATGGTCAATTCAGAAACGGGCTCTGAGAAGGGCGAGAAAGAAGAGAAGATCGTAGACAAAGCTGCTGCAGATTCATCCTCGGCACCGAAAGAGTCCTCTTCTGTTGATGGTGATGATCAGAAAAAGAGGTTT
Source organism: Gymnoscopelus braueri (assembly GCF_963280865.1). NCBI lineage: Eukaryota > Metazoa > Chordata > Actinopteri > Myctophiformes > Myctophidae > Gymnoscopelus > Gymnoscopelus braueri. The sequence continues at coordinate 24,445,969 of NC_137616.1, read as the reverse complement.
GTTGTTTTCTGTCTACCGGAAACCAAAATGGTTATCTCTGTTGCATTGGCTCCCGTGTACTAGCAAAATTAGGATGCTCTTTTGGAGGCATAAAAAAGTACTGTGTAAAAGATTTAAGAAGAAAAGAGAAAACAACAAAACTTGGTAAGTATAAGAGTTCCTAGCTATCTTCACTGCTGTAGGTTTATTGTTTGTTTTCTTTGTTTCTACAGTAGCTCTGAAGAGAAAGATTGCAATGCTGACGCAAAAGACAGAAAGGGTAAGTGTTGGGAATGGTAATCTTATCTTTTTATTCCTCACAGTTTAATAAACAAGACGGTACCGATTTTTGTACACAAAAATCATCCATCCGCCATCCACGCAAATTAATGATTTCTCCGATATACAGATCTGCTGCACCCACAGACATAACCTATTAATAATTTCATACAGAGTAGGCCTACTGTACTGTGAGAAATTCAGCTGTGAAGCTCTTCCCACCCTCCTTTTGTGAACGCAGTGGATGCTGTTCATGTCTTGATTGATTGATTGAAATTTTTATTAGGCAAAAGAATGTAAAACAACACAGTTACATTTATAATACTTTTGTCTAAAAGGTCCGACCAAAAAAGTCCTTGAGGTCTTGTTTCCGTTGGGGTCCTTGAAATAATTTCATAGACATATATAATAGCAACCAAACAGTTCAAATCAACATAAAAAACAGAGAAAAAATACCACTATGTACAAAAAAAGCATCATGAAAAATAAAATAAAGTATATACAAAAAAAGGGGGGAGGGGGGTCATCTGTCTACAGGGAAACTGGTACTACCTCCTCTTATGGCCTCCAGAAAGATGAGTTTTAAGGGCTGTTTTGAATGAGCCCAACGAACTGCATTTTTTGAGGGATGGGGTTAGGCTATTCCATACCTCGGTGGCCGTGGTGTAGAAGGAAATGCTTGTTTGGGGATTAAAGAGGGAAATGATGATGAAGCAGATGTAAATTTTATCCACAACTTGAAAGTATTTATTTAGCGATCACCTGACAGTCTAGTGACAATTTAATTACTTTTAAGATCTTTTTAATACCTAAAAGAAAGAAAATAAATAAAATGATAAAAGATCATTACTGCTAGCCTGACACTCAGCCTGAATTTTCATTTCGTTTCACTCCATTATTCAGTCTGAAAGCCCTCTCAATGCAGCGGAGTTCTGAGATGGGGGCGTGGCCAAAGTGGGACTCCACTATGAACCAACGCGATTGGTTCATACTGGATTGTCCCGATCCCGATTCGTCGTACAGATTTTCAACCGAGAAACACCCGCCTTCGAAAGCGTCACCAGACCCTGAATGCTAGGCAAAGGATTCAGGGGGTGGAGCCAGGCTACATTACTGCATCAAAAATAATCAACAAACTATACTATAAAAACATTGGCCAAATTGTCAAATAATATAAGAAAGAGGCAACATTAAATAGCCCATCTACAAGCACACAACACCTCGCAAATATTTATTAAAACTAAATGTAATAGAGCACCTGGGTCGCGGTAGAATCAACCTATGTAGGATATTTGGAACTACAAGCTCACAACGCGCCATGATGCGATGGGTTCTAAGCTTGTAGATCTGCTAATTTAAAAAAATCTTTAATTTGGATTCTTGAAACACACCTCGCACAGAATATATTCCAATGGGAGTTTGTGGTCAAATACATATTAGTTTAGGGGTCCTTGACATGAAGATGTTTGAGAACCTCTTGTAGACAATTTCTCACTGTGTGTGTTATGTTGTGTGTAACCTCTCACTGTGTGTGTTATGTTGTGTGTAGCCCCTGGAGGCAGTGGTGCCGCTAGCAGTAGCAGGAATGTGTGTGTCAGTGGTCTGACCTCCTCCACTAGAGCCATTGACCTGAAGACCCTCTTCAGCAAGTATGGCAAGGTCAGTCCATTACCAATGAAAAGCATTAAAAAGCGCTTCTGACAAAACCAGCTAACTCCATTGGATCCTCAAACTTTCTGCTAAACCAGCTAACTCCGGTGGAGTTAGCTGGTTTAGCAGAAAGTTTTGCTGACTCCAAGCTCCACCCCCTTTTGACCTCCAACCTCATTGTGAGCTTGGAGGTCCATTCAGCTGTTCTTATCAATGATGAACAAAACCTCCTAAAGGCGGTTACACACCGGCGAATATGCGAATATACACAAAATTCGGACTCGTTCCGAATAATTAAAAGACGCTTTTTTCGCTCCGCGAAACTGGTGTGGAAGCTTGCATTGACTTTATAAGGTTTTAAAAAAAAACGTATTATTCGCATGAAAAAAATCGCCCCGGTGTGTAAGGACCTTAACTCTTAATTTTTTCATTTCCTGAAAAATTTACATTTTGTAGTTAGCTGGTTCCTGCCGAACAGCAGAGATATGTCAGTCACTCCTTTGTATATTTAAGTTATTTCTCATATCTGCCCTGTGGAACTTTTACTAAAAGCCAAACAGAAATGTTATTTTTATTTATGTTTCAATGTTAAATGCCCAAAACACAATTAAATCGCAATTATTTGTGTGACAATGAATCAAGTAAAATGTCATGATTTGTGATTGCCCCAATTATGCCTACATATTATTACTTTCCGCTTCTATTTACATTTTGTGCAGTGACATGTGCTATGACTTTACATACATGTGCTATGACTTTACATACACTCACAGGTTGCTAGGATCACTAGTAGCAACCAACTTAATGCAAAGGTAAAAGCCACAGTGCCCAGCAGGGGCGTCGTTACGCGGGGGCTTCGGTGGCTATAGCCACCAATGTTTTATCCAAAGCCACCAATACATTTTTTATAACCCTAACCTAACCCTACCCCTAACCCTAAAACCGAAATAAAGTATAAAAAACGGGGAAAAAGTATCCAAATCCGCCGAAATCCGCGACGCGCGCGCTGCATGTGGCCGTTGCCTGGGGGGCTAAGCCCCCAACCTAGTAGAGACCTAGCAACGCGTCTGGTGCCCAGGCACTAGATAGATATTAACCCTTTCAGACCAAGAACGCATTTGTGTCATTTTAAGATTTCTTTGGCTATTCAAAAATAGCAGATATACAAGAGCTTGTAGATCTGCTATTTTTTTGAAAAATCGTGAAAATGTGTGCAAATCTTTGAATATCTATTTTTCCATAGCAAACATTTTTAACTCTGTTACAACTTCTTGTGGGTCCCTGGAACAAAATATAGATGCGGGTCCGCGGCCAAAATTCATATAATTTTGGGGGTCCTTGACATTTGAGAACCACTGGTTATAGCAACATCATTTTTTTTCAAAAAACTGTTAGGATTTAGAAGAGGATTTGTAGAACCTCCCCAGCAACAAAGATTTGAGTTACAAATGTTCTCTTTGAAAAATATATATATTCAAAGATTTGCTCAAATTTTCACGATTTTTCAAAAATAGTAGATATATCTGCAATTTTTTAATAGACAAAGAAATCTTAACGCATTGTGGGCTTGTAGATCTGCTATTTTCAAAATATTTTTGTACATTTGACAACTTGTGAAATGGGACATTCTGCATAATGAGTACTTTCTACTTTGGTACTTTAAGTACATTTTGATACCAATACTTTTTGTACTTTTACTCAAGTAAATTTTGAATTCCGGACTTTTACTTCTAACAAGAGTATTTCTACATTGCAGTATTGATACTTTTACTTAAGTAAAAAGAATGTTGTACTCTTTTCCACCACTGCTCTTGTTCCTCATCTTGTTTAGTAGTCCCTGCTCTTACTGGCTTCCCTCTCTACCCCCCCACTTGGTTCAGGTTGTTGGAGCCAAGGTGGTGACCACTGCCAAAAGCCCTGGGTCTCGTTGCTTCGGCTTTGTCGCCATGTCCTCCACAGAGGAGGCCACCAAGTGCATTAGTCGCCTTCATAAGACGGAGCTGCACGGGAGTGTGATATCTGTGGATTGGGTTGGTGGCGTTGACTTTTGTATTTAGTTTTTTTAGTTGCATGGTTGGATTCAGAGGATGTAGACCTATTCTCATTCTCTGTCATCAGTAGGGCTGTCTGTTGTTATGACCGGGAAAGCATCTGTGTCATTTTAGATTTCTTTGGCTATTCAACAATGGTAGATGTACAAGCTCATAGCGCGGCTACGAGCTTGTAGATCTGCTATTTTAGCAAAATCGTGAACATTTGTGCAAAGCGAACATTTGTAACTCAAATCTTTGCTTCTGGGGGTTCCCTGAAACAAAATATTTTGAGATGGGGGTCCGCGGCCAAATACATATCATTTTGGGGGTCCTTGACATGAAAAAGTTTGAGCACCACTGATATAGCAACATACCTTTTTCAGAAAACTGTTAGGATTTAGAAATACATTTTGTAGAATTTGCCTCAGGTCTTAATGGGTTAATTGAGCAATATTACACGAGAGGGTGTGCTTTACCATGATTATTGGCATAACGGTGATGCGGTCAGAAGCATCACTGACACATAACCGCAAGTATCACTGAAGTGATGGGCAGTAGAGCCAACCATTACAGACCTATTGGAAGATGATTTGTGCTCATGTCATGAGTTATTCATATTAATAATAATCAATACCCCCATTCCCTGAATGTGCAGGTCAAAAATGAGCCCACTGGGAAGAAGCCAGCAGACAACAATGATATTAAGAAGTCTGACAAGGAGAAGAGACACTCCACAGACTCCAAGTAAGGTCATCTAAAGGCTGGGAAACATAAAAATAAGCTAATCATATTCAGCATATTTAGCGTTTCTAGACAATTTTGAGGAATTGCAAATTGTGGCTGCCCCAACGCAAGTCGTGGGTTGCAGCCACCTTAACCTCAGGAATCCACTAGTTAAATAGCATTTGTACAACATACGGTTACATTTTTGAATTTGGCCAGAAGTGCACTTCTGGTGGTGTGTGTAGAGGCCCCTCAACATGTGAGCCAAACGGTATGGAATATGAAAATGTTGTTTAACCCTCATTGTCTGTTAAATATCATCGTTTGTTTTTGTTTTTGTTTGTTTGTTCTTCACTTTTTCTATGACATTACATAAACAAACCAAAGCCAGACAATATATAAATAACCCCTCACCTCAAATGGAAAGGAAAAAAAAGAATTGTAAAATAAAATAAAAATAAATGAAATAAAACAATGTAGGCCCTATATTTAGAAGTCTCATGTATAAAAAAGATGAGGAGCAAGGACCCTCAAGGAACATTGTCTTGTTGACATGCATGGTACAATCCTGTTGGTTTCCTGACTACTTTGCGAGGCAAACAAAAGAAACAAATCCAATTCCTTCTATGTAATTGTGTTGTTGCGACCTCTTCCAGGTCTGAGGTCAAATCTGCGGGTGAAGGAAGAAATGGCAAAGGTGAGTCAATGAATGGATTATAACTGGATCACCAAATGTGACGAGCAGCTTCCTGAATATGACCTGTGGTTCTTTTTGTAGGGCGTAATGAGAGGTCTGTCGTGAAGGACAAGTTGATGACAAGTGATGGCAAGGAGCGAGTAAGTCACTAAATCTTACATACACACATAAATGGTCTACAACAGCACTAAATGTACGCACAACATTTTAAAAAGATAATGAGTGCCAGGAGGAGGCAAGAAGCCCAAAGGCTATGTTTAACCCATTAAAACTGGGAAAGCATGTGTCATTTTAGATTTTAACCATTATTTTATACTTTGGCTATAAAAAAATAGCAGATCTACAAGCTCATAGCGGGTGAAAATGTGTGCAAATCTTTTTATATATATTTTGAACTTTTTTAACTCAAATCTTTGCTTATGGGGATCCCTGGCACTAAATATTTTGAGATGGGGGTCCACTGCCAAATACATATAATCTTGCTCCCCCAAAATGTTGCTGTTGCAGCATGTTTTCTTCTCTCCATTTCTTCTCTCTGCTAATTGGCTAGACAGAAGGAACTGCGCACTAGGGCAGCAAGTTGATCCAAACTGATCAAATCACATGAGCTTTCACCACAGGAGTATATCCAGCATTATGAATAAAATCTTGTCAATGATGACGTTCTTTCTGCAGAAATGAGTGTGTTCCATAGACTGTAAAAGTAAGTGCACTCATAATTGTGAAGTGCTATTTACAGTACCCCCCTCCCCCCCTTTATTATTATTATCCTATTATATATTAAGGAAATAATGGCACTAGCATGCACATTGACACATGCACTGTTTGAATCCACGTTGTGTTATTAGCACACATAGCTTAGCTGAAACAGCGTAAACATCAACTTCTTATGGTTGTCGATGGCAACGATTCCACATCGGTTCATAAATGACCGGGCTGTCTCACACACACACACACACACACACACACACACACACACATTGTGTTGAAAACTAAGGCTATGCATACCGAGCGCATATCTCAAAAGTCTGCGTATAGTTTAGCTGCATACAACACCAGGTATGGGCTAGTTAGTAGACTATTAGATATTAACAAGTGAAGTTTATGATGTAGCCTACAATATACCCATCCATTTTCATGAACGTTTACGGAATCTCAAGCACTTTTTACTTTGGTGTTGCCCCGGTGTAACAGATAGCCTTTTTATTGCTATAATCCTTTTCATCTCTGCTCAGGTCAATCTAAAATACAATATGAGTTGTGCCATACATATTGCTCTTATTCAAAGATTAGCACCAGCACAACACCCAAATATTTAACTTCTTGCCATACACCTTCCTACAGTATACCCTTTCTCTTCTTCTTTCCATCTAGAGTACCAAGAGTCGGGATCGCAAGTCGCTCAGTAAGGAGAAGAAAGACATCGTGTCATTTGACCAGATCAAGGAGCGGCAGCGACCATATAGACGTAGACACTCTGGGTATGTAGAATGAAGGTGCTTCGGCCCTCTGGTAAATGATTATTATAATTGTGTGTGTGTGTGTGTGTGTGTGTGTGTGTGTGTGTGTGTGTGTGTGTGTGTGTGTGTGTGTGTGTGTGTGTGTGTGTGTGTGTGTGTGTGTGTGTGTGTGTGTGTGTGTGTGTGTGTGTGTGTGTGTGTGTGTGTGTGTGTGTGTTTTAAACAAAAATAAATAGCCACTGAATGTATCTTTCTTGTATGTCATTGTTCCTCCCAGAGACAGGGACTATTGCACTAGAAGCGATAGTCGCGAAAGTTTCAATATCAAGCAGGAACGCATCAGTCTAGAGAGGGAGTATCTAGACGCCGACTGCATGGATCCGGAGTTCCTGGAGCGCGAGACGTTGAGAATAGAGGACGAACGCCGGCGTGAGCAGGTGAATATCCGCCGGGAGAGAGAGGAGCTGCGGCGACTGCAGGACCAGCTGCACCAAAACCAGGACCGCCACATTGTGAAGAGACCTTATGACATGGACGGCAGGTACACAAAGAGCAGCCTAATTGAGGCTCGTCAGGAGATTGCTACAGGATCGGATGCATGCTAAATGTGATTTACTATGTAAATACTGCCGACTGCGATTCAAACATCGTCATTATCAGTGTATTCTGTTGATACAGTAATGACGCTGTGATTGACTGTATTTGTTTCTGCATAGTGTAGGATACTGTATCGGGTGTATAGTGTCGTTTTCATTGCTGATAGACAGTGTATTTTGATGTACCTTTTTTTTATTACTCCTAGCTATTGTGTCGCTACTCTTAGCTGTACCCTACAACAGTACTTATTTTATCTGTTCTCTGCTGTGCTGCGTCTGGCGAATGGATTTCTTCCCGGGATCAATAAAGATCTCTCTATCTATCTCTCTCTAGCCTAACCCTAACCCTAGTCAACGGATCATTTGAATCGTTGACCTTTACGGGCGGCCTTAACATGGATAATCTAGCTTTATAGTGAATGGCCTATATTTTTAAGTTGCTTGCTGCTGCCTGTTGCTGTGCAGGAAAGATGAGTGGCCAGAGAAGCGGTTGGCCATGGATGACCGGTATGATCGCTACCAAGACATTGACTTCCGCAGCCGTGGTCGTTACCAAGACGACTGGAAGTCGGAGAGACGGGACACCTCGCATGCTCTGAGTGGAGACCGAGATAACCAGGTTTCACATTTTAATAGATTAATTCGTTTTTAACATCAAGTTCAGTTGTTTGTCTAGGTCATACATGGGCAACTGGCGGCCCTGGGGCCACATGCGGCCCCCACCTTCACTTAATGCGGCCCGCAGGTTAATATCGGAATACTGATACTGTATATTGATTTCAGCTGTTACAATTCCAAACATGCAAACATGACCCGCTTTAATTACTTCAGGCTATATTATAGTAGCTTAATGACTAGTATTACATTTCTATTGTCTTTTTTATGTCCAATGTATTTGTATTGAAGTTCATAAAGTTAACATAAATATAACTGCATGCATTTGAAATTAAATAAAAATGTTACTTTTCAGGATTCCAATTAAAAAATAGCACCAAAAAATCTGGATTCCAATAAAAAAATAGCAGATCTAGTGCGATGCGTTTTGAGCTTGTAGATCGGCTATTTTTGCTACTTTTGTTTTGACATAGAATGGCGAAAAAAGTTTAAATTCGGAGAGACAGTTTATGCAATGTGACCCTCTGGCGATAGTGGCCCTCCCCATCATCAAAGTTGCCCACCCCTGGTCTAGGTAGTATGCGCAAATGCGCAAGTGTCATGAAAGCCCACAAATGATGAGCTAGCCATCCTCATTAGCTGTTGCCATGCTTTGGTTTGACCCTGTTCTGTATTCTTCCCACTGTAGCACTTCTCAGACAGGTCAGACAGACACAAGAGAGACTCCTGGAATACAGGCTACAACAAGCGTTTGAACTCAAGGTCAGGTTGCCATTCCACTGCTTTACATTTAGTTAGTTAGTTATTTTTTATTTCAGTTGTGATTTTTTCTTAAAACTAAACTGTTGAACATACAGTACAACTTTTTAAACAAAACAGTTGAACAATACAGTACAACTTAAGACCTCTACACACTGCCCGACATTTGAAATGGTCGGCGAGTGAACAGATCGTTAAGCATTTCACATTGCACGAGTTTCTCTCTTGAAATCGGGCTAAATATATCGTTGTGATTCTCGCACGATTGATTGGTCGGCGACAGGGGTTCACTGATTCCAAGATATTTCACCACGATGTGATCCCGACCCAATACATACATTTGTTTTTATTCCAAACGTCTCACGAAAACGTGAAAGGTTCCCGTGATATATGCGCGAGACCGAGACAGGACGCTAATGATTGACATTAAATCATTCTCAATTTCTCTGTATCTCTCTCTCTCTCTCTCTCCCTCTCTGAAACAAACGTTTCAAAAGTCAACCAGTGTTGCCGTGTCCGCTTATTATAAGCGAGTTGCTTGTAAAAAATATTGGTGGTTGCGTTTCTTTTTAGCTTATTTCCAAAGTTGCTTATTTGGCTTTATTTTTTAATGTTGCTTTTTTTCTTTGAAAATAGTTGCGACGCGTTGTTAGCTTGTAGATCGGCTATTTTATTTGTATTTAGGTTTAAAGTGCTCATTGTTGGGCTTGTTTTCATAGACCTGGTTGCTTATTTCTCGCGCAAAACCTGGCAATACTGTTCAGAGACACACACACACACACACACAGCTCTCTCTCTCTCTCTCTCTCTCTCTCTCTCTGTCTGCAAGCCCTATTCCTCAATTGCTCTGATTGGGTGTAGCAAGGCTCTCATCGGATCCGACAAACCCAAATATCCAACTTGCTAGAAAAGTATCGGGAACCGCTCGCCGAGCGCAATTTATCTGGGTGTTTCTTCTCGGAGTACCTTACACACTGCGCGTTCAACACCTCGCAGAGGAACGCCCGATCTGGACTGAGATCGGTGGTTTTCTCGGCGATCACCCAAAAATATCCCAGAGAGCCAAATCAGGTCAAATATCGTACAGTGTGTAGAGGCTATTAGTCAACAAGATGACTATTTGACCGAAAAGGTATGGGCTGAAGCCGAAGCTTATTTTTCCCACCTTATTACCATTTAAAATAAATTATCATTGTAGCATAAGAGCAAACCCAAAAAGATTAACTAACACAGAGCTTCAAATATTACATTTCAAAACAGACGAAACAAAAATAAACAACATTTTGGTTTACATTACTTTTTCAGACGTAAACAATTTGTATATACCTTTTACTAATTATATTATAACAATATCTTCTATCACTAGTAGCATTTATACCATCACTATTTAGAATTTTCATTACTATTTTTATTAATTTATTTTATTTTTCTATTTATTTATAATCTTTGTCATTCCTATTGTTGGGTTACATTTGTATTTATTATCATATCACCGTAGGTGTCAGGCTTCACACAGATTTCGTTTTTTGGTAACAATTTAAACCCAATTTACTGTATATGTAATCGCACAAAACGTGCAACACAGGTTTGTGCAACACAAAATATTTATTTTTGTCACTTGGCACTGTGATTTTGTCAAATATTTAGGTTAGTTTAATGCTGTCATTATCATATATCTAAAAATAGATATATCTCTGTCATTTCTTAGAGAAGGAGGCCGCGACTGGGAGTCTGGGCGGAAGAGCGACAGAGACACACCGTGGCACAGTAAGAATGTGTTTGTGTTACTGTGCTACTAGTTGGTGTGATATACAGGGTTCCCACTGTCATGAAATTCCTGGAAATATTTGTAATTATTAAAAACGTTTCCAGGCCTGGGAAAGGTTTGGAATTAATCAAACATTTGGAAAATGTTTGTCTATGCATTGTCTTTGGCTATTGATTTTGTTCATAAAAACCATGTCCCAAAATATGTCTTACTGGATGTGAAAAATGTAACATGATAAAATGTAATGCTACATTGCACGGGCTGCGTGAGTGCGGCCTAATATATACAGGATCTTATGTGACAAAAATAACAGATCTACAAGCCAACAATGTGTTGCACTGTGACGCATTGTTAGCTTGTAGATCTGCTATTCTTGTCATATGATGCCGTCGCTTGATTATAAATCAATCAGTGGGGATGTTTACAAGGAACGCAAGCAGTAAGCCTTGTACTCCAATGTGCAATGCCCAAGGATGGGTGAAGAAACAAAAATGTGGCACAGAATGTGCCACATTTATGTAATAACATAATAATAATGTGTAGACACAAGGGTAGACCATTCTATATTCTAGGCTTCCTTTTTTGCTAACCATAACCCTACATTAACAGTAAGCCTTGGGCATTGCACACTGAAGTAAACGTCACTATTGCACCGTTGCTATATAGGCCTGGAAATGGGGTAAAATAATGTGGAAAAAGTTATTGAAAGGTTATGTACTACATCTCTGCGGTCCAGAGCAGAGGCATCTCGGAGCAGAGGCCAGCACGTCCAGCCCGTACAACTCCAGCAGACAGCTGTCCCCTCCATCTCGCTCACGCTACAGCCCCTCTGACATCGTGCCCACCGGTCGTAGCCGCCTGCTGCAAGAATTCCATTCTCACAACATGTTGCTCAACCTCGAGCTCTGCGACCTGCGGGGACACATGGTGGAGTTCGCTCAGCACCCGAATGGATCCAGGTTGTTGGAAGATTCTGCATGCACTGTTGCTTTTGTCATATTTTACATATCTTGCCATTGTTTGCATATTATTACAATAATCAATGTATCGTCGCAGCCAAATCAACCGGCGTGTATAATAGTATTTATTTATTACCAATCAACAACTATTCGTTAATGTCAAAGCTTAGCAATATAATTATGTCAGATACAGGTATATTGTGTTTGTGGGCCAATACCTGTCTCGCAGCATCGATTGCACCCAAGCTTCAGCTTTAGTCATTCCTAACCCTTGGCAGTATCTGTCATTCTTGGCCCACCCTGGTCTCTGGCACCTGGTCTCTGGCACCTACACTCTACTGTCGTTGTTTTCAGTTATAGTTCAGTTTTAATGGGTACGGACAAAACTCCCAAGATAACCTGGTGAAGGTGTAATAGACCGAAGCGTTGGGATGTTTTCAAAAGTAAATTACAAATCTTAATGGGGTCCCTGGGGTCCGTGGCTGTATTCCCATTCAGTCTTTTTCTTGCATTTGAAGTTTTTTCTTTCAAAACTCAAAACACACATGCATCCATGAAACAAGGGGGAAAAGGGTCCATACAGTCCAGGAGCTGCACTCCTGCACTAAGCTCTACTATGCTCTGTCGCAGCTGGATTACATTTTTAATTTGACTTGTCTGGTGATGTCACACAGGTAGACCACGTGACCTGGCCTGGTAATCTTGATTAAACCGTGACATTATTTCCCATATCACAGTGTTTTACATCCGTTTTCAAGATAATGCACTAAATGTAGCCAAATCGATATATTTATTTCAGTGTTTTATTAGCGTGAATAAACTGGTCTCAAATGTATGTTTTTTTATTAAATTTATTGCACCATTCTCTATACTATATACTTTTCCTGCCAGGTTTATCCAAAAAAAGCTACTCCAATCTACTCCAGCTGACAGAGAGATGGTGCTTGAAGAGATTCTGCGTGTGGCATACCCGCTGATGACAGATATGTTTGGGAATTACATCGTCCAGAAGTTGCTTGAGGTTGGAAATGGGCACTTATCTCTTTAAGATTTCTCTTAAGGTGTTAATATTCCCATACCTAAGCATTGTACTTGTTGTCACTGTTGTGACATTATAGAGAAGATAATGTTAAACTGAAAACATGATGCTGTGATAACACACCAAGAAACAGACTTTTAAAAGGGAGCCTGTTTGAATAAAAGGAGAATACACTAGAAAAAGTGTTCCTCTGCCTCCTGGTGGCGCAAAAAAAATCGGCCTCCTAGTGGCACTATAACAGGACAACGTGAAAAGGGTGGCATGTGTTCCTCGGCCTAGTGGGAATGTGCGTGCAAAGTTTCACAGCAATCGGACACCTTTTAAAACGTGTCTTCAGGGTATCTTTAAGGATAATTCCTAACTTATGTTAAATATTTGCTCCTTAATGCTTTATGTAAAACTAGCCTGGTAAACCCTCCCTCCGGAAATCTCATTTCTATTTGATTCCTGGAGTGAGTCTGGCCTGATCCGCCTTTCTGCAATATTGGCCGTGTATGCCAAACGGCCGAGCCTATCAGCGTCGTCGCTCATTGTTCTGTGATTGACAGCTTACGTTGGCCAATCAGGTGGCGAGTTCGAGTGAGCCCAAAACACGAACGGCAGCCATCTTTTTCTTGTGCGGCCAATTCTCCGCTATTTTTTTACTTCAAAAAGCTCTCTAACTTCTATTTTGAGGCACGGAATTTACTTATAAGATATCGTTTGGATAGAATTTAGTTGTTTAACTTCATATATGTGGTCAATTAATCATGACAAAGCCTATTTAAAAATAAAAATTTAGAGAACCGGTAGGGGCGGGCAGTGACACCATTCTATCCGAATAAGGCAACCCATTTTGGGTATGGCTGTCTCAAAAGTCCCGTCGCGTCACATTAAGACTAGCCTCGGTCCCAGCCTCACTTATCTGCGAAAAGAAGAGCCTGGTCACGACCTAAAGCAGCGAGTGTCTAGGAAGTCCTGAGTGGGTAGGATTTCCGTCGTACGCGTTTCCCCCGGAAACGATATTTTTTTGACCAATCACAACACTTGTTTCATTCACGGAGAATGTTAACAGATTTGTAAAGCATCAACGTCATTTCCTTGGGCGGTACTTCCGTCAAATTCAACCGTTTCCGGTTCTTCACTTCCTAGACAACCAACATCCCAGGTCTTGCCCAGCGTGCATTAAGACTGGTGAACTGCTGATTGGCTGAAGGGGAAAAATTATCATTGGCTGAAGGGGTTGTCAGTCAACGGTATTACTCCCGCCCAACTCCAGCACAGCCAATATTGCAGAATGGGCGATCAGGCCAGACTCACTCCTGAAATCAAATGGAAATGAGATTTCCGGAGGGAGGGTTTACCAGGCTATATGTAACCGGGCACAAGATTAAAAAGAGAATGTTATAATATAGACTAATACCAGCATAGGATGATTTAGTATATTGCCTTTATTTATGCAGCTTCCTAAAGAGAGTACCTTAGGTTGTATTATTCTGTTGTGTCACAGTTTGGGACTGCTGATCAGAAGGTGGCCATAGCGACACATATCCTTGGACACGTCCTGCCCTTAATTCAGCATAAAGCTGGTTGTCAAGTGATCCAGAAAGCCCTGGAGCACATCCCTTCTGACCAGCAGATCATTGTAAGTGAGCGTTGACTTCCTTTTGTTTTGCAGAATATAACCGGTTTAGCTTTAAAAGAACACTATCATAATTTTCATAAAGTTGTCCCAAGTTTTTATAGCAGGGGTTAGAGATGGGATGTTTAAATGGTTAAAAGAACACTTCACCCATTTCCAATCTTATATTCAAATAATTGGTGCTCACTACTCACTAATGCTCATTGTAAGATGGCAGCATGGCACCATATGGATGTGGCGTGCCTGTGCTTGGCCGTTAGAAAAGCCAAATCAGACAGACAGTGCACTTTTTGTCTGTATTCCCTTTACCCCTTTGTATTTTTCCTTTCCTTTTAACGTATGCTATCCTAATACTCAAGCAACATCGACCCCTTTTCCATTTCTAGAGTGACATCGTCCTAGAGCTGGCCGACAACGTGCTCTCATGTGTGTGGGACCGGAATGGGAAAAACGTTGTGCATAACCCCCACGGCTGCAGGGTAATCCAGAGGATTTTGGAGCATTGCACGCAGGAGCAGTCGCTGCCCATCCTCGAGGAACTGCATCAGCACTCTGAACAGCTCATCTATGTAAGTATTTTCACATTTTAGTTTGATTATGCACCAATTGACGCACTGAGCAGAGCGTAGATGTTCTGAACTAATAATGAACTGACGTCTAGGAATTGAAATACATTCATTTGTTATGGGTACCTGATACTGGGCATTTTGGATTTGGATCTTACTTGGAACCAGATTTCGGTGAGAGCATTTCATCAAGCGGTACAAAAGTAAGCGGTTGACTTCCGGACAGCAGACTGTCCGGAAGTCATACCATTCGTAATAACAAATTTTTTAACCAGATTTGTTAATTGCGGTTTAATTTACTCAAGCATTATAGAAATGTTGGTTTATTAAATGACTCGAAAAGCTAATTAAATGTATCTGTCCCACTACATTGCTTCAGGTGTAAGTTCCCATCACCCATTTCTGAATGGCCAAAGATGCGACTGTATGTGTTTGTATGATCAGCAACACACCGGAAACCAGCAGCATCTGTTTTGTCTGACCTTACGCAGTGATGGCATAATGGCATTTGGTGTTAAGACTACATGTGGGGGTATCGAGCACACTTTAGCAATGCATGATGATTTAACATCAGTCATGGAGGGTAGAGGGGTGGGGAGAAGTGCATGAACAGCAACAAGAGATAAAGGGGTGTCATGCTGGTTCTCTCTGGTGAATGAAAATCACACACCCTAAATCACTGTCTGATGCCTCTCTGTCGCCTCCCGCAGGATCAGTGCGGCAATCACGTCATCCAGCATGTGTTGGAGCACGGCAGACCAGAGGACATCAGCAGGATTGTTGCAGAGGTTCGCGGGAAGGTTTTTGTAATGAGCCAGCACATATATTCAAGGTACGCCAATTTCTGACATAATCAAATGGGTTGTACACTTTCCACTGCCATTTAGTGCATTTTTGTTATCCACCAGGTACACTTTTCTCATTAGATAGCATACACATATCGAGGGGATTTCTTGTTATTTATTTATTTCATTCTTGGGTATGACAAAGATGAACACATTTATTGTATTTACAAAATGATATCCAGCTATGACCATAACATTTATTTTGGGGTTGCATCAACAAACTAACGCAATGACATAGACATAACCTACAATGAATTCCTTACTGTATGTCAATATATGTATGTAATATTGACTTTTATTGTTTATTTATTAGTACCTATGCTGCTACCTTCGCATTCTATCACTCTTTCTGCATTAGAGATACTATTTGTTGTACACTTGTGTGCAATTCAAAATGAAATGATCCTTCCATCCATCCAAATAACTGATAGAAGAAAACTGAGATCATAACATCTCAGCTGGGCTTAGGCCAATCCCTACAATCTGGAGCTCAATAATCAACTTGATGAATGTTTAATGGAGCTCCCTTCTCTGTCTCTGTCAACCTCAGTCATGTAGTTTCAAAGTGTGTCATCCACGCTTCGCCTGCGGAGAGAGCCTTGCTGATAGACGAGGTGTGCAGCCAGAAAGATGGCCGCCACAACGCTGTGTACACCATGATGAAGGACAAGTACGGCAGTTATGTGGTCCAGAAGATGCTTCACAGGGCAGAGCCTCTTCAGCGTGAAATCATCCTGGAAAAGGTTAGTGGACTGTTTATAGACGTGTGTGTGTATTATAGGTGCATTATAGACGTGTGTGTGTATTAGAGGTGCACAGATCGCAGTTATGTCCACGGATCCCGCTGATATAACCGCAGGATATAATCGTTGAAGTAAATGATTAAATATGTATTCATTAACTATCCAAAATGTATATAAAAATTTACTGTCTGGTGGATTAAAGTTCTCCGTCGTGGCAACTGATTTCCGTCATTTGGAATCCATTTAGGGCAGGCCATATATAAGATCTGTGTAGATCCAAGCTGAGAGATAGAGTAGCTCTTATGGCGAGAAGAGGTGATTGAATGGCTTTCGGTTCAGCCCAAAGCAGCACCTTATGACTGACAAGGGGGTGGCACCCTGCTGACATGGGATGAATGTGACATGGAGCTCGCCATTAAATTAAGGAGTGTCCCCAGGGGGCACTGTTACCCATAAGTGAGATATTGAGCGAGTGATAGTCAACTTTAGTTCAGTTATTTTTCTATGTGCATGCATGTTACCGGTATATTAGTCATGAGTTTATTAGTTGGTGGGAAAATCCCACCCATGACTCACACAGTCCGAGCTAGGCAATCCAGTCTGGTAGAGATACCAGACTGGAGGTACCGCGGAGGGCACCTTTCTTGTTGAATTTAAGGATCTACCAGAATATATTTTCCGTATTGTTTCATGCATATTTGTGAGTATTAGGTGGTTTGAATCTAGAACCAAGTGGGGTGTGATACAATGGTTTGAAAACAAAAGGTTGAACTCATTATTTATTTCATCTTGTAGTCCTGTTGACACATCTCTGTAATGAGATGTAGAAACTATCATAACTTGTTTTGGAGGGAATAAGTCTCCATAGTTCTTTCCTGTGGTGGATACCAGACTACTAATATAAACTGAAAGATGATTCAAACATGCATGGAAAGAATTTTAAAATGTCATGGATTTGCTTCTCAGACAAATGAAAGATGTGAAATACTGTAGTCAAAGAATTTGACATCAGATCCAATGTAGGAGTTGTTTTTATTCTAGTCATGTTTTTCCCTTCCTTCTTGTCTGATGGATGTTGGACTCTGTGAAATGAGTCTTTTATTGTCTTGATGAGATAAAACGAGAATGACTTTGAACATTCTTACCTTTGCTATATCTTTATTTTTTAGATGCAGCCTAATAGGGCCGACTTATGTGAAGACAGTATGAAGAGTTAGGTGAAGCATGAAGAGTGGATCTGATCTGGGTCCAGCCGGCAGCCCCACAAATGGCCACAAAAGGCCAGCCCTCTCTTTGTACTTTACCACCCTCTGTTTATAGTCTCTGTTATGATGTGTGTCAGTTTAAAAGAAGAAATGGAAAACTCCACCAATGCTCTCTGCTCTGTACTTAAAACAAGGCTGCAGTCTTCTACCATGGAATCTCACAGGATATACCAAGAATATTTTTTGTACAGAAGGGTGCTGCATTTCGGAAGAGCTGCTAGCTTCTAACCGTTGCAATGTAAAATATTGTCATTTATATAAATATGTAGGAGTTTTGTCATATTGTCATAGTCGTGTGCATTTTCAGGTCGCCTTATGTACCGTGCATTTCCACATTAGATGAAAAAATAACACATTTTTGGAGACCGAATTTTAACTATTTATAGTATGTATGATTAAACAGTTCTTATAACATTTGATGTGTTCTGTTCTTTCAAACCTGTGTATATGGTCAAGTAGTCTCACTACTCAAATCTTTACTCTGTAAAATACAATACAACATACATTAATGGAATCAGTATTAGTTTAAAACAGTCTGTCTTTAAAAACACATTCTCCTAAACAAACAATTTCCACCAAAAACAATAGCAAAAAAAGAGAACACTAAAACAACAAATATTGGGTGCAGTACATGGGCTCTGCTTCAACTCAACTAAATTATGGTTATAATTAGTTCCAGATGCCATCCAGCGAGCTCTTTGTGGAGGATTTAAAGTTGACAGTAGAATTAATTGACCCATGGAGCTCTCTCTGGTGGAATTACTGTACTCATCTCTGACTTTATAAAGTCAGAGTGATGCTTTTAAGAAATTTCAGCTAGTAAGCAAAAATAATGATTTCCACTTGTTTTTGTACCTACACTTATATAAACTATTCTAACTAAAAGCCAGGCAAATGTGATTTTTTTTTAGCTTTTTCCCCTTAGATCAGGTAGAGACAGTGGTGAGTTACAGTACCTGTAACTGCCACCTGCATGTGGGTGTGGTCTTAAGCGACTTATCTGAATACTCACTATCAAAGTACCTGAAAACAACCCCTGAGAGGGAAGACTGTACAATAGGAAGACTCCACTCCAATTCAGCAATATGAGGCTATTGCTTATTACTTCTATATTAGCTTTGGATTTACCTTCACTATATATGGCGGTAAGTAATTAATTTTAATGCCTGCACTTTCTACAGCCATTGTGTGTACAGTACAACTGCTGATGTGACTCAGGCTCACCCTTTGCACAGCTGTATAATACCCAATCTCTTTTCTTAGGCTACATGTGTGTGCACACAGTGCTTGAATTCCTGTGAATAGTGTATCAAGGTGCAACTTTCTGTATCATAGGCAAAAACTACAATTGTGCCCAGAAAAACACTCAACGGTGAACTCACAGTCTCAGCTGGCAGTTCTATTTTTGGCTTGGTTGTTTCTTCTAACATCCCTTAGAAATTGTGGCACACAAATTGTGACACCTCTATTCCTACTCTTCTACAAGGGTGCCTTGCTTCACACTCATAATTGAACACATTCTTACCTGGGAGCTGTCCAGTGCAACCATACATTTCTGCAAATTTCTAGCTAATTTACTAATATAAATCTAAACTGTGTGCGCATTACCTGAACTAAAATAAGGAAATATTTTTAAACATACGACCATGTGTTGCTCTGGGTTGATATTATCATTTACACAGGGCAATGTTTTGGTAGACAGAGGCTTATGTGTGCCAACTTGTCAGTCCATGTCACACCATATCAAGTATCAAGTGCTGTTTTAGTAGCCTATAATAGTTGCTTCCATAGAAACTTTACAAGGACTTTGTACCTTGAGTCAGGAATGATTCATTGTTCTATGTAGAGAAACTATTACTGAAAACCCCCCCAACCCCCACCCTGTCTCTTTACTCTTAGGACAGATATACCCACAAAACAGCACTGTAGTGGTGGTGCTGTCCAACTGTCCTTGTTCTTTTTCTCTCTCCTTTGTATCAGTTTATCACTATAACTCCAGAGCACTTGGATGGATCAGGACATGATCTTCTAGATAGTTCTGGTTCTGGATCCGGGGACTGGTCAGAAGAAGGTAACAGGCACCATGTTTATATGTATGTTTGTGGCTTGATCAAATTTCTCATGGTACCAAACATGGGCTACTTGTAAAGCTGCACTCATTTCATCTCTATAAGGCAGCAGTTCCACAGTGAGATTCAACTCAAATCAAATTAAAATGACCAAGGAAGGCGACAGGAAGAGTGAAGAAGTGGAAGGTGCAAACAGGAATAAGCTCCATGTATGGCATATTACTTATTTCCTGGAGTCTCAACAATATTTTCCTAAATTCCTTGTATCCTAAATGAGGGGGACAGTTGAGATAAAGTTATGCAAGTGTCCCTGCTTATGTCTTAATTAGGATGACACAGACCTCATCTTTGACATTACACCTTGGCCAGCAGATGACACTGGATCAACTGTTGAAGGTGCTATGAAAAGCAAAGGTTTCCTGGAGAACAAAGAAATTCTTGCAGGTGGTGTGCATACTGTATACACATGCATAAATAATACTGAATCTGAAAATGGAATGCATTGTTACTGTTGTGTTCTAACTTTGTGTCCTATATCCTGTTTTCAGGCATCATTGCAGGAGGAATTGTAGGACTGATATTTGCAGCTGCACTGGCAGCAATTATAATCTATAAAAGGAAGCGGAAACATGTTGGAGGATATATATATTAGGCCAAAGGGGGGTTTCCAATGGAGTATGTCAGAAATCCCTGATCTTTCCATATTCTAAAATGCTTAGAGCCAACATGGCTTAAACTGTTGTAAGTACAGAATGTAACAATTGCCCATTCATAATTTTCCCACAACATTTTTTAAGTAAGTCTCCTAACAGTTACCAATGGTGGTGCATATGAACTACTTATTATTTAAACAATTGCTGTCGCCCGGTACATCTCACCCCCGATGCACCCACCCTACCTACCACCCCATACCCCCTTCCAATTCTCCATACCAAGCAATCCCTACGTGGAATCCCCTACACACACCACCCCATGCCAAACAATCCCTATCTGAAAGCCCCCACACACACCACCCCATACCAAGCAATACCTGAAAGCCCACACAGACCACCCCATACCAAGCAATTCCTACCTGAAAGCCGCCATACCCAGTTCGTCACACCAGAGTAATGCGTTATTAACCAACCAACCAAATTTGAATGATGAAAAAATTGGACGGGTATTGAAAATTAGCAGTATTCTCTCTGAATGCTAGGGGCGTGTCCGCCGAAGCTCACTTTGTTGATTTCCCATGATGCACTTGGGCGGCAGGAAGTGGGGTTATTGTGTTGTTTATGTATTTGGTTGACTATAGGAATGCGTTGGGGGATTATGTTGTGGGACTTTATTTGTAGCGTTGTTGAATGTGATGTGTATCTGTTCTGAACAAACCCCCTTGTCACAACAAAGACTTTATTTATGCCTTGACATACGATGGTGTTGTGTGGTGAGAGTAGCTGATCTACAAGCTCACATGTGATGTGTTGTGTAAACATACAATAAATGTAAAAAATATAGCAGGAGACATGGTTAGATTTGTGATGTATGTCCCCCAAATGTATCCACCCATGGCGAATTTGGCAAACTGCAACGATCATTTGTGCTAAATATCTTGTGCATGCTGCCAGTAGTTCAAGGAAATAACAAAGATTTCTTTCACATTTTATGAATATTTTTCACATCTATCTAAATTTGCAAATGCACAAAATCCATGTCCCCCACATATCTCAAGAACCGATTGACTGATCAACTTCAAACTTGCCGTGTGTCTCAGTAAGGACCTCGAGGGAGTGATGAGCCGATTGGGAAGTTGGCCGGATTGGCTGTTGTGTAGAAATATCTATAAATCCATAAATCTAGCTATGTATTTGTCTGTCTGTCTGTCTGTCTGGCTGGCTGGCTGGCTGGCTGGCTGGCTGGCTGGCTGGCTGTGTGTGTGTGTGTGTGTGTGTGTGTCTGTGTATCTGATGAAGCCCTTCTTTTCTTCTTTTTCACTTGATTATTTTTTGGGTCCAGCACTGTGTTCAAAGAACTGTGGGGTTGTGCATATCCTACCTTCTTTCATATCCTTTTTTTGGTCATACTGTCATATACTGATCTCGGATGGATCAGGACATGATCTTCTAGATAGTTCTGGTTCTGGATCCGGGGACTGGTCAGAAGAAGGTAACAGACACCATGTTTATATGTATGTTTGTGGCTTGATCAAATTTCTCATGGTACCAAACATGGGCTACTTGTAAAGCTGCACTCATTTCATCTCTCTATAAGGCAGCAGTTCCACAGTGAGATTCAACTCAAATCAAATTAAAATGACCAAGGAAGGCGACAGGAAGAGTGAAGAAGTGGAAGGTGCAAACAGGAATAAGCTCCAGTGTATCTGATGAAGCCCTTCTTTTCTTTTCTTCTTTTTCACTCGATTATTTTTTGGGTCCAGCACCGTGTTCAAAGAACTGTGGGGTTGTGCATATCCTACCTTTTTTCATATCCTTTTTTGGTCATACTGTCATATACTGATCTCTGTATCTGTCTGTGTTTGTCCCATTTATGTTCATATATGGAGATCCCAGAGGTCATCAATATGACAGTAGCTACTGGCCTCCAAGTAGTCTACTATGATAACAAGACCAGGAAACCTGGTTCTGCCAGACCCAGAATGAAGTCCTAGTATGTAACACACCTACAAACCACTTTATAACTGAAGTTCATGATGTCATGAATAGTTCGTGACGAAAGGGGACGTCACAAACTTTTTTTTGGCTGGGGCCGGAGGACAAATGGCCCCTGCCCATGTATGGACGAAACCGGTACAAAGCCTCATGTAAGCCCGACCCCTTGGGTCTGGCAATAATAGGTACTGACAAAGGGGCACAACGGGTATTGCATAACCGAGGGTCATGCATTCCCAACGGTCATTGGCCCTAGTTTTGTGAATTCATAATCTCCAATTCACCATCCTGCTGATCCACCAAAAGACTTGGTCATCAATACGTCAGTAGCCTACTTGGCCCGAGTCTCGAGTCGTGTGGAACTCCATATTCCATATTTCAGTACGATTTAGGTATAGTAGGGGGTACTAAGTGAAAAATCGTTACGCGGCGGATAAAAGCATGAAATTTGATACAGATGTCCCTTGGGTCATCCTAAAACATCCTAGAAGGGGTGCCCAAAAAAATCTTAAACAGGAAGTGAGTTATGGACAAAATCCAAAATGGCCACCTAAACTGTTGACCGTTGACTCAAAAGACACCAAAATAATCTCCAAAAAGCATAAAATGTGGCACACATGTCCTTTGGGTCATCCTAAGACATCCTAGAAGGAGAGCCCAAAAAAATCTGAAACAGGAAGTGAGTTATTGACCAAATTGAAAATGGCCGCCTAGTGTTGTCGATTGACTCAAAAGACAACTAAAGAATCTCCAAAAAGTATAAAATGTGTCACACATGTCCCTTGGGTCATCCTAAGACATCCTAGAAGGGGTGCCCAAAAAAGTCTTCAACAGGAAGTGAGTTATTGACTAAATTGAAAATGGCCGCCTACAGTGTTGACGATTGACTCAAAAAGCCTATAGAATCTCCAAAAAGTATACAATTTGGCACATATGTCCCTTGGGTCATCCTAACACATCCTAGAAGGGGTGCCAAAAATAATCTGAAACAGGAAGTGAGTTATTGACTAAATTGAAAATGGCCGCCTACAGTGTTGAAAGATGATGCAAGATACCTACAGAATCTCATAAAAGCATGAAATGTGGTACAAATGTCCCTTGGGTGATCTGAACGCATCCTACAAGGGGTGCCCAAAAAGGTTTTAAACAGGAAGTGACCGCCTAAAAGCAGGTGACACAAAAGAAAACATAAGGGGACGTCATAAAAGTGTATAATTTGGTACGTACATTGAGTGCTTCTTAATATATCCTAGAAGGGGTTATTTATTTGTTTGCTTGTTTATTAAACTTTTTAGGAAGGGACCATGTTGAAGAAATTCTAAATGGCTGTTTAAACAGTTGACCATGGCAGTCTGCATATTATGCAGACTCAATACGACAGGTTATGCAGTGCATAACATGCCGTATTTTGTAGTCTACCTTCTGTTTTCATTTCTACATCACTTATTTATTTTACTTTCTGCATAATTTTTTTATTGTACTCTTTGAATCTTCTTTATTTATCTAACTCTCTGCATATTCTCATTTATTTTACTCTGCATCTTATCTTACTCTGCATATTCTTATTTTACTCTCTGCATCTTATTTATTTTGCACTCTACATCTTCTTGCTTGCTTTACACTCTATCTTCTCATGTATTTTCTTCTTGATCATTACTGTTTTTTTGTGATTAGTGTTTAGTAACTACATGTATTCATGTGTGCCATTTTGCAATTACCAGCACATTGGCATAATGCTCTGCAAGGTAACCCAGCATCCCGGCATCTACACTTTCTCGAACAGAAGGGCTCAGCTTTGCAGCCACACTTGAGTTCTCTACAAACTTAAGCAGCCTCTGGCAAGAGTGTCCATAAAGGTGTCCACGAATCAGCGACTTTAATTTATTTGTCAGGAGATGGTAGAGATTGCATAGCTTTCAGGCTTCTGGACCAAATGCTAGATTGGCTGCTCGATTTGAATATTGTAGCAGTGCAGCCCGTGTGGGAGGAGTGTTTTCCATTGAGAGACTATTCAAACTTTTTTTGGCACCCCTTAGGATGCATTCAGATCACCCAAGGGACATTTGTACCAAATTTCATGCTTTTATGAGATTATTTTTTATGAGTGTCTTTTGCATTATCTGTCAAGACTGTACACAGCCATTTTCAATTTAGTCAATAACTCACTTCCTGTTTCAGATCATTTCAGGCACCCCTTCTAGGATGTCTTAGGATGACCCAAGGGACATGTATGCCATTATGAGATTCTTTAGTTGTCTTTTGAGTCAATCGACAACACTGTAGGCAGTCATTTTCAATTTTGTCAATGACTCACTTCCTGTTTAAGATTTTTTTGGGCACCCCTTCTGGGATGTCTTGGGATGACCCAAGGGACATGTATGCCAAATTGTATGCTTTTATGAGATTCTTTAGTTGTCTTTTGAGTCAATAGATAACACTGTAGGCGGCCATTTTCAATTTTGTCAATAAGTCAGTTCCTGCTTAAGATTTCTTTGGGCACCCCTTCTAGGATGTCTTAGGATGACCAAAAAGACATGTGTGCCAAATTGTATGCTTTTATGAGATTCTTTGTCTTTTGAGTCAATCGACAACACTAGGCGGCCATTTTCAATTTAGTCAATAACTCACTTCCTGTTTCAGATTCCTTTGGGCACCCCTTCTAGGATGTCTTAGGATGACCCAAGGGACATATGTGCCAAATTTTATGCTTTTTGGAGATTCTTTTGGTGTCTTTTGAGTCAACGGTCAACAGTTTAGGTGGCCATTTTGAATTTTGTCCATAAGTCACTTCCTGTTTAAGATTTTTTTGGGCACCCCTTCTAGGATGTTTTAGGATGACCCAAGGGACATCTGTATCAAATTTCATGCTTTTATCCGCCGCGTAACGATTTGGCAATTTTTTGTGCTTAGTACCCCCTACTAGTAGGCAAGTGAGTGAGTGAGTGAGTCAATGCCTTTTGGGGATTTACTGTAGGCTACTTTGTACTTGATTTGATAGCCAGCTTCAATTAGCCTATAGTGTTATGGTTCCAATTTGTCTACTCTTTGTTGTCTTGTTTTCTTTCCAATCACACTTGTTTATCCTATATCCTGTATGAATTCTCTCCTGAATGGATGAATTTGGTAGCCTATCCCGACCTGAAAATGTATTTTCTGTTCACTAAAAGGTTTGAGAGACGGAAACCCTTGTTTACTGAACAAACACTGTTGTAGCCTACATATTTTTCACTTATGGTTTTAGTTTCAGTTCCAGTCATAGTTTTAGTTAAAGGAGCACTTCGCCCATTTTCAACATTATCTCATAATTTGTCTTCATTTAATGCTCATTATAAGATGCCATCTACTCACTCATGGTTCTCATTGGTGGGCTATGGACAATTCAGAAACCTGCCTACCAATGACATCATCGAGGGGGATTCCAAGCTACAGACATTCTCTTCATGGAAAGTTAGCATGCTGAATTGGAAGCCATTGTTCTTGCATTATTAAAATAAAATAATAAAAAATAAATAAGTTGTTTGAAATTACCAAACCTGCCTACCGATGATGTCATTGGTAAGCAGGTTTCTGAATTGTCCACAGCCCTCCTCTGAACACTGACCAAAGACTAGAAAAAGCATCCTTGGGGTGTTTGGCCCCTTCATACCTGAAAGAGGTTGCCGACCCCTGCCATAATACTCATGTCATCAGAGAACTCCATATATGGGCACAAAAGGAACACAGACAGATACAGAAATCTCCACATGTGCATAAATAAAACATTGCATTATTGGGTGAGGGGCATGCATTTCCAACTCGGTACAGTGTGAATATAATCAGTGGTGGAAAGTAACTAAGTACATTTACTCAAGTACTGTCCTTACGTAAAATGTTTAGGTATTTTTACTTTACCTCAGTATTTCCAATTTTCTGTACTTTTACTTCTACTCCACTACATCTCAGAGGCAAATATTATAGGCTACTTTTACTCCACTACAATTATTTGAAAACTTTAGTTACTTTTGGATTTGGATTACTATTACAAAACATACATTGCTCACAATGCTTCCGATGTGATGCATTGTGAGCTTGTAGATCTGCTATTTTCAAAAGATTTGTATACACTTTATTCATTTGAAAACTTGTGGAATGGGACATTCTGCATAATGAGTACTTTCTACTTTTGGTACTTGAAGTACATTTTGATACCAATACTTTTGTACTGTTTGTAGTAAATTGTGAACACCGAACTTTTACTTGTAACAGAGTATTTCTACATTGCAGTATTGATACTTTTACTTAAGTAAAAAACGTGAGTACTTTTTCCACCACTGAATATAATAATCCTTAAATCTATTATGATCAAAAACAAAACGCGGACTGGTCCTCTAACCTGACATCTGTGAGTTAAGATTTATTTGGCTATTCAAAAATAGCAGATCTACAAGCTCATAGCGCGGCACCGAGTGCCGCGCTATGAGCTTGTAGATCTGCTATTTTTGAAAAATCTTGATATTTTTTTTTTTTAACTGTTTGGATTTATAAAACATTTATTCAGGTCTTTATGGGTTGTTAACAGTGTCACTCATGTTGGGAGGGGGGGTGCCTCAGTGCCAAGAAGTGGGCGTGGCGTTCAGTCCGTGGTGGTTGTTGTCGGATCGTGAGAGCTTTTCCTCCTCGCAGCAGCACCTCATCATCTCCTAATGTTCGTGCCAACGACATTAGAGGACATGCAATACTTCAAACCCAGCCGAGAAAGGCTGTACACCACACGATGCTGTGGATGCTGCCATGTGCGGACGGGCACCATCATCCTGGGGACATGGTACATGGTACGTATACATGTTGGCTGGTAGTGCTAGCTTCTATTAGCCAACGACCTCGGATACAGCCAGTGTTGCCAGGTGTGCTTATTCTAAGCGACTTTGGGGCTTGTGTTTTTTTGTGTGTAAAAGTTGCTTGTAAATATTGGTACGGTTGCCTTTTTTTGGGGGCTTGTTTCTAAAGTGTAGTTGCTTATTTTGGGCTTGTTTCTAAAGTGTAGTTGCTTATTTTGGGTTTGTTTCTAAACTAGTGTAGTTGCTTATTTTGGGCTTGTTTCCTAATGTTGTTAACTTGTTTAAATCACTGGTTCTCAAACATTCTCATGATCAATGACCCCTAAATAAATATGTATTTGTCCGCACGGACCCCCATCTGAAAATATTTTGTGGCATGGACCCCGCCCCCAATACAATATTTGTGTTATGAAATGTTTCTAAAATATTCCAAATTTACCATTTTCTTTTTCAAGATTTTCTTTTTTTGAAAATAGCAGATCTACAAGCCCACATGTAGCTCGGCTATTTTCAAATAGTTATTTGGGGCTTGTTTTCATAGATCTGGTTGCTTGTTTCTCTCTCAAAGCCTGGCAACACTAGGTTGAAGCGTTGAGTTGTGGCTAGGTTGAGTTGCGCTAGAAGAGGTAACGTTAGCTTAAGTTCTCCAACGATAAACAACGACGTGTCTTCGGCTGAATAAAGTGTCGACACGACGCGCATTAGCACTTTATTCTGTTGAAAATACGTCGTTTTTCTCGAGCCATAAAGGGTCGCGCGACGAATTGTTAAATTAGCTTTTAAGTTACTAACGGCCCACATAAACGACAGTGTTGCCAGAGTTTGCGAGAGAAACAAGCAACCAGGTCTATGAAAACAAGCCTGATGACCACTTTGAATACATCGGCTATTTGAAAAAAAATCTTGTATAAGATTGTAGAAGATTAAACAACATTTAGGAAAGTAGCCCAAATAAGCAACTACTACACTTTAGAAACAAGCCCAAAAAAACTCCAATATTTACAATCAACTTTACAGAAAAACAAGCCCAACGTCGCTTATAATACGCCGACATGGCAACACGACCTTCTTAACACTGTCGTTTTGCCAGCTGTATCATCCATCTGGCGTCCAGCACCTGGAATGGAAAGGAAAACTGGATTAATACCCAATCTCAATGCTTGTCCCATACATAATGCTATGCAGTACTCTTTAACCACTTAAACCCCCACATGGGTAACTGGAGTCCCTCAGGGCTCACTACCAGTGTGTTTTCTGTTATCGTGTCTGTTTTCAGTTTTCTGTAAGCATAGCGTAGTGAACTTGTCGATCTGATATTTTCAGCTAAAGCTTTCCCCCACAATACCGATGCTGGGGTTTAAGTGGTTAAGTCGCGTAGCTAACGGTTTGTGTGTGGCCAGTGGTGATTCATGGCAGATGTAGATCACTGTGATGTTGTTCTTTCGTTATGATCCCATCCCTGGATCCCTCATGCAGTTGCGTTAATCCCTTCGCTCACATTACGTAACAATTGCTGTATTAAGTCGTAATATTGAAACCCATCATGCCCGACCAACTATTAGGCTAAAATTCACAGCTTTTGGGACCATGTAAACTTGTAATTAGAATTCTAGATCACCAAACTAAAAGTGTAACTGTTGCAAATTGTGATCAATTAGAGATTTTTGACCCATCCCAGTATCTGTACATACTCTTATCAATATACTTAATGGTTATTAAGCTGTGTAATTATACATAGTTAAATGGGCTTGCTTATGTACTTTTCGCTTTACCACTTATACCCAGAATACAGTTTGTACTAGCCTTGTACTAGCCTTGGATCACAAGACGGTCATCTGTCATGACCATATGTCAGTCTTGCATCAAGGCTAAGTTTGTACCAAATCTGTCTGTTCCTGTACTGTCTTGTCTAGCTTACCTCTCTATCAATTTAGTCAAGGAAAGTTCATAATCTTCTGGCTGGGGCTGCACGATTATGGCCAAAATGATGATTATTCATTGACTTTAGTGACAAAAATATTTGTATTGGACAGTACTGTCACATAAACATAGCACTGTTTCACTTTCATTTAGTGCTACTGTCTGATCTTTTGAATAAAAACGATAAAAAAATAAAATAATTTGGTCCTCCTTATTCATCTACTGTAAATTCTGTGCATCTCAGAATCAATACCAAAACTTTGCACTAAATTAAATCAACAGAGCACTGCTTTCACTTTTACATTGTGCTACATATCTGCTACACATCAATAAATGTCAATAGTCAGACGATCATTTTCATTTAGTCGTGATCATGATTGAAACTTGTTTAGTTGTGCAGCCCTAATTCCGGGCACACACATGTGACCTCTGCAAATGTATATTATCTGTATGTGCTTAATAAACTTAAGAACATGTCATGTGACAATGTTGCTGTCATCTTGTTCTCCAAGCTTGCGCTCGCTTGCAGGGGACAACTACCACCTCACTATAGAATATCTTTTAGGATCACAACAGAGCAGATATCTACAACAGCAGCTAAATAGTTGTCCTGCCAATCAGTGTGTACAACATGGTAGTGAGAATGCATCAAGGAAGACTCAAATATTATTGGTGTGTAATTAACACTTATTTAATAGAATAATTGAGCTCTTGTGCATTCTTATTTTGCATTCCAACTCTGGGTCAAGTATCATGCCTTCAAGGCGTCCAACAACAGGTGCAATTTTGCACATTCTATTTCTGCACATTCCTTTTCACACCTTAAGCTAAAACCCTAGTGTAGCAGAGTAGTCTTACGTGAAGGACACACACCAAACGGGAATCCCTTTGGTGTGTGGCTGTGTGCTTAATATAATCTGCATTATAATTCCACCCTATTGAACTGGACAGGCTTTACTGTAGTGTAAGGACTGAACTGAGTTCATTAATGAAAGTAAGGTTCACCTACATACAAGCTTAACCCTAACTATAAAACAGTCTTATGCCATTGAATTAAGCCTGCCTTTTCATCACTCTTGGCTCAAATGTATCCATGCTTGTGTTTCATATCTTCCAGGTAGTGAACCTGTTGATGGGCATCCTGCTGACGGTGGCAGTGACCCATCCGGAGAATGTGCCCACCATTGATCTGCAGTATGAGGTCATTGACAATTGCTTTGCCTCAGACCGGATGTCTGGTAAGCATTGGCACTTGTTATGCCAGCATCTGGCATCTATGTCTGTCATTTCTTTCCTGGGGGGGATATCCCAGTAACTGGTATTATCACTGAGTGTATTGAAATTACCTGTAAAGTTGCTGTTAGCACTAAAACACAGATTTGTCCAAATCATTTGCACGCTAAAAAAAAAGAAAAAGACTTGGATTAATGACAGGTGCAGATTCTTAAACATGCATAATAATAAAGGCCCTCTAGCCTTTGTCAGCGTTTCATGGAATGCTAGGCTAGAGGGTCAAAATGCGTTTGTACAACTTATTGAATGCAATAAGGATTGTTTTGTGCCATAATTGGCAGTTTGCTTCATTATGCAAGGTTGCTTTTGTGGCCTTCCTACTGTAATGCGGAGTATCCTCTAACAGTGTGGAGAATAACTTCGTGAAGACAGCAGAACTGTGCTGCACTGTGTTCATGCTGGTGTCTGAAAAAGGTTTTCTTGTGTTTTCATTCACTGCAGTGAAACTGGTCCACTTGGCCAGTTGGATGGTGAGGCTTGACAGGTGATACTGGTGTATGTTTTCATGTTGTCCTCCCAGAGCCAAACACTAACTCACTGATAACAAAGCCCCAAATGCCACATTCCACATTGGTATTATTCTGACACATTAAAGCGACGCTATACCCCCATGGACATGGTAGTGACCTTTGTGCATTTAAGGTAGGGGCTGCTTTAACCTAGGATTAAGATGCCAGGAGGGCTTCTACAGACAGCGACTGAGTTACTCTTCATTTTCTGACTGTGTGTTTTGTTGGCTGAGTTGCTCTTCATTTTCTGAAAATCAGTCAGTGGGAGATGGCTGGACACCGAAATTCGATACCGTCATGGCACCGACCGAACTGCTTCGATACCATCGAGTAGTAGAAAATATCGTGGCATTCGATACCAAATTTCAATATCTACAGCCTAATTTCATGAACGTGCATTTAAGAGCACAACATTGCAAAGTGTTTGAGGATGGCGCAAAGTGTTTGAGGATGGCGCTGTATCTGTCAAATTTCCCCACTGATCGCCAAAAATAAATACTTCCAGGTTGTGCATAATAAAATTCTCATTTGCCATATCATTCGCAGCATTTGTCACTGTGAGATACGAGTTAAGTTTACATCCTCTAAATGGAGAGTGTGGGTGCTTTGTGGTCGGGGTGGGGAGCGTTCTTTTAAAACATCCGTCATGGGTGTTCAATGTTTTTTTTTTTTTTCTCAGACAAGACCACATCATTCATACTATGGCAGGGCACGCAAGTTGACAAATACTTTTGCCCAGCCTTTCTACTCTAGGTGCAACCACAATAACAGTCATGCTTCAATGTTCTTAATAGTATCCTACTATTATGTATGAAATTATTAATAGAAGTTATCAGATGATGTTAAATATTGCTGTTTGTTGAAAAAAGGTTTAAATCAGGCAATAGTTTTTCAAGTCGTGGTAATGCTTGCCAGTGAGGCAGCAGAAGTCTGTTAGTAGATGCTGTGTGTACTTAATCCTGCTTACCCTGAATGTTTTCCTCAATTCAAATTTATAAACAGTTACTAGTCTAGTTCATTTTAATGTGTAATATAATTTTGGAAGTGTATCGCTCAGGAACCGGTATCTAAGTCAAGGTATCTGTACCAGTATCAAACAGTTTTTGAACGATGCCCAGCCCTAGTGGGAGAGAAGAGAAAAAAGGTTGTGGTCACACAACAGAACAGACTGATGCCAACAGACGGGACAGGATGTTGTCTACAGCCAACTGTGACAATGTCAGCATTCACAGACTGTTTGGGCTGACATTATGGCCAACAATTAGTGTAGCTCTATTTGATGTGGGTTGTATTTGTCTTCATGATTAAGGCCATGTTCAAATTACATTAGTGACAGATAAAACGTGGGAATGATGTTTGAGCCCTGGCCTGTTTTAATACAGCTGACATCTGAGATCCCAAACTAATAAAAAGGTTCAAGTTCCAACTAGATGTCTCCTACCACCTGATGTTGTTATATCGATAATAAGTAAGCGATAATCAACGACATGTTGTGGTTATAAAAAAAAGGTGCACGATTCAGATGTTAATTTCCAAAGTGCAGGGTTTTATTTATTTTGCACAGCTCAGTCTATTACCCCCCATGGCAACTTAATTAGAATATTAGTACCTATTTATATGGGCAATACACTCTTTAATAGTGGCCATGGTATAAATGAAACTATGTTAAGTTCACAAATAGTACTAAGTAATCATTAGTAGTAGTCGGATATAACTGCAAAAGAGACACATTTACTACCAATGACCAATACAAAACTGTTGCTAAAACAAGGAATAGTGTACCAGGGAATTTCTGCAACATTCAAAACATGTATAGAGTAGCTTTTATCAATATATAGACCAAAGAACAAAATGGCACTATTGCATTAGGCCATACTCATCAAAATCTAAATGCTCAAAGAGTATTTCCGGAGGAGATGTTCAAAATAGAGAAGTGAAATTGAAAACAATACAAATGCTGAAACATCTCGAACCTTACTCAATAAATATCGACACAATAGGTCCATGTCGTAATCTGTTAGATTCGGAGTAGCAATTGGCGCTTTCACTGTTGTGCAACATCTGCTCTGTAACATCCTGTTTGCTCACAGACTCAAACCCCTTTGATAATGTGATGAATGGCATAACCATAAGCCTATGGAATGGCACTATGTAGGATCCACAAGTGCAGTCACAACTGCACTGTATGTATACCAATGACGGCCTGCAGATTACGCCTGTAGTTGGCATCGTACTGTATGATCATGTCACGTAGTGATATAAAGTAGAACAGCATCCTGCTCATACCCATAAATAATGTAAGGCTCCCCAGCATTGTCCAACATTCCTCCATTAACTCACTCATGTGTGAACCTCGCCAGTGCAACAGGCAGAGCAGTCGGAAGCATTTGACTGAAACATGAGGAGGGTGCAAAAAGGCAGGCCTTTTAATTATCCCAGCCTGTGTTTCAGTGTGTCTTTTACTTGATGCTGAGACGGAGTAGCTAAAGGGCTCCCTTGAGCAGGCCTTTAAAAGAGCTAGCAAAGCAGGACTGGAACCCTGGAGTCTCTCCAGTACTCCTACATGCAAATCAATGCTCCCTCTCAGAGATGAGGCCAACGCTCATTGTCCTGCAGTCACAATTGCATTAATTGTAAAATATTTGATTAACTATTCTTCTTATTTGTTCTCATTCTTTTGCACACAGAGAATGCCTATGTTGGATTTGCCATCTCTCTACTGATGCTCACAATCAGTGCCATGATGGTCTATGGAGCTATTACTGTAAGTTTCTGTGTGTGTGACTGTATGTGAGTGTGAGGGATATTAGGGATGCCAAAAACGGATGATCAAATCTGAATATACTACTGCTCCGGCAAAGATGTTTTATATCAAATGGCCGACAGTGTGAACAATATACTATATACTGTACAATAGTATATTTTGTTTATTTATTTATATAATGATAATTATTATTATTAAAAAAAAGATTTGGAAACTGCCAAGAATATTCAGAAATTCGATGTTTGGATGGCATCCCTATTACGTATCGGATGCCATTTCCTTGACAGCATAAGGTGTCTGCAATGCATCTCTGTAGTGTTTGTTATGCAAATATGTGGTCTAAATATGTTAGCCTGATTTAAGAAATGTCTCACAGTCTTGGTCTATTAATAGCACTAGTTACCCACAGAGCTAGATATGTCAAGAAGAGGTAAAAGGAAACGTCACTGCCCCCTACTCTTTTCATCTGTTCAAAAGAAATTCATAGGATTTCTTTTTTATCTATGTGAAAGTTTGGTACATAATGTTCTGTTCTTATTCCTATCATCTTCACCTCACAGACTTGCGTCATTGCATCAGGATGAAAAGGTTTGTTAGCCTTTTGATGTGGACCTGAGTTAAGACCCTAGTTTTGGATGACTGTGTGCACAGCTAAAGCATGAGATGTAGCTGCTGCTGTAGCACTTAGTGCACATCAGCAGTCTGTAGAATGTTCTTTAGCTGTGCAAGAACATGGTCATAGACGGCCCTGGTAGATGCCCTGTTTTAGTACAGTGTGGCAGACAGTGCATCATATCTGTTGTCATACTATCTGCTGTAATTGCTGATATTGAACACTTTGGTCATGTTACAGAAATATATACCCTATATTCTGAAATTATTATTAAATCAGTTATTATAACGGCAGACTCTCCACTGATATTTAGTTGAGAGTACCCTGTGCCCATATAATCCCTTTGATCCGACAGTGTCCTTTGCTCGCTAAGATGTTATGTTTCACCGCTGTAAACCACCGGCAAACATGTCACCGTTGTCAGTTGAATCCATAAGTTGTCATTCCACACCCACTCAACTGTCAGACAAAGGTACAGTAGCTCTCTGGAACAAACACTTTAGCTAAGATACTTGTACTTGCACTATTCTATTGTGGGGAGAAAAAAATGTCAGTCAGTCACACACTCCCTGTCTGTCTTGCTTGGTTCTCCTCAGTGGCTGGAGCAATTGCTCTGAACTTGCACACGGCCATTGACCATTTGCATATGCACACCATGAGGAAGCCCGCTTTTCTCTTCGCCACAATTCAAGATGTTTATTTGCTTATTTGCGTTTTGCTCTGGTAAACACTGGCGATTTGTACTTCGGGCTATGGGATCTATTGTCGCCATGGTTACAGCCCCACATGCTGATCAAACTGCTCATTTGTGGAATTACTAGCATGCAGATTCACACACGCAATGTTCTAATCCAGGTTCTGTTATTAGCACACATAGCTTCACTCAAACAGCTTAAACATCAACTTCCCATGGTTGTGGGAGCGACAAGTCTGTGTGTGTGTGTGTTCGTTGTGGGTCTGCGGGGACGGGTTGCAGTTGGAACTGTTGCAGCTAGGCAGACATCGAACACAGGCCTTGCCCATACATAACTTAAAGTCTGCAAATACTTTGACTGCGCACATCAATCTTTACCTTGAAAATTGCATTTTCCCACGTGCACACAAGATAAAGATAGAGCACTGCACCAAGTTATATTTGCAACATAATTAGCACAGCATAAAGGAGTAAATGTTTCACTGTACACAAAGAAATCTTTCCTACCAGGAATTTGTGCTGTCTTCAAACGATGACGTTGTCCTTAACATCTGTGTGATTAATCATGTGAGCATATCCATGCAGTCTTGAACTAGTTAAACCTCAAAGGTTTTCATCTCGAGTCCCAGCCATAGAGTTGTATTAGAGTTGTAATACAACTCTCTATGGTCAGGATGGCTCAGACGTGGTCACCGTACAGGCCACTGAATGACCCAAATGAATGGATAAAACCCTGTAATCGTGATGCAACTAACCATATGATTTGGTACAATATTGAGAGGGCTTCAGAAAACTAGAAAGACAAAAGACAAAGTTCTATCTGGAGGCCTGAGCACACCACACCGGGAGGAGGCAAAACACTGTATTTTTGCTCTTAAAGTAATACTAGGTAACGTTTTCAACAAAACTAAAGTTAAATTGTATATCTTTTGCGAGTGGCAAAAGTTTCACAACACCCACTCCGTGAATTTCACCCCCGGAAGCCTTTTATTTATATATTTTCTATTGAACGTGTACGGGGGGGACTTTCCCGGGAAAATGACGTTCCTGGCCAACGTCATGACGTCGTGGCCGACGTCCTCAGGAACTACCGCAACGGTTTCCTGTTTGGCCAGGAACTACCGCGCTATTAACAAAAAGGAACCTCACGCTGATTTTAAGATAATGTAGGATTGGAAGATCGAAAAAGAACAGAAAAAGAAAGCACAGCTCATGGTAACTAATGCTCCACTGGCTAAGAGAAACGATCCGTAGATAGTATAAAACAATTAAAAGATCGCTTTTTGAAACGCTTCCGGCTTCCGGTGAAAACGAATGGAATTCTGGGTAATCGAGGACTAGGGAAATTGTATGCAGTGACGGTAGTGACCAGCAGAGGTTGCTAAAAATCGTTATTTGTGATTCTGCATTGTACAACTTTAAGTGTTCGAATTGTACTACTTGTTGCTGAGTTTTATATGATAATGAGTGTTATAATACGGTCCTCCTAACCTTATTGACCTTGCAATACCTGTTTCGTCTCTCCTTCCAACCCATCTCAGCATCGTGACGGCTGGCTCATTCCATTCTTCTGCTACCAGCTGTTTGACTTTGCCCTGAGCTGTCTGGTTGCCATCAGTTCCCTCACCTACCTGCCAAGGATTAAGGACTACCTGGACCAGCTGGTCAGTCTTATTCTTAACACTATGAACATTTTTTAAATGAATGAAGGAAAAGAAAAACCTGGTCAAACTTTCTGTTTGCCAGCTATTAATATCCACCTGCACATATTTATGGCTTCATGATTGCAGCATTAGTACAATCATGTAAAGTTGAGTGTTGTAGAACATGGGTATTTGTAGCTAGTGGGGCTGTATCATACGTGTTGATGTTGACAAACAAAACAGACAAACATACAAACTGAGCAAAGATGTGTTGATACAATTATAAGAAAAATAAATACATGGAAGAAGTGGAGATGGATTTTGTTTAACTTGTTTCTCCTTTGAAAAATGTATTGAGCGTATTCCATTACTTCTCAGCCGGATTTCCCCTACAAGGACAACCTGCTGTCCCTGGATTCCAGCTGTCTGCTGCTGTTTGTGCTGGTCTTCTTTGCTTTCCTAATCATCCTCAAGGTAATGCTGTCCTAAATGCCTCTGTGAGACTCATTGAAAACACTGTCTACTCCCATATGTTCAAAGTAGAGTACCTTGATCTGAAGTTAAGGATGCATGTAACAGCAGAATTCATATCAGTGTTTTTGTTAGGCTTGACTCTTTAAACTTATAATGACTCTTGTATTTAAAAAGTAATTATTTTGTGCGGATCTGTAACAACCCTTAGGTCAAGTTTGTGGACCTTTAACCTAAAGCAGAGGTCTTCAACAGGGGGTCCGCGACCCCTAGGGGGTCCGGAAGTACTGCAGGGGGTCCGCGAAATTGTTGTTTGATTAAACAATATTTTTGTTTGAAAAAAAAAAAAAAATCTTTTTTTCTTTTTTTCCCCAAAAATGTCAAATTGTCTTTAAACATAACATGAATCCATAGCAAACAGATAAATGGAGGCACAATGCACAATAACATGGTATGTTTATACATATTTTGTAGAGAATTTTTATTTTGCACACCTACTGGGGCAGGTGCGTATAGGAGCAGTCAATATAAAACGCAATTGTATACATAAATATACAATATATGTGGTAACCCCCCCCCCCTACCCTTCGAGGTAGGGGGTCCCTGCTCCATCTCCCCATCAGTTTGGGGGTCCCTGGCCTGAAAAGGTTGAAGACCCCTGACCTAAAGCCTATTGTTCTATTATGAGGACAACATGTACATGAAAATCTGACAACAATTTCCCACGTATTCTGTGTCTTGCGCTTTAAGCGCTGAATAAACTCATGAAACATGTCTGGATGATGCATTTGTCTTGGCACTAAACTTTGCCTTTTCATTTTTTGGTCTAGGCTTACCTGATCAACTGTGTGTGGAACTGCTACAAGTACATCAACAACAGGAACATGCCCGAGATTGCCATCTACCCTGCTTTTGAGGCTCCACCCCAGGTATGTCGGCTACTGGGGTTCGCTTTTCTTCATCCATACATTCATATTATTTATGATAGACCTGCGATATAGTTATAAACATTCATATGAGTCTCGTGGGATGAGTTGTGCCTCACTCTGTTCTCACAATGTGCAATACAGTCAGCAGTTGGCATGCCTCTCACACTCATTCAATCTAAGCATCCCAGAAAGTGCAGAGCAAAGTCTTAGCAGTTGCTTCATTCGTGCTGGGTAGAGCTACACAAATATGGAAAACATGGTAATTGCGATTATTTTGGTCAATATCGAGATCCTGATAATTTAATACTATTGATTACTCAATTATTTTGGAAACACAATTCATTTATTGAACAATTTATAACAATATGTATGTTAAACTGTCCTGATATGTAGTGTTGTCTGTCATAACAAGACTATCAAATTACCTAAACGTAAACAACTCAAACAAGAGGTTGAGTGCCGAAACTCTATGCCAGTATAGCTTCTTTTTTTTTAAGTATGTTTCTTTTACCTATGTTTTATTTTTATGGGGTCTATATGATGTTATTTTGAATAGAAAGCACTTTGGGTCAACTTCTTTTAAATGTGCTATACATATAGAGGTGACTTGACAGTATTGCACCAGTTCCTATTCACTGATTCACTACATACAGTATATTTCACTGCTTCATTTCGGTCCCACTTGACGCCTGAGCTGTCAGTTTGCCCCCTGGTGCTCCAAAGCAGACATTACAGGCAACATAGCCTCACCACACGTACTGCTAGTAAACAACAACACTACTTTAACAGCAGAAATGTAGGCTACCTGTTAGCTTAAAACACGGTTAAAAAATGCCTCCAAAGGATTCCAACACCAGGACGTGCAACAAGGGGAGACACGCCGTCAAGTTTATTGAAGCATCTAGCAATGTACCGGACACAAAATTATGAGTGATGCATTATGCTCAAATTATACTCGCCAAAAGTAGCCAATCTACAACCTCACAACACAATGTTGTGTAACATTTTTCTCTGCTAAAGAATTGCTGAAGTTTGAAGCTGGAGTTATTGCAAGAAGAATTTATACTGTGATTATATATATATTATTTTCTGTTCCCTCTAGTACATCCTGCCCACCTACGAGATGGCAATGAAGATGCCAGAGAAGGAGCCCCCCCCTCCCTACATGCCAGCTTAAATACCCCCCATCGCCAAAACACACACCGTCATATTCACTTGTGCAGTTCTTGATTAACACTTCCCAGCATCATTACCACCACGCCCCCTTCATTTTATCCCCACTGTGTTAGTGAATGACCACTCAAATGCCATGTGTGGCCCTACTCCATGCAATTTTGTAGATACATTTAAATGATGAAGGAGGGACAGGTTGAGTGCTCTGTAGAATAATGATTTGAGGTTTTTAACAAGGTGACGAAAATAATTATTTGAGGTTTTTAACAAGGTGACGAAAGACATCAACCTATCTTCCCTGTGTCTTTAATGTCTTAGCAAAAAGGGATAATTGTGAAACATTTTCATTGCTTGACATTGCTATCATCAATCCAACATCACCCTCTACCTACAGTAGACTGATATATGAAATGTAAATGGAATAACATAAAAAAAACTCTATGACAATCCACTAATGACACTTCTGTTATTGTTGAATTGTGTTTTTCTTTTTATTCTTTCCCTTAGTATTAACTTAGATTTTATTCCATCTTAAATCTTTGATGGGGAAGCTTGTAGCACTTTTGTCTCCTGTTATTTATTTAGCCTTGCTGTGGGTCAGTACAACACCCAGTGTGCCATGCTCATCAATCTCCCTTG
This sequence comes from Gymnoscopelus braueri, assembly GCF_963280865.1. NCBI lineage: Eukaryota > Metazoa > Chordata > Actinopteri > Myctophiformes > Myctophidae > Gymnoscopelus > Gymnoscopelus braueri. Next base: position 24,406,190 of record NC_137616.1, on the reverse strand, counting down.
TGATACTGCCTTGTATTTAGCAAAACTAGGAATTGGTTTTCCAGCAGAGACCAAGTTGAAGGAAAGAAAGACGGGGGCGCTGTAGAGTCGTTTCTGATGTTTTCTCACCTGGCGTGTCTTGTGAACATTAGTAGGTGCATGCTACTTTTCCTTTATTCCTCTCCTTAATTTTCAGAATGTTTCAAACCCAGTGTTAAGCATATTGACTTAAATAAAAGTTTCAAAACATTTTTATCCACTATTTGACTCAGTTTTGTTTTTATTATAATGTTTTTGCATGTTTTAAGAACATAACAACACCGACATGCTTTCTGTCAATCGTAGATTATATAAAAGCTTTACTGTGCCTAGCATCCCATAATTAGTAGGGCAACTTGTTTTCACACTGCATTGTTTTGTTGCAATTGCAAAACTAATCCTACTTTACCCCCCAAAATGTAACATAATCCGCAATCAGATGCTAATAGTTATTCAGCCCCTTGGCAGCAAATGGACCTGTTATTTTATTATTATAAACAATTCTGGGTCTTTATTGTGATTCTTTATTAAAAGAGAAAATGTTATGGAGGGTCAACTTAGAATATAAAAACCTAACAGACAAATGACATGCATGATACCACAAATCACTCAGGTCATCAGAGCCTAATAAATTAATTACAGGTGTATAAACTAAGATAATAATAATGATAAATATTAAAAATATATATTGTACCAAATCATATGGTTAGTTGCATCACGATTACAGGGTTTTATCCATTAATTTGGGTCATTCAGTACCCTGTACGGTGAGCATGTCTGAGCCATCCTGATCATAGTTGTATTACAATTCTAAATATTTAAATATTTAAAAAACTCATTGTGAAAGTAGCTACTTGGTGTAATCTTTTTTTTATTATCAGTTTCAATTAAGTGACAAAGTATTAATTTTACAATAAGAAGACTTCCCATCTGAGAGGTTTCTTTTTCCCTCCAAAAACAATTTCAAAGTGGATGTGAATATTACACGCCCATTTCAATTTGCAGGCGTTCTGCTCAGTTATTTTGGTTTACTTTGGCATGCTGCTCTTTTAAAGGTCTATTCATTTGCAAGTCTGCTGAAATATGTGGGACGTCTGTCTCAGTCTCAATTAATCGGATAGATTTTGCGAAATTTGGCAGCTTTGCAGATGGGCATGCTTAATTTATGCTCCGCCGTATGAAGGTGTTGCGCACCGAAAATAGACTATCTACTAAAAGCACTTTGCATCATCGGCAATGCGTGTGAGCTTGTAGATCTGCTATGGCTTCCCTATGCGTAGCCTATACCCAAAACTTGAAAACATCTAGGCTATATTATATTAAGCAAACATGTGTAGGCTACATGTTTTTATATTCTATATAGATTACCACCCAAGGAGAACGTAACTAACAAACAGTGGTGGAAAGTAACTGAGTACATTTACTCAAGCACTGTACTTAAGTACAATTTTAAATACTTTTACTTCTACTCCACTACATATCAAAGGCAAATATTGTAGGCTACTTTAACTCTACTATCATTATTTGAAAGCTTTAGTTACTAGTTACTTTGTAGATTTTGATTATTACTAAACCACTCTCTCTCTCTACACACACACACACACACACACACACACACACACACACACACACACACACACACACTTTGGCAATTTGAAAGTAGCCGATCTACAAGCTCACAACGCATCACTTTGCGACGCGTTGTGAGCTTGTAGATCTGCTATTTTCAAATGATTGTATACGTTTGAAAACTTGTGAAATGGGACCTTCTGCATAATGAGTACTTTTACTTTTGGTACTTAAGTACATTTTGATGCCAATACTTTTATACTTTTACTCAAAGTACATTTTCCGAACTTGTACTTGTAACAGACTATTTCTACAATAGGGTATTGATACTTTTACTTAAGTAAAAAATTTGAGTACTTCTTCCATCACTGCTAATAACTGATCCCTTCCAACTGCAGAGTGGAGATGGGCATGTTGTTGACATGACCTCGTGGAATGAATGACGGGCTATCCGCTCCGCGTCTGGATTGGACAAAAAGGTTGACGTATTTGAGTCAAAGCTCCTCAAATGTGGCTCTGCTCCCCGGCCCAAGCTGAGAGCATTAGAGACTTTCTCAGGCGGAGGCTGAGCTGAACAGATTAGGCTACTATTATACCGCCATAATGAAGTCTATATTCTGGAGTCTCTGCTACTGTGTCTCGCTCCTGTTGCCTGATGTATTGGCAACATACGTGCTTAACAGAATGGATCATCAGCAACTATCTGCTCAAAGCTCTGCACGAACCAGAAATATTGCAAGACCACCGCATCGGACCCTGAACCCATGCAGTAAGTTTTACTGTAGGCTGGCTCTCCCTACAGATTTATGATACTTTTCTATCACACTTTCAGTTATAATAACCCTTTTCATGTTCTAGCTATTGCATGCTTTATGTCAAAGCGAAGCAAATGTAATTTTCATGTAATATTTGTAGCATTTACAGTATTTTGACCTTTAACCACTTAAACCCTCTATTCTTAGTAAAACAGACTAGAGTTGCAACTGTACTTTCTTTTTTCCATCTATGCAAAAGTCTGAAAAACAGCTGATCTACAAGCTCACAAGATCAGCTATTTTTGGCCCAGAATATGGATTCTGGGGTTCAAGTGGTTAATGTTTTTTAAAGAAGTTGTAAAGCTATGGAAATTACTAAAAACTATGGAAGTTTGAAAATTGCCCAAAAACGTAACTATTGATTAGGCGATAACAGAAGTTCACAATACTTTTACCAAGAATACATGCATAGAATCAACAACTGAATTAGTTTCACAAGCACCTCCTTATAATCCATCAGCTTTTATGAAACGACACACAGGCAGCTGAAAATATACTCATGCTTCGACTAATCCTTTATCTCTGCTCTTCAAAATCGTGTACTACCCAGACAGCTTACTAAAATTCATTAAACTGTAGTAGTACATTATACACAAAAGACAACTTTCTAGTATACTAATATACTCTATCGCTTCTCTTTCCTGGTGGCCCATAGTTCATGGCAGTGATTACAGGTATAGAGGGTGTCATTACCACCACCACCAGCCACCGAGGATGCCACCACAGCTGGCGTATCGACCCATCCCTCTATCTCCACCAGCAACTTACCACAGACCTTTAGTCCCTATGCCACCATACCGCCATCATTTCAAGGGGCCACTGCAGCCACATATGTACCACTTATTTAAAGGCCCATCTCCACCAGTAGCCCACCACCAAAGAGTTAAAGGTCCATTTCCTGCAGTGGGTCATTACAAATTTAAAGGTCTGTGCCCATCTACACCACTGGTTAAGCCAGAAGCCACAGTGCCAACTACCCCTGTGGTATACCTCCCCACCACCCTACCAACTCTGCCAGCAACAACTGAGGTATACCAGCACACTGTGCCACCAACTCTACCAGTGACTACATTGGCACCCACTACTGTGCCACCAGTGGAGGCCACCACTCCCCTGATGCTACCGGTCAGTACCCAAAGCGGCATCATCACCACCATCAGTCCAAGTAGAATATCCCTAGTCAGGTTTATTTTGCAACCCAACCAATGTACCTCACTGCTTTCCAGTTCAGCTTTTATTGACTTAATTTGACAAATAATAGTGATGTGCAAACAACATTATTGAAGAGATCACGTCAATTTAGTCGATAAAATACTAATATTATTATTATTATTATTTTTTGGGAGGTGAGATTAAAAAAACATCAGGATTACACTTAATGAGTTGCAAAGCAAAACTATAACAAGTACAGCTGCAATGCTCAATGGGCCAGAGAAATAGGACATAGTTCAAACTAACTGAACCTACAAAATAAGAACAGAATAGTCTTAACTTGCTGTTTTAGGAAGCTGTGAGGAAAGTAGAGAAAGGAAACAGGAGAGATCATTGGGGGAATTTCACTTTTCTTTTTGCTGATGCACAACTATTGGTCGTGAGAGCCAACAGCTTCCTTCTGTTACTCGAAGACGCTGTGTTATGCATCCCAAAACAATTTGAACAATCTTTCACAAAATTCAGCCCGAACTGAAAGGTGTCAACAAATAAACTAAATGAATGTTGTTCACTGAATAACACATTTGGCTTTTAGTGTGAAAGGAACTAAAGTGCCTTTGGTTGATCATCAGAAACAGACTCGGTGCATGAGCCACCCACTGGATCTGGTATTCATCATTGACAGTTCCCGGAGTGTACGTCCCGGTGAGTTCGAGAAGGTGAAGATATTCCTGGCTGACATGGTCGACACACTGGAGGTGGGAGCAGATGCCACTAGAGTGGCTGTAGTCAACTACGCCAGCACGGTCAAGATGGAGTTCCTGCTCAAAGACCACCTGAATGTGCTCGACATGAAGAAAGCCATCTCCAACATCGAGCCCCTAGCAGCCGGCACCATGACGGGACTTGCCATTAAGACGGCCATGAATGAAGCCTTCACAGTGCAGTCTGGCACCCGGCCCCATCCCAGGAACATCTCTAAGGTGGCGATCATCGTGACCGATGGAAGACCTCAAGACCAGGTGGAGGAGGTGTCTGCTGCGGCCTGTGCTTCGGGCATTGAGATCTATGCCGTTGGGGTAGGCCGCGCCGACTTGCGCTCCCTGCAACTGATGGCGTGCATTCCTGAGCACGTCTTCTACGTGGAGACCTATGGCGTCATTGAGAAGCTCACCTCCAAGTTTCTGTGCGGTAGGCCTAGGAGGAGCGGAGGAGACCTTTGTCCTGCTAACATAGGTTCTAGTTCCTCAGTAGTGGACATCTTCAGTCTACAGGGGGCGATGAACATTTCATAAATGATATTGAGTGATTAAAAACAAAAGTATGTGGTCAAGTGTACACAACATTCGGTATGTACGTATGTAAAATATGGACAAATATAAAACTAAATCAAATTAGAATAAATGATAAAATAATATAATCCCCACCCCCACATGGACTGCAGATGTGTTAATAGTAGCTTCTATTTGCTAATTTAATCCCACTGTAAAGTATTGGCCAAAATCACAAACTTGTAACAAAGCATCATCAATGCTTTGAACTTTTGTTGTTTTTATATTATGAAATAGTTCCAGTGATTTAATCATGCAGTAGAGCCTCACCAATAATCACTCAGGAATGCAAGTTGACTGAAATTAATTTAAATAGCTGACTATAGCTTATAGAAGATAAAAAACATGCATTAAACATTTAATCTTATTTTACCGTGGCTTCATTTTATCAGGAAGTCCCTTTGAGATCAAAAATGTATTTGACAAGAAAAAACGTATTTGTGGATGAAGGTTTCTTCTCACAAGATGCATGCATTCTGCTCAAATTATACTCTGCCACATGACAGTGTCGCTCGCCAAAAGTAGCCAATCTACAACCTCACAAAACACGTCGCGTTGTGCAACGTTTTTGCAAGTTCTAGCAAGAAGAATTCTACCTCAGAATTGATATTGTGATCATAGATATTCTTTTCTGTTCCCTCTAGTACATCCTGCCCACCTATGAGATGGCAATGAAGATGCCAGAGAAGGAACCCCACCCTCACTACATGCCAGCTTAAATAACCCACACCGTCATATTCACTTGTGCCATTCTTGATTAACACTTCCCAGCATCATTACCACCACACCCCCTTCATTTTATCCCCACTGTCTGTGTTAGTGAATGACCACTCAAATATCATGTTTGGCCCTACTCCATGCAATTTTATAGTTAAAGGATTAAGGAGGGACAGGTTGAGTGCTCTGTAGAATAATTATATGAGGTTTTTAACAAGGTGACGAAAGACATCAACCTATCTTCCCTGTGTCTTTAATGTCTTAGCATAAAGGGATAATTGTGAAATAGTTTAATTGCTTGACATTGCTATCATCAATCCAACATCATCCTCTACCTACAGTAGACTGATATGAAATGTAAACGGAATAACATTTAAAAAAAAACTATGACAATCCACTAATGACACTTCTGTTATTGTTGAATTGTAGGGGGTTCTTTCTTTCCCTTGGTAATAACTTCGATTTGATTCCATCTTAAATCTTTGATGGGGAAGCTTGTAGCACTTTTGTCTCTCCTGTTATTTATTTAGCCTTGCTGTGGGTCAGTACAACACCCAGTGTGCCATGCTCATCAATCTCCTTTGTGATACTGCCTTGTATTTAGCAAAACTAGGAATTGGTTTTCCAGCAGAGACCAAGTTGCAGGAAAGAAAGACGGGGGCGCTGTAGAGTCGTTTCTGATTTTTTCTCACCTGGCGTGTCTTGTGAACATTAGTAGGTGCATGCTACTTTTCCTTTATTCCTCTCCTTAATTTTCAGAATGTTTCAAACCTAGTGTTAACTTAAGCATATTGACTTCAATAAAAGTTTTTTTGTTTTTGTTTTTATTATAATGTTTTACATGTTTTAAGAACAAAACAACACCGACATGCTTTCTGTCAATCGTAGATTATATAAAAGCTTTACTGTGCCTAGCATCCCATAATTAGTAGGGCAACTTGTTTTCACACTGCATTGTTTTGTTGCAATTGCAAAACTAATCCTACTTTACCCCCCAAAATGTAACATAATCCGCAATCAGATGCTAATAGTTATTCAGCCCCTAGGCAGCAAATGGACCTGTTATTTGCTATTTGTTAGGCTTTATTAAAAGAAAAATGTTGTTATTGAGAGTCAACTTAGAATAATAAAACTTAACAGGCACATGACATAGGCCTACATGATACCACAAATCACTGTTGAAACCAGAGGCTGATAAATTAATTAGAGCCAGGTATTCAAACTAAAACTCATTGTGAAAGTAGATACTTGGTGTAATACTTTTTGTAATTATTATTATCATTTTCAATTGAGTGACAAAGTATACATTTTATTATAAGAAGACTTGCCATTCTGAGAGGTTTTGTTTTTCCAAAAAGTGGATGTGTATTAGACCAATGATTTGTTTACCAACATTGAGACTGGATGCACAGGTGATTGTTTCATGCAATCAATTCTCAACCTGTTGTGAGGCGCGTCCTTGCTAGACCTGACAGAAAGGGTTTCATTTGGAGCCAGTATGACATTTGCAGCCAGTGTGACGTCTGTGTGAAGGGGTCGACGTTCGCGTTCTGCTCAGTTATTTCGGTTTACTTTGGCATGTTGTGCTCTTTAAAAGCTTTACTAATTTGCAAGTCTGCTGAAATATGTGTTAATGAATGAATGGGCACGTCTCAATTAATCGGATAGATTGGATTTGCGAAACTTGGCAGGTGGGCATGCTTAATTTATGCTCCGCCGTATGAAGGTGTGGCGTGCCAAAAATAGCCGAACTAAAAGCTCAGAACACTTCACATCAGCAATGCGTTGTGAGCTTGTAGATCTGCTATGGCTTGCAAAGAATGGCTTCTGCATAATGAGTAGGCTACCTTTACTTTTAGTCAAGTAGGCCTACATTTTGAATACCGAACTTGTACTTGTAACAGCTATTTCTACATTGCTGCAATGTAGAAATAGTCTGTTGCAAGTACAAGCAGAAGGTCACAGGTTCAACTCCCATCCTCGCCAGGATCGTAAACTTTATATTTGAAATCCGAACATTTATGTAGATGAACGGGTCAAAAATGGAGAAAGTGCAAACACCAGGTTGAAGTTCATCCATGACGGTCTGCACTAGCGGTTTGTTTACATTCGACCGCATGGCTCATTTGCATAATACGTTACCATATTGATTTTATCCCACTGTTGAGGTTTAGGGTTATGTTATATATATTTTGTTTAAGACTTACAGTAGGCTGCCTTGCCCCACTGGAATACAGTGACTGATATGAATTAATAATATACTGGACCATACGTAAAATTAAGAATACCTTGTGATGTCAGTGACAATTTATTACAAATGAAAATAAAAAGAACTAACACTGCAGTAACAATACATTCTCGTTTAGCAGCAATTCTGCATAGGCCTACAATATAAATATAAATATATTGTCTGTCGGGCGGAAACCTCATTATGCCCAAAACTGTTACAGCATAAACATTCTAAAATAGTAAGTAAGTAAAACATGCGAGTAGGCCTAATTCTTCCATTACCACACTGCTAACAACTGATCCTCTCCAACTGCAGAGTGGAGATGGACATGTTGTTGACATGACCTCGTGAAATGACAGGCTATTCGCTCCGCGTCTGGATTGGACAAAAAAGGTTGACGTATTGCAGTCAACGCTCCTCAAATGTGTCTCCCCTCCTTGGTCCGAGCTGAGAGAGCATCATAGACTTTCTGCTGAACAGATCATTAGGCTACTATACTGTACCATAATGAAGTCTATATTCTGGAGTCTCTGCTACTGCATCTCACTCCTGTTGCCTGATGTATTGGCAACATACATGCTTGATGGAATGGATCATCAGCAACTATCTGCTCAAAGCTTTGCACAGACCAGAAATATTGAAAGACCACCGCATCGGACCCTGAACCCATCCAGTAAGTTGTACGCTGTAGGCTGGCTCACCCTACAGATTTATGAGGATACAGGATAGGTGGGCACTAGGACATCTGGGCACCTCGATGTAATATTGGCTATTTTGTCCAAAATGTATTTTCTTTTTGTTGAAAAATGGTCTCAAGTTTTGTAAATGTTAACATGCATGGTACATCATTATCAGACAGAAACTTATCCTTCAACTTCTTGTTTACGCTCCAAAATGACTGGATATGCAGGTTTTGTAGCAATTGTAGAAATATTAGACCTTAATTGTCGAATGTTTAAGCATGTTCTAATCATGTATACTTAACTTTACTTAAAGGTAGGGTAAGTGATATTTTTGGGTTAAAACAAAAAGTATTTTGTTAAAAGGTTAAAGCACTATATTCTGATAGTATTGCTATAGAGTGTTTGTTCAGTAACAGGAGTCTCCCCGTCTCTCCAGCTCTTTAATAAACAGAAAATACATTTTCCGGTAGGTGTCAAAATCTCAGCCAATCAGGAGAAAGTACCCATTTTTAAGCTTCATTTTTATAGTGTTCCAGTTCCAATTTTGCCTGCTCATTTCTTAGTGTTCACTTCCAAATTTCACTTGTTTAATCTATATCCTGATTGAGTTCTCTATCCTGATTGGATAAAATTGGAAATGAAACTGAAACGAAAATGCATTTTCTGTTTTATAAAGAGCTGGAGAGACAAGGAGACTTATTTTACTGAACAAACACTCTATAGCAATGAGTACTATCAGAATATAGAGCTATTTAACACTTATTTTAACCAAAGAAAATCACTTAACCTACCTTTAAAAACTTTTTTTTTTTCATTTTGGGGGAAATAGCCAATTTAACACAGAGTTGCCCACTCTTCCTTGGTGCCCACGTATCCTAGTACCATTTGGGATACTTTTCTATCACAGTTTCAGTTATAACCTTTTCATTTTCTAGCTATTGCATGCTTTATGTCAAAGCGAAGCAAATGTAATTTTCATGTAACATTTGTAGCATTTACAGTATTTTGTCCTTTAACCACTTAAACTCTCTATTCTTAATAAAATGGACCTGAGTTGCAACTCTAGGCCTAATTGCTTTTTTCCATCTGCACAACTTATCTTTGCCAAAAACCCTACCAACTCTAGAGATCTACAAGCTCACAAGGCATTCCTTAGATCGGCTATTTTTGGCTAATGTCCCACCGAGAATATGGATGCTGGGGTTCAAGTGGTTAATGGTTTTTGAAGTTGTAAAGCTATGGAAATTACTAAAAACTATGGAAGTTTGAAAATTGCCCAAAATGTAAGGCTGGCTTAACATCTTTCAGTATTTTTGTCTAACTTAACTATTGATTAGGCCATAACAGAAGTACACAATACTTTTACCAAGAATACATGCATGAAATCAACAACTGAATTAGTTTCACAAGCACCTCCTTATAATCCATCAGCTTGTATGAAACGACACATAGGCGGCTGAAAATATACTCATGCTTCGACTAATCATTTATCTCTGCCCTTAAAAATCGTGTACTACACAGACAGCTTACTAAAATTCAGTAAGCTGTAGTAGTATGTTATACACAAAAGACAACTTACACTACTTTCAACATACTAATGTGCTCTATCGCTTCTCCTTCCTGGTGGCCCATAGTTCATGGCAGTGATTACAGGTATAGAGGGTATCATTACCACCACCACCAGCCACCAAGGATGCCACCACATCTGGCGTATCGACCCATCCCTCTATCTCCACCAGCAACTTACCACAGACCTTTAGTCCCTATGCCACCATACCACCATCATTTCAAGGGGCCACTGCAGCCACATATGTACCACTTATTTAAAGGCCCATCTCCACCAGTAGCCCACCACCAAAGAGTCAAAGGCCCATTTCCTGCAGTGGGTCATTACAAATTTAAAGGTCCGTGCCCATCTACACCACTGGTTAAGCCAGAACCTACAGTGCCAACTACCCCTGTGGTATACCTCCCCACCACCCTACCAACTCTGCCAGCAACAACTGAGGTATACCAGCACACTGTGCCACCAACTCTACCAGTGACTACATTGGCACCCACTACTGTGCCACCAGTGGAGACCACCACTCCCCTGATGCTACCGGTCAGTACCCAAAGCGGCATCATCACCACCATCAGTCCAGGTAGAATATCCCTAGTCAGGTTTATTTTGCAACCCAACCAATGTACCTCACTGCTTTCCAGTTCAGCTTTCTTGACTTCATTTGACAACTGATAGTGATGTACAAATAACATTATTGAAGAGATCTAATTAATTCAGTCAGTCGATGAAATGCTTTTAATTTTGACAGGGAGGTGAGATTAAAATTAAAATAAAATAAACATACACTTAATGAGTTGCAAAGCAAACATATAACAAGTACAGCTCCAATGCTCAAGGCCAGAGAAATAGGACAGTTAAAACTACCTAACCTAAAAAAAAAAGAGAACAGAATAGTCTTAACTTGCTGCTGTAGGAAGCTGTGAGGAAAGTAGAGAAGGGAAACACAGGAGAGATCATTGGGGGATCTCACCTGAGGCTAGCCGGGCATCTTTTGCTTTCAGGGAAATGAGAAACAAACATGATCTATGAAAAGTCTGTGGTGAACTGTTTACCGCAGAAGATACAGTATGCTCTCCTATGACATACTATATCATTTCACTAGAAGCTAACCTGTCTGTCATTTTACCACTGCAGCGATGCACAACTATTGGTCGTGAGAGCCAACAGCTTCCTTCTGTTACTCGAAGACCCTGTGTTATGCATCCCAAAACAATTTGAACAATCTTTCACAAAATTCAGCCCTGGATTTTATAACAGAACCATTCTAACTGAAAGATGTCAACAAATAAACTAAATGAATGTTGTTCGTTGAATAACACATTTGGCTTTTAGTGTGAAAGGAACTAAAGTGCCTTTGGTTGATCATCAGAAACAGACAAACAGTGCATGAGCCGCCCACTGGATCTGGTATTCATCATTGACAGTTCCCGGAGCGTGCGTCCCGGTGAGTTCGAGAAGGTGAAGATTTTCCTGGCTGACATGGTCGACACACTGGAGGTGGGAGCAGATGCCACTAGAGTGGCTGTAGTCAACTACGCCAGCACGGTCAAGATAGAGTTCCTTCTCAAAGACCACCTGAATGTGCTCGACATGAAGAAAGCCATCTCCAACATTGAGCCCCTAGCAGCCGGCACCATGACGGGACTTGCCATTAAGACGGCCATGAATGAAGCCTTCACGGTGCAGTCTGGCGCCCGGCCCCGTCCCAGGAACATCTCTAAGGTGGCGATCATCGTGACCGATGGAAGACCTCAAGATCAGGTGGAGGAAGTGTCTGCTGCGGCCCGTGGTTCGGGCATTGAGATCTATGCCGTTGGGGTAGACCGCGCTGACATGCGCTCCCTGCAACAGATGGCGAGCATTCCTCTGGAGGAGCACGTCTTCTACGTGGAGACCTATGGCGTTATTGAGAAGCTCACCTCCAAGTTTCGGGAGACCCTGTGCGGTAGGCCTAAGAGGAGCGGAGGAGACCTTTCTCCTGCTAACATAGGTTGTAGTTCCTCAGTAGTGGACATCTTCAGTCTACAGGGGGCGATGAACATTTCATAAATTATATTGAGTGATTAAAAACAAAAGTATGTGGTCAAGTGTACACCACATTCGGTATGTAAAATGTGGACAGATACAAAACTAAATAAAATTATAATAAATAATCAAATAATATAATCCCCACCCCCACATGGACTGCAGATGTGTTAATAGTAGCTTCTATTTGTTAATTTAATCCCACTGTAAAGTATTGGTAAAAATCACAAACTTGTAACAAAGCATCGTCAATGCTTTGAACTTTTGTTATTTTTAATGTGATATTATTAAATAATTCCAGTGATTTAATCATGCAGTAGAGCCTCACCAATAATCACTCAGGAATGTAAGTTGACTGAAATGAATTGAAATGGCTGACTATAACTTATGGGGAAAGAAATGCATTTAACATTTAACTTATTTTACCTGGAAGTCCCATTGAGATCAAAAATCTATTTGACAAGAAAAAACTTATTTGTGGATGAAGGTTTCTTCTCACAAGATAAAAATGTCAACAATTACACATCTCTCCTTACTATGGATTTGATTCTGCAGCCTGTACCGTTTATATGATTTCGCACAAATGAGGCTCTACATGCATTTTCATGTATTTTCATGTATGTGTCTGGAGTTTGACTTGCCCTGTCCTTATTTGTTGATGTTACATTGTTATGTTGTAGTTTAGTTTAATTATGTTTTGTTTATTCGTCGTACAACCCATGGTGCACTAATCCATATGCAAATGACCATGGTTGAGATGGCTTGAAGGTGTATGATTGCATCAATTGTCTACCTGACATCATGTGACATGAAATGCAAAGCTGTCAACATGGCAACGTCTGAGTACATACACCTTTACACAAAATTGCCCACCAAACTCAGACAAAAGTGTCCTTAGTATCTACAATTTCATCAAAACTGGGTGTGGCAAAATGTTAGGTAAAAGATCATCAATAATAATCCAAATAGGGTTCTTTGTCCTTTGCCATCCATTGAAAGTGAGACTTTTAACAAATCTTAAACCAATTTTAAACATACATGTGTGAATCATTAAGTTCAGAAGCCTTTAATATTGTCAATTACTTTTAGTGTACCACCTAGAGATGCCTAACAACATTCCATCCTATGAAATTGTACCCATGCTTCCTGCTTTACATCGCTATCCCTTAACCCTGACTTGTTCTAGGTGTGGACCCCTGTGCCATGGGACATGACTGCGAGCACATATGTGTCAACAGCAACGCTTCGTATTACTGCAAGTGCCGGAATGGTTATATCTTGAACGAGGACATGAAAACATGTGCCCTGAAACGTAAGAACATAAAGGTTACTGTGGTTCTGACTATGACTTTTGCTCCTCTGACCAGTGTGATAAGGAATGTGTCTGTGTATCTGGTTTGTTATTTAGTACAATATTCCCATCTATGTACGTATATATCCACAATAACACATCCACATACAGTATTTGTTTTGCATTTGTTGGTTCATTTATTGGTTTGTGGCCTAGTAGGGAAATGTTGGGTGGATGGACAGTATGGTACACAGTAACCATCCACAGTAACATGTTATTTTAACTTTGAGAGTGTAAAAATGGACGGGTCCATTTGGGTCAAGGTTTTGATGTCAGAGTCAAATTAACACTGATGATTTAAACGTGTATTGTGCATACTTAGTTTTTTTAATATGATCTGTTGCACTCACAGTTTGCACTAATGTGAATTTCACTTTCATGCCGGTGAAGAGGTGAAAGTGGTGGTGGTGGAGGACCCCTGCAAATGCGAGGCCCGTTTGGCTTTCCAGAAGCAGACACAAGCAGCCATCCTGCAGCTCACAGCAAAATATATCCTTTCTGTCACTGGAATCACTGTATAAAAAGCATTTCCTTAGCACAGCACATGATATACAGTAGCCAGCGCATATAGCATTTTGGATCCTCTCGTGGTAATAGGAATTTAATGGGAATACTCTCTGTTGTACACATACACATACACAACACACACACACACACACACACACACACACACACACACACACACACACACACACACACACACACACACACACACACACACACACAGAACAGTATAACGTGTGTTACACCTGATAATAAAAACGTTTTTAACATGCCGAAGTGCATACAAAAGTTGAACAATTACCGCCCAGAATAACCTTCACATAGTAAAGTACGAAAGGGCAACCATTTAAAATGTTGAAACGAGTTAACGTGAGCAATCATTTCCCCATAAATGTTTAAGCAAACTGTCTCACTAAGTTAAATTAATTTCCTTGACTGTTCTCACTAGCTGATGTGACAAGCAGAGTGGAGCAGATTGAGAACATGGTGGGTCGCGCGTAAAGGAAGACATAGTGGTAAGGATTGATACATTCTCTCACAGATGATTGGTGTTAAAATGCTTCCACCCCATAGATTGACCTCTTGTTTATTTACCCTCTGCAGAGCCTTGCAGTGTCAGCTTGGGAGCTTCCTGTCAGCGTCACAGCTACGGACTACTGCAAAACAAGCATGTAGCTCCTTCTACCTCGAATGGTGTTCAACCACAGATCATCTGGAGCTGTGACGCACAAAACCTATGTGGCACAATTTGGTAACACGCTGAAAAATAAACTACCTGGAACGTCAGATCACTTTGAATATATGATGACTGAAAGTGCACCATTGTCTGATATTGTTCAATCTGCTGTCAGATATACAGTATTTACAAAATATCCTCCAAATACCTAATATAGGAATAATGTGTAATAAGCAATGATGTTGTATATTGTTTCTATTGGTATGCCATGAGCCTCTTAGATAAATGTATCATTTAGAAATTAATATCCTGTTTTGACAGATTTATATTTGTTTTCTGTGTGAAAATGTGTGTTAGGCCTAGATGAAAATGTGTCAAATTGAACCTCTCTGCATGAGATGTCATAAAAAAAATGCTACTATTAGTATCGTATTATTTTTGTATAAGCTGTATAAGCTCTTGCAATCAATTTGTATCTGTACTTTATCCTATGCTCTTCTTTAAATACTATGCATAATTTGAATTAATTTGGTAAGAAAGAGAGCACTTGATCTACTGTGTTCCTGTAAATGTGACATGTAATATTTCAAATTTGATCATGTACAGAAGTGAATAAATTTGAACAATAGAGAAATCACAAACATGTTTCTTGTGTAGGTTTATTAGCCCATGAGGTGAGTAAGCCGTGAGCTTTTTCTCTATGACTGGAGAAATTAGGAAATATTCGAAAATATTACATACAAATATTACATACACGTATTTTCACACATGGTAAAGACCCAACCTGTATGTTTTATTATCCACTGAAAAGGAACATGAAAACGAAATTGTCCGACATGTATTGTGGGGCTGCCCACATTTTCTTTTAAACATTTGCAATGTTTGTAAACCCTGACATTACAAGTACTATTTTGAAGTACTGTTTTACTATTCACAAACATAGCTTAATATGTCTACAGGAGTATATTCAGTTGTATAATTTCAGTTACGTCAAACTCTTCATGATCATATCAATAACCCCATAAGCTACAGTTGATGTATGGGAAGCATACTACCCAAAGCAAAATGTCACAGGGGTCATTTCCCCTTAGAAGAAATGTAGTGCCAACAGCTTAACTTAGTATCAGGGCTTTGGGAGATTCAACACCTTGGTCCCAAAAATGTAAGTGATGATACAAAAGAGATATTATATCCGTGCATTTTATATAACTCTGAAATCCTATGACTCTGTGCCAATATAGGAAAGGAAAGGAAAGGAAAGGAAAGGAAAGGAAAAAATATCTTAGTGAGGAACTGATATTTCTATTAACAATGTGTTAAAATGTACCATGACTTTACAGAAATAGTTTGAAAGATCACAGGTCAGATGAAGTTCTTTTTCTTAAACATTTTATTTCATAAATGAATGAATAACTTTCAAATCTGTGTAAGTGGCAAGTGCCCTGCCTTGATGAACTAATTTAGGTACTACAGAATGCTACTAGTTGTAGCCTACAGGTTACCACAACTTCCTTTTCACACCTCAATCATTGTCCAAAAAAACATAAATCCAAAGGAAGAAAAAGGGCACGTGTTTGCCCTGGAATGGGTTTACTCTTTTGTCTGAAACACCACTGACAACAGTACTCTCCTGTCTGCTATGTCTGTGTGAGGTAGTCAGTCAACAGTCCAACATTTACCTCTAGTCTGGTTTGGATCCTCTCCCTTCCTTTTACCACCCAGCTGTTTTCTGTTTGTTTGCCATTCCACTGGCTTTCATGGATACCACACACACACAGGCATTTGAAAAGGTGGGCCAGTATATCCTGGGATGAATGGTACTGACATAGCATTCAGAGGGGAGTTGGAGGAAAGGATTTTGAAGGCGGCTGCTAAACATGCTTTTTTTGGAGGGAGAAGGTGGAAAGAAAACTATGCCTTTGGATAATTGGGTTTTTATTTACTGAGCTTTCTGTTTTGTCTACTGCAGACTATTGAAGGCCACAAATTAAATCTATAAGAATTCGTATTCGAAATTTTTTTTTCATGTCCAACGAGGATGAAATAACGGAGTTTCACCATTATAGGCCAGAGGCATGGCCACTTAGCTTGGCGTGGTCCATTTTTGAGGGCAGAAAGGCCAAAAGCAAGGGCAGCAAAGCCATCAAATAAAACAATGATTTTAAATACAAATAAAGAATTATTTTAATTTAAAATGGGTGTAAGTGCTGTTTTTTTTGCTTAAACAAACATGAAATATTTTTTTTTGTTAAAAGGTTACACTTTTTATTCTGACAGCAGTCATTGCTATAGAGTGTTTGTTCAGTAACATCCCATCTCTCCAGCTCTTTAGTAAACCAATTTTGTCCACTCAGGAGAGAATGCCACAAACATAATCTATCAACTTCAATAGTGTTCCAGTTCCAATATTGTCTGCTCATTTGTTTTTGTTATTATCATTATTGCGTTTCATCACTTCCAATATATCCAGCTATATATTCACTTAGAGTCAGAAAGTCAATCAGTTTATGAAATCCCCAAATCATAAATGGTGCATTAGTGAATAAATCATGACAAATGAGAACCCTCCGACCCCCATATGTGAAATATATTTTTACACCATTAAAAGGATTACAACAAATATGCTATTATTGTGTGAACTAATTTATACTGTTGCACTTGACTGATATTATTATAAGAGCTTTCTGATATGATCAAAGTTGACACATTCATTATCTGAAACTAAAAGTGACCTTTTAAGGATTAGCACAACACTGCGGTTCCGCTGGCGGTTTACTGTCATTGAAGAGGTTATATGAGGTGGCTTTGATGGATGTTTGGTCTGTTTCTGCCAGACCACGAGTGGATTTTGATATTCTCTGTTAATTCTCTCAGCAAACAGTGAAAAAGTAAAGTACCCAGTGTACAATATTTGGGGTGCTAGAAGGAACAGAACACCAACTCCCGGGTCACTGAACACAAGCATTTTTTGCCAGAGGTATGCAGGTCAGCTGTGCCAAAGAAAGCAAGTAAATTATTTTTGACCTTCTGCTGAAAGATGAGGGTTCTTCTGCAAATTAAATAGTAATAATTATATAAAAATCACACCCTGTGTGAAGTGGGCGGTGTCTTGCTAGCTAATCACAATACTGAATGGAGTCAACCAATCATGTACAAAAAATAAATACATTTATTGAAACACTCTTTATGATGGAAGAAACCATAACTTCAAAAAAACAAATTTATGGGTTTTTTTAAGTTATGGTTTCTTATATAGGGCTATGCACATGTGTCATGTGACACTGGCCAATCACAGTCCTGAATAGACTGTGATTGGCCAATCAGGGTGCAGGGTTAGGCGGGGTACATTTTTGGCAAATCACAGCATAGGATTTGTTGTACAAATATCCAAACCTCACTTATAGGGGCGGTTTCACCGCCCAAAAAATAAATCTGAGATACAAAATGATCTACGAGACTGCATAGAAAAAGGAAGTAGTAAGCGAAAAGAATTAAGTATAGAGCCTATATAACGTGTGTTTTGAAGAAAACACAACATACATAAACAGTAAAAGGCCCCTCCTATATGGCGGTAAAAGGGCCCCCAGCCCTCCTATAGATCCTGTAAACAGATCTCTATTATGTGCTTTCCTGACCCACAAATGCCTTACAACCTAAGTGCTGTGTTTGCGTGCCCGCCGACTGCCCATTCTGGGTGGTGTGGGGGGCCCTCAAAGTTAATTGGCCCAGAGGCCCCTGCCCAGTTTTAATCCGTTGCAGGGTTGAACCAGCTCATTTTGTGTAAGATTGGAATGTAATTTGTGCAAAGTGTCGTACTGATTTGTTGAGATAGATAGCAAAGACAAACAGGATAGAATGACATGCAGGTCCCAAGCCAGGAATCAGATTGGGGACGTCACAGTGTACACCACAAAATCCACAATGTTAAATTACAGTAACACTCCAGGTTTTACTGTGTGGTTATATGGTCAGTGTTTGTATTGGCTGAGCCACTAGAATGTTGAAATGTCTACCCTCTAGTCCACAACCTTCCTTTTGCTACTTTTTGCACCATCTTACCTGTGGAGACCTCTTCATGTGAGTCCTTGTGATGCAATGACCCGCTCAAGAGTTCTAACCACTTGTGTGTCATTGTGCTGTATATTGTATTGTATTATCTGTGTGCGTGTGCCTCACCTCAACAGTGTCAACCCAGTGGCCTACATCCTCCTCCACTGGGTCAGAGGGCTTGAACTGCTAGAGCCTGACCACACAGTCCGGAGATAAATGGGGCATAAAGGAAGTGTCTGCTCAAACGTCTAATTCCTTGAGGTGTCATTTTTCACCAGGGCAACTGACCCCTGGCCTGGGAGGTCACCCATGCAGGAATTTCTCACCGCTTTGCTCACAGGGTTGCTTCCATGTTATGGTTTTGCAGAAACGAACGAGTCACTGGCCTCCCTCACAGGCCTCCCTCACACAGTTAAAACAAGTGTTTTGTGGCTGCCTTATACCTCACGTAAGGCATAAGGCAGCCACAAAACACTTGTTTTAACTGTGTGAGGGAGGCCACTGATTGATTGATTGATTGATTGATTGATGTACTTTTATTTAGTAAGACATGAGAATCACAGTACATGGAAGTACAAATTCACAATACAAGGTCTACTAAACTGGAAGACTCATTAAGCACTTGGCTTGTTTAAGATGAGAACCCCATGCACACAAATCATGATGACATATAAGAGACAGACAGATATACACACTACTATACAGAATGTCATACAATCAGCTTTCAGGTTACTGGTATGAAGAGAGAAAAAAATATATATACAAAAGAAGAAAATGAAAGAGGGGGGGAGTAGGGGGGGGGTAGGTTAAGACTTGTTCATTCCCTTAGTTGAGTCAAATCTGGGTTGAACATGATTTGTGGAGCTGCCTCTGGTGTTATGATCATGGACTTCATTAACATTTTGGAAGTATTTTGACATATACAGGGGGATCCCAATGTTGTGGTGTATCTTGAAGACCAGGCCCATAGCAAGTTGCTGTACTCTGTCCTCAACCCTAAGCCATCCAATCCTAGCAAAATGAGCAGGGGTTAGATGGGTTTTGTGATTGAGGCCAAGAAGTAGCCTTACAAGTTTGTTTTGGGATGTTTGGAGCCTTGTTTGTAAGGCCTTGGAGGTGTTGTGATACCATGAAGTGCATGCATAATCATAATGACCTTGAATGAGGGCCCCTGCAAGAATCTTCAGAGTATTCTTACTGACTAGACGATCAATCCTCCACAAATAGCGTGTTGTTTGGTTGACATTTTTGATCACTTTTTCGGCGTTCTTGTTACCAGAGAGGTTTGCCTCCAAGATGGAGCCCAGGTAGGTAATTTCATCCTTTCTTTTGATGACATCATCACCACCCACTTTGATCGTGGTATATATACCACGATACACTGAAGCATTCTCTCTCAAATTGAAAAACATCTGTATAATAGTAGCCTATTTATCAGCATAATATGACAATGATACAGTAATAGGTCACTGTTTATAACCTATGTCAGGAAGAGACACTATTGTTAACACCATTAGAGGCCTGAAATATTCCTGTCATAATTAGTGA
The DNA here is from genome assembly GCF_963280865.1 of Gymnoscopelus braueri. NCBI lineage: Eukaryota > Metazoa > Chordata > Actinopteri > Myctophiformes > Myctophidae > Gymnoscopelus > Gymnoscopelus braueri. The sequence continues at coordinate 24,385,957 of NC_137616.1, read as the reverse complement.
TGCTGGTTTTTATCATATTTACTGATCCATCTGTTCCATGATTTTAATATAATATTTAGAAGATAACAATTATAGGCCTACAGTAGCTATCTGCCTAATCATTTTAATGTAGGCTATAGCTTATATGTATATTCAGTCTGCCCCCTGCGGTACTGTAAATTATTAATAATAATAATAATAATAATAATAATAATGATAATAATGATGATGATAATTATCATTATATATAATATAATAATAGCTACAAAATAGAGAACATCATATTGGGAAATGTTATATTTCTGTGTGCACCTGATTGATTGATTGATTGATTGATTGAATACTTCAAAGGGATGCTAAAGGTATGCTAAAAAACAGCATTAAACCCAAGAAAGCACTATGGCTACATGAATCCAGTTGGTATAAACTGTTATATAAGTTTAGGGAAACTTTTAGGGAACTTTAAAAATGAGCGCTTTTAACCCAGACTTCTAATCAGCGCATTAGAACCTGATTGGATCACATGTCGGCACATGTCGTCACTCGTCATTTCCTTGTTGAAGACAGGGTAAACAAACATACCGGATCCGTAACACTTAAGTTCATGGAAGAAGATCATTCTAAAACTATCGAAAATGCTCACGCAGAGTTTAAGAAACAGAATTTCCAACCGGCAGAAGAACTTTACACAACATTTATCTCATCCTGCTTGCACATGAGGTATACTACTGCGTTAGTACTTGCTTTATCATTCACACTCTGAGTGTGGTTGGTTAGCCAGTAGCCTAGCCATGGATACACGACGGTCACGGATGAACTTACACCTGGTGTTTGCACTTTCTTCATTTACGGTCCGTACATCTACATAAACGTTCAGATTTCAAATATAAAGCGCTTACCCCATGACCATGGATGTTACAATTGTGTACGGCCTTCAGAAGTACCCGTATCTTCCGTATTGTTCAATGAAAAGCATTTTAATCCAATTGGTGGCCAGTTTGTATTTTCGCCATATGCTTTCAACTGCGCAACCCTATCGCTTGGGAGGGTGTATTGCACCCTGATACATTATAACTCTATGAGAAAATGGCAACCAATTGGATTAAAATTCATTTTATTGAACAATTTGGAAGATACGGGTACTTCTGAGGGCCCGTACAGAATTGCAACATCCGTGGCCATGGGATAAACACTTTATATTTGAAATCTGAACGTTTATGTAGATGTACGGGCCGTAAATGGAGAAAGTGCAAACACCAGGTTGAAGTTCATCCATGACTTCATGATATGACAGTCATGTTTCAGGGCTACCAGTAGCCACATAGGGCTAACTGGACAGCACCTGTATTAACTTTATATTGTATGTATGGCATTTACACTAGTTTGTATAAACCTCTTCCCTTAATTACAGGACATGTCAAGCTAGCAAGCTGGCTCATGCTTTCAACAACCGAGGGCAAATAAAATACTTCAGGGTGGATTTCTTCGAGGCAATGGAAGACTATACTGAAGCAATACAGGCTGATAGTCAATTCGAGGTGCCATACTACAACAGAGGACTGATTCGTTATAGATTAGGTAATAAAATACATGCTTTGTTCTATTATGAAAGGGCATTTATATTACTTCGGAGTGACTGTGACATAACTGCAGCTGCTATATCTTTTTTAGACTCTAGATGGCGCTGTATACATGTCCAATTCATTCAAATGCTCACAGTATCTTAAACATGGATACACATAAACCTATATACATTGGCTATTTGAAAATAGCCGATCTAACAAAGCATCGCATTCGCAGACACATTGTGAGCTTGTAGATCTGCTATTTGCGAAAAGATCTTGTAAAGAAAAAGGGAAATATATGGACTATATTTGAAATATCTTTTCAGGTGGGGGGGTCTGTGGAGAAATACATTAATTTGGGTCCTTGTCGACATGCAAATGTTTGAGAACTGGTTTAAACGATGAAAAAAAAAGCAAGCAAGCCAAAATAACACACTTTAAAGCCTAAAATCCAATATTTACGAGCTACTTTACAGAAAAACAAGCCCAAAGTCGCCTATAATAAGAAGACATGGCATCACTGCATAGAGTCAACATACAGTATATTCATATTTAACTTTCTGTTGCAGGTTTTTTCGAAGATGCCAAGAGCGACTTTCAGCAGGCCCTACAGCTTAATCCAGATTTCCAAGATGCCAAAACTAGCCTACAACAAACATTACTGGACCAGCAGCACAAGATCAATAGAGGATACTGACAATGTAATAGACCAAAGACTTTACTTTTCAATGTTTTCAATCTAAATATTAGGCAAATTAAATGTGATCTGTTCGTCGTTTTGGGGAGCTGATAATGCCCATATGGATTCAATATATTATTTCAGCTGTACATAAATAAAATAAAATAAAATTGACTTGAACAATAATCATGACAAAATAAGTTGCACACTGTAACAATAAGGTTTGGGCTATAGAGCACCGAAGTCCTGACGTGACTCGTTCATCCCCAGGTTTGCGGAAGTAATTTCTCTATGGAGAATAACATTGGGTCATCTTAGAATCGTCTCATATAAGAATTGTGGTCCAAAAATAAACACCGCGTGTCGGCGTTATTGTCAGGGAAGGGGGTTCTGTATCGTTTATGATAGTCAGTCACTTATATTTGATACAGTCTGTTTCTGGCGAAAATGTAACTAATTCGGCGGAAGTAACATTAGCGTTTTCTCACCGTCAGTTGATGCTTCATATCCATAAGAGTCAACACGCCGGGGTCATTTGTTTATTTTTGGAACACAGTTCTTATTTGACGCGATATTAAATACGTCTATGGGATTCAGAACGGGGGTGGAAAACTGCGAACCAGGTAGACAAACAAAGGATGTGTAAATGACGTCAGACTTCGGTGGTCTATTTCTTGCGTTTGTAAATACAGCAATAAAAGGTTTTTGATGACAGTGTCCTGTATTATTAAAATGTTGTGTCATGCTCACAAAGTTCCCAACCTGCATGGGTATAGAAGACACCAAAAGTACAGTTGCAGTGGTAACTGGTCAGACCTAAAGTTTAAACACAAGTAATTTTACAGCCTAAACAAAATAAACAAAATATGCTGTCTTCTCTCCTATGCATAGCAATTACAATGTGCAAGAAAGGTTCCCTTCCTGAAGCATTTAATAATTTACAGTAGGCTCTTTTCCTGAGTGATTTAAAAAGTGCAAGATAATCATAATCATCCAGCCATAGGAAAAAAACAAATGGAACACTTCACTAAAGAGTTGATCCCTTCATACTTGGGATAATCAAACAAAAAAGCACCTCATTCTCAATTTCACTGGAGTGGCATTATTCATGCACTTTCTTTGGCTAAAGATTATGTTCCTGAAGTGTGCACATATAGGGATCTTTATCTTTTGTTAAAATTTGATTTCACATAAGGTTCCACACTGTAGCTCCTCTTTATGATGCAATATGTTTGTGGTCTCGTGTTTATGTATATATATATATATATATATATATATATATAAAGAGAGAGAGACACGCGCACACACACACACACTGTCCTGAGTAGCTGTCTAGTTAGTATCTATATAATTTGATATTATGCACTGCTGATGGCCACTTTAATGTATTATCAGTTTGTAATACAAGCTCTGCTATATGAATTCCCTGCTTGTCAAGACATGGCTGTTAATCCACATGTGAAAACCTTAAAAGTTAAGAAGCAAAGAGGGATTTGCAGAGATAGGCTACACCCACACAGGCTACAAACCTTGTGTAGCCTATCACTGACATGTGTCACCTGTGCATAGTGAATCACTGAAACACAAAACAGCTGTTGAAGAATTAGTGATGTCATCAAGCACTGTGTTTCAGATGTGTGTGGGGCTGCCTGGGGTCTAATGTCAAACTCTCCCAGTGATTGAATTGCTCTTCACTTTTGTGGAACTACATCTGATCTGTATTATGAGGAGAATTTGGAGTTTGTAAGTGTTTCTCTAGAATTTTTGCATACATTTTTCACAAGCCATTTTAACATCCTTGTAGACTTGATACGTGTCTTCATTTCAGCATGACATGGATTTTGATCCCTGCTGTCATCTTGGGTCAAAAGAGGCCAAGTATAAATTCAAATTCACAGCCAAGTAAGTGCTTAATTCATGCTAAACTTATGTACCTCAAGTCATTTTATATGAATTGAAGTTAATGTATGAGCTAAAAATCACTCATATCATACCTCAAGTTAAGTTTGTATCTGAGTTAATCATCTGTTTCCTCAAAACAGGCAGTGGTTTAAAGTCAGACTGTGTGGGAAATGTCATGAGGCTGACCTTAGACAAGGCTCTCGCTGTGGGGAACCAACTAGAAATTGAAGCCATCAGTGATGGTATGTCTTAATTATATTTGGAAAAAGAAAGAAGCAAGCACTCATCAGACACGTCGTTCAAAGTACATAAAGTAACCGGTGCACGGTTCAGGCAGAAATGGTTTATTCGAAAAGACTACCAGCACTTACTTTCATCCATTTAGGATCCTGTTTTTATTGAAGTCTTATTCCCCCCAGCAGCACTCATTTACCGTAGGACTTCAATAAAAACAAGATCCTTAATTATATCTGGGGTCACCAAAACCAATCCTTGTAATGTTTATTAATGCTTCCCCCCTCCCCCTCCCAGATGGTTCTCAACACATGCATTTAACACCAGTCTTGGCTGCTCAATGTGGATATAGCATGGAATCTGACCCATGGGGTAACACCAGAATCTATGCATCCTTGATGGGCTGTTATGTGGACAATCATGTATGTAAAAAAATGTTTTGTATACTTTTCTATCACTGCGTCATGGAGGGGGGGGGGGACAGTAAGACATCTGAAGTGCTAAATCTACTGCATTTTGTTTTCTGCATTTCTATGTTCCCAGGAAGATGACACCTTTAATGTTAGCTTGAGAGTTCGAATGTACAACCAAAATACATCAGATGTAGTTACTCATGATATTTCTCAAACTTGTGAAGACTCGTCCTGGAGCTCGGAGGAGATTCTTTGTGATAGAAATTACATGGAAGTAAGTCGCTCGACAATGGGACCAGATATGAATATGCTAAACCATATTTAAAATATCTAAAATGGCCAGTTTAATGATTGAATATTTGTCTATTTCAAGGTATCAAAGCTCGTGCCTGACATTAAAGATGAGGGCCAGGATATGAAACTTCCAGATGACTCTAAACTCAAGGCAGTTCCCGGTGTATGTTAAGTATTTTGAGGCTTTGCATGTTATGTTTTTTGTGACTCAAAGGAGTGTCAAAACATGAATGAAAGATTTTTTTTTTAAATTCCCTGCAGACAACCGGTGCTGCTCATGGTATCTGGAAGATGACATTTCACACTCCTGAGCCAGTGGTGATGCTGCTGAAGGAGGCTCAAGAAGCTGGCTTTGGAGCCATGACCACCTTTAGCCGCCTGGTTTTAAGAAGCTCATATAACACAGCAAGGACTTACACTGAGAATGTAAGCAACCAAGCCCCCTCCCTGCACTCTGCATGTTTTCATTTCTTATTAAGTCACTTTAAATGTATCTCTTTAGGTGGCTGGAGTTCCCATGGAGGTTTTCAAAGTGAGCACTTATTATAAATTGCCACATGATATCATAGTCATCAACTCTGCCGCTGCGTGTCCCGTGGGTGAGTCTTTTATAATAAACCGTGTTTTATAAATTAAAAAAGGTGTGCTGCAGTACTACTGCTAACCAATCTTTCTGCAATAGGTGGTGTGCTCTTTACTGAGAATATGATCTCCTGGCATTTACCTCGCCGTATAACGCCACTAATCAATGGCGGCATTAAAGTCTTTGAAATGCACATGGGAATGAATGGTCAGAGGCTCGATAAATCTCAGATGGCTGCCCGCCGCTACACACTGTCAGCTACAGAATCTCACATCATCACTGAGCTTCCAATTGGATCACCGGATGGTTACTACAAGGTTGGGACACTGTGGATAGAATGTTGATGTGCATCATTCTAGGGTAGGTCTATTTGCATGTTTTATTAATGTGACATGAATTATTGCAGAGTCATGCCCCAGATTACCAGTACCACATCACCTACACGGTTGAACCAATGCTGGAGTTGCTCTGGTGGTCAGAAGACACCCAGGCTGATACCAAATACAAGGTGCTGTTCCCCATTACCACCCCTATGATGCCCCAGCCTCTGAACTTCTCTGACAGTAAGTCTCTTGGTTGAAAAAGACCCAGTTAATCACATGAACCCTAGCCACTCGGCTGAAATAACAGATTTGCAAGCTAGCAACGCATCTGGAGATTGTAGATCAGCTATTTTTGGCAAAGATTTGGTGTAGAGGGAAATACTAACAGGCCTAGTATAGAGCCCTGGGGGTCCCCAGTCGTATATAAGATTAAAGTGGTTCAAGCTCAACGCATGGCAAATGGTATAACCTAAATTACTGCAGTTCAGCACTATTACAAATGTATATATATCTTTTAATAATATCGTTTTTTTTTGGGCTTATGCCTTTATTGATAGTATAGAAGGTAGGCAGGAAACGGGGAGAGACACGCAGCATAGGTCGTCGGGATCGGGTCTCGAACCCGCAACGCTGGGTTGCGTTAGAGCAGGGATGGCAAACTCATTTTAGCTCAGGGGCCACATGGAGGAGGGCCAGAGGGCCAGAGGGCCGGGACCGGTACCGGACCGGTAAAATCATGGCATAATAACTAATAATAACAATAACAACAACTTCAGATAGTTTTCTTTGTTTACTTTACTTAGTCTTAGTTAGTACAAGCACATTCTGAAAATGTAAACTTCACAAATAGGGATGGCCAAATGGAGACATTTTATTAACCGTTTACCGTTAGGCCTTACCGATTAATTAATCGATAACCGTTAAGATTTTTTTTTTTTTTTTGTGCCAAAATACATTTTATTTCAAAGGGCCAAGTCTACACAGTTTGTTTTGTGTCTCCAGCAGAGTTTCTGGTGTCTCTATCTCTCTCTGGAAGAGGTTGCACATGAACTCTGCAGCCGCACTGAGGCGCTCCAACACAAACAATATCAATACAAAGACGAGGAAGAAGAAGAGGAAAGTGGAAGTTACGTGTGGTTGCAGGTGTAGACTTGGCCAAAAAACAATTAAAACATTTTTGGCACAAAAACATTTTTGGCACAATTTTTGATTTGCAAAATCATCTCGCGGGCCGGATTAAACTAGTTAGCGGGCCTGATCCGGCCCGCGGGCCGTATGTTTGACATCCAATATGTGGTATGCGCCCGAACTGCTAGGCCAGCGGGTGCCCAAATAATTCAGTCTTTAATTAAAAAATAAATTATTAGCAATGAACGTTCACTTTATTTTACTCGAATGGAGAATAAAGTAAAAGTTGGCTTACAAATTAGTTTTGCTTTCAACCCACCACTTTGCTGCTGTTCCAGATACCGTCCCTGAGGAGAGGGTGTTTAGCATCCTCTTGGGGACCTTTCTCCATGATGTGGAGCTGGTGAACATCACCTTTTCCACTGGTGTGCTCACTGTTGATGAGTGCAATGCCAAGGGCCTCCACATCCAGGAACACACGCACTCCAATGGCTCCAAGACCTTCTCTCTTCAAGTGCCCTTCTCTGACCATGCCGTCCTGAAACGTGTATGTACCGTAGATGACTTGTTTGCCTAAATGTGGGTACATTTCACTCAACTTGTTGGGCCATTTGAATCGGAATCACTTCTAGAACAAGAATAGAAGTACTGTATGTTCACAGTAAAAAAAAAAATATGTGTAACTCTGTGTATATGACCCTTAAAGAACGACTTCACCCATTTCAACTTATCTTCATTTAATTGGTCCTCACTAACTCTAACTCTGTATGTGTCTCAGAGGACCGTTCAGAAACCCGCCTACCAGTGACATCATCGTTAGGCAGGTTTTTCTTTTCAAACAAGATTTAAAAAAGTTCTTAACGCGAGAACAATGGCTTCCATTATATCGTGCTAACTTTCCTGGAATAGAAAGCCTGCAGTTTCTAATCTATTACCTTGGATGTCACTGGTAGGCGGGTTTCTGAAATGTCCATATGTCTCCCTCTGAGACACATACCGAGTAGAGACAAATGATACCATATTATCATGAGCATTAGTGAGGACCAATTATATGAAAATAGGTTGAAAATGGGTGAAATCGTCCTTAAGCTTAATTTCACAGAGGATTTTACTGTGTGTATATAGTCCCATTTTAGTGAAGTCTAGTACATATTTTTATTTCCCTCACAGAATCCTGAACCCCGGGTTACAGTCTACTTCCTGCCTCTGACCTATGATTTTGTCATTCATCCTGAGCAAACTACGTTCTCTTACACATTAGAGGTGGAGCAATCTTTGCGGGATGTTGGTGAGCTCATGTGGCATCTGTCTACTTTATGGCGATTATGTATTTCTCATGCAGATAATGGCAGATGAGTTTTCTTGTGTGTTCCTGATCACATCCCAATCTTGGTTTCTTTAACATGCATATTTCTGTGTAGCAGTGTACATCTATTCATCAAAGTGTTAATTTAGCTCTTTTGGTGTTTAGGCTTAGTGCTTATAATTGCCATTTCTTTAGTGGGCTGCATTAGCGCTGTAAACTTTTCTTGTTTTTTACTCATTTTGGTGAAGCTAAGCTTTGTCTGTGTGAAGCAGGTCTGTGGTTAACAGTGTGTCCTGCTTATTTGTTTTTAGTTCTACCTAGCATCACTGGCACCTGTGACCAGAACATGTTTTATATCAGTGTGAAATATGGGAGTCAGGGCCACAACTTCCAGGCCATTCTTGGCAATCGGGAGCTGAGTCCTGAGCTGGCAGAGGTCTACAAACTCACTGAAAATGGCACACACTTCAGTCTTGTGGTGCCATACAACTCTCCTGACACAGCATTTGAGGTAGGTTGAGGCTAGCACATAGTAGCGCAGTGTGAGATATTATAACATGACCTTGATGATGGCTCTTTGTTTACAGCTGATCGAGTCCTCATCAGTCAAAGCCAGAGCTGACTTGCTTCTGTGGGAGCCCAACAATGAGTGGAAACTCGCTGATTTCTCTCTGGCCTGCAACTTCCCTTTGACCACAACTGGTAATGTGTCAAATCAAATTTGTTGCATTTCTGTCGGCTGGCTATAGGAAATTGCTGACTAATAGACTCTTTTCAGAGTGTCACGCTAATGGAACCGTGACTGCTCTGGCTGTGAAAGTGGAATCTGTCCCAACGCTAATCCCTAGTTGGCTGACACTGAAGGACCCATCCTGCAAACCAGTTTTCAGTGATGACCGCTTTGCATATTTCTCTTTCGCTGTTGATTCCTGTAGGACCACTAGAACGGTATGTGTCTCCACCCCCTCTAATAGTTTTGACTTTTTTTTTTAAATACTTTTTTTTATTGGATTTTTTAGTAATATGATAAACACATCAGAGTATAAACAACTATAAAATATAAAACAAGAAAAGACAATGACATAATTTGGTATGAATTCAAAAATAAAATATACAACATAAAAACAACAACAAACTGTTATACAGATACAAACAAAAAACAGAACAACAACACACTCTTGCTCTCATACTCTCCCTGCACAGATCTTTTGTAAAAGATCATAAGAAAAATAAAAACACTCCAGTCCCTTCTTCTTTTCTTTTTAAGTTAACCATTATGTAGGTGGGGTCAGCGTGCACTTATTGAAGTGGTCGATGAAGGGTTGCCAGGTCTTGTAAAATTCGTCTTCAATAGATTTTACTTTTAATTTGGTTTATCCGGTACCCAATTCATACAAGCTCTAAATATGAGAGTTAAGGTCACTCCTAATCATTGGCTAACTGCCTTACCAGATCTTACTGACCTTAACCACTGCAAACCATACCTATCCTTAATCTAATGCCTAACTAAACGCAACCATTTTTATCCATTTAACCATCTCTGACCTAATGGCTACATTGTTACATCTCTAACCTCACTTATTGCCTACATTTAACCAGCTCTGATCTAAAACCTAAACACGACATAGTTTAGGTCAGTTTGGCTCTGGCTGTCGCACATTGCATTGTGAGTATGACACTGTTGGTTCAGGAGGTTATTTTTTCATTGTATTCCTTATTCCACATCTGTAGTTCTTTGACAACTACCTACTGTATGAGAATGAAATTGCCCTTGATGAGAAGAGCATGCATCGTTCATCCAAAGGTCACACGTTGCCACCAGTTGAGTACAGGTATAACTGCTATGCTGTTTGACACACATTGCAATAGAGTTTGTAATTTTCCTGCTGTAGTGCTTAAATTCCCCGTGCCCTTACAGGCACACCATTTCCTGCTTCTATTTGGTAAGTGAGACGAAGACTATGGCATTCCACTATAGACCACGGGATAATGAACCTACAGCAGAGCTTGGGTCAGGACAGCTGTTGGTACAAATGAGACTTGCCCATGGTAAGACTTTTGTATGTTGACCTCATATCTAGCCGTTTTGTATACCCTGGATGTAATGGTCCAAGTGACCTTGTCCCAATGTAGTTATGCACTACAAAATTGCAAGTTACCAAGCAAATGAATTTGACTTTGTATAAATTCTGCACCACTTTACCAGTGATTAACTTTGTTCTACTTACACTCACCACTCTACCAGTGATCATCTTTATTTTGACCTCCTCAGATTCATCATATGTACAGTTCCTCCAAGTAGATGATTACCCAGTAGTGAAGTACCTAAGGGAGCCATTGTATTTTGAGGTGGAACTGGAGTCTGCTGACCCTCACTTAGAGCTCATCTTGGAGAATTGCTGGGCTACTCTACATGAAAACAGGACTTCTTTGCCAAGTTGGGACATCATTGTGGATGGGTACTGGGCCAATAATTGTTGATATGGATACTTGGAGCAATACTTAGAAGACATTGCATTCTCCTATGTTCTGATCATTATGCTGTTAAGTTTGAAACGTGTAAGCATCTCTACAGTTTGTAATTTATGTGTGTTCATAATTTGCTCAATTAACTAGGTGTGAGAACCTTGACGACGGCTACGTGACGGTCTTTCACCCAGTTAAGAGTGACACGAGGGTTGCAGTCCCCGGCCATGTAAAGCGCTTCTCTATGAAGATGTTTACCTTCATTAAGACTGAAAATGTTCTGGAAGACCAGGTATAATGAACAGCTTTTTTGGTAGTTTCTCATGCAACATAAAATCCAAGGCAGGTTCATAGATGCTCATCCGAGTCTAATCGCTTGAGATGCCTGTGTATTAAATTCTCGACCTACAGATTTATGTGCACTGTGACGCAGTGATTTGTGAGACCAACAACCGGGTAGATGGCATCTGCAGTGGCCAGTGTGGGAGCCTCGCAAACGTGAGAAACACCAAGCCGGCGAAGCCGCATAGCGGACTAAAAAGGGGTAAGGACGAGAAACTGCAGAATAACTTCACACTGGCTCAAAAAACTATTGACGCATGCCCCTTATCTGATCCTAATCCTGTATGCCACAATGCTCAAAGGCATTCCTTTTATGATTAAGTAGATTTGTGGTCTATATAGCATGTCTAACACAGCATGTACACATGCTAGTACGGCTTGTGAAACCCTGTCTGTTTCTCTGTGCAAAGAAAACTACTGGACAATTCTATTGCTTTTAGGATTTTTGCTTGGGGGGGGGGGAGCACAGTGAATGACCAAGTGTTTTGTTCTCAGGGCGCAGAAGTAAAGACTCAACCCAGCATCAAACGGAGCCGATCTCTTCTGGACCAATTCTTCTTAAACCCTCAATAGAATCTTCTGAATAAATTACTTGATCTTAAAATTGCTTTGTTTTTTTCAAATCAACTTTTCTCTGTCTGAAGTTTATTGTAATGAAAGGCTGTCCAAAAAGTCCTGTGTCTTGAATTCTAAAAGGCTGCTGTGTTTACAGAAAGCACAATGGGTTATGAATTTGTCTTAGAAACTTGTGACGGAGAGAATTTCCACATTCTTGGAGTAATGGTAGTGTCTAACATATGACTTGAGTACCATTTCCTTTTCTGGAGAAGTGTTGCCCATTCCCAAATGATTAACGACGGCAGGTTTTTGTATACAGAAGGAAATGCACGTGGAACTACTAGGCCATTTTGTAAACTGTTTAGATTAAGGATTACTGTTGCCATGAAATGCATTCCCTGAAGATGGAGCTTCAACAGAATCAAACATGATTTGGCCTGATAGCACAACATTTGCCATTTACAGTATGTGCTGCAAAGCTAAACATTGAAAGTCAAGATTTTAAAGTAGGGAACATGAATGTGAAATTCAATGTTTGGAATAATGTTTCCCTTCAGTGCTCATGCGAATACTTTTTTTCAGTATGCGGTTTCATACTTGGACTTTAGTTGCAAGACTTAGTTTAACTCAAAATTCCATTCTGATCTGGAGTTATATTTGGTGTCTTTAACTTTTATTTACACCAAGATAATCTGACATGTGCAATCACAATCTCATTTTGTCAGTGCACCTGCTGTAGAGATGCATCATGATCATAATTAGTCATTTCTATACAAAGTTTGAGGTCTAGGATGCTGTAGGATATATTTGTAAGAGCCAATCAACAAACTGATTTCCCCCCAAAAATCAATTGCCACAATTCATCTATTGGAGTCATGTCATAGTTTGAGCACAGTTAAATATATTAATCTCCCCCACTTTTGAAAAGGAAACCCAGGAGTTGTGTGAGTGCAGGCATGGAGCCTTCACTGTGCATCCTTTTAACTATGGAAGGCTTGGGACTCAAACAAGGAACCTCTGCATTCAGAGACTGAATACTAGATCAGTGGTTGTCAATCATTTTCATGTCAAGGACCCCTAAATTGATACTGTATGTATTTGGCCATGGACCCCCATTTGAAATGATTTTGTGCCAAGGACCCTCATAAGACGATCTGTGTTAAATGATTTAAAAAAGAGCTTGTAGATCGGCTATTTTAGGAACAGCCGAGGTATAAAATAGTGGTTAAACTGTATGACTGACCCTATATTACATATTTTGCTGTGGACCCCCTGGAACCCCCTCAAGGATCCCTCACTTTGAGAACCATGGTAGACCATTGCAGACTGAGGAGAGGGATTATATCTCCATGCTGGCCTGTGAACCCCTTGGGATCCCCCAGTCAGAAGGACATTCTACCAGAACTGTACATTATCTGTACTGGAACTGTTACAGTGAATAAGAAATTGTATAATCCAAAAACCTATAAAATGTATTCGATGGTTGCTTTCAGTGAGTTTTGTAAAGCAATATACCATTCATTGGGTTTTCAGATATTTTCTTCATTGAAAACCGTTACTAATCGTGAGAAATGGCCTGCACTCAGCCAAAATGGTCTACGTCTCTTTCAGTTTCGTCACTGTCTCCGGAGACGATCCATCTGCCCGTCCATCTGTCCGTGTGCTTGTCTGTGAACAGCTAATTTCCGGCACCATTGAACCGTTTGGCGTGAAACTTTTCACATCAACAGAAGATGTGGGTTTTGAAACCACCTCTGGGGGAACATTTTCACCTTGCCTATCACTTATAGCTTCCATGCTATCTTCCTGCTGTCATATGCATCTTGCAGGGATGGGAGAGAGCCCTCGGGGGCCTATTTCACGAAACCAGAATTAGGGGTTAAGTCTGGATTTAACACCTACCCTGGCTTAATTTAGCCAGGATTAGCGATGAATCGATTTCATGAAAGCTGAATTATCTTGCCAGATTAGTTTAGCTAGAGCACCCTGGATAAGTTTATCCATGACTCGATTTCACGAAAGAAAATGTACGCAATCCTACCTTAGTTACCATGGAAATTTAGCTGTGAAGTTAGCCTGGTAGGGACAGGCTAACAGCCAAGCTTACTTAAAGGTAGGGTAAGTGATTTGCGATTATTCAAATAATTGCAAAATGGGTCTATGTTCTGATTGTGCTTGTTACTATAGAGTGTCCTGTCCATATAAGGAGTCTCCAATGTCTCTCCAACTCTTTATTAAACAGAAAATGCATTTTCAGTGCTCTCCTGATTGATCTTGAGTCCAAGACTCAAGACCCAAAAGAGAAATTTGATGTCTCCCCGGGAGCCTGAGTCTTGGGACTCAAGACCCAAAAGAGAAATTTGATGTCTCCCCGGGAGCCGGGACCCAAGCCTCAAGACTCTTGAGCTAAAAAGTTTGTGAACCACTGCCATTTAGAACAGTGGTTTTCAACCTTTTTCATGCCAAGGACCCCTAAATTGATATACATTTGGCCGCGGACCCCCATATGAAAATGTTGTGCCAGGGACCCCCAGAAGCAAAGATTTGAGTTAAAAAATAGCAGATCTACAAGCTCATAGTGCAGCACTCTGTGCCGTGCTATGAGCCATCACCTGTACTCACCTGGCATAAAAGGGGCTCCGAGAGCAGCTTGAGCCATTCATTATTAAACTACAACATGAAGAGACCACCGCTGAAGAATTGATTGATTGATTATACTTGCATATTGTTTTTATTAACGTTTTTCAGTTTTGTAGTCAGTGTAGTGTTGTTAACTTGTTTCCCCCGAGATTTTCCCCCCGAATAGGCCCCTGGTGTGCTCAGCCGATCTCACCACCTTAAACAGCACTCGCAGATCCTGAGGAGAGATATTCCCATACCATACAATGATGGGCCCCCCATCAGGATGCTCTGGGTGAGTTTTTGGACTGCAATATGTAAAGTTTTGCGCTCTTTTCAATTGCCGTGTTCGCCAAGACGGCATGTGGCCATGTGCAAATGTTTGATTGCATATAAAGATACAAAATTGCAAGTTAACTCCATAAAATAGACATCCATAAAACAAACATACAATTAGTAGCCAGGTTAGCATTTTCCCATAGAAGCGATGACATCATCTCATGTAATGCAGAAACAGATCTTGTGGTGCCTTGGTAGAGGATGACTGATCGGAGTGTTTTGTCTGCTTCCTGGCAGACAACACGTGATGTTGCGATGTTCCAGACATCCAGAGTGAGCTTGAAAAGCCCTCAGAGCACCCTCTAAGCTAGTATGACTTTAAATGGCACAGTGGTGTAACCGTGAACTCAACATACCTTGGAGACGACAAGCTTTTACCCCACTAAGCCAGCCTGCTTTTACATCACTGCGTGTTCCCTTAGATAGACATCAAATCAAACTTTATTTATATAGCACATTTACATCGACAGGTCGAACCAAAGTGCTTCACAGTACAGAGCATAGTAGCATAGACAGGCAATGAATTAAATAGAATTAAAAGCAATAGAGTAAAAATGAGTCTTTAGTAGGGACTTGAAGGCCGTCAAAGACCGAGCAGTGCGAACATGGAGAGGCAGGGCGTTCCAGAGATTGGGACCGGCCACGGCGAACGCACGAGCTCCTCTGGTCCTGAAGTGTGTGTCAGGCACAACCAGGAGAGACTGATTGGCCGATCTCAGGGCTCTTGTTGGGGCATAAGGAATGATCAATTGAGCTAGATATGGAGGAGACAGGTCATTTTGGGCTTTAAAAACAAACACTAAAATCTTAAAATCAATTCTGAAGTGGACAGGGAGCCAGTGGAGGGAGGCGAGGACTGGGGTGATATGGTCCCGCCTATTGGTGTTGGTGAGGAGGCGGGCGGCGGCATTTTGCACAAGCTGAAGACGCCGGATAGCGGACTGATCAATACCTACATAGAGAGCATTACAGTAGTCTAATCTAGTTAAAATAAACGCGTGGACGACTCGCTCGAGGTCGATACGGGGTAGATAGGCCTTTGCCCTGGCTAGAAGCCTAAGCTGAAAAAAGCTAGCCTTGACCACGGAGCTAATATGCTTGTTGAATTTGAGTTTATTGTCGAAGGTGACACCAAGGCTCTTAACTGAGGAACGGATATTATCACTGATGGGGCCGAGTGGGGTGATGGGTGAGCTAGGGTTATTGTCGAAGATGATGACTTCGGTCTTGCTTTCGTTCAGAGTGAGAAAGTTTGTGTTCATCCAGGATTTTATATCAGAGAGGCATTTTAACAGAGGCTGGGCGGGGTCAGTGCTGGTCATATTTAACGGTAAATAGAGCTGAATATCATCTGCATAGAAATGAAATGATAGATTGTGTTGCTTAATGAGTGAGCCTAATGGGAGCATATAGAGCAGAAAGAGGATGGGACCAAGGATGGAACCCTGAGGGACGCCGCAGGTTAGAGGGGCCACACTAGAGTTAAAATCGCCTAGTCTAACTTTAAAACTACGGTCGGTAAGGTAAGACCTGAACCATAGTAGGGCAGTACCAGAAATGCCAACGTGGTGCTCCAATCTAGACAGCAGGATCCGGTGATCCACTGTGTCGAAAGCAGCTGACAGATCGAGGAGTACCAGGGCTGCAGGGCAGCCTATATCTGTGATAAGGCGTATGTCATTGAGGACTCTTAGGAGTGCAGTTTCTGTACTATGTCCAGGTCTGAGGGACTTGACCAAGTAACACTGGGCATCAAGTTATTAGGCCCATCATGGATCATTGTCAAGCAGCTGTCATTTAGTCTGAAATTTTGTGGAGATTGCGCTTAGTCAGATCTGGAATTTTGGTTTTTGTAATATGATATAGCTTGTAGGAGCAATGCACCAAGTCAAATTCCTCATATGTTAACATGCCTGGTGAATAAACAGATTGCGATTAAATGTCTTCCTGGTCTTTAGGACTGGATTAAAGTGGTAAATTATTAGACTTTAGATCTGATGTGCGATGTTTTATTTGGAAATAGCATCTGAAAGCACAAAAAGACATCCAAAATATCACATCAATATTGAGGTATAAGTATCATGATTTTAATTAGTCAATATCGCCCTCCTTGAACACTCACTAATCAAAGCAAACCAATGCTTAGATAGTCTAATCTGTGTTCTGTTCCATCTGTCCTCTAGTCTAGCCCACAAAGCTAAATACATTCAAGTTCAGTGCTGAGCATTGAAAGACTGATCCACTGTGTAGTCAGTTACATCGATTATCTTATGGTGTTAAGATTACCTTGATCTGACATGTAAGAGAAATTACTGCACAAATTGTCATAAAACATGCATTTATTTGGCTTGCCAAAGCAGTATGGGTCCAAACACTACAGGCACATATTTGAAGTTCTCTGCAGATCGCTTTTGACCTATTGAGGAAATAAGACAAATAAAATCAGTCATCAATATGATGACTGCATTTACCATTTCAGATCGACTCAGTCCAAACCTTTTATCCTTTCATTTTGGTTAGAGCACTGCACATCACATGGTCCACCCACTGGATTCTCCACGTCACAGACCACCACATCACAGTGGACAAATATCTGCAAGATTAGGAACAGAACAGACTTGGTAGGGGCAGAACAAAGATTTTGGCTTTTGACTAAAATGCATACCGTGTCTGCTTCCACCCATTTCAGTTATCAACTCAATAAAGGCTGGGAACAATATATGTAAATAACTTTACATTATAGTCATATTCCAAAAACGTATGGGAAAGCATTTTAAGCATGCAATGTAAAATATTGCCCCCCCCAAATAAATACTACATGTTAAACTTATGGATCAAAGAGTAACGATGGATCATCTCTAGAAATTCTTGCATTTGTACTTACATGGAGTCGTTACATTCTTACAAGATTTGTATTCATTATTGTAAGTATTTTCATATTTTTCCATTCTTTAAGAATTGGGTCGTTGTAAAGATCACCAAAATTCAATGCTACTTTCTTTGACAATGACGTTACCTTGCTGCTCAGATTATCTTCCTCAGTGGAAAAGGCAAACATCGGGACCTCAAAGCGCTTGAAGTGAGCTGGATTCTGTATTCTAGCATCAGCCCTGACAGTGTGGAACACTACATGGTATGGATCCATTGGGTTGTGACAGCTGACAGAGGAAACAACAGTTATCTAGTGCTCTCCTTTAAAAAAGAAAAAAATATGTTTACATTTGTAAAAGGAAGCTCCACAATTAATAACCATCTTGGCTTTAGGAATGGGATTCTTTAATCCCCACCCCCCTTTGGAAATTGGTTTATATTTATCGGTATAAAGCCTACCCAAAACAAGGCAACCTAGAAATGTGCAGAGTTGAGCCAAATGGCTGCAACTAAAGTACGAACAAGTTTGTTTTGGCATTTCCAGCACCCTCTGGTAGACAAGGCGCTGTCAGACAGTGGGAAGCACTGGCAGACTGCCTACAGTGTGCTGCTCAACTACGTTACGTTTTTTTCTTCTTCTTTTAAACCTGCAGAGTTTCAATGTTCTCATTCATATGTAGTCTACGTATGAATGAGAACATGGAAGCAGGTTTGAAATAAGAAGAAAAAAAATCATAGATACAGTGTGTGTGTATGCGTTCACGCACACAGTATATTACCCCCTAATGATGAGGTTCCATCTGGGCAGGGATGTTCTGTCACCAAGTGTTGCCCAGCAGTTCTCCAACTTCAGCTCCAGTTTGAGATTGGCAGACTTTAGCTCCATTTCAAAATATAAAGGATGTCGCAGGTATGTTGATATAGGGTACTCCTCATCTCCATGAAAGTGGTTGTAGGACTCATCTAGCAGAGAGAGGGCATGATTAAACTAGTATTACTTAAACTGTCCATTTCCTTAGTGTTGTGCCGTCACCCAAATTATTAATGGATGTACACAGTCAATTCCTGAGGGTTACATTTGACTCTTGAGATAGGAATCCCTGTGTTTAGCTACAGAACAAATGGCACCTTTTCAGTTAGCCATATGATACATTTAAATGGTTCTGTGCCTGAAGGCTTCATTTAATATCCTTCGCCAAGAGCACTTCTTATGGAATATCTCAATTATATTCAGTGTGGTCCAAGATGGTAATATTCAATTATATTCAGTGTGGTCCAAGATAGTAATATTCATTACATATTAGAGTATTCTGTTTAACAAGGGCTTAAATTAATTTCCATTTGCCTGCAAGCCTCATTTCCCTCAAACTCATCTCATTAGTAATCAGGACTGACAAGGATTACTAGGCAAATATTATGGCTCCTTACCCCGAGCAAGTCTCATTATGACTTGTAGTTCACCTTTTGCAGGTTCAGCATAAGGTTCATTGTTGCGTGGCCTTATGAGGAAGGCAACAGAGTAGGCGGTATTGACATCATAGTAACAGGTGACCTTTAACCTATAGAGGATAGTAGAAAATCACAAAGTCATCCATAGCACGGACATATAATTGAAACAATAGGAGACCATTTCCCTCATAAGATGCATACTCATATTCAAGGTCATCTGGCAGGGAGATTTCATTTTCATACACCATAACATCAGAGAAAAACTAGGGAAGAAAGAGATATTTTAGCTTCAAGACAAAAGGCAACTTGTTTAATCCATCGATTTCAAGCGTTTTACCTTTCGGGTTGTTCCACAAGAGCTGCCAGTGAAGACAAAGGAAGCAAATCGGTCATCACTAGAAACTGGACCACATTTAGGGTCTCGTAGGGTTAGCTGGCTTGGGTTCAGAGTTGGAAAGGCTTCCAACTTCACTGCTATGGCAGTGATTGTTCCATTAGAGAAGCATTCTTAAAAATAAAAAAGGACAGAATCATTTAGGTACTGTGTGCATCAAAACATTGCAAATCATGTCTAGAACAAACCTGTTAGTATTGAATTGAAATTGCAAGCCACAGAGAAGTCTTCGATGTTAGTGTTGGTTTCTGGATTCCTCAGAGCCACAGCCAGTCTGCACCTGATGGATGAAGACTTAACTGCCTGAGAGGAATTGCACAAAAATTGTTACCAGAAACATGTATATAGGGCAATCATTACGCTAGATGCCATTACTTTGTATTTTATTGTACCTCAAATGCTACATCAGTGGCTGAAAATGGTACAGCAAAACTGAAGTGTGTTCCATTTTCAGTGAAGCTGTATTCCTCAGCCAGTGCTGGGGTCAAAATTCGCTTTCCTACTAGGGTCTGAAAGTTGAATCCTTGGGAGCCATATTTCACAGTGATGTAGAAGTTCTCATCATCACAGCCTCCATGGACAGAAGGAGGAACTGCATAGAAAAACAGAACCAAAATAATTATTTGAACAAAATAGTATATAGCCTTTGGTGTATAGGCAGAATATAGATTAGGCCAGAAGGCATTTGCCACTAGACTGGACAAGTTTGCTTGAGGCCAATTGTGACTAACTACTACTAAAGAATATGAACTTACATTTATATTTTGTATTACAGCCCTCTGTATAACCCCACTATTGTTTATTTGCTCGATACACTATTAAATTCAATTGCAATGTCCATCTGTTCTTAAATGTGCTATACAAACATGATAGTCAGGTTGTGAATTGCTTTATTGAAAAATACATACTTAGATCTACTACCGCAGCTTTCAGAACAACAGAATGAGCGAATGGCGAGAACTCCGGCAAGACGAGCAAGCCGAAAGTCATGTGAAGAGAGTAGAATGTAACACCCAAGTCTTTCTGTTGAGGAGTTTGCATTTATAGAGGTTAAAAATTGATCAATAATAATAAAATATATACATTTTGGCTGCCAAATTGACAATGGTGCATACCCGTTTGAGGACAACAGGGTCTGCGAAGGGCACTTGAAGTGAGTAGGCCTTGGAGGCATTATGGGACTGCTCCTGGATGTTATAGCCTCTGATGTTACACTCTGCCACAGACAGAACCTCAGTGGAGAAAGAAACATTCACCAATGCTACATCAGAGCCTAAGGGCCCAAGCAGCACCTTGAAGATCCTCTCTGCAGGAACGGTGTCTGTGGAAAAAAAAGAGTAGACAGCTCAGTAGAATATCATACTACATAGTAAGCCCCTCGTGTTAATTTAAGACGGAGGATTTAACTGTGACAAGACTCACTGTCAAGAAATTCTGGTGGCCTGGAAATCAACGGTGTTGTGATGGGGAAGAGAACTTTGTAACTTGTCTCCTCGTGAGCCTCATCTTCAAGCCACATAATCTCGATCATTGGCTCTATAGTGTATGCAATGACGTACTGGTCACCTACCACGTGGCTCTGAAAAAGTCAGTCCACATGTGACAAATTTAAACTGTACCTGGCTATCAAGGTACCCGCAAGCACGACATCTAAGCACCAATGTCTTAGTGGCCAACAAAGAAAATACTGGTTTTACTGTGTAGTTTTCTGGTTTGTAAACATGCATGTGGCTGTATCAAATGAGGCTGGTGTTGTTGAAATCCAAAAAAACATAAGCAGAATACTTAAAACATACACAAATAAAATGCAACACAAAGGAGTTCCTCAGAAATGAAATAACGATCGCACACTGACCTTAAAGTAGCCACCAACTGCCCCAACTGGAATTTCAATGACGACATACATTTCATTGACAGACATGGCATACTGTCTGACAGCCATCTCAGAGGTGGCTAGTCTCTGGCCATCAATGCCCATGTGCACCTCCAACAGTCTGAATTTCTTTGAGGAGACAAGTGGGTCAATGTGCCAGGGCAAGGTCCAAGTGATCATATGTGGAGTGAAGGATACACTTCCTTAAAAAGAAATTCCAAACAGATTAGAACAGGAAAATACTATACAGAATTTGTAAATAAAGTTATTCAGCAACCATCTCAACAATCACCTGATGTTGGACAAGCAACTGCTGAATCAATTTGAGTTACCAACCACTTCCTTTGAAAGATGGTCGAAGTTTTAAGCACCGTCATGGGAACCCCTGCCACCTAAGGGACAAGGTTTGGTGTACTGTAAATGGTATTGTACTAATCCAATACAAAAGAAGCTATAACTAAAATTGTTAAGTCTGATTTATATGTGCAGGTGATTTACATGCTCACAACGCCCACAGCACTACATGCTGTGAGCTTGTACTGTAGATCAGCCATTTTCGGTGCACAAAACCCACGTGCAACCAAGTACAAACCAAGCCTCCATGTCTATATAAGCACAGTATTCCGGTGAAAGTGTGTGATTGGTTGCATTACAGCAACTCCAAAGCATGCTTGAAGGGAGAATTGCATTCAAAAGCAACCATTATAGCCAAGGAGTGAGATCACACCAGTATGAATTTAGCATGGTCAATAGGGAAAAGAGGAATTTGACCAACTTACATCCTGGGTGTATGTTTCCGGTGCATTGTGAGGGCTTCTGAGAACCAGCCGGGTGGGGGTGTTGGTTATTCCATAACCTCTTCCTTGAGCCTGATCCACTGTCATAACTGATGTTTCAGGAGTGTAGAACACAATTGTTGAGATTTTGAATCCTGAAGCACCAGTGTGTTGCTGTAAAGGGAATGCCAGATTAGCACCAAAAATCTTGCTATAATATAAAAGGAAAAAAATGGTTCACAATAGCCTAACCTCTGCATTAGCAGCTCGACGGGGGTCACTCGACTTCATGATTGTCCTAGGGACAGGATGATCCGGCAGGGTATAATCATCTGGAATTGCTCTTCTCACTGACACCTAAAGACGAGGTCATTCCATTGTTAAGTGGCAATCCATCTCCAACCTTCCCCTTCAAATGACATTAAGTATAAAGACCATACTCAGTGTTCATGTGGATGAGAAACCCACATAGTAAATGGTAAATCAGCAATCAGCAAATCATCCTGCATTTACTTGCCTCCATATAGTTGCGGTCACAGAGGATTTCTCTGGAGGCCCAGGTGGTGTATTGGCAGGTTTTTGCGACCTTATAGAGCTCGTCCTCTACCATACGGTTCCCATGTAGACGAAGATGCACAAGTGTGGTAAAGATTTTATCTTTCTATAACCACATGGGAAAATTCATGCAATCACAAATTCAACCAAAAATAAGAAATACCACACATCACAGTATGCATATGGTCATATCTTTTGAAGAGGAGCATAAGTTTCACAGTACCACATTTTCAGCAAAACAGCTCAGGAGAGATGCATAGATGGTGGCATTCCCCAGTGGGTGCAGCTTCATGCTAAATCCACATTGTGCAGCCAAACGTGGTGTAAGGGGAATGGCAGTGTTATCTGAGGGCAGAGTGAAAGTCATAATCTAAAGTCGTAGACGTTTGCATTATTTAAAAGTGGACAAATGCAAAAAGTCCAACTCACTGATGCCAGCAGAAACTTCAAGGAGATTTCCCCCAAGAGGGCTAGTGTCCACTCGCATTATATTCCCCAGGCATTTTGAACTAAGACCTGAGATAAGACATTCATATTTTAGAGCAATCAAGAAGTATAGTCATCATTATCTAGTGACAATGACATATGACCAATGGTCGAAAGGTTGCTTACTAATAGAGGGCTTCTTTTGTGTTTGTATGCTTACAACCATTATCAGGAGAATGAGACACCTAAAAGAGATACATTTAGTTGTTTTTATATATAAAAGCAAGCATTAGCCTTAATAAATTCCAGCGAAAAATAACAATAAAACTACAAACCCTGATCCCCAAAAATGGCCCATGGCTTTAAAGGAGCACAACTGATCTTTTACAGACACCAGTAGCCTGGTGGTGTAAGTGAGGGGGAAACCTGTTCACCACACCCAAACACAGGTGAATTATATTAGTCTCTGATGAAGCTCATTGTGATGGGCTGCATATCCTACAGCAGTGGTTCTCAACCTGTGGGTCAGGACTCCCAGGGACCCCCCCCCCCACACACACATGATTTTTTTTTGGGGGGGGGGGTCCCTGGGGTCCCCAGATAACAGTGAAATGACAATTTAAGGACTCTTAAGACCATTTTAATAGGTTACCTCAAAAGAAAGAAAGAAAAGAAAAGAAAAAGACCATTGCACTGCATCAAAAGTAATCAACAAACTATAAAAACTGGTCAAACATTAGCCAAATTGTCAAATAATGTAATAAACTAAAATTATAGAGCTAAAATTGTGAAGATAGCCATCTACAAGCTCGAAATAGCTGATCTACAACAAGCCGATCTACAAGCTACAAGATTATTTGGGGGGTCACGGCCTGAAAAGCACCTACAGCAGTGGTTCTCAATCCACCCCCCCTCCCTGGACCCGACTTTGAGAACCACTGGCCTAGGCTACAGAGCCAAATCATGCACAGCAAATAAATATAGCAGGTTACATTAGAAACGCTGTCAGTTTAAAATATAGCTTATGCTTTTGGTTCTGCAATTTCATGTATCCTTCCCCAGTCCTGCTATTCACACAATGTATTTCACAAATGCAACCTTCAAGGAATATATAGGGGCACCCTGGTTCAATGCACAGGCATCGACCACAATCACATTTCCCCACCCTCACTTTCCTCTCTATGTCCACTGGCTTGACACAATAAGGCTATAGGCTATAGTAGCCCCCCAAAAAAAGAAGAAAACAAATTAGGAAAGAAATTGGTGAAGTGGATCCACTTCAATTTCAATTTCAACTATTTCATTAAAATCGGAATGTTCATATGAAGAACATATTTCCAAGGAAATAGACTGAATGCTTATTTTTATGGAACACGCATTTCATAAAAAATATAAGTGGCATGATGAACTCACAGGAAATGAGACGAAGCAAGAAAAAGAAGAAAAAACGTGTTGCTTTCTTCCTCAATCACTCTTGCTTGTGTGTTCACAGTGGTGGAACAAGTACTCAATTTTTTTACTTAAGTAAAAGTATCAATGCTGCAATGTAGAAATACTCCGGAATTGTCCGGAATAAAAAATTTACTTGAGTAAAAGTACAAAAGTATTGGTATCAAAATGTACTTAAAGTACCAAAACTAAAAAGTATTCATTATGCAGAATGTCCCATTTCCCAAGTTTTCATATGTGTAAGTTTTCAAATAATTGTAGTGGAGTAAAAGCACAATATTTGCCTCTGAGATGTAGTAGAATTAAAAGTACTGAACATTGTAAATACTCCAGTAAAGTAAAAGAAATACCTCAAAATTGTACTTAAGTACAGTACTTGAGTAAATGTACTAATAGTTACTTTACTCCAGTGTGTGTTCATAAAATAGCCTATAAGCCTAAGCTGTTGAAGTTTTATTAGATTTGCAGGAAGGAACCGATGATTAACTCCACTGGATAATTAACAATATGCTCCATCCAAACGCATTAACAAAATGACCAATCAATATAGGCTATAATAATAACGACTGCAATATTATAATGCTCTCACGAAAAGGAACAAGCAGCGAGAACACTTTTTGATATAAAGCATAGCCTACCTACATTTGCAGGATAATTGACAAAATAATACATTTCAAAAAGTGCATTTCCAACAACGCATGCTGTGAGAAATATCTGCTCATTTTTTGTTTCCACGAACAGACAGACAGACAGACAGGCAGGCAGGCAGACAGGCAGACAGACAGTGGTGGGAAAATTACTCAAATGTTTTACTTAAGTAAAAGTATTTATACTGAAATGTAGAAATACTCTGTTACAAGTAAAAGTCCGGAATAAAAAATTCAGAGTAAACGTACAAAAGTATTGGTATCAAATGTACTTAAAGTACCAAAAGTAGAAAGTACTCATTATGCAGAATGTCCCATTTCACAAGTTTTCAAATGTATAAAAATCTTTGGAAAATAGCAGATCTATAAGCTCACTAATGCTCGCATCGGCTATTTTCAAATAGCCGAAATAAATTGAGGTTTAGTAATACAAATAATTAAAAATTTCAAATAATTTTAGTGGAGTAAAAGTACAATATTTGCCTCTGAGATGTAGTGGAGTAGAAATAAAATTGCAAATTGGAAATACTCCACTAAAGTAAAAAAAATACCTCAAAATTGTACCTCAAAATTGTACCCCAGTACGGTAGGCTACTTGAGTAAATGTACTTAATTACTTTCCACCACTGTAGACAGACATACAGACTGACAGACAGACAGCTCCAGATCTCTCCACTAGCCCCTCCCTGTCCACGTCAGAGAAAAACCAGCGCTCTGCACAACGACCTCGTTTAGAGCTCCTCTTGCCCCGTTGATAGAGGCGCGTCCGTCCGTGGACTGGACTCACACACTGGCAGAGAGAGAGAGAGAGAGAGAGAGCGTCATAGACTCACACTGGCAGAGAGAGAGCGCGCCACAGCCCACAGCACATCATCGACTGGCTTCTTTAATATTGTCGTGTGAGAGCTTTTGAAGAATGGAAAAGCGGTTGGATGATCTGTTATTCAGAAGAATATGAAAACTTTATAAAAACATAAAAGTTACTTTAATGGAAAGAAAGGCTACAGGTCCAGGTACGTTAGAACTTTTATACTCTCTTGACCAGAAAATGCCATATAGTTTAATATCAAGATAAAACCAAATTAATTGACCAAAAGGAAAAAAGCTTATATAAAGCATACTTTACAGGGTTGCATGTGGAAGCCTTTGATTGTTTTAAAAACTAGAATAATGTCATGACTTCCAATAAACATAATTAGGTTGAAAAATAATAGCCTACCTTCCTTTATTTTAATAATTGGTTGGAATAATTTGTTGGCTCAGTTTCAAGTTGTTGTCTCTAATTTCCTTAGAGTTAAAAGGCTGTTCTGTAATTTGATTCTCGTGGTTTTACTTCTATTGAAGAAGTGACAGTGCCTTGTATAGGTCTTCTATACCCATTCCAAACACACACCATTTCCTATTGATGCCAAATAGATTTTTCTCCTGTTAATCCTGTTAAATCTGTTTTTATGGGCAACTTATTCTCATAAAAAGACTAATCTTGATACTTGCTGACCAAAGATTTTCCTAAACACTTGTGTGATATATCCCCCCCACCCCCACCAGCCCATTAATTCTCATCATCGTTTCTCTGCCAATGCACGTTATGGGAAACCAGCAGCACCATGGGGTACGGGCAAATCCTCCACCGGCGTGGAAACGAGGCGGACGGGGTCCACCTCAATGTGGGAGGTGTGCGACATGTGGTGGACCGCGACACGCTGCTCCGCTTCCCTCACACACGACTGGCCCGTCTGCTGCACTGCCAGAGCGAGGCGGCGATCCTGGAGCTGTGCGATGACTACAGCCCTGTGGAGAAGGAGTACTACTTTGATAGGAATCCCCGGGTCTTCCTCAGTGTGCTGAACTTCTACAACACGGGACGCATCCATATGATGGAGGAGCTGTGTGTGTACTCCTTCAACCAGGAGATCGACTATTGGGGCGTCCTGGAGCTGTACCTGAGCCCGTGCTGCAGCAACTGGTACCACGAGCGGAAGGAGTACATTGAGGACAGAGACTGGGACGTCCATAGTGACGATGATAGGCAGCCCAGCTGCGATTCCTCATTCGAGGAGCTCTCTGCCATTGACAAAGACCTGCACAAGTTCAAAGGTGCGTGGTGTGCAGAGGTGAGGAGCTATGTGTGGCTAAGGCTGGAGGACCCAGGGCACTCGCGAGGCTCAAAGGTCATTGCTGTGGCATCGCTCAGTGTGGTGCTGACCTCCATAGTTGCTATGTGTGTCCACAGCATGCCTGAGTTTCAGCAGGTGGACGACAATGACAAGCCCATCGAGGACCCCGTCCTGGCTATCCTGGAAGTGATCTGCATCATCTGCTTCTCGGCCGAGTTCATCATCAGGCTCATTGTAGCGCCCTCTCCCAAGAAGTTTCTGGGGAACCCCTTGAACATCATTGACGTGGCCTCCATCTTGCCATTCTACTGCACCTTAGCTTTTGAGACGGTGGACAAGGAGGCAGCAGAGGAGAACGAGGACCTGCAGAATGTGGGGAAAGTGGTGCAGGTCCTGCGTTTGATGAGAATTTTCCGGATCCTCAAACTGGCTCGTCACTCTATTGGGCTTCGAGCGCTTGGTGCCACGGTGCGTCACAGCTACCATGAGGTGGGCTTGCTTCTTCTCTTCCTCTCTGTGGGCATCTCCATATTTTCTGCCCTCATTTACTTTGCTGAGAAGGAAGAGGAAGACACAGATTTGGGCAGCATCCCTGTAGGCTGGTGGTGGGCAACTATCACCATGACGACAGTAGGCTATGGTGACACCTGCCCAGTGACGTTGGCAGGGAAGATCGTTGCCACCCTGTGTATTGTATGTGGCCTGTTGGTGGTGGCCCTGCCCATCACCATCATTTTCAATAAGTTTTCTAGGTACTACCAGAGAAACAAAGCTCTAGAGAAGAGTCTGAGCCAAGCTGCGCTACAAGATGTCCCTTATTATGACCTTAGAGACCTGTACACACACAGCATGTACCCTTTCATGGGAGGTATCGCCTTCGGGAACGGTGATAGCAGCGGCGGGGATGAAACGAATGCCTCCAGCCTCCAAGACATAGAGTTGGATGATAGTGACAGTCTTGAAAATAGGCCAGCAAATGAGATTCCTGCCACCTGACTGTTCACTGGGTGTTGCTCTGTTACAAGCGCAGCGCACACCACAAAGCACTTAGGGGAGAACGGGGTACGTCGAGCCATTGGGTAAGATGAGCCATGTTTCAAGGAATCCAAAAACAGTATCCACTAGGCAGGCAGTACCAGTTATAAGTTGATCTTTACATTACAGCAGCCATGTGATGTTTGGATCATATAGTGTACATAGTGAATGAACTAGAGCCAAAATGGTAATTTTTGCCATGTGAAGTGATTTGATTGAGCTCCTGAAATTATTCCTGTGTCTGAGGGGGAGTAAATCATTGTAAGGTGGTATCTACACATCAGGTACTGTTTATGCTTGTTACCACATGAACTGAGGTCAGATGTGATATTTGGTCTGTCCTTCTGTGTACCATTTATTAGTTCAGATTGTGTTGAGCCTACATGAAGTAATTGAGAAAAATATATATTTCTTAAACACTGATACTCATGGTTTTCTTATTTGATACATGAAGTTTGTGAAGAGAGAGAAAAGCTGTGTATTTATTTGTTTGTTTTTTCTCGTTAATTCTGATCAAATCGTATTCTATGAAGATCATAGAATTGGAATATCGTGTGAGATTTTATGCATGATCAACTAAGTTGTGCCAAAGGAACACCTTTTTTCAGTGATCAGCTGATTCAGCACTATTATTACTGTATTATCTAGGCAAAAGTTTTTGTTTCTGGGGTGCACAAGAACATGAAGTATTGTATTGAAAGTTGTATTTTATGGCCGTTATAATGCATAATGTAAAAAGTGGCTCATATTACCCCACTGGCTCTCAGGGCAAGGCTGTCCATCACTTACCATGCCTCCTCTATACCGTCTTCCTCTCAGAGTTGAAAAATCATTGCCATGGAATTGTTTTTTACTAGGCCATATCTTGGTAAATACAGTATATCAGTCAAATGTGAAGTTTCCTATTTGAACCTTGCTCAGAGGTTAGAATGCCCATTTTCTGCTTGAGAAGATTGCAATGATGCATGTACAGTAGACTGCAATATTAATGTTTCGCAAGGTAATGGTCTGTATTGATTAGTTTGCTTGCTGAGAGTTCAGGCAAGGTTTACATAAAGCAGTTGGGTGTAAGGAGACTGTCAGTGACAGGTGCCTGACAACATACATGATATGTGTTTAGATTTATGAGTTGACTGAGGTTGTATAGTGTGCATGAACAAAACGTACAGATGTTTAGAAAATAGTCTCTCTCTTTTCTTTGTTAAAGAAGGATACTGCTGAGGATGAAACTGATTTTTTTTTTTTGTCACATATCCATTTTAAAGAACTTATGGGCCAGATACGTTAACATATTGTTTTGGACAGTCATTTTGCCATGCTGGCTCATAGGGGCACATGAAATAAAATATGACTCAACAAATGAGAAGATATATGCCCTTTATTCGTGATA
Organism: Gymnoscopelus braueri; assembly: GCF_963280865.1. Taxonomy (NCBI): domain Eukaryota; kingdom Metazoa; phylum Chordata; class Actinopteri; order Myctophiformes; family Myctophidae; genus Gymnoscopelus; species Gymnoscopelus braueri. The sequence continues at coordinate 24,356,245 of NC_137616.1, read as the reverse complement.
TTGTGTGAGTCCTATGGTTCACTCATTCAGATGAGGTTGCACTGTGAGATTCATTTATCTACACAAGAGTATCAGGTACATAATGCACAAGATTCTATGGGAACAATTTGGGACAGAGCAGAGTTGTGATTTATGACTCTTAACTTTTATTGCAATCCCTTAACTACCTGTAAACAAGTATGAGGTTATTAATCATTTCTGACATTGTGGTTGAATGCACAAAAATAAAAAGAAGCTAAAACAGTCAGGATAGACATATTTGGCCCTGAATGCTTGTAGTTTTCTCCATCCTGAAATGTATTGATTTACTGTCCTCTGTCATCATCTCTGGTTGACCAGGCTGCAGTCAGCAGTCAGTAGAGAGAGATGTGGGAAATCTCTCCAAATCTTGTCAGAGTCTCAGAGGTGGCCATGTCATAAACTCAGTAATGGGGCATGAGCAAGTCAACACGATCAAAATCTAATCTTTGTTTTAGTAAATAAACATGTCACCGTGATTTAGTGCTTGTATCAAACATGTATTCGGTCCTGTATGTGATTAGTAACTTTACATTACCCTTTCTGTGGTATCTGTTTAAAGCCATGTGCTATTTGTTCAAATACCATTACAATGAGAAAATGAGCATTACATTTCTTCCCTTGTGAAAAACTGATACTACTGTACATGATTCGGACTTTTCAGGTGCAAAATGGATTCTGCAACGGCACACAGCAGCAGTAAGAAAGCCTAAGCTAAACAGATAAGACAATTAGTCTTTGATTATCCGTTAACTCTAGTAATTGAGTTTCGATTGGCTGGCATCCCATGTCTAGTACGCGTCGCATACAGAATTACCATATTGCTTTATCTCCATTTCATGTCTTTGCTTTTATCAGCCTTCACAGAGTATAACCACACAAACCATTGATATGTATTGATTTTTTATAAAGTGTTGCAGTTTTGGATTACGTAGACTGAGAGTGTAACAGTACAGATAACCACATAACATCTTAACATGGCACAAAGGCATGCTTCTATATGACATATGTATTGAAGAATGATTAATTTATATAATAAATACCCTTGAAAGGATAAGTGGATGTTCATTCACAAAGTGGGGTATAGCAAAGGTATAAGTAGATTGTTAACATTGGATAAATAAGGTCAAAAGGAGGGCTGGCAACCATACCCACTGCTACAACTGGTATTAATTCCAGTGTTACTGGTATGCCTACTGCTGCTGCTGCTACTACTGTGTCTATGTATACTGTTAAAGTCTGTGTTCAGGGCAATGTGAGGTGAAGGCTGGACAAGGGCTAGGGCAATTAGTGGAAAGGAACATAAACATTGATTTCCACTCTCCTAAAAAGAGCTTAAAGGGATAGTTCACTTTCCAAAAATGTTTTGGTCATTTTATCATCTACTCAGGCTTTTGTCAGCCCCCCAGACAGTTTTTAAGTTGCTTGATTCAGTATTTAGATATTTGATATAGATTTTATCAGACACGCCCCCTTCCTATACAAACCCATTATAACTTCAAACTCTATTTTAACCATGTTAGATTCATCAAAAACACCCGTCCTTGGTTCTGGTGACTCACCCTGCCCTCCTAATACGTGAGAGGCCGTGTTTTTTCGATTACTTTTTTCATTTATTTTATTATTTTATTGTATAATTGTCTCCACCAGGCCGAAAGGCTTGGCAGAGAGTATGTTTTTCCCCCTGTCTGTCCGTCCGTCCGTGTGTGTGTCCGTCCGTCCGTCCGTCTGTGACCAGCTAATCTCCGGCACCGTTGGCTTGATCGCAGCGAAACTGTGCACACACACTCCCTGGATGCCAATTCAGAACCTCTGCCCCAAAATGTTCTCATGGGCCTTTTATAGCGCCATCAGGAGGCCGATTTGTGCAAAACATATTTTTTGACAGTACTCCTACAGATTTTGTCCAAAAATCACGCAAATCGGTACACAGTATCTCTATAGTCATTAAACGAAACAGATTTTTCATATTCCATCCTGATTGGCTAAAAATGTCTTCCAAAGTTTGCAGGAGTGCTCCGTTTTGAACAAAATGCCTCAAATCATGAACACAGCATGCAATTTACGTGAAATTTTGCACACACATTCCCATTAGGCAGAGGAAGAAATACCATTTTTCAAATCAGCCTCATGGTGGCGCTATAACAGGCCGATTCGAGTTTTTACCTATAACTGCACCGATCTGTGTAAAACTTTGAATGCACACTCCCTAGAGGTCAAGGAAAAACCTTTGCCCTGCATCTGCCTTTTATAGCGCCACCAGGAGGCCGACTTATGTAAAACACATTATTTTATACTACTCCTTCCAATTTTATCCAAATTTCACGCAAATCGGTACACATGATCTCTATAGTCATGTGATCAAGACGGATGTGTTTGATTTTTCATATTCCATCCTGATTAGCTAAGATTGACATCTAAAGTTTGCATTATTGGCTTGTTTTTAACAAAATTCCGCAAATCATGAACGCACCGTCCAAACTTTGCACGCACATTCACACTATGTTGAGGAACAAACAAATGCCACCCTTTTAACATTGGTCTGTAGCATCACCAGCAGGTCTAATTTAGCAAAACAAATATTTTTAACAAAATGCTTCAAATCATGAATGCAGTCAGTGTCCGATTGTCGTGCAAGGCCTAAGAAGAACTGGCACCCTTTTCACATTGGCCTATTATAGCGCCACCAGGAGGCCACAATAGCCTACCTGACCTGGTGGAGACCTGTGCTCCGAGGAGCACTTTTTCTAGTTTTTTTTTTTCATTTTCCCAAATAAATATTAAAAATAAATGAAAAAAGTAATAGAAAAAGAACCAAGGATGGGTGTTTCCGATGAATCTAACATGGTTTAAATGGAGTTTGAAGTTACAATTGGTTTGTATAGGAAGGGGGCGTGTCTGATAAAATTAATATCAAATATCTAAATACTGAATCAAGCAACTTAAAAATCTGGGGGGCTCACAAAAGCCTGAGTAGACGATAAAATTATCCAAATTTGTTTTGAAAGTGAAATATCCCTTTAAATAATTTCAAGTAAATCAGTCTTCTTTGTTAAAACTGTTTGTGAGCTGTGATATGATTCAGAGATTGAAGTAATCCATCCACGGCAATGCTTTCTAATAGATGGCTATTTTTGTGTGAACCACCGTCAAATCTGTATGTTTGAGCAAAGCTCTAACGGAGGTCTATTCAGTAAGCTCATGGAGAATTTAAACATTGTTGATCCATTTTATTTATAAGTGTAATTGATCATTCTTTATAATCAACTATATGTATTATTCCGATTAACTGTTGCATCCCTATGGGAAATCACATTCCATTTATGCTACTGTATTTAAAGTGCAAACAACATATGATGTATTTTATATCTGTGTATGTGTATATTCAATTGAACATTACAGTACATCATAAATACTCAACATTACTATAATAATCAGCGACACTCAAAATAAATAAATAAATAAAATACAAAAACATGTTTAATTATATACAGTCCTTCCCCCTTGCATGCAAAGCTGAAGTGACAAGCAACTTAAAAGTTTAGTTTCTCCAGACGCCTACGAACAGAATATGGTAAACATTCATTCATTCATTCATGTTAACTAAAGAATGACTCTGTTTATGTAAGCTAACATTTCATATCACACACACTATATGCACTGACCAGCTAAAAACAATAATATGTTTAAATAAATAATTAATAAGTAAATAAATGACATTCTGAATTGATTGTTTTGTTAAACTTCATAATGTTTTATAATTGATCAAATTGATTAGTTTGATTACCTGTTTACATTTGGGTATTTAATTGATTATTTCAGCATGTGTATGTTAGCATATTTACCTGCAGGGAAGAAGACTTTCCTCTCTATAAGAATGCATTACAGTTAAAATGACTTTGTCTAAATTGGGATCATCATATACTAGCTTGTTTGTAAAAAAAAAATATTGTATGTACACGTCGTACAACTGGGTGCTCAAATTAAGTGACTGAACTGTTTCTGTTAAATAGTCAGCTATGCAATCCGCATCAACAACTGTTGAAATAAACTAATTTCATACATTTTTCCACCTACTGCAGCCATCTCTCAATTCTTGCATTTTTATGTACATGTATTTCGTAACTCACAAGCTCTCACTCCGAGTACTCCTGGTGTCTGTTTTTATCATAAGCACTGACTTTTTACCTCTGTGACAAAGGAAGAGTAACTAGAAAGCTATGCTCTGTGGAGTGCAAATCTCTGGCAGGAGGCACGGCTCTCCCTCCCTCCATCATTTTGTCTGTGTTGTATGTGATTTTTCTGGCGTTGTGCGCATGTATGAAAAGGCAAAGAACCATGGGGGGGGGAAAGCCATGATAAAGGATGGTGATTGTTAGTGCTTTGGGTCAATTATGTTTGTAAAGGGTCGGACAAAGGGTGAATGTTAGTGCTTTGGGTCAATTATGTTTGTAAAGGGTCAGACAAAACAAATCAGGCCAGGAATATAAGTTATAGTGGCCCCCATTTCTGTCCTAATTGTCATAAAAATTTAAATAAAAGTAATTATTAATAGTAGTTGGAGCAGTCAGCCAGAGCACAGCAACCAGCCGAACAGTCAAACTATAAAAGTAATACAAACTAGAAAAACTGCTCCTCGGAGCACAGGTCTCCGCCAGGTTTAATTTTTTTCGGCCTGTTATAGCGCCACCATAAGGCTGATTTGAACATTTTCAAGTGGCATTTCTTCCTCGGCCTAGAGAGAATGTGCGTGCAAAAATTCACGGAAATTGCACGCTGTGTTCATGATTTGAGGCTTTTTGTTCAAAACTGACCAATCCTGCAAACTTTGGAAGCCATTTTCTGCCAATCAGGATGGAATATGAAAAATCTGAAAGACCAGTTTCGTTTAATGACAATAGAGATACTGTGTACCGATTTGCGGGATTTTTGGACAAAATCTGTAGGAGTACTGTCAAAAATATGTTTAGCACAAATCGGCCTCCTGGTGGCGCTATAAAAGGCCCATGTGAAAAATTTGGGGCAGAGGTTCTGCTTTGGCATCCAGGGAGTGTGTGTGCACAGTTTCGCTGCGATCAAGCCAACGGTGCCGGAGATTAGCTGTACACAGACAGAATGACACACGGACGGACACACACACACACACACGGACGGACGGACGGACGGACAGGGGGCAAAACATGGCGGAGACAATTATACAATTTAGAGAAATTGGTTGTGGTTTCCCCAGACAAATCGTGGGTTGCAGCCATCAGGACCAAAGAAAGCCGCGGTAAAAAAAAATGTTGTACGGATTTGTGGTGAGCCTTATGGTCTAAACAGCCATGCAAACTTGTAGCTTTTTGGCAAAAATCACCGTTTTGAATCCAAAATAGGTCACCTGCGTGAATTGTGCAGATCCAATGAGAAATTATTTTGGGGTGGGGGATTTCTGACGAGAGCGGAGAGGCTTGCCTCACCAGGCTTTCCACACCACGGAACGCTTGGTTTTTGTTTCGAATTGACCAGTGTGATCTGCTCTAGAGCCCACCTTCCGTATCCAGTCATTTGTTTTAGTTTTTTATGGCGTTGTGCGCATGCACACACACATACCATACATGCATGCATTGTTTCTATAAGACCCAGACCGGATCAGCAACCTGCAAAGCAACTTGTTCCCAGTCTAACTCAAAACAATTTCCATACAAAGACAGAGGAGCATGAAAATCTGATGCCTTGGATGTGTGTCCATCCATCCATCCATCCATCTTCAACCGCTTATCCGGAGTCGGGTCGCAGGGGCAACAGTTCCAGCAGAGAGCTCCAGACCTTCCTCTCCTGAGCAACATTAGCAACTTCCTCCTGGGGGATCCCGAGGCGTTCCCAGGCCAGTGTGGAGATGTAATCCGCCCATCTGGTCCTTGGTCTGCCCCGGGGTCTCCTCCCAGTGGGACGTGCAGCGAGGACCTCCCTAGGGAGACGCTCGGGAGGCATCCGTACTAGATGCCCGAACCACCTAAGCTGGCTCCTTTCCAAGCGAAGGAGCAGCGACTCTAGTCCGAGTCTCTCCCGGGTGACCGAACTTCTCACCCTATCTCTAAGGGAGATGCCAGCCACCCGTCTGAGAAAACTCATTTCGGCCGCTTGTACCCGCGACCTTATTCTTTCGGTCATGACCCACACTTCATGACCATAGGTGAGAGTAGGAACGAAGATTGCTCGGAAGCCTCCGCCAGGCCCGAAAGGCCCAAAGCCGGAGATTATGTTTTCGCCCCTGTCCCTCCGTCCGTGTGTGTGTGTGTGTGTGTGTGTGTGTGTGTGTGTGTGAGTGTGTGTGTGTGTGTGTGTGTGTGTGTGTGTGTGTGTGTGTGTGTGTGTGTGTGTGTGTGTGTGTGTGTGTGTGTGTGTGTGTGTGTGTGTGTGTGTGTGTGTGTGTGTGTGTGTGTGTGTGTGCGTGTGCGTGCGTGCGTGTGTGTGTGTGTGTGTGGAACTACACCTCCCGAAAGCAGAGAAAGAAAGCTGTCATCTGTTAAAGAATATATATTTTAAAATATCTTCAAAACACATTATTTTATTCCCATTTCTGCTAAGCAGCTAGCTATATATTTTCCGACTAATATGATTAACTGTAGGAAAAATTCACGCGACTACTAAGAAAATGGAAGTGGGGGGAGGCAGGGCATTCGCTTTACCCCCGGATTACTTTCAGCGCTTCCGTGTTCCAGACTGTATGATGGAAGCACTTGAAAATTGTGGGAGTGAACATCTCCGGCACTGTTGGACCGATCGGCGTGAAACCTTGCACGCACACTCCCAGTAGGCCGAGGAGGAACCTCCACACAAAAGTTTTCAAATCAATAATAATAATACATTTTATTTGTAAAACTTTTTTCACAAATCTCAAAGTTCAGTTCAGTTCAGTAAAAAATAATAATCTGATATTGGACACATAATATAAAAAGTTAAAAACATTTTGTTAATCGCCAGTGCTTTACATGCTGCTACTGCAGCATTGTCCAAAAAGGGATAGGGAGAAGCACTGAGCATGTCGGGCCCCTGGAGTCTTGCATTTTCAAAAGGCACGTGTGTGTGTGTGTGTGTGTGTGCGTGCGTGTGCGTGCGTGTGCGTGCATGCGTGCGTGCGTGCGTGTGCGTGCGTGCGTGCGTGCGTGCGTGCGTGCGTGCGTGCGTGCGTGCGTGCGTGCGTGCGTGCGTGCGTGCGTGCGTGCGTGCGTGCGTGCGTGCGTGCGTGCGTGTGTGAAGCATTTGAATTGCCAGACTAATTATACACTGCTTGTGATTTTCTCATACTTACTTACTTAGGCCTATAGCCCAACTTTGGGCATAGGCCACGAACAAGTGCTCTCCAGGTATCCCGGACGGTCCTGGGCCAGTTTCTCCAGCTGTCCCCACGTCTGGCCAGACATGCATCCAGGTCACGCAGCCAGGTGTTTCTTGGTCTGCCCCTCTTCCTTCTCCCCTGCGGGATCCAGAACAGGGCGTGTCTTGTGATATTAGATGCAGTTTTGTGAAGAGTTTAGCCAATCCATCGCCAGCATCTTTGGAGGATTTCTTCCTCTACAGGGTGTTGTCTTGTCTATCAAAAGTGTGCTATAAACAAAAGATTTTTGTTAAAAAGTTAAAGCTCTAGTCTATTTTCTGATATAGTGTTTGTTGAGTAACATGAAGGGGTCTTCCCAGCTCTTAAGTAAACAGACAAACAAATATATTTTCAAGAGGACCCATTTTTCACCTTACATTTTCTAGTGTTCCAATTCCATTTTGTCTGCTCATTTGTTTTGTTTCATCACTTCGAATTTCACATCATGCATGAGTTCTCTCTGCTGATTGGATGAAATTGGTATCCCTGAAGCAGCCTGAAGATGTATTTTATGTTTACTTATAGCTTTAGAGACGATAGACCCCTGATGCTGAACAAACACATCAATGATGAACAATTTAACACTTTACATGTAGGCCTACACAATACATGGTAAATAGGCTTATGAATTAATATTAGGCTGCTGTTCTCACTCACAGTGGGGGATGATTCTGGATGTACTCTATAGCTGAGCATTCTGTGTCATTTACTTTGTCTCCTGTGCTTATTGATGTGTGCAAAGCACTCAGCAGCAAACATCCAAAAGCCTTACAGTGCATTTCAGTAACAGGCCCCTCCCACAAACTTTGGAAGCCAATCAATATAGAATAGAAAATAACTGTATGAGTTATTTGTTTTATCAGATCGACTCCAGATATCTTGTTGCATTTTTTTTAGCAATTGTGAGTTTTGGACAAAATCTGAAGAGTTAGAAGAAATTTAAAAATGGCAGAAAATCTATTTAGGGATAAATGGGCGTGGCTTATATGGTGAGCTACATCATCAACCAAGTAATACAGGGAACGTATTAAAAGGAGGCAAATTAAAAAATATTCAGGGATTCACTTTCTCTGCCTGCTGACAGCTTGTTCAAGAAATGTGGCACTGAATGATCAAGTTGTTCGCAAGACTAGCCATGGACACACACACAGACGCACACACGTGGGCGAAAACATAATTTTCAGCCCTGCTTTCGGCCTGGCATAGATAACTAAATAATATTGCTAACAGTGATCTTTGCAGTATAAAACAGCCACGAAAGAGTGGTGCAGCATGTGATTAGTTGTACAAGTATCTTCTGACTTCCTTCCGGGATGTCCCCCTTTACACGAAGTATATTATTTTCAAATTGGCAACTCTACATGTCTGTGGTGACGCTGCTTTAATTGATGGTATTAGTTTTGCAGCGCGTCAGCATGCTAAACTCTGTAAAAAGGAGCTAAAGACTGACTTAAGACAGCTTGGACTGAGTTGGACTATCATAGATTGGCTGGTGGCGGGACATCCCATTAGGCGGAGACGTGGAGTGACAGATTGTCATGGACCCAGTCAATGACAAATCAGTCAATGACATTGTTGTCGTTGACTGATTTGAAAAAATAATTACAGAACTTAGGTCTTTGACCTGCTGTCAGTGTGTACAAGAAATATGACGCTGATCTGCCTCGTAGGAGGCCTATGCAAGATTAGCTGCGGACACACATACACACACATAATTATTATTATAATCATTATAAATATTCTCCCATGGGGGCAGTGTTTGGAGTCTACTATTAGTGAGTATTAGTTTAATACCATAATGAAATACCTACTTTCCCAAAAATGTCTACTCTTACCAAAAACTAAAATAAAACGATTTTTTTGTATTATTGGGTCTCTTTCCTTTTTTAATAGAGATGTTGAATAATGAAAGATGTTGTTAAGGTTAGGGTGTACCCTTTTCCCCAAAATGGACATGTTACGTTTTGAAATATAAAATTAATATATTTAATTCGCCCTCTCAGTGAGCTCATAACTTCCTCTAGAAATGGGTCAGCAGAGACCCCAGCCTTTATGGATCTCTGAGAGAGTGCAGTGCAGAGGACACATTGACATTGTGTCATGCTGAATCAGAGGACCTCCTTGGTCTGATGGCCAGGCCAGAGCAAAATGAATGGCACTGCATTTTTGTCAAAGCACAGTTAGTCTGTGTCAGCACTTTTCTTTTTCTTTTTATATATAGTAGTATAGTGTTTTAGAATGATTTTACATAAGGACAGAGGGACCTCCTCCAGCCATAAACTTCCCTGCTAGTCCTCTATAAAATGTTAGTCCTTCAGCAAAAGCCTCATTAGCTTGACGTTTTGGTGCACGTGCTCTGCTGCATTGCAGTGCGTTGGTCCAAATGCACGTCTTAACCCACAGCAGATTAAATCTAGTAGAGCATTAAATGACTTCAGTAAAAAGTGTCATTGAATTATGAACAAACACTCAATGGTCTAACAGATCAGCATAATACGTAGCCTTGTAAAGGGCAAAAAGTTAGTATGTATTGCAGCTACTATATTTTCCTGTGACTTATACAGTATATTCCAAGCCAAGTAGTCTTTACATGAAATAGAAACAAGTTATATTTTCCAACAGTCAGTGAACACAGGAGAGTATGCCTCTGCTAAAGTAAAAAGCATGGCATTGATGGGAACAAGTGGAATAGTTGAAAGACCTGACAGGTTGTGAACTTTTACTGTTAAAGAAAAGTACAAATCCAGCCTTTAGGGGAAAAAAATAATTAAAGAATTCTGACATTTCTTTTAGGTTAGAAAGCGAGTTTATACACCACACAGTGCCCGGGGGTCTGTGAAGGCAGTCCTTCCCTCACCTTGCTTAGATTGCTATAGGAAAAGGTCACTGCTGTGATGGATTTGCAAAGGGGAGGGTTGTGTTGGGTTTTAGTTTTGCCTGAAATTCTTTCTTGAAGCATGCAAGCTTTGACTTATATAATTTAATTAGACAGTGCCATATCTACCACTAGTCCTGCAATAGGTGGTCATTATTTGCATTTGAGAGCAGTAATGGTGGTGACCTCCTCAATACAATGCAGAGGACTTGGCTTGTACAGTATGCACAGCGCACTGTATATGCTTTCCAATTTTGTGAATGTCTCTCAAGGCACACTGTACATTAGAGCTTGTGGCTTAACACATTTTAGATAATGGCCCGAAAAGCACTCAGTCTTTTTATGTTTATGATTTTCTGAAACGTTAATGACCTAGAAAGGCATTGCATGGTGCTTGTGTGAAATCATCAACAGCGTGCTGTTTTTGTTTCGCTGAAGACAGTAAATGAGTGGAAAGAGCTGTGTCTGGTGAAACAGTTTCAGCATTGTCATCGGTTTCTAGATTTAAGCTCATTTATAGTGTTTTGATCCAAGTCATTACACTGTATTGCTGGCTGACTATGGAGCACAGCCAAGTCGTAACGTAAGTGCATAATCAACCCAACATTGATCCATGCACTTCCGCTCGCGCTCAGCTATTGCAGCTACATGGTTTCTGGTAGAGGCCACTTATATTTTACTCTGCATAATACATTGTGTACACATTCCTAACATTACAGTGAGTTGTATTCTATTTGCATAGAATTAGTCAACGCTTTAAAGTCCATATTCATCCTGTTTCCAATTGACTGAAGTGTATTTAAATTAATTAATAATTCATTAAATTGAGGATTTAATATCTCACCTGGATTCTGGTCAATAATTTGTATAATAAGTCTACAGTGCTATTCCAAGGAAATGCCAAGTCTATTCTTGGTAGGAAATGACAGTAAGTCACCTAGAGCTAACCTGACCTTCACCTCACCTTTAGCCACTGCAGTGTGACTTATCTTATTATGAACAAGAGCATAGTGAGGCCTTTTCAATTATCCTTTTGGGGCAATGCCTATTGTCCTCTATTACAGTTATGCCCAGGAAAAGCCTCAGCAATCATGAAGGAGGAGATAAGCGGACAATCCATGACCCCGGTGAGATCTGCTATCCCTCTCATGGGGGGAAGGGGGGGGGGGGCATCCGACCCGAACACTTCCGTCTTCTGCATTCATAGCTACTCCTATTCCCTGCTCCCAGCATCCCATAGGGACTTGTGGTATTTGTTTACACAGACTGATTGATTCAATATTTATTCATATGAAAAGGTTACCAGGTTGTTCCCCAAACATCGCTCACAATGCTCTCATCTAATCGCGATAAATGGGGCATCAAAACATCTTCACGCATTAACCAAAGCAACTATAAATTCAGGGACCCTAGTGCCTATTGCCTCCTATGCAGGCACTATTATATTTTCTTCAATTTTCTTTAATGACAGGGAAATGGAGGGTCTGCGCTCTGCAGCAATAGTACACTAGTTAGAGAAGATATGGATTTCACACATATCTCTCATCCTGCAAATACTGGCTCACAAGCATACGATTAATTTACACTTAATTAATCTGGTTCAGAAACTGTTCATAGTCACAGTGAATGATAGGAGAAAGATGGCGAGCCAGGCCGGGCCACCCGGGTGAGGCTAAAGCGTATCGAATGACAAACGCCTGAGTGGACTTAGCACAGATGATGAACCGACACACTCGCGTTCCGTGGAGACGCAGGATGAAGAGAGTAAAGGCTTTTATGGGGGCTGTAAAAGAAGGTGGGAGAACCCCAAGCCCAGCTAATGACTCTGATGAAGGGAGGAATAAAAGCTGGAGAGAGGAGGGTGGAGACATGAACACTACATCTTCTGTTAAGTACCAGTCGGGGATTCTTCTTCTTTGACTACAGTACATCCTCATTGGTGAACACTTGTACAGTGGTTTCAAGGTGGGATCCAACCATTCGGGACCGCCCAGGTGCTACCTGCCAAACTAGGGATGTTCGGTGAATACAAAGGCCGAAGGGGGTAGATTATGATTACACCCCTGTCTGTTTGGGTGTCTTTCTGTCCAGGGTTAATCTTGTTTTACTGTCCAGAGCTAATCTTGTAAACCACTGGACCGATCAGCACCAAATTTATTGAGCACTGGCAGTAGGCCAAAGCAGCATACCTCTTCCTTGAGAAGATGTCTTTCTTGAGAGGACAAGAGAATCAGTCTATTTGAGGGTCCATGATATAGAATATGACTCAGTGCTTAATATTTGATATGACTTTTAATTGCCTTATCGTTGAAATGTTCTATACACATAAACTTGCCTTGCCTTATATAACCTGTGGGAGGAAAATGTCTTGCTCACACTTTTTACTCACATCTTATTCACTGAACTCCAAAAAACATACATTTTATTCAAATATCTCGTAAGAATTGTTACAAATATTTTTAAAGACCCCCATTATCTTTGTATACTACGAGTTAATTTAAATAATAATAATAATATGGATTAATATAGATCCTCTAGTATATTCATAGAACGACCAATAAAAGTAATTTCAGAACAGCCATTAAACTAATGGGCAATAAACTCATAAAAGTTCATGTTTTATATTACTTTAAAGTGCTTTAAAAATGGAAATTGGATGACCCATTGAAGTGATAAATCTAGTTTTTAATATATCTCCGTTCAAACTATCTTTTTCATTTGGTATCGGGAGAGATACGAAAATGTGTATTCTCCGGCATTGCAGAATGACATTTTACAATTTAGTCATTTAGCAGAGGCTATTATCCAGAATTACTTCTTATTAAGTGCAAGGTCAGAGTAAATGGCATGAACCCAATCAAAAAACAACAGGGTAAATGCTCAAGTAAATAAAGTGCAAAGTGCTACAAAGTAACAGGATGCCAGGTAAGCATCAAACCTAGCATCAGAGAAGGGGCCTATTGGAGCACTTGGGAATTCGGCCAACTGATTAAAGGGTTTAACTAGCATTCTATTAAAATAAATAAATAGGCAACAAGAAGTGATACAAGGAAAGAGGAGTGCTAGGCGGTGAAGTAACTGAAGGGGTGAGTCTTCAGACTGCCAAAAAATTGGGAGTGAGTCTGCAGTCCTGACTAAGGGGGGAGGTCATTCCACATGGCAGCCAGGAGGGAGAAGAGTCTACTCTAGAGTCTAGACACTTGGTGTGATGACCAGGATGTTGTAGGGAAGGGATGGACACTTGGACAGACGTCCTGTGTTAGATGATCTAAGTGGACAGGGGTGTACGTATGTCCTAAAGGTAAAGGGGGGGGGGGGGGGGGGGCGGTCAAGCCTTGACTGCCGTGCCTACCAGTGTTTTGAATTGGATTTGAGCAGAAGACAGAATTAACACTGTGAAAATCCAGCCACTGAGCATGATTAATATGGCACTACTTTATATTTTAGTTCTATCCATAAATCATACTGTAACTTGAGTGAAAGTGAATGGAACAAAAAACTTCAATGTGACAAGTTGGGCAGGAAGAAATTACACCCTCATGGCTATGCATGGTAATAATGTTAAACGGAAGCACTTCTACGTTAACCTTTCCTCAAACAACCTCCAAAAATAATTTTCTGTATCAAAGTTTGTGACACATTGACTCCTGCCACATGATTAATGCTGTTGCTGTGTGTTCATGAATTGTTTGGCATTAACACTCAGATGATGCCTCTGGGGGTAAAACATCAGCTGTTCCTTATCGGCTGGAGTCTTCCTGTTTGCAGACTGTTATGACACAGCAAGCCCTTGAGATTCTTTGACCAGATTGTGTTACAGGGCGTCAGCGGCAGTTACAAGTCACTAGCTCTTTCTTTGTATTGAAATGCAAATGTGCTATGAGACTAAAGTTGGGAGGATAAATCATTATGCCAAGTCATTATGTTATTTTAACAGAAACTGTTTTGGCCTGGGTATTCAAAAATATTCTTTCCAGCTTTACTTTTGTGCGGAAGTGCTGCACTGTGGTCGTCATTTTGTTCGCCCTGTATTGTACATATATTTTCACAGAAAACTATACTTATCGGATTCTTATCTCATAGTCAGGAGGCAAAAGTTATTCGAGTTGACATTTCAATTTAGGAAACAGAGCAAAGACCTGAGCAACAGCTTCTCTGTGTGATCCGCAGTGACAGTGTGTTTACATGAAGATTTAAACAGACAAACTGAAAACTCTGGAACAGCTATTGGTTTGTCTACACACTTAAAGTCGCTGTCGGGCAGAAATCTTGTATGTCCAAAACTGTTATTTTTCAGGAAATAGAAAAAAGAACCTCTGTTCCAATGGATCCAATGTAGTTATTATTTAGTCACAAGCTTTGTTATTCTTTTCATTAGTTTGATATAAATGATACCCACAGACACTTCACTTCACTTAAAAACTAAAAAATAACAAAAATAGCAGATCAACAAGCTACATTGCAATGCGTTGTGAGCTTGTAGATAAGCAATTTTTGCTACTTTTGTGTGACACTGTAGTTTGACGTAGGGCATTAATTTACCAAAAAAAAAACATTAAAAGTAAAAAAGCTAAAATATAAAGATATAAGGTTTCTATTTGTTTGTTTATTTGTTTGTTTGTTTATTTGGATCCCCATTAGCTACTACCTTAGCAGCAGCTACTCTTCCTGGGGTCCACACAGAAATAAATTACATTACATAACATGAAAACATTTTACATGACAGTATCAAAAACATTTGAAACACTTAAAATACAACCAAAATGGAAAATATTAATCAATCTTGATTATATGGTATAGTAGCCTAAATTATAAATGTAACATCTTAATGATACCTCAGCAACCAAATTCAAACATTCAGGTTTACAAATACAGTTATACTGTGTAAAAACATTAAACAGTGTGCAGTTAGCCGTTATCAAAAAGCAGAGTCTATAAGATATTTATTTAATTTATTTTTAAAATCAGATTTACTTGTTGCCTGTATTGTGATGGAAGACTTTGCAGCTCTTTCATTGCTCTATACATTACTGTGTGTTGCATTGAATTCGTTTTTGAAATGGGAAGCGTAAAGAAACCTTGTGATGAATGTCTGGTGTTGTAGGTGTGTTCATCTGAGCTAAACTTCAGCCGGCCATACAGGACAGCCGGGACCCTAGATGAAATAATGCCTCTGACAAAAGACAGCAGGGAAATATGAAGTCTGTCCTCCACCAAAGGCCATCCCAAAATGCCATGCATTTGTTTTGGTGTTTGTTATTTTTTCTGTCCAACAGCAACAAAGTGTGACCACACGGCATAGGGACATAACGACTCACTGTGCGGTCATTAAGACACAATAACCAGACCAGTCTGATACAAGTTTCACACAGCAGACAAAATGGTCCCTGTGGTCTAATGAACAATACATAAACAGCTAAAAGAGTCTTTATGTGGTAACATCTTCATTTCTGGAAATTAAAGTGGCAGATCAAACAAGGGAGCAGTTATCTTACAGTTAAGGGACATTTGTTTCTTTATAAACATTCAAAGATCACAGTCAAACTGCCTGTCACAGTAAATGTGTTCATATGAGTTACTGTTACAATGGTATGATCAATATTTGTGAAAATGAGAAATTCTATCCCAAAGGCACAAACCAAAGCCATAGAGCTAAGGATCAAAGTTGGATTGTATAAATATCTAGAAAATCTGAAATAAAGTTGTGTTCCCCGTAAAATGATTATAATATGAAGTACTGATTTATACTTTTGTATAATTATGTATACTTCTAATTTTGTATACGGGTGTATACTTTTATATACTGATGTTTACTTTTCCTGAAGTGAGACAGGTCTGTTCAACAGTCTAGTCTGCAGACCTGAGCTAGGATCCTGTTATCCTGTCAGAAAACCATATCATGTTGTGTGCAATCAGACCCTTTTAGAGACAAAATCTCCACCTAGACACAACAAAGATGTGGGCTGAAACAATAAGCCTTGTGTTACTGGAACACATACTGTAGGTACATGAAGACTCTGAAGACAGGAACCCAGAAGGGTAAAGATAATGAGACCTGAATTATTTGAAATACTAAAGGTTAATTCATACTTAGTCACTCGAACTGATTTACAGTTATGGCCATTTGACGAAATAGAATTGATGCTTAAGAATGTTGAGTGTCTAGAGTTGAGTTATACTGGCTTAATGACAAGTTTCTTGTGTAGAAACAAATGTTATGTTCACTAATCTGTAAACCTCTTATGCTGGCCAGCTGCATGGCAAAGTGCGGTCACTTTGACAGAGGTCTGTGCATAGAGCCAGGCACTCTGGCCATGGCCACTATTTTGTCAGTTCCATCATGATATGCATTAGTCTTCGTTGACATATTACTCAATAACATTTACTGGACAGTCTTCTCTCCTGTCTAGTGAGATATTTCTTCCATGCAATATGTGATTATATCAACTCTGATCAGATTTAAGGATTTTAGGATACAGTGCACAGATTTGATCAGGGATTGTTTAGAAAGTTGTGAGCTTAGAAATATAATTCTGGGGTTCACTGCATTTAGAGTATTTTATGACGTTTGTCTAAATTCAGGATTAAAATATGATTTTAAAAGCATGCCTTTCAATTGTCGTTGTGTGTGGAGATGTATCATGCATGCAGGCGCAGGCATTAGACTCATTTGTAACATAGGTAAGATAACCCATTGTACGAAAAGTGCACTGTACCTCTTAGGTACAGTGTACCTAGGACAGTATAGTAGTGGACTGGGTGGTATACTATATTGTTTGATATACTATACTGTATGGTATATCTTGAAACAGTCACAACACAACATGAAGCACGTATTAATTAGTTTAACTGTGGCTAGTTACTTCACCTGTACACTATTGTTTGCTATCTAAGGTCTAGGATGGCTGTGTTTGTCGGTCCCAAAAATATATATCTTGAAAACGAAATGTATTTCTGTTATGGTAAGATATTTCATTTTAACTTTTAACCTTTTGTTGTTATTTACGATATGTGATGATAACCCTCGGTGTATAGGCAATGACCTTCAAATAACCCACTCCCCCACAGTTCTAGCACTAATGATAATCTTTTACTATTTCTTTCCTTTTAAGTCCACACCAATGATTTGCAATGCAACGAGTTGCATCTTGCAACCAGTTGCAGCGGTCTGAACTGACCCATTGCAGGTCAGCACAGTTTTGGGATTCTGTTGCAAGTGATTGCAACTTTGACTGGGCTTTACTCCCATTAGCAAGAGCACAAGTTTCTAGGAACTTTGACTTGGTTGTAGCTTTTAAGGGCCATCCACAGCAAGAACGGCAACTATAATGATAACTATAAATATAACGTTTTAAAAACCAGTGGAATAGAGGCGAAGAGGAGAGTGCAGCAGGGTCAGAAATGACTACATTAGAGGATCAGCCCAGGTTAGAAGGTTTGGGGATTTAAAAAAAGAGAGGCGATGAGAGACGACGTGCAGGTGGCAGGAGTTACAGAGGAAGACGCAGAAAACAGATCCAGATGGATGCTGATGATCCGCTGTGGCAACTCCGATGGGAATTAGCCGAAAGAAGAAGAGTTTCTGGTTATTTGAGTCTCACCTCTGTAAAATTGTTTTGCTTTTGCTTTTTGTGTTATCCTTTTAGCGCCATTGTATAATCGTACCAAGTATTCAATCAATCAATGATTTTCTGACCATTATGCTGATGGTCAGCAATTATCCTCCAAGTAAATGTCCTGGGAAGTACCCCAAGATTCTATTTTGGTGCCCAGTTTTGTTCACTATTAATTTAAACAATATTAGCACAGTGGCAAAAAAATCTAACCTTCAACCTTTTGCAGGCAACATAATTGTCTACTCCTTTGCAGCTCCCCTTTCTGGAGTCTTCTAACTCCTCCTCTACCACTCTCCAGGCAAAAATGGGATTGGTTTTCAAGATAGTCAAAGGGGCTTTGACTATCCTGACACTATACCTGACAAACTACCTCACCAAAGTGAGTAAAACACCCACAGCCACAATGCTAGAGGGAGCGACAACAACGATCTGGTACCACCCGCCTATAGAACAAACATGGGGTAAATTCTCTTTCTACTGCACTGCCATCAAAGTGTAGAATATCCTGACGCCATCCTTAAAAAATGTCTGGCTTCCCTCAAAACAGGCCTGAAAATAAATCATTCAGGAGACCAAAAGAGGAGGTAAACTCGCTTTTTTCCCCTTTTCTTTTCTTTTTCTACTTTGTACATATAGTGTTTTATATTTGTTGATGATATTGTATTTTGGTGTTATTTTTATGCTATGTTGCTGTCATATGATTAGCTCAACATTTCTGACTGTACCT
Organism: Gymnoscopelus braueri; assembly: GCF_963280865.1. Taxonomy (NCBI): domain Eukaryota; kingdom Metazoa; phylum Chordata; class Actinopteri; order Myctophiformes; family Myctophidae; genus Gymnoscopelus; species Gymnoscopelus braueri. Next base: position 24,337,649 of record NC_137616.1, on the reverse strand, counting down.
AGTGCTGTTTACATTTATGTATAATAAAGTATTTAATCAATCAATCAATCTACCATGTTTTATTTGAATCCCTTACACATCGCTGTCACTTATACGACTGGGCAGGATTGGCTTCATTATCTCACCACAGATGGCTTCATTGGCACATTTTCATTTTTAAGGCATCATTAGGCAACTGCCTGGCTTTTTAAATTGCCTTTTTTAAGTTCTTACAATCTCCATTCCACAAACCTGCCACTTTTTACAGTTTCTCATCCATCCACACAATTTGGAGTGATGGCTTTTAGTTTTTATGCTCCATGATAGTCCTGGAATCAGCTCCAGAATTAAATTAAACAGGAGTACCCCCTTTGAGGATTAAGTCAACTTTTCACAGTTTACTTTTCTATTCTAAACATTTTGCCCTGTTTTACTCAAGTTTATATGAATGTATTTAGTATTTTTCGTGTGTTTTTGCTTTGTATTTTCTTCCCTGCTTGTCTGCTTTATTGGCCAGGGGCTCCCTTGTAAAACACTTTCTCAGTGGGCATAAACAGTTCTGTTTGCTTGACCTGTGGTTCTGGCAGTGATGGAAGAAGTATTCAAGTTTTTTACTTAAATAAAAGTATCAATACCACAATGTAGAAATACTTTGTTATAAGTAAAAGTCCGGTATTCAAAATTTAGTTGATTAAAAGTGCAAAAGTATTGGTAAAAATGTACTTAAAGTACCAGAAGTAAAAGTACTCATTATGCAGAATGTCCCATTTCACAAGTTTTCAAAATGTATAGAAATCTTTTGAAAATAGCAGATCTACAAGCTCACAATGTGTCGCGAAGCATTATGAGCTTGTAGATCTGCTATTTTCAAATAGCCGAAGTATGAAGTGGTTAATGTATGTTTTGTAATAATAATTTTAAAAAAGTAACTTACTGAAGTTTTCAAATGATTGTAGTGGAGTAAAAAGTACAATATTTTCCTCTGAGATGTACTGGAGTAGAAGTAAAAGTATTGAAAATGGGAATACTCCGCTGTAAAGTCAAAAATACCTCAGAATTGTACTTAAGTACAGTACTTGAGTACATCTACTTAGTTACTTTACACCACTGGGTTCTGGACTTTTTGCCTGCATTGGACTTTTGATTTGTGCTTGCTGGCTTTTGGATATCTTTGTCCTTGTTTTTTATTTTGCCTAATAAATATTTTTTTATTATACCACCTGGTGAGAGATTGTGTTCGCCCGTCCATCAATGTGTCCATCTGTGCGTTTGAGTTTGCTAATCTTGCACACCTCTGTATGATTCGGCGCCAAACCTTTTGTGCACGCTGGCAGTAAGCCAAGGAAGACACTCGCATTTTTTCAAACCATGAACGACAACTATGTTATTTAATATTTTTGTGAATGCTTTACCGCAGACCTACTATCACTCCAGACTGAGTACCATAGGAAGGGGGGGCCCCATGATGTCATTATTCATATGATACGGAAGTTCTTCTATCAACTATACATACAGGTCTGTCTGGGTATGTCTGGGTAAGCCCTTGTGCATAGTTAGGTATAGTTAGAAGTACATAATCGGCACATGGGGAATACAGAGGCTATATTTGTATGAAGATGGATCTTCCAAATGTTTATTTCACAGATGTTTCCTTATTCAATCACTGCATTTTCTGTAATGTTAATCCATGTGACCTGTGAGAGGATCCATTGATAAACTTGGTGAAGTTCTTTACACCCTTCAGTTCCTCACGGACAATGTTGTCATGAAAGCCTCCAGTACAGAGCAGAATGAAACTGCACTGAGAATGGCATTCTGGGACATTTATTCCAGGCCTGGCCTAGCAGAAAAACTAGTGGGACCTTTGAGGGGCTTGATGACTGCTCTGGCCTAGCTGTCTCCTAGCCATCAGTCTGCTTCTCAGTCAGCTAACTTGCACCATAGCCTCCAGCAAGTTAGCCCACAGCCACCTGCTTACCAGTCAGCTAGTCTCCAGCCAGCTAGCCCCCAGCCTGCTAGCCATCCAGTCAGTTAGCCATATGCCTAGTGTCCAATCCTGCTCCTCTCTGGTCCAGGCCCCAGGTCAAGATCTGCTTGAGGTCCCGGGCTCCATTTTTAAGATCCCAGGCCACTTGCCTCTGGAGTCTCATTTTGAAGCCTTGAGTTCAGCCTTTTGTCACTTTGTCATATTCAATTAGACCCTCACCATCATGGAATTTTTCCCAGCCATAAGTTACCATATTTGGACAAGAGGGTGGAGCTGGTGGTACAACATGCTATGCATTCATCCTGATGATTGACATGGTAGCAAATTGTCAATCACAACCTAGCCACGTTCTAAAGCATACCTACTTCATCATCTATTTCATTTATAATGCTGCACTGAAGAAGACTTGAAACTAGTGATTGAGAACAACAAACTCATCAGGGAAATGTTTACTGAGGTAATAAATCAAGTCAGAAGTATTCCATTCCTGCATATCTCCCACACCTGCTGTGGAGATTCTTAAGCCTTGTACGTCCTGCTTTATTTTGCCTGATAAATTATTTGTATTGAACCTGCTCTGCCTCTGGTCATCTGCATTTGGGTCCTCTCCCAGCTGACACATAGTGACATCCATCACACCTGGGTGCACCAGCACTGCTTAATCACGGTCTGCGCGGGTACATAGTGTGTTGAAAATGGATAGGCAGGTGACGCAGGGCGAAACAGCGAGGACAGTGAATCATGGATATAAATCAGGGCATCCCGGCCGCTACATCACCTCTCCTCTGAGAGGAGAAGGCTGTATGCTGATGGCTTTATGATGGATGACTGATTCAGAATCCATCAGACCTGGTGATGAATCATTGCAAGGTGGACCAACGACTCATGCTCAGGCTAAAAATGTTGGCTCAGGGATTTCCGTAAAGCATTCTTTGTCGCAGATGAAGCTGTTGCGGCGGGGATCTATACTGATGTTTTATGTATCATCTGTGAGTTTAGATGGGCCTCTGTTTGGCTGGGCAAGTGGTGGAAAGTAACTAAGTGCATTTACTCACGTAAAGTATGATTTTTGGGGTATTTTTGGGCGGTGTAGCCGCCCCTATAAGTGGGGTTGGGACACCTCATTAGTATTAGTTTCCTGCACTGTGATTGGCCCACTTGGCCCACTTTCCTGCACTGTGATTGGCTGACTCTATTGGCTGACTCTATTCAGCACTGTGATTGGCTAGCGAGACACACGATGACATTAATAACCTATGAATAGGATTATGCACTTCCAAAAATCCAGAGTGAGCTTCCATCGCTATGATGACCACTGTGATGACCACACCGCCCACTTCACACTGGGTGTGATTTTTGGGCGGTGAGACCGCCCCTATAAGTGAGGTTTGGATATTTGTACAATGTGCAGGAATGTGCATTGGCCAAAAATGTACAAAAATGTACAAAAATGTACCCCGCCTAACCCTGCACCGTGATTGGCCAATCACAGTCTATTCAGGACTGTGATTGGCCAGTGTCACATGACACATGTGCATAGCCCTATATAAGAAACCATAACTTGAAAAAAACCATAAATTTGTTTTTTTCAAGTTATGGTTTCTTCCATCATAAAGAGTGTTTCAATAAATGTATTTCTTTTTTGTACATGATTGGTTGACTCCATTCAGTATTGTGATTAGCTAGCAAGACACCGCCCACTTCACACAGGGTGTGATTTTTTACTTTAATGGAGTATTTCCAATGTTCAATACATCTACTACATCTCAGAGGCGAATATTGTTACGCCACTATAATTATAACTTTAGATACTAGTTACTTTTGATCGTTATTATTACAAAACAAATTAACCACTTCAGCCCTACTTATACTTTGGCTATTTGAAAATAGTTGATCCCCCCCAATGTGTCTGACTTGTTGTGAGCTTGTAGATCTGCTATTTCCAAAAGAATTTCAACTTGTGAAATTGGATTTCTGCATAATACTTTTGTGCTTTTACTCAAGTACATTTTTAATACCAGACTTTTTGCTTGTAACAAAGCATTTTTACATTGCTGGATTGATACTTCTAAAAAAATGATAAAAACTGATATTTTCTCTTTACCATTTCCAACAGAACCCTGGTTTGATAGTATGTCCCTGTTACAGAATGTCTGAATGTCTTCTTAAAGACTGACTCTATGGAGTTACATTTGTGTCTTTATTAACCAAACAAAAGAAAAACATTTGAGAGAGAAAAAATATAAACAGAGCAAAGAATAGTTTTGAATGAAAACAAATTAAAACAGCAAGCAAAAAATAATAATTTGTAAGCAAAGGAAATTATATAAACAGAACAAAAAAATATTTTTAATTAAAACAAATTAAAAACGCAATCAAAAAAATATATTTGCAAGCAAAAAATATATAAGATTTGAAAGAAAAGAAAAAATAATTGAGAACAAAACTTAAAATTCAAGAGTAAAAAAATAAGGAAAAACTGTTTAAACTACATAAACAAAATACTTAGTAAAATGTTTGGGTAATAAAATGTGTTGTGCTAAATAAAATGTTTTTAATGTTTTTTTTCCTCATTTGCGAATGAAAGTTGTTTTTTCTGATTGCAAAATGCCTTCTCTCTCAAAACCTATGTCTTTGGTCTCGATTTTTTTTTCTCTCTCTTGGATTTGTTTGTGTGAGGGGTTAAAGTTCAGAAGGCGGGTCCTACGCTGATAGATGTAAGACACCTCTCCATTGGTCACTTGGAATCTGAGTGACAGCTCCCCCTTCCTTATGTAGCTTGTTGAACGCGGGGATGGAGGTGTGTTACGGCCAGCATGGTTTTTTGATTGATTGAATTATTAGCAGTTTGCAAAAAAAAACTAAAAAAACATGAAAGTATAATGCAAGGTCAGCTAAGAGTATTTAAAACCCAAGAAAGATGACTTGTTTCCATTGGGGTCCTTTGTACTCAATTCATAGAGACATTTAATGACAGACAGATATACACTACTATGCAAAACATCATAAAAAACAAAAACAAAAAAAATATGTACAGTAAACAGTTTGAGTAAACAGATTGATGGAATACTTTATTAACAGTAGGATACAGAGGTACAATTGTACAATGATTGTTATAAGGATAACACAAAAAGGCTTGTTTCCATTGTGGTCCTCTGGGACTGAGGTCAGAGCTCCATCCCAGCTCTGGATGCTACACTATTCGTTACAATATTGAGCATTTTAGGCTATTAGCAATTCAGATGATTCCCTAATGTTAGGTTTCTGTTCTACTTACAGTTTGTGATCTGTATTTAAAATTGTTGTATTGTTGTTACTGTTATAGTAGGCCAGTGGTTCCCAAACTTGGGATCGGGACCCTCAGAGGGGTCCCCAGATTAGCTTAATGGGCAACATTGTTTTCTCTCTCAACAGTAAACAAACAAACCTATACAGTATAAGTGTATACAGGGTAACACATTTCTAAAGTGACAATTTAATGACTTTTAAGACCTTTTTAAGGCATTGTGCGCTTGTAGTTCGGCCATTTTCACGATATTTATCTGTGGAACCGAGTCAAACTAAATCTAATGCCTACAATTTCAAGTGCTTGTCAGGGTGGGTGGTCCCCAGTTCAAGTATGATTATTTTGGGGGGTCCCCAGTTCAAATATGATTATTTTAGGGATTCACAGCCTGAAGCACACTATCAGACGAAACGTTTCCAAAGCAGTCTATCTGGAATGGGCCTGGCCAATAGGCCAGTCACTTCAGCCTTGCCTTAATTAGAATAACGAATATAACATAAAATAATGTAGCTTTATTTTATAATTTCAAAGGGTTCCCAAATGTTTCAGGCTGTGAATCCCTAAAATAATCATATTTGAACTGGGGACCCCCCAAAATAATCATACTTGAACTGGGGACCATGCACCCACCCTGACCCAGGCATTAGATTTAGTTTGACTCTGTTCCACAGATAAATATTGTGAAAATAGCCGAACTACAAGCGCACAATGCCTTAAAAAGGTCTTAAAAGTCATTAAATTGTCACTTTAGAAATGTGTTACCCTGTATACACTTATACTGTAGGTTGGTTTGTTTACTGTTGAGAGAGAAAACAATGTTGCCCATTAAGCTAATCTGGGGACCCCCTCTGAGGGTCCCGATCCCAAGTTTGGGAACCACTGGCCTACTATAACAGTAACAACAATACAACAATTTTAAATACAGATCACAAACTGTAAGTAGAACAGAAACCTAACATTAGGGAATCATCTGAATTGCTAATAGCCTAAAATGCTCAATATTGTAACGAATAGTGTAGCATCCAGAGCTGGGATGGAGCTCTGACCTCAGTCCCAGAGGACCACAATGGAAACAAGCCTTTTTGTGTTATCCTTATAACAATCATTGTACAATTGTACCTCTGTATCCTACTGTTAAGTATTCCATCAATCTGTTTACTCAAACTGTTTACTGTACATATTTTTTTTGTTTTTGTTTTTATGATGTTTTGCATAGTAGTGTATATCTGTCATTAAATGTCTCTATGAATTGAGTACAAAGGACCCCAATGGAAACAAGTCATCTTTCTTGGGTTTTAAATACTCTTAGCTGACCTTGCATTATACTTTCATGTTTTTTTTGGTTTTTTTTGCAAACTGCTAATAATTCAATCAATCAAAAAACCATGCTGGCCGTAACACACCTCCATCCCTGCATTCAACAAGCTACATAAGGAAGGGGGAGCTGTCACTCAGACTCCAAGTGACCAATGGAGAGGTGTCTTACATCTATCAGCGTAGGACCCGCCTTCTGAACTTTAACCCCTCACACAAACAAATCCAAGAGGGAGAAAAAAAAAATCGAGACCAAAGACATAGGTTTTGAGAGAGAAGGCATTTTGCAATCAGAAAAAACTACTTTCATTCGCAAATGAGGAAAAAAAACATTAAAAACATTTTATTTAGCACAACACATTTTATTACCCAAACATTTTACTAAGTATTTTGTTTAATGTAGTTTAAACCGTTTTTCCTTATTTTTTTACTCTTGAATTTTAAAAGTTTTGTTCTCAATTATTTTTTATTTTCTTTCAAATCTTATATTTTTTTGCTTGAAAATATATTTTTTTGATTGCGTTTTTAATTTGTTTTAATTAAAAATAGTTTTTTGTTCTGTTTATATAATTTCCTTTGTTTACAAATTATTATTTTTTGCTTGCTGTTTTAATTATTTTTCATTCAAAACTATTCTTTGCTCTGTTTATATTTTTTCTCTCTCAAATGTTTTTCTTTTGTTTGGTTAATAAAGACACAAATGTAACTCCATATGACTCTGTATAAAATGTCTGTGTTAAAGCAATGACTCAGAAATATACTGTACAAAAGAAATTGCTCTCTTCTGGGCAGGAGTCAGGAAATGAGAATTGAATTGGGGCACTTAGAGTGAGTGCATTTGGCAGTGGCCCAAATAATGAGGCCTAAATTACAGTCGCCAATGCTTTTTAATCATCTCAGTCACGGATAGGCCTAATGTCAAATATCAGCAAGCTAGCTCAGTGAGCTGCTTAGACTGATTATTCTTCAGATCAGTCAAAGTCAACATGATAGGAATTTTGTTTTTTAATTAAAGGAGTGACATTATTTTGGCGGGGAAGAGGAGAAGATGGGTTCAGTGCCCCGTTATTGTTTGTGGCTATTTCAATCCATCAATTTAAATCTGTCTTGTTTAACATTTGTAGTCCGATTAAGTTTCCATTTTCTTGCCCTACACACCTCACGGTTACATTATATGATTAAAGTGTCAAGTAACCCTCTCTCGCCAGGAACATCACATTACACCACTTTACTTCCAGAAACAATGTGTTACTTAACCGGCAGGATGTGCAAACAGCATATTTGTGGGGAGGGTAAGGTTATGCAGCCTATACTTGTCCATTCAATGTGGCTGAGCAGAAAAGCCTAACTTATACTTCACCGTACTTAATGGTGGCAGAAAATAATGGATTTTGTTTTGGCGAGCAACGTGGGGCATGCACACACTGATTCCTGTTTTCCAGACACAGCAGGTTATATAGGCTGCACTCCACTACAGTAAGCATTCTGCACAGAAACACATAAGCCATTATACATCTCACTCCAGCGCCAGGCAAGATGACATGCCTGTCCCCCACGACGGCACTTGGCCGTATTTCTTACATATCACAGCTAACGTTACATTGCACATGAGATGAATGTAGCGAAATACCCTTCAGTCAGGGGCCATTTGCATAACCGTGTGCGAGAGTTATGCTGCTGATGTCAGCTAAAATACTGATAGATGGGTTTAATTCCCCAGAGTGAGTTAGTGTGTAAGGATAGAGGCATAGTGGCAAAAGCTAATACAGCTCAGGGTTCTTTGTGTAACTGTGCAACAGCCACATTGCAAGGTGCTTCATACTGGATGAGATGTGAATGTGGATTACAGCCAAAGAGCCAATCAAAGTGGGGGGGGGGGGGCGGTGTCAGGTCAAGAGGTCAGCTGTTAGATTACATCCCTCAAGGCCATTGACTCCTGGCTTGAAATTGAACTGAGTGATTTTTCAATTATATGGCTATAGCCATTATAACAAATTATTCTGGTTTAGCCTCAAGGACAGTTGAATGTATGCATTATTATAGATATGTCGTGCACTGATTACATACCATTTAGTTAATATATATGGTGTGTGTGCAAATAATACACAGACACATCTATGGTTGTGTATTGCATGGTCTTTTTCTTTATGTTTATGTTTATCTATATGACATGGCCATCACAATCACATTGGACGAACCAGATGCATTGCTTAACGTGTATATAGCACCAGTGCTAGTTTTCAACACCTGTGTTAACAGTACCCCTACAACAAGTATGACATTGACATTTCCTCTCACAGGTCACATGAAGAAAACAATCTACTTTTTTATGGTTGACCCTGTCAAGGATGTAAGTGTCCAAACATAAATAACACACGCTTCCACTTAAGTTATTTTTTTTTACCTCAGTCATGCTGAAGAAGAACCACTGATCCTCACATTTGTCTTCCAGACATTTACTGACATTGATCCACCAGTGTGCCCTCGTCCCCATCTCTAAGTCTCTAGACCATAATGTCTGCATCATCTTCATCCCTATAGCCCATCTCACAGCCTCCATGTAACTGGGTTCTTAATGGTGCTATATTAGCAGGCCCAGTACTCACAGATGACATTTGATCTTCACTCAAGCTCCATTGCCTCATCACTACCCATAGGGGAATAGGACTAGTGCTCCAGTTCAATGACAATGCGCGAAAAGAACGCACATTGATGCTTTTTACTGCGTGGCTCAGTGCCAAATTTCTTGTGCTCACTGCCAGTAGGCCACAGAAGTACCTGTGCTATTATTTTAACATGTTTTAGACTTTTTGAAAAATGTAACTTTCATTTTATAAGGGAAGTCAATCTCATTGGGCTGAAACCTTGCCCAAAGTTGGAGTCATGCTTCATAGATAATGTCATAGACACTTACGTCATACTATGCATGACTGATGTCACAGGCTAGCCACGAAGTCCAAGATCCCCACTGGAGCCATGCTGCTCTAGCCTGGCATGGCCAGACTAATATCCATGCAGTGATATTAGTCTGGCCATGCCAGGCTAGAGCAGCATGTGGAACCTGCATTTCCAAGGGGCGGATTCAAAAGTTTCCAGGCTAATGCTGCTCCCATGTGGATCCCAGAGATTTTTTTTCCACTACAAAAGAATTACTACTGTGATTGTACCAGGACACAGCACCTGCAGTACAAGTCAGTTCAGTATCAGCTCGTTTGGGTTGTCTGTGGCATTATTGCTGTGTGTTTGTAAATACAGCAAGTGCATACATTTGTACTGAGTCATCATGGAAGGGAAATGATTTTAATTCCATCACACTTTGAAAGAGGGCCAGTATATTTATTGCCAGAATAGCATTCTTTTACCATCCCCAAGGCAAGCCATACAAAAAAGCAGCTGAAGACCTATCTCTTTAAACTAGCCTTTCTCTAGCACATGTTCAACTTGAAATGTTTTGCATATCTGTGTTTTATGATTGGGGGAAAATACGGTTATTATGAAAGTTTGAATGATGACTTGTTATTGTTGTGTCGTTTTTGTTTAGCAGCTGTGAAGCACTTTGAATAACATGCATGTGTGAAAGGTGCTATACAAATAAAGATTGTATTATTATTATTATACAGAGCCATGGCGGAGGAATAAAGAAAAAACATGCTGTGCTCTGCCAGGATGGGTAGAATGTTTTTTTCTATCGATTAGTCACCCCATGGAGACTTGAATTCATGGATATTCGTTTGTTTTTGTCGCATTCCTAAGCCAATAATGTGATGACCGGCAGCGGTTCGGGTATAGGAGACTCAAAAAGTCTCCTTTGTGTCTCCTACCGGAACCGCTGCCTACCAGTCCGCTGGTCATCAAATTATTGGCTTAGGAATGCGACGAAAACAAAAAAAATATCCATGAATTCAACTCCACTAATCGATAGAAAAAATATATTTTGGGGGGTGAACTATCGCTTGAAGTGGTTAACTAAGTAAATGCAGTAGTAAGTATATAAATAATAAATAGTTGCACTACTACTGACCTCTAAAGACATCCCCCATGTTGCTGCACTAGTCATTAGGTGAAACAAGGGTAGGGGGGGAGAACAGGTTTAAGATAGATTTTTAAACCCTAAAGACACCCCAGAAAGTGTGCAACTCAGTATTATTTTGTGCACTTTTTTGTGTGACCAGCCCAGTCAAATCGGCCCACGTCTTAGAAAGCAGTCATGGAGTTCACGCCTCTCCCTTCTCTGTCCAGTGTCCTTCCAGTTCAGCTATTCAGGAAAGGTAATTATTGCTGTCACAGTCCAACTTATGGGTGATGAGTGTGAGATGGAGCCTGGGGCACTCTGTTCTCTTCAGGGCCAGGGCGTACATACAGCATGCCTCGCCTCTCATCTCTTAAGTGCAGTATGCAGGCTGCCCACCACTGCCCATTACTGAGCAGGCTTTTAAATGCCTGAGTTATGTCACCAATAATCAGGGCCATATATCGCCACACCCTCTAATCTGAAGATATGCGTCAGGGTTTTTCCAGCAGTTAAAACAGAACAGACCTGTCCCTTAATTGTATTTAAAATAAGTGAAAATAGAAGATAGGCCACCTCGAGTAGTTTATCTGATGTAGTTGTGTAGATACAGATCAATGACAACACACCATTGGACTGATGTGTTTAATGTCTACTCAGGCTTTTGTGACCACCCCAGACAGTTTTTAAGTTGCTTAATTCAATATTTAGATTTAAAAAAAAAACACCTGTCCTTGGTTCTGGAGACTGATATTGTCTTTCTAATGCGTGAGGGGGCCGTATTTTTCAATGGCTTTTCATTTATTTTTTATAATTAATAAAAAGGAAAAAAGAAAAATACAAAACATTAATGAGAAAGGTAATCAAAAGATTACGTGTAGGAGGGCAGTATGAGTTACAAGAACCAAGGACAGGTGTTTTTGATTTATCTATCAAGGTTGAAATGGGTTTGTATAGGAAGGGGGCGTGTCTGATAAAATGAATATCAAATATCTTAATACTGAATCAGGCAACTTAAACTGTCCGGGGTGGTCACAAAAGCCTGAGTAGATGTTAAAATGACCCCAAACATGTTGGAAAGTGAAATTCCCTTTAACAAATTGAACCACTACCCCCACCTACTGGCACAAATCATGAACTGTATGGCTACAACAGTCTCATTCATGTTTTTCATTTACAGAAATGATTTACACTCACAAGAACAGCTGGACTTTTTAATAGACTCTTCCAAGTCACAACAGACAAAAAAGATTTTATATGACCGAAATCATTGCAATTGCATTATTATAAATATATGAAATTTCATATATACTTTCTTTTATACACAAGAAATTCATTGTAAAGGTCCCTCAATTGAAAAATAAACATGCAACTGAGCTAAAGATTAAATGACAATCTGTAAAAATCATAATAGCATTTTCTTTAGAAAAGTAAACAATTTAAATATGTGTTGTTATACAATCTATTTTAAAAGGCTGTTGGTATAAAGTTGAAAGACTGCTTTGATCAAGACATATTGCAAAACAGACACCCTCTGATTATAGATACTTACAGAATATCAAAGAACCATCAAAGTGAGTCCACACAGTGAAAAAGTATATTATTTCGATGTTCAATTAAATAAGCAATACAAAAAAATGGCAAAATTAGCAAACAGTAGCATACAGTAGATGTGCATTTACAAAATATATATATTTTTTGTTGTAAAAGCTAAAACATACGAATCTGTCTAAAAAATCTGGAGTGTGATTCCCTGGCGAACGGAAGAAAAAGCAGACAGGGACCCGTGGACACCGGTCACATGATACCGGTATCAGCCTGGCGACGAGTGTGAGCGATTAACTGGAAGACTTGAGAAGCTGAAAAATGAGATCCCACTTGTGTGCCGATTCTTGTGGTCATTCTGTTGTCCCATCTCTCATATCTCACTCTCTATCCTTTCTCCCCCCATACAGCTTCTTTTTCTTTTCTCAGTGCCAGTCCGCATCATTCTCATCTTCCTCCTCTGAGGATTCATCCTGGCTACTGCCTTCTGCCGCATCTGTCACTCCGTTTCCCTTACCATCCTTATCGGCCCCTATGGCTGCTGCCTTCAGTTTCCTGGCCCGAGCCGCGGCTACCTCCGCAGCCACTGCACGCTCCTCCTGCTCTTTCAGGCGCAGCGCTGCGGCCTTCTTCTCTTGTTCAGCGTGGCTCTTCATGTGGGCGCTGCGGCTCTTCACTTTGTAGAACACCCTAGAGTTCGGGGGATGAATTGCCCACGATTAATAAAAGGAACATTCAATCCACATTATTATATTCTTTTCTTATACAATGTTAGTGCTTATAAGTCTATTTGTTCTAAAAATTATTATGCAAGTGCTTATAAGTATATTTGTTCTTAAAATTATTATTATGTAAAAACAATAATATGGTGTACTTCACATATGTAAACAGTAAAGTTTAAATCTGAAAGTGTCAAACTTTACGGAAAAAGGTCCACTTTTACACTTTCAGGATTAATTAATACATTTTCTGGATTTTACTGTGTATAATATGTATACAGATACATACATTGTTTAATGACAAAGATCACAGTCTATGTATAAATGTTTTTTTTTTAAATTATATTATGCTGCTCTAACAAAGTCACACATACTTAAAGGGTCTACACCATGAAAATCACTTTTTTCTTGTTTTTTTGTATTTTTTGGGGTCCCCAGTGTCTCTTGTACCCCAAAAAATGTTTTTTTTTAAAATTCAGTCATTCCTTCTCATTTCATGGATTTCCAGAATGGGCGTGTCTGAACAGGCGATCTCAGAATGGAAATGTTTATGATGTCACAAACATTATTGATGGCAAACCCAATGTTAAATGAAAAGTGCCCGAATCGCTCCGAAACTAAGTGGGGGTCTACGAACAAATACCTCGGGCTCGGATTTTGGCTCCGCCCCCCGGAAGTGGGTGAAACAGGCACCTCAAACACTTGGTGGAATTGTTCAAAAATGTTCAAAGTGTTTTTTTTTCGATTTTGTATTTTTCTTAGATGCTTCTTTTTATGCAGAATTTTTCCATTTTTTTTTTCTTTTTTTAAATATTTTTTTTCAATATTTTTTTGTATTAACAGACAGAATTGCTCAGTAGCCCCCCCCTGCCCAAGAGGACGTTTTGGTATTGCAGCTGAAAGCGCTGTATAAACCAGAGACAATTGGCTTGGGATGAGTATATCTGAGTGATGATTTAGGCTCAAACCTTTTGAAAAAGGTTTGAGGGACATACACCATATGATATTAAATATCAAATATTTTTTTTAAATTCATGGTGTAGCTCCTTTAAAACACACACAAACCTGCTACACTTCTTGCATGGAAACACTCCCTCAGGGTTCTGTGGGGGCTTTGGTGGGGCTTTGTTCTTCTTTCCTGTGGATTCGGGACGAGGCTTACGAGGTGCCGAGAGAGGTGTCGACTCCGTATTTGCAGAACCCTGTTCTTTCAGCACTGGCGCTGTTACGGCCTATAACATCAGACATGTTTCATTTCACCACACTAGTAGATCAAACTGTTGAAAAATCCCTTTAACAGTGTAGCTTTATTACTAGAGTGCAAACCAAATCAACGCTCACTCCTTGCTGCAGCCGTCCTATTCAAATCTGACCCGAGGTCCTCTGCTGCATGTCCTTCCCCATCTCCCTCTCCTGCCATTTCCCATACCTCTTCACTGTCGCTATCAAATAAAGGCTTGAAAATGCCCCCAAAATAACTTAAAACAAACAAAAAACACATTAGTGTAGCTTTATTACTACTATACCAGCCCTTAGTCAAAGCAGTTCTTTATGGAGTTTTAACCAGCAGGATATTTCTGAGAGGTGGGGTTTATGGCTCCATGGTAAATCAGCAAAACAATCATTTGATGGTAAAGAATAACAAATATATATCTTCTTAACGATAGGCTACGATGGACAGGCACTCTGACAGAAAATCGTCTTCCTCAAACAACTCCTCTTCTGTTGGAGCGTCACAAACTGATCTCCAAATTTCTGTTTAAGCAACGGTGATTAAGTTGCTTTTAAAAAAAAAGATATCACTGGGCAAGTGGGCAATTCCCTCAACAACATCTATTAGGCTACTCAAACTGAAAAACTAATGAAATGAGTCACCAAAAACGTTCTACTTCTCTTAGCGTTTGAGAGATTTAACTGAATGTTTGCTCTAAATGCAAGCCCTGTTGTCTCATGCTGTAGTACTAGATTACTAGATCGATGGAGGACGTGGGCTTTTGGTTGCACATGTTTGAACATTATTTGATTTGTTAACTTTGTTTGCTGTTGTAATCGCAAGTTTGAAATGACTCAATAGGATGTCATGTTCTCATTTATCTGCCTGTAATTCTGTCTAACCTACTGTGCTTCTTTGAGAATTAATGCAATTGATTATAGTTGCATAGTGTAGCCTATGTTATCCACCTTCCCTTTTCTTGTATTACGGCGCAATATAGCGATTTCTCAATAGACTTATCAGCCGGTGTCTCCCCCTCCCTAGCTGAAATTTTGCCCACCAAAAATGAAAATCCTGGCTACGCCACTGGTATGACTTTGCATTATCTGCTGTAATTTGACAGTGAGTAGAGACAGGAAAGGCAGGAGAGAGAGAGGGGATGATATGCAGCAAAGGGTCTCGGGTGGGATTTGAACACAGGCCAGCTGTAGCAAAGTAAAATAAAATAAACCAACATTATCTGAGAATATACATTTTCCCTGGTGTATGTGGTACACTGAACGACTACAGCAACTGATTATTTTCCGTAGCTGTGAGTGTTCGTAAATCTGGTTTGTGGCCAGATGTCAACTATGAGATAGAAATAAATGTCTCCCAGTGTAAGTTGGTCCATAACAAACATTTATCGGTCATGGTGAAATACTTACATAGTCATGAACCTGTAGTGAATGAGTCACATTAGCCATGTTGACAGCTTGGTTCTGGTCACATGAATCCTCCTTCTTATAATCTCCCTCCACCTCTCCTTGAGTCAATTTTGATTGAGAACTCTGTGGCAGAACATTTGGGAAACATAAATCTTTGTTCAGTTAACAAAATATACGGTAGCAACAAATTCCCTTTTGCAAATGTAGTGGAGTAGCCCTGGAGGTAGACCCAGTAGCTGAGTGATAGATATTTAGTTTCCCACATTTGGGAGACAATGGGTTGAAATCCAGGTGGTTACACAAATGCGTGCATTAAATTAATTGTTGAAATAATTTCCTTCTATTGATCTTCTCTCAGCCCCTTCATAGTTACTAATAAAGCATAAACGGTAATAATTATCAGTGGTGGAAACAATGGTGAACAAGATAAAAACAACATCCAACTACTCTACCTTGATATCTACCATTGCCTCTGTGCCCTTCTCCTCAGGTGAATCTGGAGGGCCGTAAGTCAGAGTCCCACTGCGACCGATCTTCACCTGTTTCTTATATGTGTAGTAGAATTCTACACACTGAGCCACAGTCTTGGTCTGCACCTTTAAGTTTGAATAACATGTATACAGTAAAATCAGCAGTGTTCATTTAACTCCAAAGAGTGCACAAATTGAATCAAATTGTACACTTTATAGTTAAATTAACACTAAATTTTACCGTTCATGTATGCAAATGTAGATTTATCTCGCTGTTTAATAGGTAAAGTGCGGTGTTAAAGATGTGTTTTATGATCTTGATTCTGACATAAAAAAAAATTTGCATCCACATTTTACATGAAAACAACAATGCATGGGTAGAAGCAAGGTACTTTCAAGTAAGCGAAACAGCGTACCAATTTCTGCACCTTAATGAAGTCCTTCCTGTAGGCAGAGATGCCTTTGTTGAAGTAGCGCTTCTCTGATGCAGTCCAACTATCTGAACCTGAGAGTAAATCAGAGACTCTGGTCACAAAAATTCAATTTCAGCATGCATAAGCGCAGGAACTATGGGGCTGGCCTGGCTGCAGCCCCCTTAGCGGCAGGTGGCTCAATAGTATTTTAGATGCACAAGTAACACAAATAAAAAAGAAATACTCAGGAGATGCAGTGGAGACCTCAGTTTTATGAAGCCCTGGATTTAGTTGAAACAGATCGAATACAAAGATTTGACCAAGAGGGGCTGCACAGAGAGAAGCCACTCTCATTGCTGATGCTAACCTTGCATCCGTTTTACTGTATAGTGCTCATATCCGGTTTAGAGCCCGCCTACTGTAACTATTAATTTCAACACACGCACCCACACTAGATCGGATATACAAACTGCAAAGCGAACTGATCCCAGTATGCTGGAAAACTAAACTTTTCGGCCCTGAATGCGGTTCAATTCCATAAACAGATCACGCCTGGAAGTACAGCCGACAGCAGTCTTTGAAAAACATTCAGCTTTGCCCAGATTTCTGACAGGATTGCATGCCCCAACGAGGGGGCTTTTCAAAGAGGTTGAGACATTTGATGAATGTTGTTTATGTCTGTGCCTTCCTGCGTCAGCTGCCTTGTCAGAAGAAATCATTCTGTTTACATCGTAAAACCTGATGAGCCAGAAGAGGATGGTTGACATATCAAGCTGTAATGCATGTGTAAAGTAACAGTATCATGCGAGACATTTTATTAGCAACACACCGGAATGCAAGGCTAGGTTTGGTGCACTAATTCCAGGTACAGTAAGACATCACATGGCTTTATTAATCAACACTGCTGCTGTGCAGTTACAAACCAATAGATGCATAGACAGCATTTTTTGGTTTTGTTTGCTCAGGCTATCGTGGGCTTCTTGTTGTTCTGCCAAGTCTGTGCAACTAGTGTTTTGGTTGTTAGTGTATTAGTTTATTCTGCAACTGGCTTTGTTGTGAACAGTGCACCTCGTGGAGGTATAAGGTGCACCTGCTGTATGACGCATGTGTGCAAAGAAAAAGATGTCAAACATTAGTTGACAGCCTCGAAGATAGTTGGCAGCCTCCCAGACCCTCCCTTACTCAATCTGTCAGGGTGGGTGTAGGGAGCGAGGGAGAACGTTTTCAGGTCAAAGGGAAAGGAGTCTGGATGTCGGTTTACAAGGGTGAATATATATGGCATACGACATGGCAAATTTACAATTTGAAAAACAGGTCTAATGTTCATAGTTTAAAAGTGATAATTGTTCCTCACCTGAGTAGTGATAATCTGCCAGGTGATGACCTTTGGGGAAGACACGTTCTCCAATCATCAAAAGTCTCAACGTCTCCTAGAAATCAACATGATTCCGTCCAGTGAACAAACTGAGTGCCAAAATCAATGATGAGACCACGACTAGTAGTAATTGACCCAGTGAACTTTGAGTCACTATACTCACCAGGATGTCTCCCCCACATGTATGCATGCAGTGTAGAAACAGCTCCTGATTGGTTCCTCCACCGGGGAGCACACTGGAACAAGCCATGCTCATCATATCCTCCACTACAGTATGTAGAGAAAATTAAGATATTTTAAAGGAATAAGACGAGTTAAAGAGTTAAAGATCCTATCTGTCATGCGAAAATAAACAAATGCGTAGCTCCACCACCAAAACATTATAAATAGCGTAGTGGAGACATGTTTTATTCTTTAGTTGATTCTTTAGTCAAGATAGAAGGACTAATAGACAACAGTTTTTAAAATTATTATTACATTGTATTTGCTGTATTTGGGGACATAGGTTTGTTTTGTTTTCATTCATATCTGTCTTTAAGAATATATGTTCAAAAATCTAAACAATCCCAGATTGGGCCATAAAGGGAAGTAGTAACACACAAAGTGGATAAATCAGGGATTAACCCATTAAGACCTGAGGCCGATTCTACAAATGTCTTCTAAATCAATAAAACAAACTGAAAAACCTATGTTGCTATATCAATGGTGCTCAAAACTGTTTCATGTCAAGGAGACAAGGACCCTCAAAAGTATATGTAATTGGCCACGCACCCGCCATCTCAAAATATTTTGTTCCAAGGACCCACAGAAACAAAGTTTGAGAATATATAATCGTCATTTTTTTTAAGATCGTGACACACACACACTCATATATATAGCTATATAAATCTAAAATAACACAGATGATTTCCTTGTTTTAATGGGTTAATGAAATACAAGGCACTCACTGTTCTGCTGGTCTCCGTTCTTGAAGTGGGATTCCTCCAAAGGCAACCACACCACGTCAGCCTTGTGCAGGTCAAACTGAGAGGCATCCCGCACCCGCAGCTCTGGAACCTCTGCCTGGTACTGCAGGCCAATGTTGATCCGCCTGACCAAGTCCAAAACCAAGACAAATATTACAAGTATGAAGAGACTTGATTCATGGATTATTGCAGGTGCAACAATTTGCAACTCCCAAGTCAATGCACACAAAAAAAAGATAGAAATACATTGAAAAGAGTATCCACAAGAATAATTTAGGACAAAGAGAGACATTTTAACCTATACTACTACTACAGAAACAGACGAGATGAAGACACCACTAAGATATTGTAGGTGAGTGAATAGCAATTCTTATTATAAAAAGGTGCAGAATTGCAATCAGATAATGTACAGTAACCGTAACAATAAGTCAATGTCTTAATTTTGTGTATCCAGTCAGTTTCTGAGGGTCCAGGAGGACATTTTCAACCACAGAAAACAAGTGTGGATTTGTACTCACGGTTCAAAACACACTTGGGCAGCATCAGTGATCAAGGGCAGGACTGGAGGTGTGATGTCTGAACCGACTGAACTGGCTGAAAAAGGACACAAAGAACAGAGCGCTTTTAGAGACACTCTCCCAAGATAATTTGAGTAATATGCACATGCACTGTAAAATCCTGAGTCTTAATTTAATGTTGAGTGTGTACAAAAGAGTGCATCTTAGAATTCAATTAACATTGAGGATTTTACTGCAATAGCCATGAAATACAACAAGGGCCACGGTGACACCTACTGGAGCGCAGGAGGCTACGCACAGCAGACTTTGGCGTAGCTGGCGGTGGCAGGCTCTGGTTGCCTGCAGCTATGTTAGACAAGAAGGTGGAGAAGAAGAGTCCCGAGCCTTCACGCACAGGAGACAGGATGGGCGGAGGCGTATAGGGGATGAGGTCATGATCCGGAAGGCGCACCGGAGAGCGCAGGTGGCTCTGGTAGTGAGTGATGCTGGAGTAGACTGAAGGAGCGATGAACGATGATGGTTTTGGCGGAGGGATGAAGAGGGGCTCAGGTCGTGGCCGGCGCTTGAATTTGGACTTCCCATCCTCCGCCCCGTCCTAGTGCAGAGTAAGAGATGTTTCAGAGGAATGTCAAGGAGGGAAATAATCCCCCCACAAATACAAGCGTTTCTGAGGAAGACAATACTGTGATCAGATTTAGGGGCCGGAGATAAACGCACACAGTTACTGGTGACTCTAAATTAACCCTTTTAAAAACCTGTTGCGTTAGTAGAAAACATTGAGAGGGCACAACTATGTCAATAGGAGTCAAATCGATAACCCAAATTTCATCTCGATCTTGTCCTTGCCGAACCAACCTGGCAGATGTTCTCCGACAGGGTGTTTTTAAGTGAACGGCGACGAGCCACAATGACGGAGGTCTTGTGGTCATGCTGAGCAGGAGGATGCTCACTCTGACCTAGTCTTCCCTGAGGGCAGGGACCTGGTGGACTCCCATGCACTGGCACAGACACTGGGATAACCAGGGGCTCCTCCTGCTGGTACACAGATGTGGACAAAGAAAGGAAGACAAGGAGATTATGGGTGAGAAAGAAAATGTCAATGTACAATTCTGTAAAAACAACTGAACAATTGTTTTTATTTTTATTTATATATATATATATATATATATATATATATATATATATATATATATATATATATATATATATATATATATATATATATATATATATATATATATATATATATATATAGAGTCAGTGTCATGGCTATTTGCTGTCCCACTCAACTGATTTTGAAGGGGATTGGATTAATTTTTACCCATGTTCTTCAAATCCTAACTGAACTGCTAATGAATACTGTGACTTTGTGTACCTATGAAAACAAAATGTGGGAAACTCAAAATCTCAAGGTACACCTTTATTCATAGCAAAATACAAATAGAAAAAATCTAGATGCTTAAAATGTGAGCACATTGTGAGCTTGTAAATCTGTGGGGTCATTTCATTTAAAAAATAAATGTAAACCTTTCACCTACAACATGCCCAAAATAGTGATGCCAGGTTGAAAGTGGTCAAATATATATATATATATTTGAGGGTATAGAATACTCGTTTTGTATTGAGAAATGAGCACACAAATAACTGATATAGTAAATAAAAAATACATAACTTTTTGTATACGGTAGTTGTATAATCACTGTTTGGGAATAGAGAATGTCATAATTACATAATCACAGATGTATGGGCAAAGCACACACTTATGAGTGCCTTACATTTCCTACAGACTTTTAAGACCACGGCAGTAATTCTATTTTTAAATGTTGCTGTGTAATAACTTTGTAATAATAAAACCTGACTGTGGGCATATTTTATTGTAATATTGCTCTTTGATTAAATTGTCAAATTACAAGAATTCTGATGATTATTAATATTTCTACCTTGAATGGCTATAACGGTCATATTTACTGTTCGTTAAATTATGGTGTATCATTTCAGGTGTCTGCACCGTTGCCTAAGAAAATAAATATATAGTTGTTTTTATGTTATAAAGCTGTTCTTGCTAAAAAACCAAGGTGGAGTGTTGACTAGTGTAAACCCAAATTGAAATAATTGTAGACCAGCTATACATTTGAATAAAATAAGCACAACAGAACTGAACCCACATGAACCCTAGCATCCCTATTCTGGGGTGAACATGAGGTGAAAATAGCACATCTACAAGCTCACAAAGCATTGCGACACGTTATGAGCTTGTAGGGCGGCTATTTTCGGCAATGAGTTTTGGTGTAGACTAGAAGGAAAAAGGAGCCGACAGATTATAAAGCCATGGGGAACCCTGATCAACTGGTTAATTCATACATTTTCACGTTCATCACCTATTCTATCATTACGGATCTTATAGAATGGCCATTGTAGTAAACCTAGGGAATTCCGTTTGTGTTAATAATGAAACTGTATAGATCAATGTAATAATGAATGCAACAACAATCATTACACTGTAATGGTATTGCCCACCTAAAAGTGCTACCGGTGACTAAAATACAACAGCTTGGGGTTGCAAATAACCACAGTTTTCTGTCTGTTTAGAGCCAGCTGGCCAGTGTGGGAGTGAGAGTGTGCAGCAGCCCCTCCCTAGTTCTGCTGAATGACTTGGTAGAGCCTGAGGAATGTGGAGGTGTGCAGACTTGCAGTGGCTTCTGCAGTACACCCAGCATGGACGCTCTGCGCACACATACTGTTACTGTACATGAAAATCCTTATGTTGTCAGAGTACTGCATGTACAAATAAAAAAAAATAAACATTTGTCTTAATTTACCTACTTTGCTGTGCTTAATGTCTGTTTTTCTCAGTCATAAGTTGAACTATTGTGGAAACATATGCAGCCATTTCTATTGGGTGTGCCTCTTTAAACATCAACATAAATCGTGAGAAACAAGGTTAAGGATATCACATATCTCCCAGGAGTAAAATGAGCGCAATTTATCCAAAGTGAGTTTCTTCAATAATAGCCGTTTTTCAGGTTATACCAGTATCTGTTCCACGAGGACGTACGGGGGAAACTATGTGTATACACATGTAACGCAGAGGCAGCAGCAGTTGAAACGTGACAGCTGCAATTAAATAAATTTAGAATTTAAAAATCAAGTTAATAGATTTAGGAACAGGTTTTATATGCAATAGGGAAGTTCTGCAAGGAAACCAAGTGCTTCCTCTTTATAGGAGGCTGGCAACTATTTTAATGACACAATCAGATCCCTTGTCACACCTGCTAACTAGCTAACCTGGCCATTCCTTTTCAAATAATTATATTCAAACGTTTTAATTCAATTGCTATTGCACTGAGTGTGGGCAAATATTATAGACAGTGAGCAGTAGCATCAGTGTATATGATGATTTTGTTAACCTTGGAAGCTTTAGAAGGCATGGTCTCCATTTCTGATGCCTTCTGGGCCAGAGTCTCCAGGTTGACCTCTTTGGACGTGCGCCTCCTCCTGCGGGTGCTCTGGATAACCCCTCCTGTTGTCACTTGGGCCTCTGCTCCTCCTAGTCCATTCTGGGAGGACAGGGGCTCCTTTGAAGCCTGAGCCCAAGGGGTCACGTTCGGGGGGCCCAGTGGAGACTGCCCGTCCCTCGAAAGGCGACGTGAGCGCCGGGGGCCGACAGCCGGTGCCTCGGAGTGCTCCAGGGGACTTGAAGAGGCCTTCTCTGCGCACAGGTCTGACGTGGCTGATGGATCACTGGGCTGGCTCCTTGCTGGACGTTGCTGTGCCCGAGTGCCCACCGACTGAACGTTTTCCTTCTGAGGGCTGCTGGGGGTGTCAGTTGGACAGGGTTCAGGCGGTTGGTAGGTCGGCACGTTTTGGTTTTGCTGCTGTTTTTGCTGCAGTTGAAGTTGTGTCGTTTCTTGTTGCTGCACGTTTTGCGAGTGCAGTTGCTGAATTTGATGCATTTGTTGCCTCCGTTCCTGTAGCTGTTGCTGGTGGTGATATTGTTGCTGCATTTGCTTCTGCAGCTGCTGCTGCTGCTGCTGCTGGATTTGATGTTGTTGCATTTGGTGTTGTTGTTGTTGCTGCTGCTGCTGCAAATGCTGCTGCTGTTGTAGTTGTTGATGGTGGTGCTGTTGCTGCAGTTGCTGTTGATGGTGCATTTGGTGTGGCTGCATCTGGTGTAGTAGCTGGTGCTGCGTTTTAGGCTGCTCGTTATAGCCCAGGTTGGGCATGGCCTTGTTGCTCTGGAACACAGGGTAATACCCAGGGGGGAGCTGCTGCGGTTTAGTGGGCCCAAACGCCAATGGAAACGATTGCAACATGGACCCTGGCATAGTGTGGGAAGGGGCAAGGGGCTGACCCGGGAGGTCAACACCTTTATGACCCTGCTGATAGGCCTGGAGCTGAGCCTGCCGCATTGCAGCTGCAGCATGCTGGTCCCACTCAAGGCCACCCCTCACCGGAGCCTGGCCATGGGCCTGAGGGGCCTCTCTGTAAACCTCCCCAGATCCTAATGGCTGAGTTTCTCCCCCCATTTGCAGTGCTCCAACATCATGGCCTCCTTTATGGAATGGCATTTGACCTCTGATGTTGTTGACCCCACCCATATAGGGGCCAAAGTTCTGCCCCCAGGCTGGTCCAGGGGCTTCCTGAGACCATCCAGGGGCCTCTATGGGTTCCTGGTGCATCCACTTCCCTGCCGCCTGCTGATACTGAACCCGACTTTGGGTCCCTTTCTCTGGATTAAAAACACCAGAGCTGTTACCAGTATCAGTATGACTCGAGTCTAAAGCCTGGGGTCCCGTGCCATAATAAACCTCACCAGAATGCTGTACAGGCTCCTTCATGGCTGCAGTCCTATGTTTGCCACTCTTGTCAGTGTTAACTTTCTGTTGAGGAGTAAGACTCATAGTAGAAATAATAATAATAATAATGATAATAATAATAATAGTCTTTGAGTCACAGCTAACTGTCTTTATCCCAACAAACAGAATGCAAAGCAGTGTGCCCTGTGCAGTGTGACTACACTGCCTCTGGCTGGTTGACAACTTCTACTCTGCTTTGTTTAATTGTGTGAGCAGAGGAATTTTGGGAGGAAATATAAATCCTAAAGGAAAAGGCAGAGGGTGGGGGCGGGGGGGCACACACCCCTCCTTCCACAATCAGATCTGAGGCTTGCTGTCCTTCATCCTTCTCTGATCCTCAGGACCTTGTAAAGAGAAAAGGAGGAGTTAGAAACCTTTTTATTTGCCTCTCTCTCCAGGTTTTCAAGACTGTCTGACCTCTGTGGCCAATAGGAAATGGCAGCTTACATAAACAAATAACTCAAAAAGAAAGTACAAGTCAGAAAGCATGATGATGATACATCCCTGGCACACACTCAGCAGACCCCCCCCCCCCCCCCAACAATGTGCACGTAGACATCTATGATCGAAGATGTAGGCCCTACTACTGTATCATTTTCGGCCGTATGCATAGTTAGAGTTGTATTAAAGGACGAGTCACAAGCTCTTCAGTGGTGGAAGAAGTACTCACATTTTGTACTTAAGTAAAAGTAGCAATAACACAATGTAGAAATACTCTGTTACGAGTAAAAGTACCAGTATTCAAAATGTACTTGAGTACAAAAGTATTGGCATCAAAATATACTTAAGTACTAAAGTTACTCATTATGCACAATGTCCCATTTCACAAGTTTCCAAATGTATAAGATCCTTTGAAAATAGCAGATCTACAAGCTCACAACTCGTCATGAGCTTGTAGATCGGCTATTTTCAAATAGCCAAAGTATATAGGTCTGAAGTGGTTAAAGTTAATGTATGTTTTACAAAGTAACTAAAGTTTTCAAATAATAGTGGAGTAAAGGTACAATATTTGCCTCTGAGGTGTAATGGAGTAGAAGTAAAAGTATTGAAAACTGGAAAAAAAAGTACAGTAGCCTACTTGAGTACATGTACTTCGTTACTTTCTACCACTGTCCACATCTAAGCAGCCAACAAGGCGTGTGCTGTTGCAAGGCTGCCATTTGGCACAACAAGAAATACAGGAAACGAGAGGACTTGTTGTGCATGCGTTCGCCAGCGTGATAGATAGCCAGTTAACTTCAATATTTACAGTTATTAGGACGCTTCTACGAGTAATGTAGTTAGATCAACAGTGGTGGAAGAAGTACCCACATGTTTTACTTAAGTAAAAGTATCAATACTGCAATGTAGAAATACTCTGTTACAAGTAAAAGTCCGGAATTCAAAATTTACTTGAGTAAAAGTACAAAAGTAATGGCATCAAAATATACTTAAGTACCAAAAGTAACAGTACTCATTATGCAGAATGTCCCGTTTCACAAGGTATCATTGTATATAATGTATTAAAATCTTTTGAAAATAGCCGATCTACAAGTTCACAATGCGGCGATGTGACACGCTATGGGCTATTTTCAAATAGCCAAAGTTTAAATAGGATTGAAATGGTTAATGCATGTTTTGTATTGTATCAATAATCAAAATCTATAAAGTAAATAGTAACTGAAGTTGTCAAATAATTGTAGTGGAGTCAAAAGTACAATATTTGCCTCTGAGGTGCAATGGAGTAGAAGGAAAAGTTTGGACATACTCCAGTAAAGTAGAAGTACCTCACAATTGTACTTAAGTACAGTACTTGAGTAAATGTACTCAGCTACTTTCCACCACTGTAGATCAATGCACCATTTTACTTAGCTGTAACTGTCCATGTACCTTATCAATGTTGCTCAAAGATAATAACCACGCGCGACGAGTTCCAGGGAAGCACTTAAGTTGCGATCAAAGTCGACCAGTACGTGCACCTCCATGTCGAGATGTGCGCAACAAATCATACTTGTTGTCGCTGCAACTTTTTCCCTCGACTCCTTCCAACGTTAGATCACGCTATTATATGGCGCCCACGTGGGGCGAGGTTCACATTTCCACGGAAAAAATATCCCAGAGTCGTGACAGATGCGATCGTACAACTTGTGTTTAGAGTTGCAACGGTCCATTCTGTGTCTGTAAAGTTGAAAACTTCCAGGAAAACATGTCCACAACTTTCTCTCTCCGAACCCTCAAATGTGCAAAAACGCGGCCTGCTGTTGCAATGCAGGTTGTGTAATTTCGCAGATATATATATATATCGTACACAACAAACTTCTACTGCGCCACGGGTCCTGGTCGGTAGCATAGATATATGGTCGGTAGATCCAGAGTGTTTAAAACGCTGCAGAACTGCTCAGACACGCAGGACTTTTTTGCATCAACGAATGTATCGCCTCACCCCAAAACAGCTCCATTCACATCCTGTTATCCAATCCGATTGTTCGACCACGCCCATCTCTATATCCGTGTGCGTTTGTTTATCTTGCCATGGTCGCCCGGTAGAGCTGCAAGCGGGAGGTCATCTTCAAGCTACCATAGCCCTGAAACATGACAGTCATGAATGAACTTCAACCTGGTGTTTGCATTTTTTCCCTTTTTGGCCCGTACATCTACATTAACTTTCAGATTTCAAATATAAAGTGCTTACCCCATGGCCACGGATGTTGCAATTCTGTACAGGTCCCCAGATGTACCCGTGTCTTCCGTGTTGTTAAATAAAAAGCATTTTAATCCGATTGGTGCTCATTGTTTCTGTATTTTCTCCATACGCCTTCAACTACGTGACCCTATCGGTTGGGATGTGTATTGCACTCTGATACATTGTATGGAACGCCATGAGAAAATGGCCACCGATCGGATTACAATGCTTTTCATTGAACAATACGGAAGATACGGGTACTTCTGAGGGCCCGAACTGAATTGTAACATCCCTTGCCATGGGGTAAGCACTTTATATTTGAAATTTGAACGTTTATGTAGATGTACGGCCAAAAAGGGAGAAAATGCAAACACCATGTTGAAGTTCATCCATGACGGTCGTGACAGACGAAACGTCGTGTGATCCATGGCTATATATAAACCAGTGGTTCTCAAAACTTTTTCATAAGGACCCCCCAAATAAATATGTATTTAGCCGTGGACCCCCATCTGATAGTATGTTCGCATTTTTTCAAGATCTACAAACTCACAGCGCCCCATGCGTTGTGAGCTTGTAGATCGGCTATTTTCAAAAAGCTTCATAGGGTTAAAAGCTGCACTATGTAACTTTCCTCTTCTACCCCGGATTTGAACTCGGTTTCCTGCGCAAGTGCAGACATTTTTACCATTGAACTAATAGAGCCTGCCGGCTTGCACAGGGGATACATTGAATCTTGACCATCATGTCGAAATTCGTGTCTGATCCTGTGTCGTTGTGCGGTGAGACATGAACTTTGACACAATCTATAAATGTCTCAATAGAAGAGCAGGGAGACAAAATACAACCACCCCAAATGGATAAGTTATACCGTTTTAACATACGGTACTCTACCATACAGATTGTACAAAATTACATTGTATTCATTCAAATAAGTTATAAACTGATTTAGATGCTATAAGTGATTTTCACTGATAAAGGAGTGGCATAACAGTTATTAATTATCAGTGACATTATTAGCTTGTCTATTTGAGAGTTCATGTAAAATGTTTATAGTGGTTATAGATATATGGCTATTTTAGAGTTAAATACAATAAATACATTTTTCACATAAAGGCCCTGTGCAGCAGCAGCCTTAAAAACAAAAGGAAAGCTCCTACAAAAACAAAACAAAACAAAACAAAACAAAACAAAACAAAACAAAACAAAACAAAACAAAACAAAACAAAACAAAACATGGCGCAAAAGACTAAACATTACAGGAACAC
This sequence comes from Gymnoscopelus braueri, assembly GCF_963280865.1. NCBI lineage: Eukaryota > Metazoa > Chordata > Actinopteri > Myctophiformes > Myctophidae > Gymnoscopelus > Gymnoscopelus braueri. The sequence goes on along the minus strand of NC_137616.1, from coordinate 24,309,646 downwards.
AAAAAAACACCAACCACTTGACAGGCAGACATACCCTCCCCAATAATACTATTGTGTGTGACAGTGTGTGTGTGTGTGTGTGTGTGTGTGTGTGTGTGTGTGTGTGCGCGTGCATGCGCGTGCATGCGCGCGCGTGTGTGTGTGTGTGTGTGTGTGTGTGTGTGCCGTGCGTGTGTGTGTGCGTGTGTGTACAGTAAATACATACTGTATATCCAGCACACTTACACTCACATCATACAATATAGTCATATCCTCTTGCCCATCGATACCACTACTCATGATGTTACATTTATTATATCAGCCAGAAGAATTTCCCATATTTTGCTATTTTTCTTTGGAACATCCTTTACCCTGACAATCGTACTTTCAAAAGCAGCAGTTTTTGTCATGAGTTTCATCCACTCTGTAAATTCTCAGACTCTTACAGTTACGTAAAATAAGCCTGGCTGCTACAACAAAACCTGTTAATATTAATCCCATCTTACAATACATTTAACATAAATGCTATATTTCAAAGCAATATAGAATTAAAAAGAGATAATTCTATAGTTATTTCAAAACCTTTCTGGACAAGCTAAACATATATGTATTCACAAAAAGGTCATATAAAAGAGACACATTACCATGCAGCAGACATAGCAGGGAATATGATTTACTAATTACATTAGTAACTTTACATTAAAACAATATGAATATCTGTGAATTCAAATACTTTTTTACTTCTTTGAAATTAAGACAAAATCATTAATTAATCTTCTCAAGTGAAACACAATCACAAGATGTCTCTGTTTGCTTGAAGTATATCATGTGTTTTGTAGTTGACTTCATCTGTTGTGTGATGGAATGTTCTTCCATTAAGACCAAGTATTCTGGGGCGAACATTAGGCAAAAATAGCCAATCTACAAGCTCACAATGTGCAATGAAACGCGTTGTGAGCTTGCAGATCGGTTACTTTCGGTGAAGAGATATGGTGTAGATGGAAAAAAGGAGTGGACCACGTATACATAGAGCCCTGCATGGGGGATCGCAGTCTTACCAGCACTGTCAGCCATCTAGCACAAGTTTAATGCAGGAAGTAATCAGAAACTGAATTATTATTGGCAGGATTGCAGGAACATCAGGTGTATGTTTGCACGTACGCTACAAGGAATTTGTAGGTGAGTTAGATGTATTACACTGAATGACAGTATTAAGAAATATTTTTACAGAAAGTATTCAAAGATATAAATATAAATAATAAATGTGAATTATTCACTAGTTTTATTCCAATATAGCAGAAAAGTGGCAAGACCGGAGAAGTCATAGTAGAAGCAGTTTGGTGCATCTGTGTGTGTGTGTGTGTGTGTGTGTGTGTGTGTGTGTGTGTGTGTGTGTGTGTGTGTGTGTGCGTGCGTGCGTGCGTGCCTGCGTGCCTGCGTGTGTGTGTGTGTGGCGATGGGTTCCCAGATTGCTGTGTGTGTGATTGATTGATTGGACTTGTTTCCATGATTGTGGTCCTATGTATTCAATTCATTTTGAAAACACAATAATACATGTCATCAACAAATGCAAACACTATTATGTACAAAGGAGAAAAAGGAAACACGGTATACCTCCTTTCGAAGGGAGTGGTAGTCCCAGGGGCCAGTGAGGGGCAGGGGGCTTGTTTGTGAGCGACACTGTCATGCCATGGGGAAACAGCTGTTAAAGTGGTGTGAGTGGTTGTGAAGATGATGGTTTTTGGAAAAGGTGTTTTTTTGGAAAAGGTGGTGTCTGGAGGGGTTGTCATGTAGCGGTAGTACAGGTAGGCTACTGGAGACAGCAGATTGCAACCAACTTTTCAGCTGACCTGCCGTCTGCCTTTGACCTTGATAGCAGAGGCAATGAACCAGATGGTGATGGATGTTGTGAGGATGGATTCATGATAGTCGTGTGGAAGTGGGCTACTGACATCATTTTTCTACAGCTGGTTGAATTTCTTGAGCTGTTGCAGGAAGAACATTCTACTGGGCCCTTTTGGTGATGGAGGTGTGATGTTCTCCTCCCATTTGAGTTCCTGTGATGTTATTGTCCAAACTAAATTCAAGTCCTTTCATGGGGACCACAGCAACTCAAGTCTTGAATCACTCCATGGTGTTAAATGGGAGCCCCTACAACAGCAGCCAGACACAACCAACATTCTTGACAGTCTATGCATTGAGCTCCAGGTTGGCCTGTGCCAGCGGGCCTAGGTGGTCAACCTCACATCTGTAGGCAGACTGGATTTGACAGATAAGTGGATGCTTTTCAATTGTAGGTCATTTTATTCAAGTTTTTATTTTATTTTATTTAGGCTATGAGCAATACCAGAGCAGACCAGGATGATGTGCACAGCGTTGTAGGCTATACCTCACGACTCTCACCTGCTCTCTGCCGCATGGATGCTCATAGCGCAATGGGATTTACATTTGACTTTGCTAAATTGCCACATTTTATTTGATTAGACCTTGCACGATGACAATTGTTTTCGTTTTAAAAAAAAAATCGTTCTGGCATTGCACCAAGAGTCTTGTTCACAGAAAATTGCGATGTATGATTATTAGCTACACTTTATGAAGTGTCAGCTCAAATAGCCTTGGAGCAGTTGGTGGACGGATCTAACACAAGAGCTGAACTGTTAGGTCCTAATAGGCTAATTTCTTCATGCAGTACGACTGACAAATGCAAGTGCAAGCTTTTTATTCTAACCAATGCATGCATTTGCAGTGGTTCTGCGGATTTTTTTTGCCAAGCCTGTTCAACTCAATAATACCGAAATTGAGCAAGGATGCAGAGGTATGCAGAAGAATGATACACCAGGAGACGCATGCCCTGCACGCCAGTGACGTCATCAATGCTGTTGTGAGGAGCGGGGCATCACATTCAGCACCACTGGTAACCAGCTAGCTTAGCGCTAGCTAGCTATGTATGCGTCCGCCACAGACATTTTCACCTGGGTAATACTAATGGACAATCGCAGCGAATGATATAACAGACAGTGGAAATGGACACCCTCGCACTAGCTGTGTGTTTTGGATTTGATACAGCCCACGTGATTGCAATGGCGCAACCAAGTAAGGTAAGTTGGGTCGGAGGTTAGCCTAGCATGCTAACAGCAGCAGGCAGCAGCAGCCGCATTGAGCATCATCAACCATCATCTCATGATCTAAGTTCTCCTACAAACGACGTGTCCATCATACAGTCTGCTACGGTCCACTTATGACACGTTTGTTGACCTGCCAACCAATGAATTGGATATTTGAATGCTGGCATGGACTCTGGGATAAAACACAATATACCCTTGATGATCATGTGCTAATGTTTGATCAAGCATCCCTGCTGCAGGACTGCTTGGTTAACGTTAGCACACAGTGATCATTAACATACAATGCATTGTTCAATAGCACTCCAAGTGATATGCTTCACGTGAATTAATATTTGGTTTAAATGTCATCCTGATGGCTTCTTTGTACGTCTTTAAATGTCTTGATGAATTGAATACACAGGACCACAATGGAAAGTTTTCCACATTGTATAAGATTTCTTAATCAAATACATGTTGGTGCAATAATGCAAAGTAATACAGAGCCATATATTCTTTATCTGCAGACTGTAAAATATTAGAAATAAAATAATTGTGTCAATAGTTGTCTATATTATCATAATATTTATGATGTATAAAAAACAATTACATGACCTATTAACATAACTGTAGGGTACATTTTCCCATATATTAAGGGTTTTCTTTGCTTTGTGTTACATAATTAAGCCTAATCATGTAATAACAAGATTTGATCAAATAAGTTTGGTACACTATGCAGGATTTTTAACCTATACTTTTGTCTTGTTTTAGTGAGAGGCCTGCATCACTGATGCCAGGTGCAGGCTCTTGTTGGGAGCACTTAAAGCACTCAGGATGAGTGGGGCTGCCGAGCAGACAGACATCCTGTCAGTGGCAGATGTGGTCAGGGAGAGATGGAAAGTGGTAAGTAAAGCTAGGATCAAAGAAACGCATACATTCACATGAACTTTAAACATTGATTTGACATAGTCCATAGCTTAATTTATACTTAGCCACATGACTGTGTTGCTAGACAATAATGTCATTTATCCACTCGCTTTTACACTTTTCAGTCATTCTGTGTTTGTGGAGTAACTCGGTGGTGCAAGAAGATATTAATTAACCGCAAGGAGGAGCCATAGAGTTAAAAATAATAGAGGGGGCACCGGAAATCCCGCCCATCCACTTGTATTGAGTTGCTCACCCAGTAGTCTCGCGTTAGCTGTAGTATACAACCCTCGTAGACGTATTTATGATTCTGACGTCTTCAATCTACGAGAGTTGTAGGGTTCACGCCCCATGGAGACATGGACTTTCTGCACTATGCCCCGTAGACACTCCAAACATGTACAAATGTGAAAATAAAGGTGCTTACCCCCAAGCCCCAAATGTTAACTGGCTCTAGCCAGACAACTATTCCACAATCTCTGAATGCTATATAGAGTCTGGAACTACAACTCCCGAAATCCGATTGAGCAAACTGGCACTTCCGTTCACGAAAATATATTTTAAAATATCTTTACATTTTATTATTTTATTTCCATTTCTGCTAAGCAGCAAGCTAAATATACTTAGATGATTTGTATTTATATTAGGATAAATTTGCGTGACTGTAAAGACGAAACGGAAGTGGGGAGGAGGCTTCATATCCGGTTTAAATTCTAATCATGATCAGAGCTTCCGAGTCCCAGACTGTATGCCGGAAACATTTGAAAATTGTGGGAGGCAACAGTCTGGTAACGCGAGAATACTCACCCAGCGCATACTCCTAAATCACCCCTTTTTCCGGGTTGGGAAATGTGACGGGCGGGGCCTATTTGGGGCTTCTGTGACACGATTTGCGTCACGGAGGTGACGTGTTTTGCGTCACCTCCATGTGCAACCCCGTGCGCAAGCTCGTGAGTTGAGCCCATTGGTCGAAACTGTTTTAGCTCGTTCTTGACAGTGGCCCAGGCAGTTTTAAGCTGCAGTACTTATGAATGGCCAGCATGTCCAATGCGCTTCAATGCAACCTCTGGGTTCTGGGGGCTTGGGAGGAGCGCCCCCAAAAAACACACTCGCCAAGGTTTTTCTTCTACATCAGGTGACGCCTTCCCATTTATTCCTCCTCCTCCTCCTCTTGTGTTTCTGCAGGTGAAGAAGATTGGCGGGGGTGGGTTCGGTGAGATCTACGAGGTTTTAGACCAGCTAAGCCAAGCCAATGTGGCCTTAAAGGTAGAGTCTGCCCAGCAACCCAAACAGGTCCTGAAGATGGAGGTAGCTGTAATAAAGAAACTCCAGGGTGAGTATAGTGTCTGTACTCTGTGAAGGGGGGCGGGGGGGGCTTTTAAATGTACAGAGCACTGCAGATAAAGCGTCATCTCCTTTTGGGATATCTTCATTTTGCCATTCTTGGAAGAATCTAAACTTGCCTAGTACAAATACAATAATATGGTTTAAAAACATACAGCCATAAGCATACGTGTTAACATGATTTACTTTACTGACCTTATTTATTCAGGTCTTGTGTAATCTGGATGTATAGATAGTAGGCCCGTAACGATACAGTAACTGCATCGATGCATCGTTTTGAATTTTCAACGATCTACTATATCGATATGCAAACAGCTAAATATCGTATCGTTTGACTTTGTATCGTATCGAATCGTTTTGCAATGCAAATAATCGTATCGAATCGTTCTGCAATGCAAATAATCAATTATATCAAACTAAGTACTTTTAAGAAGAAAAAAAGAGAAAGAGGGGTTTATATCCAGTATCCAGGTATTTATTTTTCACACAGAATTTTTGGGTAAATAAATAGTTACTATATCGATTTTAAGTCATTGAATCGAATCGTATCGTTCTAAATTAACCTGTCCTGTATCGTTCATGTATCGTATCGACTAAATCACTGAATCGAAACATATCGTATCGTTCTAAATTAACCTGTATCGTTCATGTATCGTATCGACAACCAAGTATCGTGATACGTATCGAATCGTTGTTAAAATGTATCGTTACACCCCTAATAGATAGATAGATAGATATGGTTGATTGCAAACAGGATATGAATTTTACATATATGAATATTGCACATGTTCACCTCTCCCACACTTTGGGAAGTACTGATTCAGAGTATTCAAGAAGCAGTCATCACAGCTTGTCTTACATCTCATCTTAGGTAAAGACCACGTGTGCCGTTTTGTGGGCTGTGGCCGAAATGATCGCTTCAATTATGTAGTCATGGAACTCCAGGTAGGCTCTCTGTCAAGGTATTCAGCTCATTTTATGACCACATACCGTTTCATGTTAATGATTGTAATATGTTAACACTGTTTTCCACATGTGTAGGGGAGGAATCTAGCAGATTTACGCAGAACCATGACCCGTGGCACATTTTCTACCTCCACCACACTGAGGCTTGGTAGACAGATTCTGGAGGCCATTGAAAGTATCCATTCTGTTGGCTTCCTGCATCGTGACATCAAACCCGTAAGTTGGCCTGCTGTTTAGAATCAGAATAATAGATGGAAATGGGCACAGACAGAGAATGACTTTGCTGAATTGGTATTCCGTTATTATTTGTCATTGTCACAAAGTGAATGTCTGTTTTTCACTTTCAATCTGTGTACATCTGTGTCTTTAAATCTTCCAGTCTAACTTTGCCATGGGCCGACTAGCCAGCACATGCAGATGCTGCTATATGCTTGATTTTGGCCTGGCCCGTCAGTTCACCAACTCCTGCCAGGAAGTCCGTCCAGTAAGTATTTGGGATTGTCCCCTACTTAAAGGGTAGTTTGGATATTTTTCTAGGTTTCGTCTTGTTACGAACCAACACTGAGGGCCCGCGATATTTCGAGTGGCCGAATAGCATTGGCCACGCCTCCAGGTCTTAAGTTAAGATATAAGACCTGGTTATTAAGACGTGCAAAATTGGACCCTGGGGCTTTGTCAAATGTAGTAATGCAAATTGCAATCCATTAATAAAAATCCAAGTTCAAAACAAAGTGATGGCGAGAAACCTTTACATCAAAATTGTGTTTTTATATTAATTATATTTGGTTTTATGTCAAAATCCTTGATAGTGACTTAACAATGTCATGTGTAGAAGAATTATGGTTGAATTGCACCTTATGTTGTTGCTATGTTGTTCACCCATGTTCTTCTGACCATCTGAATATCACAGAGTCACAATGCCATGGTGTAGGTCCTGGCATTTATTGTTTTGGGTACAGCTTAGTCCTGTGACACAAACCGTTCCTTTCTTATCTTTGTAAATAGCTTTTTTTTTGTTAAAGCAGCATGATTCTTTCTCTTCGGCTCAAAATGTCCCTCTTCCCTCTTAGCCTCGTCCTGTGGCAGGATTCAGAGGCACTGTGAGATATGCTTCTGTCAATGCACATAAGAATAAGGTGAGATTCATTTGGACCCAATCAATATGCTGCTTTGCGGTCATTATAATTGTGCTATCTCATCTCTGTTCTCAATTGTAGCACTTTCGCGCTACTCATCCTGGTGTGTCTGATTCCGCAGGAAATGGGTCGACATGATGACCTCTGGTCTCTCTTTTACATGCTGGTTGAGTTCATGGTTGGACAGCTGCCCTGGAGGAAGGTTAAAGACAAAGTATGTAGTTCTATGTATGGCTTCATCATCTTAAAATGTAGAGAGCCACAGTATGTGTCTGATAAAATTCTCTGTTTTTCCCTTCTCTTCTTAGGAGCAGGTAGGAAATCTCAAAGAGACATATGACCATCGACTTATGCTTAAACACCTTCCCTCTGAGTTCAGTCACTTCTTGGATCACATCTTGACTTTGGACTACTTCACTAAACCGGACTATCAGGTAGACCATCAATTTGATCCCACACTGCATGTACCTTCTTTGTGTTTTTCCCCCCCACATTAATGCAGATGTGTTTTGGCTTCTCGGCAGCTCCTGATGACAGTGTTTGAAAATGCTATGAAGAGCCACAACGTGTTAGAGAACGACCCATATGACTGGGAGAAATGCGGCACAGAAGATATGCTGACAATCAGTGGCTCAGCAACCACTCAGCAGCTGACCCGCCTAACGCCAGCCTACATGGGGTAACTGTACTAAGCAGCTCTGTGATGTTAGCTACATGTATGATGTTTTCCCTATTAGCGAGAAGTCTATTGTCTCTGATGTCAAAACAACCATAATTAGTTCTAGCAAGGAAGGAACCATTGCTCTTTTTTTTAAAGGACCGTTCCAGTGCGTCAGTGTGTCTGCCATGTTTAGCTTATTGATTACAACTCACCATACAATATACATGACTAAACATTACTTCAGACCATCTTCCAAAACATCTTGTGGTTCGTTTGGTCTTCGAGGAACAATGTTTTTATATTGTATTGCGCCTTTATTTTTTGACAGATTTAAGTTATTTTGTAATGCAATGGGTTGATTTTACAAGTATAGATGAAAATATTCCCTGAAGAAAGTCTATGTGCTTATTAACCACACAGTTTTGCTAAGCTAACATTTACTTACGTAATTATTCTGGTACAAGTTCGGTTGAATGTTAATGACATGGTACAAAATGTAACTAAACCGACAACATCCATGACCTAAAAAAATGTAGCAGTTAAAGACAAGTGTCTGTTTATGTACAACCCATTGCCATTTGTTTTTGCCTAAGTCAAAATTCAATCTGATTTGCTAGATCCAAGTGTCAGTAGTATTGTACATGGCTTTTGTTTTTAAATAATTGCACTGGCAGAGACCCTTGAGAAATGGGTGCTCTACTTTGCATTGGGAAAGTAGCAGACAAAGTGACCGTCCCAACTCCCCCTCTCCTGTTTCTCTTCCTCCTCCTCTATCTCCAGCATGGCCAACGCCTCGGTGCTGCCTGGTGAGGGGCAGCGGGAGAACACAGAGGACGTCCTGCAAGAGCGCCTTAGCGACGCCGACAACTGTCCCCCCATCCCCACACCCACAACGCCAGGGGCCGATGTGTGGGAGGAGATGGACCGCAACCGTAACCAGAAGCAGCCGGTCGTCAGGAAGGTTGGTAGGGGGGGATCTGTAGGTGTTTGAAAACATTCTTTCTTATTTATCACACTTTCTGTGCAAGAGGTCTTAATGGCCCCCTCCAGCCAATTTGACCCTTTTCCCTCATTCTCTTTCACCAAACAATCTTTCTCTGGCTTGAACTTATGTTGTGCCTTAGCAACACTGGCGGACTAGCGAAGTCAATCCACAAAGGTGTTGTAAAGTGTACTTGCAAATGTTTCCACAAACACAATGGCATTCATCCTTTCTTTTGTTTGTTAACGTGTAGGAAGATATTATGCTGACCTGGCTTCTATGTAGAATTTACTTATTCTTTGTGCAAAATCAACTACAGTAGTGCAAACCTCAAGTTGACAACAAAATGTTTGTTGATAATCAGGCTTCTGATTAACCATATAAAGTATTTTTGCTCTCAGTTTTAACAGCATTACTAATTTCTTGCCATGCTTTTTTTTTTATCTGTACCCGTCTCTCCATTATTTACACTTTTCTTCTGAAAATGTTTTTTTTTCAGCCACTCAACAATAAAACTTGAAAAGCTGTGAGAAGCTTATTTGCATGCTTTTTATGGTGGTTAATTGGTTGTCTACCTATGCAAATCATCATGAACATGCACATTCATCCAATTTAGGAACAATCGTCATTCATCGTCTTGTACAAAATCAAGGGATCTCTGCATGTTTTGTGTATTCCATGTTGGTTTTTCATAGGCTCTAATTTCAAGAATGAAGTAAGACAATTATTTTGTGAATGAAGCCCAATGTATAGCACTACAGGTTGGCATAGAAAAACATGAAATAGCTGAATGTCGCAAAAAATACTGGAGGGGGGGGGGGGGCTTTAATGGATGTTATCCTGTTCTGTGGTGCAGAGATGGTGTAGTGGTTAATCCATCTATTCTACTCAGGTGGTGAGTGAGGACGAGCACAGTCAGAACCAGGGAAACCAGAGTCCCAACACCGGCTCTGTGCAGAGTTCCCCCAGACGGGTACGTTCCGAGACAATGTTCTTGGACCGGGCTGCTCCGTTGCTGCGCAGGATGAGACACAGCCAGAGCTTGGCGTTTGAGAAGAAGCTGGCACCGGAACCCAAGCCCACCATCGAGCGCTTCTTGGAGGCCTAGTGAGTTCTTCTGTTTGTAGGCATGTGTAAATAAACGATAAATGTGGGAGTAAAACTCACCCCAAACACCTCTCTCTTCTCAGCCTTAAGCAGCACCCAGTCCTCTCCCTGGTGGGGGAGAAATCCCTTCCTGAGAGGCGACCCGGTGAGCAGACGCCCATCCGCGATGAAGAGCACACAGCCGCAGCAACCCCTGACCAGGAGGAGGGCGCGGCAAGTAGCGGCTTTGTGGCAGTGAACCTCAGTCCGGTGCCACGGGAGGGAGACTCCCAAGAATGGGTGATGCTGGAGTTGGAGCCAGGCAGCAGCTCTGGAGCCACCAAGCCTCCAGCAGGAACCCATTGTCAGGACAAGGCAGACGCTGGGGTCCAGTCCTCTGGACCCCAGCGTCCTCTGACACTCCAGTCCTCTGAACCCGAGAACGGACAACCCACATCAGTTCCCAGCAGCCCTGTTCTGTCACACATGGCCATGCCCGGCACATGGCTACTGGGACACAGGAGGCTACCAGGGATACTGGGACAGATGCCGTCAGTCCTTCAAATGAGCAGAATGGAACAGGTAAGGAGGGCAGGCATGTTGTTGAATGTGAAACTGAAATGCACACATAAAGTAAAAGAGTTTTGTTCCAAAATGAGTTAACCACTTGAACCCTGGCATCCCAATTTTGAGCATGTCATTATAGCCGAGAAAAATAAAGAAAAAAACACTTGAACAATTTGAAAAGTTTCGAAAACTGTAAATCTTCAAGGTCACAACGAGTTGCAGTGCCTCGTGATTGTTTTTTGGGAGTGGTTAACAAACATTGGAAAATAATAACCTATCCGTGAAAGTCGGGGGTAAAAAAAAAATATATATATTTTAATTACTTTTAAATGTTTTGATAATAAATCGGTCAAATCAGGCAAAAATCAGAATTAAGTAACATAACCCTAACCCTAAAACCGAAATAAGGTAGCCATAAACAGAAAGAAAAGTATCAGAATCCGCCCAGAAACCGAAAAATTCCGTGTGCGCGCAACGGGTCCCACGATGCAGGGGTGCATCAGAGGAATCTCGCCAAGAGCGCTGATCAGCCCAGAACCGGTGCTGACTGTATTCTAAAATGTACTGTATTTTAAAATACACTTCTAATTGAAGTTCTGTAATGCTGTCAATTACTGATGAATATATCTAATGTAATACATCATATACATACAGATTATCACCTGGGCATTTTCATTGCCTACGTCTCGGCCTTGCCTGACGTTGGAGGGCAATAGCGAATGTCAGGCAATTAGACAATAAGAAAATAGCATTTGATCATCACTAAGTAAATTGGTAGTGTAACATTACTGTCAACAATAAACAATTATAGTCCTGATAGGATGTCCAGACAGTGTGGGGAGAGAATTGATTGTGTTTCTGTGTTGTTTCCTTTGCACCAGAATAAACTCGAGTGTCTCCTCAACCGATAATTTTACCAAATAATCTGCAGTCTTGAATCTTACTGCAGACGTGTTTGGTTGTCAAGTTTCAACAGCAATGTCGCTCACAGTGCCAGTTCAGCGTGCATTGGCACTTCAGCCTATGCTGATTAATCAGCTGCACCTACCTAGGGAAGATATTGCAGCTGACCCTTCAGTACATGGTTATCGCCCAATCTTTTCATTGTATCACCTGCTCATCCAAGGCAAATAAAGACTGGGTACTGTATGTGATAAGAATATAAAATATAGTTAGAATAACGCTGTCCTCTCTCCACAGTCCTCCAGCTGTGCACCACAGTCCCCGGTGAAAGAAAGGAGTGAGGCGATACCATTAGAGCCCCCAGCCACCAAAGCAGATGGATCTCCCAAAGAAATCTTGAAGGAAGGAGAGAAGCTGGGGTTAGCTCCCAGTCCAGTGCCAAGCCTGCTCAAAGGCCATTTAGCTCATCTGATCAACGACCCAGAGAGTGATTCTGGATTGCCTGACCGTTCCTCTGAGCCCAACCAGCAGCCTCAGGCAGACTCGGCCGGAGGTGCAGTGGAGAGCATCGCTACGGTTTCCTCCTCCCCACCTCCACCTCTGCTTAGACAGAGGGACTGTCCCTCCTCCCCAAGGATTAGCCGGATCCCTGTGCGTGACTCTGCCTCTCAATTGGACTCTCCCACTCCCACCAGGGACATCATCATGGAAAGACGTCACCGCTGGAGCAGTCCTGTCGCTGGCTCCCCCACCCACTCACCCTGTCCATCTCTCTCCTGTGACAATCTGCCCAACGTTTTGCCCAGGGACAGGCTCTTGTCAGAACGAGGCTGCAGGTCTGAATGGCTCGGAGAAGACCCTCTCTCTCTGTCCTGCTCATCTGGTAGTAAGAGTAAGATCCCACGTCCCGTGAGCAGCCCTTTCGCACCCGAACTAACGAGCAGATTTCTGCCTCGACCACCCCCTGGGAAGCCACCGACGCGGGCGGTTGTCGACAATAGGTATGAGTTGTGTGCATTTGTAGCGTTGCAAAGTGAATATCAAGAGTTGAGAGATGAATGTTTTAATTACAGCGTGTTTGTTTTCTCCAGACGCCGGAGGTTTAGAGTGCGTGCTAGTAGCACCAGTGACGCAGACTTCCTGGCCAGCCTGACCCAGCTGATGCAGGACCGTGGCGGTATGCTCTTCAGCCCCCCTCCTCGCCCCCGCAGCACTTCCTCCTCCTTGCAGCGCTCACAGAGCTCCTCCCCCTCTCGGCAGGAGCACCGCGAGGAGCGAGGAGCTTTCCTGGTACGTAGCCGCTCTCCGTCCAGCTTATCTGGGTCCCCCCCTCCTCGGCATGCCCACTCACAAGACAGGCCTCAGTGGGTGTCAGGATCAGGACATGGCACCGGCGGAAGGGGAGCAGGGGCTGAGGGGAAAGGATCCGGTAAAGTGAGTCGATGACTGTAATGATTCAAGCCTGTAGTGGTTTTAACTGTGTGTACAGAGGCCGTATCATCATGTCCAATCTTAAGCTGAAAGCATGTGTACATATGGTATTTACTCAAGGGAATGTATTGTATGTAATGTAAAATGTATGATAAAATTTATTTATTTATTTATTTATTCATTTGTTGGATGTGTCTCTCAAAGTACTTGACGATGGGGCTTGATACCTGCAGTCAAAACAGGGAGGTTTTGAAGCCTTGAGATTGCCAACTCATACCGTATCTTCCCTTTCCCTCTTCTCTTAAGACTCCATATAGGCCTATAATGAGACCAAAAACATGATGTACTATATAATACTTGAGGGATCGGATGTAAAGAAAGTGAATAAATGTAGATATGTACTATTAGGGGGAAAACATAGTATAAATAGTATGAACTATTAAATCACACTACAATTTAGTCTTAGTGTACCAACATCACTGTTAATATACAGGACCAGGGCATGCAGTCCCTCATTGACCTCATAACTATACTTCAGAAAACTACTAGAAACTATGTTAAGATGAATCACTTGTTTTAGCATATCCACAATGTATTAGTCTGCTTTTTCTTTGCTAGAATAGATTCTGTCATGCAAAGTGTTGGAATGTAAATGCACAAACACGTAAGTATTGTAAAAGTGCACGAATATCATTGGTTATCATTGCAAATGACTTTTGTTGTAACCGTTTTGTTTTTTTATTCATTTGTACAGTCTGCTAAAACAAATCTGTATTTTTATTGAACTGGTTCTGATAAAATACACTATCATGTAGACAAGCAAAATTGTGGTCCATTCTTGTTTTATGTATTGAAAATTCTCAATGGACAATGTAAATGCACCACTTACATTGTTTGTAAATGGTGTATTTATATAAATCGTTAATTGTGCATTTATATAGCGGCTTTCTCCAAAGCCCTTCAAAATATGCATTACATACACCCATTCACACACCAAGGAAACCATGCAAGGCACCAAGTTGTTCATCGGGAGCTGTTAGGGGGTTTAGTGTCGTGCTCAAGGACACTTGCAGCCAGGAGCAGCTGGGGATAGAACTGGGGCTTTATTATGGATCCCACCGCTGTTCTGGGCAAAACCCGCAGTGATTGGCCAGTAGTTGCTGTGATCGACAGTTCTCGTTTTTCCAACTATGCCTAAACCCAACCTTAGTAAGACTATGCCTAAACCTAACCTTAACCCCAGTAAAACTATGCCTGCCGGGGACCCAATCAGACACAGTTAGGGCGGGTCTATCCTATAACGTTGGTGGGATTCATAATCACCCCGAACGCAGAACCTTCCAATTCCAAGAAGGCCACTTTTCTTCGTTTAAGTAACCCCTGATCCAACCGACTTCCCACTTGGGGGGGGGGGGGGGGGGCAGACGCACACACACACACACATTCTGTGCATTTATAGATAGAGATATATTACATTGACTAAGTAAACAAGGTATGAAAAAAGTACCTCATTCATATTCCATTTTTGTTGGGCTAAAAACTATTTCCATTAATAAACAAAAATACAGGGTGTAACTTTTTTCATTCAGTTTTACTGTGGAAGTCAAACACAAATGTAACTCCATGATTATACAGGCTTATATATTCCATAAGTATTGATCAGAATGATGTCTTCATTTCCTGAACCCCCACAAGCTTTAGAGCACAGTCAATGCATGCCAAGACGTCAGATGCATCAATTTCCCATGTTGTCTTGTGGGTTGTGAGCAGTGCCAGACCAGCATTAGTGACAGTTTTCTGGTGGTGTAGTTGTTTTGACGTGATTGGCCCACTGAAATAAAACTGCAAGCTAAATGGTGACGGTCCAGACGGTCAATGTTCACCAGTGTTGGATGTCCAAGCTTCAGACATGCCTATGGACTACATGCATCAACATCAACTGGCAGCTCCATCCCTTTGCTCCCATAGAACGGAAGTGAACAGGAACTCTGATGCATATGAAGTGCATGTGTGACTGCCCTTAATCAAGTCAAATGACATCCATTAGTGAACCACCACTGCTAGGTTTACTGTGCACAATACAATCCCACTTGGTTAATGGAAGATACTCAACATCATTCCCTAAAAACCTATTTGAGCATTATTGTGACTAATAAGTTCCTCCGATTTCTTTAAACATATCAAAAAGAAAAAAAGAGGGTGAGGGTTTACAGTTTACGCAAAATTGCAAGCTGTTAAAGCTTTCAATACACGTAAATAACTATCTGGGATTTCCTACTACTACTGCACAGATCCTAATAAAACATAACATATTTTTGACACCATGTGCAACAAATCAGTGGGAAGTAATGCTGTCGGGCATAAACCAGCTATGCACAAAATATTAACTTGTTCTAAAAATATATATATTTTTAGAACAAATATCAAAGTTGGTATATACATTGCCTGATACTTGAATGTGTTCTTATAGTATCATCACTTTACCCATATACAGCTCAAGTGGAGTTAGGAGGTTTTTGACCATTAATGTGGAGATTCTTTCGTCATTCTAATCAATGATGGAAAAACAGGTATCTCCAAAGTTGGAGTTAGGTTGGTAGTTTGACTGACAGTTTGAGGGTCCAATGGAGTTAGGTTTAGTCAGAAGCGCTTTTTAATACTGGTAATTTGTTCAATATTTGTAAACCCACACAAGACGTAAAGGGTGTTCAAATGCACTTGATTTATTAAAAGAAGTAAAACTTGAAAGATGTTGATAGCTGGTTTCTGCCCGACAGTGACGATATCCATAAACCACTCAAAAAGCATTTATTTAACCAGAAAATACTGTCATAATCTTAAAAACAAATATAAAGTGTAACAATATTATATGGTAGCAACATAGTTCTCTTCCTTCACGGTAGCATTATTACCTAACTGTTTTACTTTTCTCTACATGCCTACAGATCTAGTCAATCTGTGTTAAGTTTGTGTCTGCTATAATGTCTTATTTTTCATTTCAGTTTGTTATAATTGCATATAACAACCAGTGGCATAGGGGTGATTATGCTTGGTCTGATCACTTTGCCAGCTCTGTGAAGAACGGTAATGTATTAGCTATGGGATTCTGACACAGGTCTGGAAACTCTGAAAAACATGTTGAAATTATATTTTCCATGTCCTACAACATTTGGCACAAAAACATTGAGGATAGAAAAATATGTATTTTGTTTGTCAAAATATTAGATGAATCAATTATCCACTGAATCTGTGATTAATGTAGATAAAATGATGGTAAAATAAGGAAATATACAAAATGAAGACAACTTGAGGTTGCTTAATATGTTTACCCAGATGTAACCAATTATTTTATTACTAAGGCTGAACTTTTTGGTTGACCGATTAATTATTTTATTAATCGTTACACTCCTCCAAAATATTCACATGATGCATTTGATGTATTTTTTCCCAGATGTAATTAATATCACATATTGTAATATTTGTTGTTGTTGAGAATATTTTTTACCTGTAGCGTAATGTGTCCTATTTGATGGGCACACTTCAGAGTAGTGTCGTGCAGGCACATGATCGGATATCTCTGCCTACTGGTGCGTCTGGGTAAATCTAAATTCAATGTATGGACTTGAACAGCAGCAAGAATGGCCACTAACAAATCCACATCCACTACTTTGAAAACCAATCCTGATACCATCCCATATGAAGGGGCTAAAATCTTTGCATTGGTCCTGCCATGCTATCATCATTATTATTTTTAATTTCACTATTATCTAGTTTTATTCCATTCATTGAATTTAGATGCATCAGTAGACGAAGATCTCTGATCATCTGACTACGCAAGAGTAACTGCTCAGAAATGCATGTATACATTATGCTGAACATAATTCCGTCCAAATCCAAGCATGGAATGGGATTTTTGAATGGAAATGTGTTGAAACTATTAGGAGCAGTAAGCAGCACTGCCATGCTGTCTGTTTCAATTATCAGTGGCTTGATGCATTTTGAGTTGAGTTCTAAAAGAGAGGGGCGGACTGCCTGGGGTCATCTGGCAACACACTGATGGAGTCCTCTGCCTTTCCACACAGCATGCACAGCATTGTGTACTCCTGGAAAATGTAAACATTGGCTAATTAATATAAATACATATATGAGATAATACAACCAATATAGCAGGGTGAAACATATGTGCATTGATATAATACATCAAATGAGACCAACATCATCATAATATGAGTAGTTCTAGGTATCCACTAGCTATATTCCATTAAATTATGACACATCAAAAGAAGCATCCGCTGCCCTAGATCATTCCTCACCTGGTATTCATCGACAACAGAAAATGTGTACTCGTGCCTGGCGACGACATGGTCACAGTTTTTACACACATCTGCAAGATGAAAATTAAGAAAATGAAAATTAGCTTGATTTGTGCAATGTGAAGATATCCTCAATGGAAACCTGGGTGGAAAGTCATCACCACCAGCCAAACACGTTGTGATTTGGTTGTGATGTGGGTGGGCTTTCTTAATTCAAAACCATTTTGGTCCTATATGGCAGTGGCTCTCAAACTTTAACAAGTTGAACATAAAGACAAAATAATTCAGATTTACGGTCATATGTCACAATCTCCTCTCCATCCTCATCCTCTGTAGACTTGTTACTGATCAACATGAAGTCCCTTTGATGACAGTTGGCACAGCCCAGGTAATTCATCAGGTAGGATCCATTTTCCAAACAGGTGTTCCCCTAAAGGAGTCAATCATTTGAGAAGGACATTTAAAAGTCGCAATATGTTTGTTTGTTTGTTTGTTTGTTTGATTGGTTGATTACTTTATTAACAGTTTGCAAAAAAAGCACAGAAGTACAGTTCCATTCAAAATGCTAAAAGGATTAAACCCAAGAAGGCACTATGGCTTGTTTCCATTGGGGTCCTGCGTATTCAATTAATCGATTCATCAATTCATCATTCATGTGGCACTTGGGGTCCTCCTCCATGGTCAGACCTTTGACAATGACTTGATTGATTGATTGATTGAATACTTTATTAGAAGTTTGCAGAAAAAAGCACATGAAAGTACAGTTCAATACAAGGTCGACTAATAGGATTTAAACCCCAAGAAAGCCATATGGCTTGTTTCCATTGGACACAGTACATTTACATTGTTGTCATATCTTAATTTGATAGTCCCTTTACTAGCCTTGGATCAAGACAGACTATCATGCATTTAATCGATAGTGACATTTCACATTTGCATATCTACATACATAATGAAAGTAAAAGTCAGACTCGATAAAATACGTCTATGAAAGTCTTGATCCAAGGCTACTTTGTTACGATAATGACATTATTTGTGGCTAGTAGGACGACTTTTGGGTAAAGTTGTTGAATACATGTTACTAATGCTTACTAGCCCTAGAATGACTGTGATCTTACATACATTTCAAGTATTCCAAATACACAGTCATAGATCTCTCTCGGTCCGCCACTGTGTAGTGCCCATCTGCGCGGCCATAAAAGTGCTCTAAACTCCGTCTGTACTCACCCAATAATTAATTCCTAAGACGTCTAGTCATATTTTGTCCTCTAGTTTCATATCCATGTGAAAGTTCTGCCAGAAAACGTGTGTTTAGTCAAATATCTCCACTTATTCACGAGCTGCACACGGACGAGTTCTGTGCGACGCGAGGGGCCAGGAATGATTGCAGCACTGAATATACGTAACTTCCATAAGGACGCACAAATGTTTGGGACACACAATTGACAGGTGCTTGTGATTGGTGCGGGGTAATGAATCATCACCTGCCAATTGTGTGTCCCAAACATTTGTGCGTCCTTATGGAAGTTACGTATATTCAGTGCTGCAATCATTCCTGGCCCCTCGCGTCGCACAGAACTCGTCCGTGTGCAGCTCGTGAATAAGTGGAGATATTTGACTAAACACACGTTTTCTGGCAGAACTTTCACATGGATATGAAACTAGAGGACAAAATATGACTAGACGTCTTAGGAATTAATTATTGGGTGAGTACAGACGGAGTTTAGAGCACTTTTATGGCCGCGCAGATGGGCACTACACAGTGGCGGACCGAGAGAGATCTATGACTGTGTATTTGGAATACTTGAAATGTATGTAAGATCACAGTCATTCTAGGGCTATAATGCTTACTAGCTATGGTCATAAACATACCCTGTTGGGATATTCCTTTTGAACACAGCCGTTGCACATGTTGCTTCCTTTCAGCAGCTCAACCTTTAAAACCTGGACTGTCTGCAGGACAATAATAATAATAATAATAATAATAATAATAGAGAGATTAGATCACTTGAACCTCTTTAAACAAATGGTACGTTTCTATTCTAGTTCCACTTCCGCATCAGACCGTGGTGCACGTTGTAGAGCTCTACAACACGTTATTGGCGGATATCTGGCAAAAGCCACATGAATGGCTTTTGTCATTACTTGTAGATCTGTGAAAACTGCACCCACCAGCTTCCGGTTGTTTGTCGAACCGGCGTTGCCATGTCTGCTTTTTATAAGCGACGTTGGGTTTATTTTTCCTATAAATTTGCTTGGCTTGTTTATAAAGTGTAGCTATTATATTATACATATATATATTTAGATTATTGTTTAAACAGTCTTCAAACCTTTGCATGTCAAGGGCGGCCCAAATTAATGTATTTCTCCGTAGACCCCCATCTGAATTCTTTTTTTCAAACAGGCTCAGGTACATTCAAAATGTATTATTTCAGTTTTTCTTTTCAAGATCTTTTTGAAAATAGCAGATCTACAAGCGCACAACGCGTCGCGAATTTTAAAGTGCTCATGTAGCCTCTTCTTCTTTTGGGCTTGTTTTCATAGACCTGGCGGCTTATTTCTCGCACAAAATCTGGCAATGGTGTCGCAAGCCAACGAACGATTGGCGGCTACGGAGAGAAGGCGGGGCCGAACTGCAGCGAAAACAAATATGGCGACGGCCTGGTAGTTTTTCCTGGTGCCATGTGAAAATCGCAAGGTAACTTTTACAGTTATATACATACACCATATACAATTCCACTGTATTTCTGTACATATTTAGCTAATAGCATCTGTGTTGCCAATTGATTCTTGTCGATCTAACATTTAAAGACTGTTGCACAACTTGCACATTCAATGTTATTTTGCAAGTAACTCTCAGATGAACTCGTGTCCCACATGTCAATACATGGCATCTGCCGAGCCTTTGAGTTTGTGTTAAAACGTTACGTAGCATATTTGGTGCAGTGTTGTAAAGTAGCTAAGTACATTTACTCAAGTACTGCACTTAAGTACAATTTTGAGGTATTTTTTACTTTACTGGAGTATTTCCAATTTTCAGTACTTTTACTCTACTCCACTACATCAGAGGCAAATGTTGTACTTTGACATTGTGCTTCACTACAATTATTAGAAAACTTTAGTTACTAGTTACTTTGTAGATTTTACAAAACGTACATTAACCACTTCAGCCCTATATACATTCGGCCATTTGAAAATAGCCGATTTGCAATCCCACACTGTGACGCATTGTGAGCTTGTAGATCTGCTATTTTCTAAAGCCTCCATTTTTGGCATTTGAACTTTTTTACATCCGGACTTTCACTTAGTAACAGAGTATTTCTACATTGCAGTATTGATACTTTTACTTAATGAATGTGAGTACTTTTTCCACCACTGATCTTTTTTTTGTTAAAGGTTTCTTTATTTTATATTTTCACATACAGGTCAATAACAAAAGGCATACAAAAACAGTGAATGTATGTTACCCCTCCCACCCCCCCAAAGTTCCCGCTCCGAAAGAGCCACAACCCTGGTTTTCCACCACTGATTTGGTGTGAAAAAAATTAGGGGTAATTTAAGTTAGTTATTAATTGTTGCTGTATATTGCTCTTGTTTCAGAAATGGCTGCAACCAAAGTGAAAGTGGTGGATACCACCACCAACGCTGGAAAAGCAAAAATAACAAAGACATACTGTATTGTATGCCGAAAGACTTACTCAAAACATGTAAGTGATTATCAAGCTACAACTTATTTTAAAGGATGTATGGGTTGATCTAGCTCCAATCAGAACCTCTCCTTCCCCTGTATAGCTCCGAGAATAATGGCCAATATTGTTGATTCTTACTTTTGTCCACACATCGTATCCAAAAAGTAAAGGTATTCCCCCCCTGCTCTCAGATGTTTGACATTTTAGCGGTCAACAGATGGGTTGCTGAAACAAGTGTTTAAATCGCTTTTTTTGTCAGCCAGTGGCCAGTCAACCTCCGTACTGCTCCCGTTAAGTTGCATTGGGAAAACATGCCACAGGCTGACTAAATAAGACGCTGTGGGACCTCATCTCGGAGCTATACAGCAGAGGGAGAGGTTCCAAATGGGGCTAGGGTTGATCTAGCTCTGGTCCATAGCGTTAGAAGAAGGAGAACTCCTTCTACCGCTATGGACCAGAGCTAGGGTTGATCCAAATCCATCCATACATGAGAAAGTATATGTGAGTAAATAAATCTGTACTAAACATGCAGTTACTGAATGATTGATTGGTTGGTAACCTCGACAAAACATGTTTTCTGCAGGATACATATCGGCATATGCATGACATTCATCATCACAAACAACTGGAGATTGTGATGCCCAGGTAAGCTACAATGTTGTGATAAGCCTTGTGCCCACAATTTGGTCAGCTACCATAACCAGTTGAAGCACATCATCCCTATTCTTTCTGTGTCGAAAATAGCATATCTACAATCTCAAGATGCATTGTAGTCCAGACGAGACCTATTATTGTATTACGTACATATATTTCTCCCCAAATAAGTTCAATATTATAAGGTTGATTTTTATTTTATATCGTGCAAAGTTTCTGAGCTTAAGTTCCGCAATGTCTTATAAAGTTTCAACTCTGCAACCCTGAGAAACCTAAGAGGTTTCTACAAGTGATGTAGTGATAAGTGATGTCTACTCTATGAGAGCATAAGACGTCGACAGGTTGTCCACTCACCACTAACAAACGTGCTTATTTTTATTGTTTATATCCAGGGAACCATGCCATCATTGCCAGGCATGTAAAAAACCCTCCATGCATCTTCAAACGTACGCCAAGCACATCTCCACCGCTCAACACAGGGCGAACATGACACTGCTGATAAAGAAACCACAAGTAAAGACTCTAGACTCTACTCTAACTGAGACTCTGGGTGATGCAGCTGTTTGCAGAATCATGGCTAGAAACAAGGAATCAAAGAAGGAATCACAGAAGGAACAGTAAGATTTTCACATACACTACATTTTGTTTTATTCAAGCATAAATGTGCATTCACACTGGCTGTGTAAAAAAAAAGCGTCACAGCACAGCTCTATTAAGCTAGAATTTGTGAATTTGGTCACAGCAGCATCAGCGACATGTATGTCACCAGTGTGTCTGTTAGACATGGCAAAACAAGTCTAGCACAATGTGTGCTTAACGGAGACAGACAATACTCTTGTCCATTCTCAATTGTATTACTCAATATACAACAGCTCAGGAAATCCACACAGGTCAACAAACTACTTCTCCACCTGGCTCCTGCATTTGATGTCGCTCTGTTCTCTTGGGCCAGAATTTTTAATATTTGCATTGCTTCGGGCATAGACAGGATATATCACATGATGTTGCGTCTTTAATTGACTTAATATTGAATTATGTTGCTCAAACAAATTGCATCACGCCCAGTATGAATGCACCATAAGAATGATGGCTAGAACTTGACTATATACCCCCCCCCCACACACACACACACACACACACACACACACACACACACACACACAGAGGCATGTGTGTGTGTCTGTTTTCATTGAAGATTCATTAATGCCTGTAGTAGCAGTGCTGAATAATATATTGTTTCAGCAATGACAATGCAATGTACACATAACATTGCAGGATGCAATGTATTTGAGGCAAAGGTGGCCAGTCAATCACGTTATACTAATACAAAATTACTTCTTGATAGAACACGAAGACGAGGAAGGTAAGCATTTTGCATGATTAATCTGGAAGTAAAACAGTGCAGTCCATCTGAATATGAATATGATATGAATAAGATCGTGATTTAATGATTTCTTGGTAACTGGTCTTGCATGCACAATGCACATTCTGCTTTCACAGAGGTGTCATATTGAGCCAACCAGAGAGCTCCGAGGTGGATTGGATTAGGTGTAGGTTAAGGTTAGCGTGTTAAGATTTAAGTTAAATTTAGAGTTGGGGTTAGGGTTAGAGTTGCAGATTCACTAGGGAATTTCCATATTCACAAACCGGCTGGTTTCCTAAATTCCTGTGTGTGTGTATGCAACTATTTCAACTATATTTATGTAACTGTTCTTTTAAATTTATCACAGGAAGAAGGCACAGAAAAAGAAAAAGAAGGAAAAGGCAATGGTTAAAGAAGCGAATGAAGGAGTTGCACAAAAATCGAATAAAAGGAAAAAACTAAAAAAGGGGGAATTAAAGATCGAGCATCCACCAGAGCCAACTCAACTGAAAGGAGGCAAAACTGTTCATAACAGACAGTTTGCATCACAAAGGAATCAAAGTAGAGAACCACCAAATAGAGCTCAACATCCTTCTCATCAGAATCAGTCCAGTCGATCAACACACTACCAGCAACAATCCCACAGCGTTTCAGTCATGTCAGAAATCGACTTCATCAACAGAAATTTTGACAAAAAGAACAGTTGGAGCACTCGAGGAAACAGAATTGATACAAGACCCAAGAACTGTCAAGGATCTAAAATGTATGTCTCAGAACATTATGAAGATCGTTACTATGATGACTTAAGTACTGAGCTGCCGGATACTGGATTTAAAAGCTTTAGTCAGAAGGTTAAAATCTTTGGGCAGAAGGAAGAGATCAGTAACGGATCTTCTCAACCAGGGCAAGAAGGAGCTCAGAATTCATCTGCCTCTGCATCCACATGTCTAGACGAACCAACCGACAATGGTCAATTACGGGATGTTGATGTCAGTTCAATACTTAGGCAAATTAGAAGGGAACTAGGTGTGAGGGAACCATGCAGGGCAGAGCGTGCAGCCCGTAATCAGAAGCAGTGCCAAGATGTTGGTTTCAAGGAGGAAGTGCAAAGCACTGCACAACAGGCTGGCTTTGAGAAACCTGACACCGAGCAGACCACTCCATCTTCCATCACATTATCCAAAACGGCTCATAACAAATTAGCAAAAACCCAATCTCTACAATGCCCTCAGGTTGACACTACTGTCGTTCCTGCATCCCGTATTGGAATGCGCAGCTCCAAGGTTAGCGCTGTTAAGTTTGAGAAGACACAGCAGTCAGAGATGACCTCAGAGAGTAGGTGTGACTCGGACGAACAGTCAAGAGGATCACCCAGGGGGCCTTCGGTGCCCAGACTTGACACCCTGGCAGCTTCTCTCGCTCGACAGTCGACATCGGCCGAGCCCAACCTAGATGCCGCTCGCAGAATCCGACATGTCAGCGAATCGCATAAGACAGAGCCTGAGAAAGAGGGGGGACTCAGACCAACCGTTCAGAAGTTGCTCGGCTCATCGGGGTCCCAGAGGAAGGTGAACTGGAATGAGATGTACCAGGAGGTCAACAGGAAGAAACAAGAGAAGATCAAAGGCATGCCCAGGTGGGGGAGTCGGCAAGACAAAGTTAGCGATTGTTATCTCCGCTAATTAGTGGCACTCCCATCACGTCTGTTCGTCCATCTTCAAACACTTTGGTTACAAACAAAAATATGTGTGTCTTAAGTACGAGGTCTTATGGCTTAACTTCAGACCTGGAGGTGTGGCCAATGCTGTTTGGCCACTCAAAATAGCTAAACAGCATTGGCCCTCGCCACCAGGTCTTAAGTTAAGTCATAAGAAGAAAATAGGGCCCTTAGTCTTGTTTGCAGAAGCCTCCTCTTGTGTTGCTAAATTTACAATTTGTATTTACAGTTTGTTTGAGAAACACCTTTTTCTATGAATCAACTGAGCATTTTGTTATGCTTTTGTTGTACAGGTTTGGGATCGAGATGGTGAAACCCCACTCTGACCAAGGAGACTTAAGGCTGGTGCAGGACCAGGACATTACCCTATCAGAGGGCTTCCACTGGGAGTCTGTTTTGCCTAGCGATTCTCCACCTGCGCCCTGTCCCCTACCCTACTCACCTCAAACTACAGCTGTTAATGACTCCATCATAGAGAGACCGTCAGACCCTTTAATACGAGAGCCTTTGGAGGAGCCAACTGTTGCTCTGGGAGATGGCAGGAGCATCCCAGCCATGATGACAAACAACCGTATAAAAGTGGAGCCAGTTCCACCAGAATGGAACGATGTGCCATCGGGAAGAAACCTCAACGCTGAGAATAAAATGAAACGGAAGACGGTAAGGAGATTTAGATGATGTACAGCAATTGTCCTCAACTTTTTTACACTATATTTGGCTTTCCAATTACCACCATGATGACCGATGTTAAAATACAGTAGCGTAGACCTACCCCATCCTATTCATCTATGCACAGTTGCACTGTGAGCGATAATGCTAGCTCTAAAATCCAATCCCAGTTTGATGTTTCACCGTGACATTTTAAGTTACTTAAAATGGTACTAAGCCAGAAAACTGATTATTGATTTAGCTAACTGTCTGAAAGCCTTTTCAATTGCACAGGGACACCAAGAGCCATTAAACTCTGTGTCTTGTTTCATTGTGAGCAGATGCCCCTTAAGGGGTTTGTGCATGGCCCTGGATGTTAATTACTTCAACAGCTTTATTGTTATAACTTTGTGTTGTTTTCCATCAGGATGGTGATAATATGGGCATGGCTAGTATGGAACAAAGTGGAACAAAGAGAAAAGCAACATCAAACGAGGGTAAATGCGATATTTTATGTATTGGTTGATTCATAATCGAGGAATGATACATCCAAATGTGCGTATGCAAAGGAGTGGAAATAAACTGACATTAGATAATAGCTTTATTTCAACCTTTTTTGTGTCACTGTAGACCATTCCAAAGTGGACCAGCTCTTGACGGTGTCTCTTAAGGAGGATCAGCTTTGTCTGTCGCTGCAGGAAGTTGACAATTCTCTGATTCAGGCTCGCAACACCTTGCAGGCTGCCTACACAGAGGTCCAAAGACTACTGCTGCTCAAACAACAGGTAGCCCACACCACTAATAGAATGCAAATTAATTTGTGCTATTACTGGGTGTGTTAAAGTTCACATTGCCTTTCAGAAACATTGGTTAACTCTCACCCCCCCCCCCCCCCCCCCACGACTGTTTTTAGTTTACCATTGAGGTCAACACTCTGAGAACCCAGCGAATTGAGATCCTGCAAGGGATGCAAGGTAAGAGTTTACATTGAGAAAGCATTTTATATATTTTTTAGACTAATAGGCCCTCCGCTCCAATCACTATAACTTTAAAGATATTGTTTTTAAAATCATTATAACTAAGTGGAGGGCAGAGTCCACACTTCTAGAACGGCTATAACGATGACAGTGCTGGACAATATAGATGTAGTTATAGTGCTTGGTGTGGAGACCTTAAAGACCTTTGCACACCATAGCCGGTTAATTTGTGCGACTTATTCACACATCATTAATATTTTTCAAACTTCTATCATGGGCAATACATATGTATACTTATCAGAGTTGGAATTTCACAGACCAATTATCGCAGTGATATTGGCACATCTGACAAATCACTTATAGCATGACGGGATTTGAAAGTGTCTTTCGTAGGGCTATTGTCAATTATTGTGTTTATTTTCATCGCTCTCGGTTTGTACTGCCGTTTAATGGCAAGAAAAGGTTAACCCCATATATCTCTCCATGTCTTGTTCAGATGGGTACACCGGGACATCTGATGTGGGAGAGGACAATGGGTCAACACTGGCGAGAGCTGCAGCTGTGTCCCCAAGACCCCCTTCCCGGCCGTTATCCAACCCTACCACAACCTCTGCCTTACACACACCGCCTACCAGAGCCTCACCGTCTCCCATCACCCATACTCAACCAACCTCTGTTGCTCTTCCAAGGGGGGTAAAGATGGAAAGATGTGAACCCTGCGCAGATGAAACGTCAACCGTCAACCTTCAACCTTATAACGGCACTCCTAACATGGCTAGCAGTCCAATTCTCAACTCCTCAGTTCCTGTTCTCCTCCCCAGCTTGCTACTCCCGTCGTCACACAGGCCTGCGGTCCCACCAGCTGAACCACAAGATGCAAGAGGAGGGAACGATAGCGACGGCTCTTTAGAATGTCTAGATCCCTCTAGCTTGGAGGTCATCGACATCGAGGACTCGGATGATGAAGTCTCTAAACCCTCAGTGGCTCCTCAGAGAACCGTTTCAGTGCAGCTCAGTTATGCTGCTGGGCAGACGCTGACTCGGAAGTTTAAGGAAGAGAACTTGGACAGGTCAGTTCCATCCAGAGGTTCATGTGTTGTTGAGCTGGGCGATATGACTTCAAATCAATATCACGGTTATTTCTAACTTTTGCCTCGATTAATGCCTCGATTTAAGGAACGATTTATTTAACAAAAAAAAAAAAAGTAGCAGATTTGCAAGCTCACAATGCACCATGATGCAGCGTGTTGTGAACTCCTACAAAGTAGATCGGCTATTTTCACCACCATTAGGGTTAATCAGACTAATTGATTTAGTCGATTATATAAAATCTGTTGATGTCAGACAGTATAAGAAATGGAAGATTTCGTTTTTTATATAAAACAAAACCCTGCTTCTTGATTATTTGATTGACATACATGAGGAAGACGGTTATTGGTTCTAAACACCGGTTTCGATATATATTTTTTAATTGCCTAGCCCTAATGTGTTGTATATATATTCCTCAATAGTAACAGGATGCTTTGTGTTCAGATAATCTTATATTAATTGTTAACGAGACATTTCTATTGTTCTCTCAGAAAAACTGAAGTTCCATCAGTATCCAGTTTTCCTGGTGAGTTATAAAACGTCCTGTCTGCATTGTTTGTAAATAGATTGGATATTTGTTTTCACAGCCTGTTCAACATCAAAATACATAAAAAACAGTGGCATAGATGTTACAACACAATAACATTCAGGTAAAGAAGACAATACATACCTGTAGAATCTGAAAATAAATAAATACAATTCATACTTCATAGCACACAGGAACATGTCAGGGAGGCAGTTTGTTTAATGCTGCAGTGGCCGAATGGACTAAACTCCCACTAAAGCAAGTTTAAAGTCCTTTATCGCCGTCCAAATGGCAGTATTGTGAAGCGCTGATTGAGAGGGTGATGGATGTTGTTTGCTATTATGTGTATATGTGTACACTGTAATGCTCGTTTAACTGTGTTATTATGTACCGTAATAACCTTGAATTGAATATGTCATCTCCCATCTTTTAAGAGTCTGCTGACGGGGCTATGGAAGAGGAGCCTGCCTTGGGTATATTCAAGAACCACACAGGACCAGTCTATGGCATGCAGGTCCATGATGGGTTACTCTATAGTTGCTCAGGAGACAACACAGTGCACGCCTACAGTCTGGTGGTATGCTCTGCCTAACTTTTACTAAGAATTGACTTAAATAGTGGTTTACATTTATACAACATTTTCAAGCTGTCAAAGCACTTGCCGTTTTATTTCATTGCTTTCATTCCAAATGACATTGTTAGATTTTTCTTCGTATATCCATCTATAAGTCAGGATCGACATCCTAACATACAGTACATTAAGTTACATTAAGGGTGCGTTCGAAAATACAGCACCGAGTGCACTGGCCAATACAAACTAATAGGCGAGTGTGCTCCGGTGCGTAGTTTCCGAACGCAGCCCAACTCATTCAGTGCCACTGGACGTCTAAGACGTCCGTTGTATCATAAGCCCTGTGCCACTGGACGTCTAAGACGTAAAAAAAAAAATCCAAAAATGTGCTGCCAAAGACGTTTATAAACGTCTTTGGGCATTCAGCTATATATAAAATTCTAAAAAGATTCTCTAATTATTTAGTATTGACACTCTTTCGATATTCCAAACGAATAAGGAGATAACAATTTCCAAAGATTTGCTGCTCCATCCACTTCAATGTTAAAATTCAAATGGACAAACAATTCACATTGTTTTTTGGTTTGAAACTACTGGTTTTGAGCTATTTTCAAACATCAAACAACACATGACAACAAGGTCATAATGACCTCGTTGACATTTGTGAAACCACACCTGAATCTCATCTGTGATTAGAAATTATCTGGGATCAATCATACTGGAGAAAAATATTCTGTGGCTATGCGAAAAGGTACCAAAATCGTTCAAAACCCTGGCAGAGGCTACAGACTTTTCTGAAAAACTCTGGCAGTCATTTATTTTTATTTTTATTGGCATTTTTTTTTCAAGATATCATGATTTGAAAATGTTCTGCTCCATTCACTGCTTGTTTAACTTCTTACTGAAAAAGGCTGTATCTCGGCTCCTAAGCACTTTTTTTTTACAATGAATTTTGGCTCTGGCACTCGGAGCCAAACTGCCAGAAATAAGTCAGGCACTGAATGAGTTAAAGACGGGATGTTTGTGTAATGATGGGTCACTGTATATCATTCCAGACCAAAGACTGTGTGATGGTGTTTGAGGGCCACACAAACAAGATCAATTGTCTGCTGGTGTCGGCCCTGCCCAACATGCCTGTACGCCTCTACACAGGATCTAGTGACCAGACTATCCGCTGCTACAGTATCAAGGTACCACGCTAACACAGGCCACGCATTTTTCTAAAGGGGAACATTTGATACCAGTCATAATTAGCCATATTTAAATTGGTACGCTGACTTCGTTACAGCAATCCCCCGTAGGTATAGTTACCTTAGGGTGATGGTGGCATACTGTATGCAGCATCCATACAGTCATTAATGCAACATTCTGTTAAGATTATTATTACTATTCGCTGTCCTGTATCTGGGGGTCTTGACTAGGCTTGCCTTGTTGTACTTTACACTTCCTCCACACTGTTTATATTGTGATGCACGTGTATGAAAAATAGTATACAAATAGTATATTATTCTTTATGATTGAAATGCAATTGCAAAGTGTGTGTGTGTGTGTGTGTGTGTGTTCCTACAATATTTCCTTAATATTGTATCATCGTCAAATCACAACACAAGGCCATCAATCTTAATATATCTAACCCAATGTCTGAAATATGATGCAATCTGTTGGTCAACTACTACTACACCTACTGCCCTTACAGTATTTTATGTTTCTCTTTCATGCACTAGCCAAAGAAATGCCTGGAGCAGATATCACTTCCAGACCGAGTATTGTGTTTACACATTGCCTGGAAAATTCTGTTTGTGGGGGTCGCCGATGGATCAGTATTTAGCTTTCATTTAAAGGTGAGTGTGCTTCCTCCATGGTGCCTCCTGCCTGGACGGGTATCCATACGAACACAATTGGCCGTGTTCGCAGGTGGGGAGGATGATCTCTGTCACTGCACTAGCAACTCCCACAGGTTGGTCAGAGCGCCTGTGCAGTGGGGTGTTGAACTAGAGTAATACCTCCAGATGCGTTTTGTCCCCCCTGTGAAACTCCTCACTGCCAGGTGACAGCGCACATGTCAAAATGCACTTGCTACAGTAGGACCAACTGTGGAAGTTGGCAGTGATATGGGGCTATTGTACATTTGGCATAACAACTAAATTGATAGAAAGAAAAAATAATAATTGTCAACTAAATTTGAATGTGCTTAACCTCTGACTCCACCATCATGCTGAACCTTATAATACATAATTGTCCCCTGTTTGTTTTTTCTCTCTCATAATTATCCCTAACGCTTCTGAAGACCCTGAAGCAGCTGGACGTGTTTGAGTGCCACGGTGCCCGAGGCGTGAGCTGTATGTCTACAGCCCAGGAGGGGGCTCGCAGGATACTGCTAGCTGGATCGTATGACAGCACCATCAGTGTGCGCGACGCCAAGAGTGGCCTCATACTGCGCACACTGATGGGTCACACCAAGACCGTACTCTGTTTGAAGGTTCAGAATCTCAGTCTGTTTTCACACAACTTTCATATTTTGAATTTGCTACAATGTCTTTGAATTTCAACATTTATAGGCATGCAATTGTAATGTTTGTAAACTACAGTACAGAGTGAATTGCACCTATATTTTCAGTTACTATGGGTTTAACGGCAGGGGAGAAAGTCCAAGGACATGCATGAATTTACCCAACATTGTTCTGGTCAAATAAATTGAAACTGTGATGCAATGTACTTAATTCAATATTCTTGTTGTTCTCAGGTGGTGAATGACCTTGTCTTCAGCGGTTCGAGTGACACATCTGTTCATGCCCATAATATCCATGTAAGTAACACAATACATTTCACCTTCAAAGAAATGATGCAAGATGATATGTTTTGTGGTGGAGGTTAAGGATCAACCTAACAAATTTACTTGCTAGTGTACCAGGATATGCTGGCGTAATTAAAATGGCATTGAACAAGTGCCCGTGCCAATATTTACAAGAGCGTTTGTTATAAATAAAAGTGGAAATTCTGACTAGAAATTCCTTGGTCATAACTTAAGTCACATACCACCGCTAGTCTGAACCCAGGGGAACTAGCCTATGAGGCACCTTTTAGCCTCTGAGAATCACTTTCCCTTTGGCACTGGGAGAGCCTGTATAGCCATCAAACCTTTCACCTCTGAATGCGTCCCCAAATCCCTATCCTAATGTTAACCACACCTAAACCATAAACTTGACCACCTTCATCATAATTTGATGCATGCACATTGCAGCGTGAGCTGTGTTTGGTCTCCTTGTGGACATAGCCTGTGTATTCGTAGCACATGTTTCACCTGTCAGTATTTTTCATTTCTGTCTTCGTGTGTAGACAGGGGAGTTGGTACGCATCTATAAGGGCCATAGTCACGCTGTCACAGCAATAGCCATCTTGGGGAAGGTCATGGTGACGGCTAGTCTGGACAGATTTGTCCGTGTATATGAGCTACAGGTACGTACTCCAATATGAGATATCCCTCACTTAATGGTCAAGTTAACATTATAACTCAAAACCAACATGTGTAGCTTTCCAAACATTCTCTTTTTCCCTGTGTTAGTCACATGACCGCCTGCAGGTGTACGGGGGTCACAATGACATGGTGATGTGTATGACCATACACAAGAGCACGGTACGTGGTGTTAATTTAAATCAGAGCGTGCACAAATGTAAATGGTCTCTCTGTAAACAAATAGGCAAATGGTTACATTTGTACACTAGAGTAAAAAATATATAAATTTAACACTGAGAATTTTACTGTATGCCCTAACTGGTCATACCTCTGTGTGATTCTTAAAGTATTAGACCTTCCTGAATTTTCCTGATCAACATAATATTATTCCGTCATTGAGCTGTGGCTTGATACCTTATCTCCCACTCAGATCTACACCGGTTGCTATGACGGAAGTGTTCAAGCCGTAAAACTCAACCTGATGAAGAACTTCCGCTGCTGGGTATGGATACGGCTGCATTATATCATGTCATAATACTGATGATTATACCACGTTTAGTTCTGACCTTGCATTGTAACTGGCTGAGAGGCATTCCAATATGTGCCGATATCCCGATAACAGCACTGTGAACACATCCATGTTCCTCGTTACCATACCTGTAACATGGCAATGGTCATTGCCAGCTTACCCTCTAACATTAGCTGCCACAGTGTTTTGCCACCACCACTTAAAAACAATTTTACACAGGTCTAATTTTATGTAGTTGTAAGCATAATCTTTTTTGTTATAAAAAAAAGTGTAATAAGTGGTACTCTTATTTGAATCTTTAAAAAACAGCATACCAACTTATTACACTGACAGGTGACATCAAGTTCTAGCTCTATTAATGCACAGTATTATTATGATTTATGAAGGCTAAATTTTGTTTATAAAAAACAGCCAAGCAACAGTCCCCCTTTGAGCCCTTTAGGGTGTTCGGTTTGTAAGGTGTGTATCCACCAAGCCTCTCTCTGTAAAACAAATCTCTCTCGATCTCGCCTCTTTTTAAAGGCTGTACTGCCTCTATACCCTGGAACCTTAAAGAGCAGACGTCGTGTCCCACCACATTAGAATGTCTAGCCACTAGCGATTTCTCATCCTTAATAATAATAATACATTTTATTTGTAATGCACTTTTCATTCACAAGGAATCTCAGAGTGCCACATGGTAAAACAAATCATTAATCATATAAAGTTAAAAAAGCAGTGTTTAAAAACCGATGTGACTAAATAACAATTCAGCACGAAAATGCCCTCTGAAACAAAAACGTTTTCAGGCCTATTTTAAAAGAGTCCAGGGTCTGTGGTGCTCTCAGGTCAATAGGAAGGCTGTTCCATAGTACGTAGATTTGTACCAGGGACATCGAGGAGGAATCTGCTTGTAGATCTGAGGGTGCGGGTGGAGTTTTTGTTTCTAATATTAGTGCTGGTGATCCTTTCTAAGATACTATTTCTGCCAGAACCGTGAAATTTAAAAAAGAGAAAGGCGAGCACTCATCAGAAGAAGAGTTTGCGTGTATCGGGTAACCCACTTTTCTTTTTTTCACCCAACTATCCTCTCTGTCCAGTGGCATGGCTGCACTTTCAACTTTGGCATCGCTGAACACCTGCTGCAGCACCTGCTCAGAGACCACAGCAACCTTCAGCTGCAGTCAGTCAAGTGTCGCTGGAGAGACTGCAACGCCCACTTCACCACGCCAGAGGGCGTAAGACAGGTAATGAACGACAGTCATTTGATACCTTCTGTTCCCCTCGATGGCTCCGTTATGTAATGCAGTGGTTCTCCAACTTTTTCACGTCAAGGACCCCCAAATTGATAAATATTTGGCCTCGGACCCCCATCTGAAAATATGTTGTTTTAAAAAATACATGTACTCAAACATGCAAAAATGTTCAAGGTTTGTCAAAAATAGCAGATATACAAGCTCATAGCGCAGCACCGAGTGCCACTGGACATGAGCTTGTATATCTGCTATTTTTGAATAGCCAAAGCACTCTCAGTGCCAATGAAATAAAAAAACTAAACTGCCAGCAATTTTTTCTTTTTTTTTTTTATTAAAAAAAAGTGCTTAGGAAGCGAGATACAGCCTTTTTCAGTTATAAGTTAAACAAAGAGCGGATGGAGCTGCAAATCTTCAGATAATGATATCTTGGGTTCTGATTTTTTTTTCTCCAAAAAATAAAAATAAATAAAAATAATAATTTGTTTTTAAAAACTCTGGATTTTTCGTTCTGGCACTGAGGGCATTCAGAAAAAACTCGGGATAACTCTGGGCTTGGCACAGAGAGAGTTGACACATTTTGCTGACGACCCCCTGGAACCCCCCCCCAAGACCCCTGGGGGTCCCCGGACCCCACTTTGAGAACCAATGATGTAATGTGTGGATGTTTTAGCATGGGAGTGCCTCCTAAACGTATTGGACTGTGCCAAATATGTGAATGGTATTGGATAAAACACAAGAAATATATCATTTAATAAATAGGCTGTATGTAACATGTAAGATGAAAGTAGACGGTGCTAAGACATGGGTGGGTTGTATAGGTGTGTCTGTGTGCTTCATGAAATGAATGCCACAACGCCTCCAGAAGTCTTGGGGTTAAGGCCTTTGCAGACAGGGTACGTTTTAACCAGCAGTTTTAACCGCATGCAAAAAGACGCACAAATCGAACTGGGTTCGATTGGAAAAAAAAAGCACCGCCGCAGCCACTTGCCGCACGGCAAATTCGAAGCCGGTGTGCATGAGGTCATAGAGAACCATGGGTTCTTTAAAAAAGATGATATTGTCCGTCTTTCCCGTGCGAAAAATCGCACTGTCTGCAAAGGCCTTTAGATAGGATAATGAATACTGAATTATTCCACATTTCCCTTTCCCTGTTTTTTTTCCCTTCAGGATCTACCAGATCACATGCTGTACCATGTGGAGCACAACAGCAAGCTGGAGATGTAGAACACAAGATCCTAACTGCGACAGATGAGTCTGGTGCTCCCACCAGTACATGACACCAGCTAAGCCTCTTTGCATTTTGCCCCCATTTGTTTTTAAAGGGCTAGACCCATTTTCCTCAATAATTCCTGTTTTTGTATATTTATGATCACATCCTCGTGGACGGTGTTCTTTATGTTCTCTCAGTTTTCGCAGGGACATGGCGAGAGACACTTAATTTAAGTGCTAATTTTATTTGATTCCTACTATCCAGTATCCAACAACCTGCAATAATCTGTTGTTAAACTGAAACCTGTTTGCTGTCCTCCAATGCCCTCCAATTAAAGGAGTTGAGTAACAAAGTGTTACATTGTCAATGAATAGTTTGTACAATCAGTTGCTCATTAAAGGTTTTAGTAATCTACGTCGCTGTCGTACATTAATGCCCTACTTTGTCTTACTACAGTGTCATGCAAAAATAGCAGATCTACAATTTAAGTAAATGTGAAGGTGGTTAAGTGTGTCTGTGGGTTTTATAAATATTGAACCAATGAAAAGTATTAACAAGAGCTTGTGACTAAATAATAACTACATTGGATCCATTGGAACACAGATTCCATTTCCTGAAGAGTAACAGTTTTGAACATACAAGGTTTCCACCTGATGGTGACGATTATGTTAAGAGATTAATTTGTTATTAATATGTATTGTTGAGAATTCCACCTTAATAATAATAATAATAATAATAAACTTTATACAATTACTAATTTAACAATGTAAAGCAAAAAATAAAAGCAGAAGCATAAAACAACATTAAAGTAATAGCAAAGGGCAGTGAATCAGGCAATACAGTGAGGACATGGACAACACAGATTTAAAACAGATTTTTTTTAATGATTTGACTTGATGTACAGTAGCCTTCTGCAAAGACATATTTCAGCATTAAATACCACCTCATCTTAGAATGCTTTTTATAGTCTGTATTGTTTTTTTACATGGGCAATAGCTGCTACCCCCAACCTGAACAAAATGGCTTGAACTGGTTACCATCCTTAGAGTCCTGCGATATCACTAGTGGTGCAAAAAATGTAAAGAAAACATTTAAGCTAATTATTATTCATGTCAAAATTGGGTGTGTGTATATTTCCATGTTCACTTACAACACACTGTAAACAACAGCAAAAGCTGTACCATTAGAAGTACCACAATTAAAAAGTTACTACTTGTAGGTACATTTTGGCCAAGGTGAAAGGCCATGGTTTCACCAAAACCAGTGGGGTAAATCTTCTGCAATCTGCCTATTAGATTATGAGGCTTCTTGTGTCCAAACTCAAGTTGACATTTTGGCCTGAGGGTGGCGCTAGAGGAAAGGTCATAGTTCCACTCAAACGTTTTAAGATTTCATCCTCCAGGGGGCATGAAGTGTTATGGTGAAAAGCCTCATTAGATGTTGTGACAGGCCTACTGTTAATGTTGTGAGCAAGTGCAAGTTTTGGGCTAAGGGAGGTGCTAGACAAGGCCAGTGTTTCTGTCGAAGTCTGCAAACAGGAAGTTTGTTCATTCATGTTTGTTCATTCATCATGTTGCAGTCTTGAGTACAGTAGAGCAGGGTTCCAAAACCTTATCAGCTTGATGACCCAAAAGAGAAATTAGGTGTGTACCTGGGACCCAAACTTACAAAAGTACATCATGGATTAATCACTTACTGTAAACCTTATTTCAAAAATAGTTAAAATAGCAGATCTACAAGCTCTTGCATGTCATGCCACGTTGAGCTTGTATATCTGCTATTTTTGCTAATTTGTTCACATATTTCAAGAAACTTTGTAAAAACAATACAACACATTATTTTTTAAATTTTGTTTATTTTTTTTGTAGGAAAGATTAAGAAAACAGGATACATACTCATAACCCATTAAAAACGTGGGTCGCAACACTATGTTTGGGAAACACTGCTGTAGGGTATAGGAAGCTGATGCATGAGGCAGCCTTATTATTGATGACCACCTGGTCTTTCAGTATTCCGCTGAGATAAACAATCAGGGTCATTTATACACTACAACCCTTAGTATCAATTTAACCACATTTAGGATTTTCTGTGTACAAAATTTCTATGTCTTTCCCACATTCCAGAAAATTTCAAAGACAACAGTAATATGAGGAATTTATTTAAAGAGTCAAAATCAAAAATAGTAGATTTATAAGCTCAGAAGAGCTTGTAGACTCCCCAAAAAGCAGTCTCAGTACAACGCCAAGTCCGTTTCACTACGACTAAAGGGTTTAAGTGGTTAAAGAGAATCACCCAGCCACTCAAATTAATATGAAGCACATTTTTGATGGATCAAAATTTTGCCTTTGATTTGTTTGTAAGTAAATGCCAGATATACTGTATATAGCAGGTCAGGGAGCCTTAGAAGACAAGTTGAACTATGAATACAGGGTCAACTGGAGCCACTGCAAAAGACAGAACAAGGTGGGCATAAGTATTTTATGATTAAACTTGTGTGTATATATACATGCATACAGAGAGGGAAACTGGAAGAACTGGTGTACCTCAAGGACATTGAGCTTGATGATGCCGTCTCCATCCTTGTCAAAGGCATTGAATGCCCCTGTAATAAACCCAACACAAGCATTATCTTCATCTTGTTTATATACATCTCATGACTAATATATTGGGATACAGGGAAATGGAAAGTTACAAGAGGGTGAAATTTGACGCTCAAAAACGTTTACCTAATTTACCCATTGTATAATACTCTGTTATTGATCCGTTTTGATTTTATTTAAAACATAACTGATGGGTGATTTAGGAAGAGTGACTCAACTCAAGGTATATTAATCGGCACTATTCTGTGTCCCTTATTTCATTTCTAAATAATCTTGTCAAACTGGATTATCTTTTTGCATATCACGTTAAAGCCATAGTCTGTAAGTTTTATGTCCTCTCCGGTAAGGGAGAGGTAACTGTAAATTATAACACCCGGTTCGCAAGTTATAACACCCGGGATTCGAAATGAAACATCAACTGCTCATCAAGAGGGAACTCCTGTTTGTCCACAGGAGGTATTGGGCTTATGAGCTTTAAGCAGGGCTACTTGTCAACCAGTGCTAGTAGACACTAGGGTTGAAATATCTCAATGGAAGAGTAGGGAGACCATATCCAACCACTGCAGATGTGCAAGTTCTATTGTATTAACATACTGTATCATACAGATTGGTTGAATGTTTTATTATTTTTTTGAATAAGTTGTGGATTGCAGATTTAAATTCTGGCCATGTGCCCCACTGCCTTCCATGCCAAAGTGTTTGGTAGCCTACCTTTTCTGTATGACCCAGCCACTACAACCATAAATATATGTATATTTTTATTTTTTTGAGCATTCACAGATTGCAGTGTAGTCTGTACTTACTGAACATGCCCTCCAATCTCACAAAGCAGCAGATGAAACTGTCAAAGTCGATATTGAGGTGTTCATCAGCATAGCGCATGGCAATGATGTCATATAGCTGTTTGTTGAGCTGAAAACCTTGATGTGGACATAAGGAAGCAGTTATTAACTACCTTCATGTTAATGGGACCCTGCATTGATCTGCCAAGTATTAATTAGAAATACATTTTGAAAATATATCCGTTATGAGTTGATAAATAGTCAGCAAATACTTTGATTTTGGTAAACTCCCACTTTGTTTGATCACCATAGTGCTCACCTGCATCATTAACTGCATTCCTCATCTCAAAGCTGCTGATGCAGCGATTCTTTTTGGGGTCATAACGTTTGAAGATCAGCTGTGAGAGATTAACACAAGGATCATCACATGAGAACCGGTTAGTCTGCATCAACCAGGGAGGATTGCATTTGTCAAGTTTAACGTATCATCCTTAACAGAGATTCTTAAAAGTGTGTATATGCTGTCCTACCTGCCACTCTTTGATCTTTTTCCACAGGTGTTTAAACTCTTGAAGATTGAGCTTTCCTGTACCGTCCGTCTGAGGTGTGTTCAGTTATGGCAATAACTTGTCAGAAGGCAACAATAAAGCTATACAATTTAACTGTGCTGCTCAAACATCTTTCAATTAATACAAATGTGGTCCAAATTTCACCATAATATTTGTTAGAGGGCGGTCATTTTGCTGTTGTTGTATGTTGTCACCTCATGGCTGTTCAGTAAAGGGTCAAGCATTAATCAGTCAGTTTCCCCAGAAACGAATATCCCAGTCAGTTTGGGGTTTTAACAGATTTCTGTGCCTTTATTTTAATACTGCCGCCATGGGGTTCAGAAGTGGCTGCTCTTTGGTCTGTACCACAGTCCTGCCTGCTGTCAATCAAAATGAAAGGATACATCCATGAGTGCAATCATACTTCGACACGTCTCCAGGCTGAAGCCCTCTGTCTGAATTTCATTGTCTGTAGAAAAGGACCAGCTGACATGAGCACTCGTCTCACAAAATGAATACGAAGAAAGTGAAGGAATCTTTTTTGTTGTTAATTTTATTCCAGTGTACTCACGTTTTGCCAATACTCTCTGCATGACCACTTTAAACTCATTGGAGCAGATCTGCATATCCTGAACGAGGGGGAAGTAATGGTTCACATTAGCTCATTTATAACTCTAGTCTTAAATCTAGTGTCTGTCTAGTGTTGTTTTGTTTCCCCATCCTGAAATAGCTCCTCTTAAACCAATCACTACTCACCTCACCAGCAATATGCTCATAAATGGCTCTAAACTGCTTCTCCTCTTCAGTTTCTTCCACAGGCTGGAGAATCTTTAGCTAAAAAAGGAGAAGCCAACCAACAATACCAGAGGATTTAGCAATAAATAAAAGTGTCCATTTCATGCTAACATTTACAATACTCTACACCTAAACCCCAAAGCATTGGGAACTTCAGCTTGTACAAAAAATATTTTACGCCTGTAAACGAAGAAGGGCTTAAGTAGTTAAGTTCAGTATTGGATACCTTAACCCAGTGGTTCTCAAAGTGGGGTCGGGGGACCCCCAGGGGTCCTTGGGGTGGTTACAGGTGGTCCCCCAGCATAATTAGTTAATAGCATCACAATAATTCTAACTACTAGCTATACAAGCTCGCAGCGTGGTACGAAGTCACAGGCTGTGTACATCTGCAATTTTTGAAAAATCTCAAAATTGTTTGTAATATTTTGTATAATTTCAATCTTATCTTCTGGGGGTCCCTGGCACAAAACATTTTCAGATGGGGGTCCATGGCCAAATACATATACATTTGGGGGTCCTTGACATGGGAAAAGTTTGAGAACCACTGGCCTAGCGACCCTTTTCTGTGCATGTTATAATAGACAAACATTCGGCGGAAATAGCACATGTACAAGCTCACATTGAGATGTGACGTGATGCAACGCAACGCCTTGTGAGCTTGTAGATAAGCTACTTTCTGATACACATGTACTGTCTTTTGGCTAAATGACAAAGTGTTTCTGGCATCAGACACAACATATTTTTAAGCAGGACATAGCAGTGTTCAATTCACTACTTGTAGTTGGTACCCCTCTATGGAGGAATCGAACCCCAGTCTCCAGAGTGGGGGCACTGTGGAGACAGATTCCTACATTCGAATGCCTTTGGCTTGGCCGGGCGCTCCAGTGAACACAACTGGCCACGTTTGTGGGTGGGAAAACTACAGGGAGTGCGTTCTCTGTCACTGCACTAGTGACTCCTACAGTTTGCCTGTTCGTCAGGGAGAAGAACTGGGAGGGATGGCATGTTCTTACACATGCGTTCTGTCAGGTGAAAAGAAGTGGATGTTTATCGAAGGAGACGTGGTTGTCT
Organism: Gymnoscopelus braueri; assembly: GCF_963280865.1. Classification (NCBI taxonomy): domain Eukaryota; kingdom Metazoa; phylum Chordata; class Actinopteri; order Myctophiformes; family Myctophidae; genus Gymnoscopelus; species Gymnoscopelus braueri. Next base: position 24,268,792 of record NC_137616.1, on the reverse strand, counting down.
ACACCCACCCCAGTACCCGGCCAAGTAAGGCTTGGCAGTGAGAATTGGCAATGACTAAATTGTGAGAAAGAAAATATGCATTACAAACAGAAGAGGGCAGCACTACGGGGTATATAGTGCAGTATCTATGAACATGTAAACAGAGTCATAAGAAGGGAGCAGGTGGGAGTTGGCCACCATGGAGCAATTGCCCTTTAAAACTTGGAAAGTAGTTCACTTGGGGGAGGGGCAATTCCCAGTGACGGGTGACATGTTTAAGATTGAGTTTCAGGCCTGTCAGGCTCAGAGACTTATCTGAATTACTGTACTGTATGTGAGTGCAAAGTGACCTTTGCACCCACCTTTGACAGTGAATGCAGTGCTGGTGCAGACTCTAGACAAACATACTCTCGTTTGCTCATGGCAGAGTTTTATTACCTTCTTCTTCTTTTCCCCCCGAATGCCATCATGCTCGATTTCTTTGTTGGCTCGAGCTCTGTCTGACACGAACACAATGGGCTAGAATAGGGAGACACGTGAGAAGTTGAGGTGGTTGATATGGGAAGAGGAAATGAGAGGGTTGTGGGAGGATTGGGATTAGGGTGAAAGGCAGCAACAGGGTGGATATTTAACTGACTGCAAGCAATGATGGCCAACAACTGCTGTTGCCGACATTGGCACAAGACAACATGACATGTAGGGCAGAGGCAGGAAAAGCAAAGCTCAAAAGAAAGCAGAGTATATTCCGCTCTCATTCTGCATTACCTTTGCTTTGTCTTTCTCGCCATTCTGATGGCCCGTGAAATAAGACAGGATAGGAGAAAAATTAAATGAGATGAAAAGGTATGGAAGAGAAATAATAATCTTAAATGTTCTGATTATTAGTCTTTTATGGAAAGATGACACATGCATATACATGATAGAACAGACAAGATGGATGATTTCGAGAGAGATGATGAGAACGATGATGAGATACTGTATGTAGGCTGCACAATGTAGGGTTTTACAATGTACTAAATGTACATTGGTATTGCAGTGTGACACTGTATATAGAACAGCACATTGCATGATAGTTTTGATGACCCTTTTAAATAATTTGTTTCTAACAGATCGAATCAATAGTAATTGTAATAGACTTTGTAATAGACAGAATTGACCTGTACTGTAACCCATATGGCAATACTATTTTGTCCATATTGTGCCGCCTTACTACACAGATCTACCGTAATTACAGTACCTGCGTTTTGTCAGTCCCAACTGCGCTGTCACTTTCCCTGGGAGAAAGCAGACAAATGTCACAGAATTTCTGGCATTAATCGATTTTTCATGACTACCCTGCTATATTCTACATCCATTTGATCGTCAACAGCATCCAACATTACTCACCTCCCCCACATATGACCAACCCCCCTCCACCCCTATCGATTCTTACTCTGAGATGCTGCTCCTTTTCTCAGAGAAGACTCTGAGAATGAATTCTCCCTCCTGGTGCTGTTTAAAGGTCGTGGGAATGATGACATACTCCCCAGGAGGCAGGCGGAAACGTTCCGTTATCTCACGCAGGTTGATGTAGCTCTTGCATTTGGCCTTGGAGGCCGTGTAGAGGAAGAAGTCCTTCTGCAGGTGCTGATTGCATCCGCGCATCTGGGAATGGACAGGGCAGTGGCAACGGGACATAGAGGAGAACGAATGGTGGTGGAGCAATATTCGGTACTTTAGAAATCCTTCATTATCTTGAAGAATGTAATTAAATATTGCGTAAGACATATGTTAATGATGTTTTCTACTAGATTCATACCCATTTAAGACACCATTAATAATATGAGTTAGGCAATACACAAGCCAATATAAAAGACAACAGGTACTGTACTGTGTACACACACACACACACACACACACACACACACACACACACACACACACACACACACACACACACGAATAAAAGGCACTTGAAGATACAGGTCATAATTGGGACAGCGCTGACATCGTCACATTAATGTCCTCCCAGATGATCCTACCTCCTGTGGCACCTACAGTATGAAGACAAAGTAAAGATGAGCAGTGCTATTGCTTCCAGCGCTTGCATAAAAGTATGGATTCCATAGTGAGCCTCAATCAGGATTTTCGTACCTCATAGATGGAAAATCCAATGGTGAAGTTCGTGGCTCCCTTACTGCGATCCTTCCTACGGCCTTTCTGCATCAGAGACACCACCACAGTGCATGCCACCCGTTCGTCTTCTGGATCATCGTCTTCCTCATATAACCGCATGCGATACTGTGGGTTGGTCCAGAAGGTTTCTGTAAAACAGCAAGGTGGGAGTGGACTCACTGCTTCGTCTTTGGACTGAGACGATCGCAAGTTGAGCATGGATAGTTCCAAGGAATACACAGCTGTCCTACAAATGTATAAATTAGGCTAAAGAGAATGAGAGATAAGACCTACAGTACCTGGGAAGTTCCTGCAGCCCCCAGCTGAACTTCCTCTTACCCAGCGTCCTTCATGAACAGCCACAGTCCAGCTGACTCTTTCATCACGGTGCATTTCGTCTGGAGTCAAATTACAGATCTCCATCTTGGTGAAGTACTTCATGAAATCATCAAAGGACATCCTGGAGGCGATCAGAGAGGGAAAAAATATCAAGCGATAAGTGGAAAAATATCTGAAATGGCCCTTGGGACGATGAAGGGAGAAATACCAGAGGTTTTCACTCACCAGAACTCACTTTGTTCAACAGTCTGTTTTTTTAAGTTGTCCTTTTCTGCAATGGCGAGGGTGTCCCATTCTTTTGAACTGTAAAGATTACCATCCACAAAATAATGCATGCTAAACACTACATAAAAAGTCATCTCAGCATTAGATATGGCCCATTAGGGTGGTGCAGCCTTCAATCAATCTGAGTCAAGTAGAATTTGTATTAGTATCAGAAGAGAGGGATTTATTGGACAGGATACCAGGTAAACTGTCAATCATACTACCCTGATTACCATGTCTGCAGCAATGCGTGTTTTTGTTTCCCTTGTGATTAAATAAACCTCATCTATCTGGCACTCCAAGCAACTTAGAACCAATAGTTATTTACAGATACTATTTTACCGAAACCTGATTTCAAAGTATGAAATGGCCAAAAACTATAACAGGTCACTGATCAAGTCTTACTTTGCATTCCATGGTCCTTTCCATAGCACCCAACCCCAGGGATTGCGCAAGCGAATCAGGCGAATTCTGGTGTCCAGTGCAACCTGATCACACTGAAAACATCAACACCCTTTTACTATTAAAAATCAAAGGGCTTAAATCATTAAGCATCCTGTAAAAAAATACATATATATATGTTGCAAGGTATCTTGAAACCACATTTTTGTGTATACTTTATTGTACCTCCTCCAGACCTATGATGGAGTAGGCATGACCTTGGACAAGTCCCTGTTCAGTCCGACTTTCCATGTCCTGTTGATTAGGGACCTGACCAAGACACAATACAGTTACATTTTGCGTAAATATTTCTCAAAACAATGTGATGACAACACAATAGCTACAGCAGCGCTGGGCAAGCTTTCTTTGTTCCAAATGGGTGTAAGGAGCGGCACGGCCTCTAGTGTGTGTTATGTTGCTTTCTCTCTGTTTAGCTCAAATGTTGGGTCACTGCTTGTAATTCGCAATCTCATGCTATCATTTATCATTGTCTTTTCTATTATGTATTTATGTATATATGTGCGCAAAAGGCTTAACACAACTCTTTACTCTAAACTCACATCAATGGAGCATCCCATCAGTGAGCCTCTCTGCAGCGCTTTCTTCATGATCTTGAAGAGCTCTTTGGGGGCGTCTATTAAATCAAAGAACTCCGTCACACCCCCTGTGAAGTCCTCCATGGCTTCGAGGGTGTTTCCCCCTTTCAGTGCTTCATAGGTACCATGCAACCTGAGAAAGAAACAATCAGTCACATTCAAACATGCAAACATGTCTGTTCACATGAGGCCATAGCAGACGAGCTTGAAATCTGAACCATGCTAATTGAAATTAGTCACACTTACTTGGCATAAGCTTTTTCCAAGAGGGCACTCCAGAACTCATTCCTTCTGAAAGATTTGGTAAACACTAGCTGGTTTTTGACGGTGGGGATGCGGTCATCCACAACCACATCAATCCATTCACCGTACCGCCAGAACTGCAAGTGACATGACAGCAGGGAATATGGGTAAAGAGTGAAGAGACAGAACACAGAAGAAAGATTTGGGCCTGATTGATTGATTGATTGATTGATTGATTGAATACTTCATTTGTCAGAAATGTAAACAGCAAATAGGTACAGTAAGACATTTGGGTTTCCAATATTGGTCCTATGTATTCAATTCATCAACATAGCATAATAACACATTAATACATGTCATCAACAAATACAAATAACTATATGTACAAAGGAGAAATGGGAAAAACGGCGGCAGTGAATGACACCTCCTTTCGATGGGAATTTAAATCTAACACCCGTTATGCATAAGACATGACCTGGTATAGGATGGTCTACTGTGATTTCCTGCCCCATATCAGTCAAATTAACAAACCATCATTAATGGGAACCTGGTTTGGTGGGGGGGCGGGTACTTTGGTCCATAATATCTTAGCCAACAACAATTCATTTCAGACATTTTGTTGCATTTTTAAATACATATTTTAGCTTCAGAGAACATGCCTCGCATAAGGATTCTTTTTCAAATGGAATATAAATACAGCTGAAAAAGATCAAGAACAAAAGAAAGGGGCAGAGTGTAAAGTTTGTAGTGACAAGTAGATATACCTGGAAGTGGAAGATGCCAGCATAGTTTTCGGTGAAGCTCTGATCTGGAGGGATAACTCTATACAATAGCGTCTCATTCAATGTCAGACAAGCAATGGCAGCTAGCAACCAGCAGTCACCTGTCAACAAGTTCAGGGAGTTATAAAGGGATACGATCTAAACATATCATTTTATAAGCTAATGCATTTGGAATATGGTACATTACAATCCTGCAGCAGGTGCAAATCCCCTACCCTGATGCCTGATTTATACTTGGTTGCATGCTATGTTGCGCACTGAAAATAGCAGATCTACAAGCTTACATCGTGTAAACTTGTAGATCAGCTATTTTCGGTGTGTGACACCGGCACGCAACCAAGTATAAATCACCCTTGAGATCATCAAGGGCACTCATTCTTATTGTCTCCGCCAGGCCAAAAGGCATGGCGAGAGAGTATGTTTTCGCCCCTGTCCGTCCGTCCGTCCGTGTGTGTGTGTGTCCGTCCGTCCGTGTGTCCTGTCTGTGTGTTAGCACCAAATCTCCGGCACCGTAGGCCCGGTCGCTCCGAAACTGTGCACACACACTCCCTGGCTGCCAATTCAGAACCTCTGCCTCAAATTTTTCACATGGGTCCGTTATAGCGCCACCTGGAGGCCGATTTGTTCAAAACCCATTTTTTTTACATTACTCCTACAGATTTTATCCAAACGTCATGCAAATCGGTACACAGTATCTCTATAGTCATGTGATCAACACGGATCTGTCCCATTCCCCATATTCCATCCTCATTGGCTAAGGTTGCCTTCCAAAATTTGCAGGATTGGTCCGTTTTGAACAAAATGCCTCAAATCATGAACGCAGCTTGTGATTTCCGTGAAATTTCACAAACACATTCCCACTAGGCCGAGGAAGAAATGCCACCTGCCATTTTTCACATCAGCCTCATGGTGGCGCTATAAAATGCTGATTTGTGTTTTTAACTATAACTGCACCGATCTGCGTGAAACTTTTCACGCACACTCCCTAGAGGCCAAGGAAAAACATCCGCCCTGCATTTTTCACATTTGCCTTTTATAGCGCCACCAAGAGGCCGACTTATGTAAAATACATATTTGGATATTAAGCCTTCACATTTTATCCAAAATTCACACAAATCGGTACACATGATCTCTATAGTCATGTGATCAAGATGGAACTGTTTGATTTTTCATATTTCATCCTGATTGGCTAACAATGACATCTAAAGTTTGCAGAAGTGGCCCGTTTTGAACAAAATGCCACAAATCATGAACGCAGCGTCCGATTGAGGTGACACTTTCCAAGCACATTCGCACTAAGTTGAAGAACAAATGCCACCCTTTAACATTGCCCTATTATAGCGCCACCAGGAGGCCGATTTTTTCAAAACTTTTCTTTGTTGTATTACTCCTACAAATGTTGTCCAATCATCATGCAAATCGGTACCCATTATCTCTATAGTCAAGTGAACAAGATGGTTCTGTCCCATTTTTCATATTCCATCCTGATTGGCAAATTCCGAACATTGTTGGCCCACAATAACCTACCTGACCTGGCGGAGACCTGTGCTCCGAGGAGCACTTTTTCTAGTTTCAAATAATTTTGAGCATTGCGGGTCTCTTCTCTCTAGCACTGACTGACACATTTTCTGACTTCTCTCGATCATCTGACTGACACGTTTTCAGTGTACACATGCCTTGGCAGCATGTTGTGAACAATCTTTTCTGTCATGTCATTCAACAGGATGGTTTCTGTTTTCGGTTCAGCTGCTCAGTGCTTTCAAAACAAACACAGTAAACTCCTCAGTGTTAATACTGTATATCCATGTCTAACTCTGGGAGTGTACAAAATACAAATGGACCCTTGCAGGTGCATTTGGTTTAATTTGTACACTCAGAGTTAAATTAACACAGAGGATATCACAGTGTATGTGTGAAACATGCTGGTCTAACTGTGGACAAGTAAGCAAAGTCTAGACAAGTATGACAAAGAAAGGTGATAATTTGTTTCCAATTCCACCAAATATTTCACCTATTTGGATTTTGGTTGTTTTTGGGAAAGATAGCCTGGTTAGTAGTCTTTTCTCCTGCCCACTATTGTGATGGTGTCTGTTGTATTTGTATTGAAAACTAAATCCCATAGTCTTCACATCAATGCAAGGTGTCTTGATTCTTGCTTTTTCAAAAGTTAGAAGAAGCCTATCCTTCATAAAAGGAGTTTTGCATTGATGGTAACTGAGCTTTATTGAAATATATTTGCAATCAACACTGTTTAAACATTACCCAATTCTCCTTGACAGATGTCTGTCCTATTGGCTCCTTCTATGATGAATTCAGGATTTTCACAGATTTCCTGTGAGAAACAAATAGAGATGGTTTATGAATATAATTACAGGCTGAAAGTTTTTCAAGTTTTCATTTTTTTTTTTTATTGTTAATTCTTTTTAAATGGTTAGCTGGTACTAACATTTCCCACCTTAAGTTGGGGACCACAAATTGTGCATTTACATGTGACTTACTAAGTAGTTACTATTTGGCATTAAAAACAAAAAATGACAAAAGAAAATAAATCCCAGATCATTGACCAAAACAAATGCTAGTATTCAGCTTTAAATCTGCATTCACAGATCTCTGCACATGAGATGACTTATTTGGAGAGGACTTGACCTTTCACCCGGGCAGCTGAGAGTGAGAGTACATTTTTCTTTCTGGGGCCTGGGCTGAAAGTTAGTTAGGAGTTGGGACCAGGAACTCCCTTAGCTATATGTATAGGGGCAGCTGTTACAGGTCGGAACCCTCTGACCCCTCTGAACAAGCGATAATGTTGTGGTAAATGCTGAGAACCCTTAACCTCATACCAACCTCTGTCAGGGCAGAATGATAAACTGCCATACTGGACTTACTGGAAACGAAGTGACGCAATGTTATACACAGATGATTTATTACAAGGACCTAAATAGTGATCTCTCATTTACAGTAATACATTTCTCAATACATGGCCTGTGCACAAACTGCAGACTTTGGTATTATGTCAACCTTATTTATGACCACATATGTTTAAGTAATGCTTGTAAGGGTTGGGTTTCATTCCATTTGATTCAGGACAGTGAGTTATAAAGCCTGATGCTTCGGTAACGAACAGTTTTTCACACTTTTTTCAGTTCAAAATATGTTACATTACACCAGTGACAGGTCACACAAAACTCACCGATGCATAAATCACGCTTTGGCACTCTAAAAATACTTGACTAGACTATATGGCTAAAGGGTTTTCTAATTCTTAAAAGAACACAACAGATTTTAAAGTTTTACCTATCGGCTTTTTATTGTTACCTTTGTTGTTCCACCAGATTAGTGTGTTCTATTATCATCATTAGCAATGAGCATATCAGAACATTATGTACGTACCAATACATACAGAATGAAGTGATACGTGAGACACAGCAGTGACACCTGCGTCCTCATCATGAGACCCCAGGGTTGTAAATGTAAAATAAAAATCTCATACGCGTGTCCAACCAATGACCCTTAGATGAGGATACGGTTGCATTAAGCCATAAAAAACAGCGCATACCTGCACATACTGGTTTGGCACACCTTAGGTGTAACAATATAGTAACTGCATCGAAAAAAGTTTAGAATTTTCAACGATCTACTATATCGATATGCAAACAGCAAAATATCGTATCGTTTGACTTTGTATCGTATCGAATCGTTTTGCAATGCAAATAATCGTATCGAATCGTTTTGCAATGCAAATAATCAATTTTTATCAATACTAAGTACTTTTAAGAAGAAAAAATAGAAAGTGGGGTTTATATCCAGTATACAGGTATTTATTTTTCACACAGAATTTTTGAGTAAATAAATAGTTACTATATCGATTTTAAATCATTGAATCGAATCGTATCGTTCTAAATTAACCTGTCCTGTATCGTTCATGTATCGTATCGACTAAATCACTGAATCGAAACGTATCGTATCGTTCTAAATTAACCTGTATCGTTCATGTATCGTATCGACAACCAAGTATCGTGATACGTATCGAATCGTTGTTAAAACGTATCGTTACACCCCTAGTCTGAACCAATTATTAAGAGCATCAGCTAAAACGATGGTTCTTAAAGTAGGGTCCTTGAGGAGGTTCCAGGGGGTTCCCAGCTAAATAAGTTAATGTAGCATCAGTTTAACCACTTTAACCCTATATACGTACATCAGCTATTTGAAAATAACAGATCTTCAAGCTCACAACGCATCACGATGCAACGTGTTGTGAGCTTGTAGATTCGTTACTTTAAAAAGATATTGACAAAATGTGACAAATCTTTTATATTTTTGAAATATTTTAACACAAATCTTGTATGGGGTCCCTGGCCCAAAATCTTTTCAGAAGAGGTCTGCGAGTCTGAGAACCAATGAGCTAAAGGACTGGTGCGTGCGTGTCTTCCTGCCATGTCTAATTGTGGACAAACTTGGCATTCCAAACTTGATATGGTTGAGGTTGGCAAAACCAACAAATGTATGTCTACCTGTCCATCTGTCTTGCATGTATATATATATCAGTTCAGGACATGCGTCTTGGCCACGTCTGTACCACGTATACACATTCCCCCAACAAACTGTAATCCAGGCTGTAATTCTGTACCATAATGGTGTATCTGTGTATGGTACTTTAGATGCAGCAGTGGGAATCAGATGGTTCCCAGTTGGACATGTCATTGGACCCCTAGCCATTCCCTAAGCACCATTACTAATAGTTAGGATGGGCAGTGCAATTACAAGGCTTTCCCTTTCCTTTCCTTTCCTTTCCTGTCTTGTCCCTGAAAAAACATCCTGGTGAGCACGACATCATCAGAGATCAATGTTAGACCAAATCCCCTACTTATGCCCTGCTGAGTTTCATGGCAGTGTCCATGAGGGGTCAATTGTGTGGGAGAGTCAGCTGTCTGTGATTCTAGAAGGTGTTAAAATAGAACTATGTGCTGACAAACATGTAGCTATATCAACTTCACACCCTTCCCATCAGCGATGGTAAGTAATGCACATGGAATTTGAAGATGGGGAGTTTTTTCAACCGCCAAGAGTGTGTTTGTCCAAGTATTAAGTACAGTTATGTCTTACATAGTGTTCCTTCTACCTCCTGACAGCAATTGAATACTCTCCCTGTACTCCAGAGGCACTCACCGATGGCCGTTTCCATTCAAATTTTCTGGGGCATTTCTGACTATAGAAGAGAGAGGAGTCATCTGCAGGGAACAATGGATCTTCAAACAGCACCTTCTTGCCTACATATTTGTCCCGTAGTTCCAAAAAGGTTTTAAGGCGCTTGGCATCTTTCACAGTCTCATTTCTGCTTAGAATGGCTGAGTAGATAGAGTTGCTACCAAGAGGGGGGTAGTCACGTTCTTCGTCAGGTACAAATGCAGCATCATTTTCCACTATTTCTCTCACCGGAATTTCTTCTACAATTTCTTCCATTTTGTATGTCACCTCCATCGTCTTATTAGTGTGCTCATTTGCCTCTGACATTCCTTCTTCAGTGCAAATAAACTGCTGAGTCCTTGCTTATTTGCAGAAGCAGGAGAGTACGAACTTGAGAAACCGCCCAAAGAAAGTTCCTGTATCCTCTCTTACTCTGTCCTGACACTCTTAGTTCCTTTTTTTTGTAGGAGTGCTGTCACTGCTGCTGATACCCCCTCACCAAACAACCTCGCTTACCAGCTCGCTCACATGTGTGCGTGTATGTGAACACACACACACACACACACACACACACACACACACACACACACACACACACACACACACACACACACACACACACACACACACACACACACACACACACACACACACACACACACACACACACATACACTTAGCCAGCTATTTGCTGGTGCTAGTGCTAAAAATAGGCCCCCTTAAGAGAGGGTGGGAGACTTCTCAAATAGGGCCTCAAAATCTATGCATTTCAATATTCACTCTTATTCATTAAGAATGCCCAAAAGCTGTATCAACGCGTTACACAGAAAACATTCATGGCTATAATGGCTATTGATGAGGTCTTTTGTGGTCATAACACTCCTGGGATGTAGCTCATAGATAATTTAGAAGAAACATTTTGTAGTATTGTGCGCTGTAATATTGTAATGTTGGGGCCTGCTGTAGGCTACTGTTTATCTACATGGCTACTAACCCTAACCCTAACCCACATTCTATTTAATTACTGTAGGCTCTTTTATCTACATGGTTATAAACCCTGTTACAACATAGCAGAAAATTACACATACTATTTAAAATTACACAAGCAGTTGTGCCGTCTTTTTTCATGACTGGATTTCATAACTCTTAGTAGTCATAACTCTCAATAGTCATGTGCCACAAATATCCTTATCTGCTCTGCACTATATTGACACCTAGTGGTCAAATGATGAAAATACTTGGATCAGGGGATAAATTGAATCTTGACCTTCAGGGCAGAATTGTCTGTCACCAAACCAGAAACAAAACAGGACATGTCAAAGGTCATGTTTCACCTAGACACAGGCTCTAAATGTCTCAATAGAAGAGCAAGGGAGACCAAATACAACCAACCCAAATGTATAAGTTATATTGTATTAACATACTCTACCATACAGATTGGACAAATTACATTTTATTTATAAAAAAAAAGTTACATATTATAAATTATAAAATGAGTGTTATGGAGCATTATAATGCATTATAAATGCGATTTAATACATTACAGACCCAACCTTAAAGTAAAGTGTTACCAATGTGTTTTAGACACTAGTGTCTTTTGTTGAGATTCTCAATTCTTAAATCCCCCTCCTCATCCTCAACCATGCAAGTGACTCTGTCACTCTGATCATTAGTCCATATACTATGGAGTCAGATCAGTCTAAAAATGAATCTGACTCCATAATATACGGCTAAATGAAAAATCATCACAAAGAAAGGCCATCAAGAGTCAAACAGTAAATCAGATTTCTGTTTGTATTGCACTGGGGGAGGTATGTTGTAGTAGTGGGTGTAGTCTAGTTATTATATTGTCCTTCGATCTCTGACCTTCAGCACTGAAGACATAGGACAGCACCACACAGCAGAATGTAAACATGTTCAATGCGTGTATGCAAGTCATTTCAGACGCGGCGCCATAGGTCCCCAGATGACAGTGAAGTGACAATTTAAGCCTTTTTAATACCTTAATACCTTAAAAAAATAAAGGAATCACAGACTAGGGCTGGTAATCAACAAACTATGCTATAAAAACTGGTCAAACATTGACCAATTGTCAAATAATATAAGAAAGAGGCAAACATTGTGTAAATACCCGATCTACAAGCTCACAACGCCTCGTGTTCTAAAGTGCTTGTCAGGGTGGGGGGGGGTCCCAAGTTCAAATATGATTATTTTGAGGGGTCGCGGCCTGAAACAGTTGAGAACCACTGATGTAGGGGCCACTAGGGGGGATAGGACCAACCGAACGTGGCAACTTTGCCTGTTGGTGACGTAACGTGACGTGACCCAGAAGGGGCTCAGTGTGTGTTGTGTGTCGCCATCATCATCCTCTAGCTAGCGTTAGGCTATTGTATTCTGTAATGTTGTTTGTCCTTGTAAGCGAGGTTTGAATGAAATGCAGTTGTACTTGTACACGTGTTCATCAAGTGTGTTGAAGACTGGTGCAATATAGTGTAAGTAACCAAATAATATAGACATTATGAGCTAATTGACCAGATACTATCCGAATGCTAGAGGACGAGCTGTCTAACAGACATCCTTATCTGTCAACGACTTTGCTAAAGCTGGCTAGTAGCAGGTTATCTCGTTTGAATAATAACTTGAATGTAAAGTCCTTGTTGTCATTGTTCATTTGTCACATGACAGTTTCACGGGCAACCGATGAATTGAATAATACACAGGACCCCGATAGAAACAAGCCATAGTGCTTTCTTGGGTTTAATCCGTTTAGCATCCTTTTGTATAGAACTGTACTTTCTGTGCTTTTTTGGGGTAAACTGTTAATAAAGTATTCAATCAATCAGTCAATCTAAACCGTTCCGTTTGATCTGTGGTAAATTCATCAAAGGAGCTACAAAAGCAGCACGGCAGGTGTGTCACCAGGCTGAAGGTCCAAAGTGTCTTGTTTGTCTGCTGACCTGGAGCTGGCATCGTCTCACTATATACCTGGTTGACCACGTATGTTTTTCAGCTTGATTTGTCTTTTTCTATTTCATTTATGTGGGGGAAAATGCAAAACATAAGTCTGTCTGTGTTGACATTGATTTAGTATCTAGAATCTGTGTTGTGACCATGCATTACTGTGTATGCATTGTACAGCAGGGAGCAGGCTGCTGTGTCCGACAGGATAAAGAAACCCAAATATGTCTGAGGGTGATTATAAGCAGGCCCCGGACTCTGCCCAAGAGTCAACAGCACTCACTAGTCAAGGAGTGTCATCCGTATCACCCCCTGTGTCCATGGTAACCCAGCCTGCACCCACCACAACAGCTACAGAGGATGAGGAAGAGGAGAGTGAAGATGAGTCCGAAATTCTGGAGGAGAGCCCGTGCGGACGCTGGCAGAAACGGAGAGAGGAGGTACATAACTTGATACTGCTGTGCTGTGTGGCGGAGTCAGTTTCCGAGTTTCAGTGGTTGATGGATAATTTCGACCCCTTTTTTTTTTTTAGGTGAATCAGCGCAATGTTCCTGGGATTGATAATGCGTACTTGGCCATGGACACAGAGGAAGGAGTTGAGGTGGTTTGGAATGAGGTCATGTTCTCTGAAAGGAAGAACTTCAAACTGCAGGAGGTGAGTCCACTGCTGGGCCAATGGGGATGTGTGTGAGGTTTGACACGATTTTGTTTGTTTATTGCAAGGTGATAATGATTCATTGTTAAACTGAAAACTCATGATTTAGACAGTGACTATGATGGTCACAAACAAGTGTGATTGAAGGAAGGACAAGCAGCATCTCTTCAGTACATGGCATTGTCAGAATTTGCCACTTATTTCTTAAAACTGCATGTCTGCCCAAGATATCACATCAGCTCATCCCTGCACAGGCCTGTCACAAGTTACCCAATTATTTAGAGAATCAAAACAAATAATTGTAAGAAAGGTACAGCTTCATTGTAACCTTCTTCAAAGTAACCACATGTACATAGAATCTCAATTTTAAGGGAGGCGCACCGCCCCTGTAAGGTGTGCCCAAGCGAGGCTTAAGCCGAGCGATTGCCAGCGCAGAGCGGTGCAATGGCCGCACTGATTAACCGAGCTGCATATCGATAGGGTGGGATATTATAATTTACTTCTAAATTGCACATAGGACTTGAAAATCTAGGATTGAGTTGACATAGTCCGCATCTGGAAATGTAGATATGCAGCTTTCTTTGGTTCTGAAATGTCAACATTCAACGTGCGAGAGCTGGTTTGCAGAAACTTACAATGTCAACATTTTATCTAGTGATAAAATAAGTGGGAAACAAGTCTTTGTTTCCCTCTTGTTCTAACTTCCTTATGCAAAGCAGTCAGGCCTATTGCTGGCAGCACATGAACACTTTAGATGGCATGCATTACCTCAATGTTTACGGAAACACATTTCAGGGATGTCAGCAGCTATACACTGATTGTTGCATAAACCGCTTGCAAGTTTTTTTTTTTACTCTTCAACATTCAATTCAATGGGTACTGTCATAGACAGGCCCCCTGGAAAGAATAAAAAGATTCTGCACTGGATTTTTGATATTCTGATTGTGAACCAATATTCTTCAACAGACATCATAATTGACTTAGGTTGCCTTTTTTATGAAAAACTATCCTTAAGAGCATTCAACTGATGAACTGAAAACATTACATTTAACTTGAAATGTCTACTTCCCTCCACAATTTATGTACTGTAAGCTAACTCTGTCTCACCATCTGTCTCACACACACATACGCACAGAATCATCTCATTAAGAATTAATATTGAACACAACTCAACAAGAGCCAGCTACCCAACCACAGACCTGTGCCGTCATGTGCAGAACAAATGCCAAGTACCAGGGCTAGTTTAAGCTTGTATTAAAGAACTAACATTTGCATTATGTTAGTTAACACAGTAGCTGACTCTAGCACGTTCTCTTCTTCTGTAGTGATGGTGTGATCAACAAAACTATTAATTGATACAAAATTATGGCATCATCTGCATGATTCTATGGCGTTTCTTTTTATTTTATCATTGTTGTAAATTGTTGTTTGGTCAACTAGAGTTTCCGTTTGATATGCTTTTAGGCGTGAGGAAAATTAGACAGACACTATACAGGAGTGTAGGTCTGTAAAGGGAAAAATACACTTCCCTTGTACTTCAAAAGTATGTGATTACAAAGATCGATCTTTAGGATTTGATCAAACAAAATCGATCTTTACAAATAGATAGTTAACTTGGTGGGGAATTTTGCTCGGATAGTGGCATCTTCTGAGCAGTGACTCACGCTTTAAGAGCTATGCCCACAGAAAGCATTTTTTGAGTGGAGGAGTCCTTTGGAAATCATGTCCAGAGAAGAAGGGGCACTCCAATCCGTCTTTACCATATAAATGCATGTCAGAAAGGTGCTGGCAGCTAAAACAAAAATGCTTTCTGTGGAGACTGCCACTTATCCCCATGTATACAGGAACATACATGTATCCTCCATCATGCTAACTTTTTTTTATTCTCCTCACAGGAAAAGGTTAAGACAGTTTTTGACAACTTGATCCAGTTGGATCATTTGAACATTGTCAAGTTTCACAAGTACTGGGCTGATGTGAAGGAGAACAGAGCTAGGGTAGGCGATTCTCTTTTTTATCAAATAAATTATACACACACACACACACACACACACACACACACACTGAGAACAATATGCTGGCTGTTATAAGTAGTGTTTTATATATATATACTGTATGTTGTTGTATGGTATATCTGCAGGTCATTTTCATCACAGAATACATGTCCTCAGGAAGTCTGAAACAGTTTCTAAAAAAGACCAAGAAAAACCACAAGACCATGAATGAAAAGGTATGTACGGTAACTGCTTCATGCAAACATGACCTCAAAGGCATGTTTTCTCACGCTCACCTGATCGTGCTGTCCTTGATACCTAAGCTCTTTCTTTGAGCTGTGCCACATTACTTCAGGTCTTGTTGAAGCCCAAACTTCATCTTTGCAAGCCTTTACTCCACATACAATAGTTGAAATTGAGATATTTGGAAATGGAACTGCTAATACCGATATCTTTTAACCAAATGGCACATTTAAAGCTGTTAACTTATCTTTCTTTCAGGCCTGGAAGCGCTGGTGCATACAAATACTTTCTGCTCTCAGGTCAGTAGCATACGGGTGTCGGAAGAGTAAATGTTTGAATACATCAGACACTGATGAGTGGACAAAACAGTTTCCTGCCTTGCACTGTGAGCATTTTTTCACTTTGGTCTCCATTTCTTGTTCCTAGCTACTTGCACTCTTGCGAATCTGTTCCCCTCATTCATGGAAACCTCACCAGTGACACCATCTTCATCCAACACAATGGCCTCATCAAAATCGGCTCAGGTGAGCCCCAGTAGAGACCATTTTGAATGCAAAGAGATGCCTGTAGCAAAAACTTTAATGTAATCATGTACTACCATTGAAATGGGTTTTTGTATCTCAGGGCGGTTTCAGACTGGGTTCGTTTGAATCAAACCGTCCCCGAGTACGCTTGGCTGGCCAGCATTCACACTGGCCAAGATTCTAACGCACTCGAGACCATTTTCATTGAACAGTAATGGTAAATATGTGCCTCATGGGGGCGCTGTTGACTATGGGGCTTTGGGAGAGCGAATGTCATTCACAGAAGAAAAGTCACTCTAGAGTGAATAATAAAGTTTGACTGTGTTCCTGACGTTGTCTTGAGTTATAATAACAGATAACAGATCAACAATACACAACCAAAGCAGTGTGTGCACTGGTCTTGTGAAACCTAGAAATGTAACGTCGCCTGTTAATATGATATTGGCGTCACGGACGCATCCTTGGTGTGATGTCACGGACTAATCCTTGGTGTATTTATCCTTATAAATACGTTCGCCACACATGTGTTTTTTGTTTATTATTTTTCACGACTCGCGCTACTCAAACACTAGCGGGATTATTATTTCTTGTCAACATTCAAGTAGAACTATGAGAAGGTATAACCCAGCTAAAATAATGTGTAATTATAAAAAATATATAAATGATATATGATTAGCAGTCCACTTCCTTCTCTTGGAACGGATGGATTCACACTGCCGCGTTCCGTTCCCGACTCTGCAGCAATCGGACCCGAGACTACCTCCCAAGGTGGTTTCGGGTACGGTACGGTGATGCGTTACGGGGAACTGTTCGCTACGTTCACACTACCACAACATCTGCCATGTGGTCCGGGGTGCGCACCCGGGACCATAGTGTGAAAGCGCCCTCAGAGATGCCATAGATCCTATGTGCACAACAAACAAGCAGCACGTTCTCTCAAGGCACATATTGATGCACAAACGGCATACAAATTTGATTTCTTCTACTTGTTTAAACTTTCATATATAATCAATTACAACAAGTTTATAAGTGATAAAAAAAAGAAGAAACACAATGGAAATCATGAATATATTGTCAAACCAATGACCACTTGATACTTTTTGTTTTAAGTGATCTGACGAAGATGGAGTGAAAGATTTGTTGTTAGATAAAGAAGTCTAAACCATAGTTCAGTGTGTGGGTTCTATCCTTAAAGTTTAAGGATTAGCTTAAGTTAAACTATGTTCTACTTTTAACCAAGCACCCACTGTCAACGTGTGCATAGTTAACTTCTCATCATAAGCTGATTAATTGTGAGACAATTACTTAATTACAGCCACATTACAGCTTGTACAGGATCACTTTTAACACAAATGTTATTCGGCCAGATCCATACAGTATTTTTGTCATTGAAAAGTATATTAGCAATTTCTTTGCCTTCCATTTCAGTGGCACCAGACACCATTAACAACCACGTCAAAACCTGCCGCGAGGAACAGAAGAGCCTACATTTTTTTGCTCCAGAGTATGGAGGTGAGCCGAACTAGTGCATCACTCGTTTGGGAAAACTGCATGCGGTGGTGCTGGTGGGGGTGTCATCTAAAATAATGCTGATCCGCATGTCTGCTTTCAGCTGTTGCAGATGTCACCACAGCTGTGGATATCTATTCGTTTGGAATGTGCGCCTTAGAGGTGAGGGAATACCAAGTTCACTAATGAGCTATTACTCACACACTGACAACAATTATAATCCTCTGTGGCTCAATTAATACTATTCATTGAACATAATGAGAAGAATAATTTATGCCAAAATGCTCTTGTTTGCCTGAGTTGTAGTATCATAGAATGCTATGGTAATATACTGATGCATCCCTAACACATTGTTAATAAATTAGACACTTGGCGCAACTGGACATGCTGATTGTTCTATTGTCAGCATGGAACATGTGTTTTAATTCAGACAATATGTTACTTTTCTTTCTAATATGACATAATGGGTTTAACTCCAACACTTCCATACATCATACCCAAGGAATGCGTTTTGAAATATGAGTGAATGGTGCATCTACTCTGTGTATTCAGAATCAGTTTTATTGTTACTTCCATAATACACACTAGGCATACAAGGGAGCAAAATCCCGCTCTCCGCAACTCATGGTGCTTGTCACATTTAAAAACAACAGACACATTAAAAAGAGGCAAAGGCATTAAAAACATTAAAAATTAGAGAGACTGAGAGCAGACAACATTGGTAAGAAAGTGCTGATGCATTCAAAGTGCAATAAAGATACAGTACTAAATTCAAAAGCGATATCTCAAGATTTTGGTTTGGGGGAGCGTTCAGGGTTCTGTTGGTTTGGGGGAAGAAACTGTTGGACAGCCTGCTGGTGCTTGCCCCTTGATTCTAAACTAATTTCCCAATGTTTTTAGATGGCAGTGCTGGAAATCCAGAGCAACGGAGAATCGTCTTACGTGTCCCAAGAAGCCATAAACAGTGCCATTCAGTCCCTGGAGGACCCACTACAACGGGTGAGAGCTAAGCAATTAAAGTCTGTTGGTTTCTGTGTGAGACAAAGAGATCTCTTTGTAAGTTTTTTTTTCTTCTTCTTTTTTCTCCTGCTTCCAGGAAGTCATCCAGAAGTGTCTGGAAGTAGACCCCAGTAAGCGACCAACAGCCAAGGAGCTGTTGTTTCATCAGGCCTTGTTTGAAGTGCCTTTACTAAAACTGTTGGCTGCACACTGCATCGTCGGCCACCAGCGTGAGTATATATATAGAATATTCACCCCTTCTCGCTCTCTTACACGCTTTGTATGCTCAATTAATATAATATATATAATGTAATGTATGCACTATTCGTTTAAGAATGACAGGTTCGGCGTGGTTTAGGGATATTTATTTTACTATACTAATAGGTAGTTTGACCGAATTGCAGTATGTTTTGAACAGCGTGTGTGTATCTGGGGAGAGAATGTAAACCTACCAAAGACCCCTGATATTCCCCATTTGTCTTAGAGTGTGGACAACCTACAGTATGTGACACAAGTGACAGTATGGCTAGTGACAGCATTTAATCTTACGGAAACATCCTATCCTATCCTATCCTACAGATATGATTCCAGAAAATGCTTTAGAGGAGATGACCAAAAATATGGACCCTAACTTGGTGATTGTTGAGTGCAAGGAAGGTGTTCAGCTGAAGTAAGTCTTGAGTATCATGCATCTCTTGAATCAAAATGATAATGACTGGTAAAAGAAACACTTGGCAATAGTAAACAACTACATTTGTGGCATTGTTTCTGATGGTCATATGCAATTCTAATGAGTCCAGTTGTACATTAAGCTTAGATTCTTAGATTGACAACATTTGCAAGCAACCGACAGCATGTAATGTGAGGCCCCCCCCCCACCCATTTTTTTTAAGCGTTTTTTTTACGTCTGTGGCAGAATTGGATTTTGGACCTAAATTACGTTAATTATGTCCTTGGCAGTAAATGAGTTAACCATTATTTGTTATTTTCAGGCTTTCCCAGTTTCCTGCTCTTGAGCTGGACAAGTTCTTGGAAGATGTAAGGTAAGGAAGCAAATTTTGCAGGTAATTGTTTGTTTGAAACTGTGTTTGGTTTTGTTATGTTTGTTACATTTGTAGCTGGGAACATTAGACTGGAACCCCTTCAACTGATGCAGAATGCTGCGGTACGCCTGGTCTTCAACCTCCCAACATTTTTACATGTCTCTCCCCCCTTTTGGGTTCCTTCACTTCCCGTCGTTGCTTGCACAAAGAACAAAACACTGGTGATGGCCTACAAAGGATGTGGCACCCCCTTACCTTCAGGACATGATCCACCACTACACCCCTACTGTAGATCGCTTACATCAGCTAACATTGGAAGTCTGTTCATCCCTTACCTAAAACACCCTGACCAACACTCCAAGTGTCCTATGCTTTTCTCCCTCCTGGCTCCCAAGATGTGGAATTACCTACCCCTCGCAATCAGGACTGCAGACTCACTCCCCATTTTCCACCACAGTCAAAACTCAACTCTTCAGACTCCACCTCACACCCTAACACTCCTCTTTCTTTGTGACCCTTCTTAGTTCGTGTTGCTTATTTTCTGATAGACGCTAGTTATACTGTGCCGATAGT
Organism: Gymnoscopelus braueri; assembly: GCF_963280865.1. NCBI lineage: Eukaryota > Metazoa > Chordata > Actinopteri > Myctophiformes > Myctophidae > Gymnoscopelus > Gymnoscopelus braueri. The sequence continues at coordinate 24,248,315 of NC_137616.1, read as the reverse complement.
ATGTGTGTTACTTGCTCACATATTTAGATAGACACAAATAGACTGTTTGCTTGACCATAAATGCTTAGATAGTATGCTAGATTTCATCTTTAGTTGGTATCCTAGTTACTGAAGAGCTAATTGTCTTTTTCTTTGCATTATACTTGCATACATGACCGTTTACCCTGTTGTTTGTTGACTAGGGTTCATGCCATTTACTCAGATCTTGCACTTGTCAGTCACTCTGGATAACCATTTCATCTGCTAGAGGGCAGGATAGGGCAACAAACCGATCACAAATTGACCACCATTTGTCTTTACATTCTGTCTTCTTTGCTGTGTTCAATTTGCTGCCCTCACGGTTTCCTGCGGTATTATACCGCAGGAATGTACGCATACCTTACGGATGTGTACATTTTGCATCTGTAAGCTTTCACACAATGTGCTGAAAGACAGTCGGAATGAACACAGTACGGACGGGGCCTCTCTGTCCGTATACATATTTAACATAGATTATAAGTGGGCCTTTAGAATAGTTATAAAGTAAATATGCCTAATGTAGCTACTAAATGATTTTGAACCACGGAAAAATCTTTTCCCAGATAAAGGTTAACAACACTTTCTAATAAAGGTGTTGCCTCCCTATCCAATCTGTAAGTTACTATATGTGCAGTTTGAACGAAGCCGCACAGATCACAATGGCATTTCCTGGTTGTGCAGACAGTTCATTTATAGCAGCAGGTGTTTCGTCATTCATGTGAGTGTTGGGAGCTATGATTGGTTTATTGTTTGAGAGGACAGACATAGATATATACACAATCACAAACGCTCTTCTAGATGGCTTGGCCTTCGGCCACGTTGGACATAGTTCTCTTCTAACATTTATGGTCAGGCTCTGCATATTCTTACTCAGGGTGGGAATCCCCACCCCAAGTATCACGTAAAACCAGAATGACCCCAGTGTGAATGTATACATTGAGGTAAGAGTCCTTTAGTTTTTCCTAAGCTTTCGTTACATGGCTTTCTCCTATCAGGAATGGGATCTACCCTTTGACGGCGTTTGGCATGCCCTGTCCACAGCAACCTCAACAGGAGACAGTGAAATCACCCATAATCCCCCCTTCAGTCAAAACCCCTACCCCAGAACCTGCAGAACTTGAGACCAGGAAGGTAAGCCGGACACAAAATATTTGCTATTTAAAGGACGACTTCACCCATATTCAACCTCACTAATGCTCATGATAAAAAGGTGCAATTCTTTTCTACTCAGAGGAGGGCTGTGGAGGGATAGTTCACCCCATAAAATACTTTCTTTCTATCGACTAGTCACCCCATGGAAACTTGAATTCATGGATTGTTGTTGATGATGTTTTAGTTTTTATCGCATTCCCAAGCCAATAATGTGATGACCAGCGGACCAGAATGTGACAAAAACTAAAAAATCACACCCTGTGTGAAGTGGGCGGTGTCTTGCTAGCTAATCACAATACTGAATGGAGTCAACCAATCATGTACAAAAGATAAATACATTTATTGAAACACTCTTTATGATGGACGAAACCATAACTTGAAAAAAACCAATATTTGGTTTTTTTCAAGTTATGGTTACTTATATAGGGCTATGCACATGTGTCATGTGACACTGGCCAATCACAGTCCTGAATAGACTGTGATTGGCCAATCACAGCGCAGGATAATTCTACAAATTTCCTGGGCCCAGATCACAGCGCAGGAAAATGTACATTTTTCCAAATCTCACTTATAGGGGCGGTTTCACCGCCCAAAAATATCCATGAATTCAAGTCTCCATGGGGTGACTAATCGATAGAAAAAAAGCCATTTTGGGGGTAAACTATCCCTTTAAGAAACCCAGCCTGGCACACATGCGCAGCTAAACTTTCCCCCCCTTTTTTGCTGCAGTAATCATCCTAGCACCCAGTCATGGTTTGAATTGTTCATTCACTGCCTCTTATAAAGTAGTAATGAATAATGGTGAACAGATAATAGGGTAATAATGATCAGCATATCTGCTTGGTAAAGCAGTAACCCAGAGCCATTTTCTGTTCACTCCTCAGGTCCTTCAGATGCAGTGCAATATTGAGCCAGTTGACGAGGGAGCCAAGCATCATGTAAGTCTCAAGTCAGACTGGCAGTCGCCCATGACTCCTGAGTCACGAATGTGACTCCCTTCAAAACAACTCGGAACTCCTTAGTTTCACAACTAGGACATTTTCGGCCTCCAGAAATTGCTCTCATGAGGTCAATTTAGGATAAAACAAGACTGGGTGTAATGAAAACTAAGAAATTATGTGGATCTCGAGATCAACATAGAAACGGTGTGGCTACATTTTGAACCTCAGATTTGTCTCCGATGTGGATTTCTGACTTTATGTAACCAGCCTGTGTCATCAGTCAGTCATCTGTGTCGTCACTTGTCTATAACGTATCTATGACATATGACTCCAAGATTGTTTCAGGTCAATCACAGACTTCCATTATACAATTAATTAAAGTAAACTATTTCAAAAGTATAAAATATATGTTAAGAACTTCATCCAGCGGTTTGTGAGATTAGCTCCGGACACACACACACACACACACAGATGGGTAGTTTGTGAATTACATCATGATGTCATCAATATGACTTCAGTTTCCCCCCCGTTAGGGGTCATACATGCTATACATACGTAACAACGTATGCATACATAAAGACAAATGCCGTTCTAAATGGCTGACCTCTTCAGTGCCACGCCATAAAAACAAGCTTCATATTGCAAATCTAGTATAATAATGACGTACAATTCTTATTGCAGAATTTAACAAAAAAGTGCGTTCTCAATCAGCAGCAGATCGGGAATGACCTTCCATTTTGAATTCTGCACAGGCTGTCAGAAAACCTTGTTTCACAGTGAAAGGTCAAAAATACTATTTATTAGCCCCCCAGTCTGGATGGCAGTGCTACAGTATGTGACTGTGTAGGGGGAGGTCACAGGTGCGGCTATGGAACACGGAGCTCTGAAATGATACCCAAATAAATTTCCAACCTGACCTATCGTTTAATTCGTTTTTCAGAATTTGTAGGTTGGAGTTGTCTTCATCACAGTGTAAATATTTTCCTTTTTCAATGGGTCTTTTCTTCCTTTCCCTCCTTCTGAACAAGGCAAATTTTCTCTTTTCAGCTTACGTTGCTCTTGAAGCTTGAGGATAAGTTGAACAGGCACTTGAGTTGTGATTTGCTACCAAGTGAGTATTTTCAACTTTTAGTTTTTTCGTTAATAAGCTATTTTGTCACACAAAAGTGTGACATAAATTAGCGAAAATAGCCGTTCGGCTATTTTCATGAAAGTGGTTAAGGGTATCTGTGGGTCTTTATAGATATTTACCAATGAGTATTAACAAGCTTGTGACTAAATAACCATATTGAATCCATTAGAACACATGTTCTTTTTTAGCATTTCCTGAAAAGTAACAGTTTTGGACATAAATACACAAGGTTTCCTCCCGACAGTGACGATATGTTGTACTGTACTGTAAATCAGTATGGCTGACTGTGACTCGGTTCTACGATAATCACAGTAATATTGCCTTTATACAACAGTACAAACAGTTAGGTAATGGGTAATCTTGCGTAGCCAGACTACTATTACACAATCTCCGAATGCTGCATAGAACTACACCTCCCAAAAGCAGAGAAAGGAAGCTGTCATCTGTTCCTCATTTCTGCTCACGAAAACATATTTAAAATATATTTTATAATTCTCATTTCCGATAACTAGCAAGCTATATATGCTTTCACTACAAATTTACGTGACTTCAAAGACAAAAGGGAAGCGGGGAGGAGGCGGTACATCCGCTTTACCCCCTGATCGTTTTCATCGCTTCCTTTGCCTGTATGACAGAAGCTTTTGAAATTTGTGGGAGGCAACTGTCTGGCTCGGGAGACTAGGTAATGGGAGTATGTTTACTTTTGTGTATGTTTATTATTTTTATTTTTTTTGGCACCACCAACAAATACATTTCAGAACCTCATCAACAATAATGTTGCTAAGCAACATATTAACTCATTCACTGCCATAGGACGACTTTGACGACCTTTTTCCAAAGGCCCAGACTGTCGAGGATGACTAAAACAAATTTTGGACGTTTGTTTTATTTATTTTTTTGCGCACAGAACCAGGAGATAACGTAATCATAAGATTTACTGCTCCATTCACTTCCTGGTTAAAGTATTTGGGAAATATTCTGTATCTCGGCTCCTGTGTTTTACTATTTATTTTTGGCGAGACATGCTATTTTCAACGGCGCATGACAAGTGAACGGGAGGTCGCGATGACATTTTTTTTCTTTTCCCGGAAGCACAGTGAAACCCTCCGTGATTAGCAACCATCAGGGGATCGATCATACTGGAGATAAATATTCTGTGACTACTTAAAAAGGTTAAGAAAATCGCTGGCAGTCTGGGCTTTATTTGTTTATTTACTCTGGCAGTGAATGAGTTAACAGTCAGCCCAGACTAATTCCAGTGCTGTTATACTGTACTACTGTATATCGGCACTCATGGAATACCACTTTTCCAATCAAATCACCTGACCAGAACTAAATGTTAACAGATCACAGGCAGTTACTGGTTGTTCAGAGCCAGGGAAATTGCATGAATCGTGTTGCCCAGTGCAGTATAGATGAATGTATTATCCAGGTATACCTCAGTGAGTGGTTTGAGGTTTTGCTTTAGTGTGTGTTGTACACATGCTGGTACTATTTCAGCAATAGGCTACCTTGCCATCTCTGTAGTTACCTCATTAGCTCTCCATATCTTGCCCAGATGAGAATGTGCAGGAGCTTGCTGTGGAGTTGGTCCAACTAGGATTCATCAGTGAGGTAAGCAGAGTTCATCACGACCACAGTGACGTATTGACATGACTCTAGGTTCAAGCAGTGGTGGAAAAAGTACTCGCATGTCTTACTTAACACATCAGGTGCCAGCATTTTTTCATAACAACTTACGTTGGGTGCCAGCATTCTCCCCATTGACTGCGCTTTGCTGTTTAAAGCTCTAGACTCCACGAGGAGCAAATCCATGTAAAAAAAAACATCCATTCATGTTGCGCGATGACCCTGGCTACAGCCTGGAACGATAACATTTCACTCGCGAGTTACAATGGGGGGGGATCGCGCATCGCGCATGACCGGTTTTCCCCACCGGAAACAGATTCGGAGATATAGGTGTTTTAAAGAAGGAAATAGACAGGAAGTGGATGGCAGCCATGTTTTTTTTTTCCGGTGATCTATCTGGCCTATCCTTCTCAAGATCACAATGGGTACTCCCAGAGCTGCTCTAGCCCCGCCCGTGTGGAGAAAAACGAAAAAAACAAAAAGACATATTTCACGGTCTGGACCGTGTTCGGCACCGGACCGCTACTCTGCGCAAACACGGTTCAGACCGTGTTTGGCACCCGATGTGTTAAGTAAAAGTATCAATACTGCTTTGTAGAAAAATACTCTGTTACAAGAAAAAGTGCAAAATTTACTTGATTAAAAGCACAAAAGTATTGGTATCAAAATGTACTTAAAGTACCAAAAGTTAAAGTACTAAAATGTTTGAAAATAGCAGATCTACAAGCTCACAACGCGTCACATCGCGGCGCTTTGTTTGCTTGTAAATCGGCTATTTTCGAATAGCCTATGTATAAAATGGGCCTGAAGTGGTTAATGTATGTTTTATAATAATTTATATCTGCAAAGTAAAGTTTTCAATTAATTGTAGTGGAGTAAAAGTACAATATTTGCCTCTGAGGTGGAGTAGAAGTAAAAGTATTGAAAATAGGAAATACTCCAGTAAAGTAAAAGTACCTCAAAATTGTACTTATAGTACAGTACTTGAGTAAATGTACACCACTGGGTTCAAGTAAGACTGAGTCAAAGTAAATCCTCTCAATCTGCATCTCTCTACCACAGGGCGATCAGCCGCGACTTGCATCAGTTCTAGAAGAGGCCTTCTCAAAGTTCTACAGCCGTAACGGTTCTCTGAATCCAGTCACCGTCTCCTCATAGCAGAGGAGCAACCAGCCCTTTGTATCCCACCGTCTCCGTTCACATACAGTAGGACTCGCTTTCGTTCCACCTTTAGAGTTGTGGAAAAGCTTTGCAGGAATGAAGGGCAAAGCCTTGGTCTCTTCCCAAATTCGGACTCCTGCCTTCACATCTCGTGGGAAAAGCTGCCACTAAGTGGTTGGTCTATTTGTATCTTTTTTTCCTCCTTCCCAGTGCAGCCATCTGCTTCTCTGTTTTAAAAGAGGAACATTGTAACCTAGTTACAACTTTAAGGAAAATGCTTATGTTTTCTTGTTTTCACTTCTGTCATTGCTATTTTATTGTTGTTTTTTGTCTGTAAGACAATTACCCAATGTGGCTTTTCTGTAATGTGGAACAAAGTCTAATGACTTAATTATAATACACTCTACTAAGTGCATTGGTAGAGACGGAGAGAGAGTGAGGAGAGTGTGTGTGTGTTTGTATGTGAGCGGTGTGTAAGTGGTAGATTTGTAGCTTTGAATTTACATGGTTGTCTGACGAGGATCTTAAGAGCAGGGAAAGTATCTCAGCTCATGACACAACATGCAATGAGCGTTGCTCTGAGAAAGCGAAGATTGAGCTAAACGGAATAGCATAAGTATTTTCCTTACTGTATTTTTAAGATTTTTACTTAAAAACTGTTAAATAGCTGTCTGTATAAAAACAAATCTCTTATGTATGGTGTTGTAAGGTATGTCTGGTTTTCAATGGTCCATGTCAATTTCTCTCTTATTGTGGTGAATGATGCATCTTCCTGGATAAAATCAATTACCCAAGACTGTTGAATGCATTCCACTGCTGATGCAAGTGTTATCTTAATTTCCAACCTACGTATGTCTGTCTGTGGCATAATTTTATTATGCAGTCATGTAATCACAATATTCAGTAACGCATTATCAGCTAAAGTCCCTGTGGTGAAAATGATTTGTACACTGTATAATGATTGTGTACTTTATTTCACAGTCTGCACTTAAAATCATCGGTTTTCTGGTGAATGTATGCTTGTACTTACTTGCTCCATTTCCTTTAATCGTTATTTTCGGTGATAAGGGGATCGTTATTTGACCATGCTCCTTTGACCAACTATTACTGTAACTTGTGTATTTACAAGTAGCCATTTTCCCCATCTGTAATCAAGAACAGCGGATCAGTAATTTTTTTGTGCCATTTCATAGTGGAGAGGTAAGTATTACCCAGACAGAACACTGACATGTTATGAAATGTATTTGTTGTACTGTATGTCAGCAAATATGGTCTTTATATACATGGCCATTATGTAATGAATAATTTGGCATTCATCAGCTTTCATGAAATGTGTTAGGTAAAGTCTGTTTAATGCAAAGTAAACTGCATAAGGTAAAATTATTTGCTCATCATGCATCATATGTGTCAGTTTTTAGTTATTAGCTACAGTATTAGCTGTATTCTGCTTAACATCAGTGGCAGAACATAAAACTAACATTTAGCTCTTTAATATTTTGAGACCATTAGACCACCATTACTCATCACCTCTCAACATATTTTACCTCTATTATAGTTGGCACTATACTCATCCTTCTGACATCAATCTGTTCTGTTGTCTCTAACAAGCAAATATTCATAAATACTATCCATATGACATACTGTATTTCTTCAGTAGGCTATTGGATAATTAAGATGTATGAGTGGTTCTGTATAGCATGCTTGTAACCATCTTGTACACGGTATGCTGAACACTATACTTAAAACCTCTCCCTTATTCACGTCCTGAAATAAAACTTCACACCACTGGAAAGCTCATCTTTCATTATTGTTCTACTTAGTTGACGTGTTATTGCCTAATAGTGTTTTGGAATGTTTCTACACTTCTTTCCTTCCATTTGTACAGTAGCATTTTTTAATAGTGTGTAGTTTGGCTTTAATCTATTCAATTCAAACAAAAATACATTACAAAAACATAAAATCATATATAGAGGCTGATTCTCCAGTGTTAACGCAGCCTGGACGAGTACCGGAGACAGCCTAATACTTAATGACAATCCATGGATGTTGATCTGTACAGATAAACAGTGGTTTTGCTCTGGTCTGGTAGGGGTGTTGGGGGCTGACTGAATGGTCTGAGAGAAGGTGAGGTCAGTGATGAAGTAATCTACTCACGGAGGCCCTTATACCAATTATGTTTTTGGGCCCTGCCAGAAAGTCTGCAAACACCCTGCCGTGATTGTAAGGCATGTGTGGGCCAAGAAAGCACCTGTAGAATTTCTGCTTTTCATCTTAGTTAACGTTATAGGGTAGGGCTACTTAAGAAACAATTTAATTCACTGTGTCGCGCAAATAGCTTACCGGGCCGGCGGAAGTGGATGTTGACAGTTTTCAGTATGATAGTATGGCATCACTGGCATGAGTGCGGGTAAGAGCGTTATTTGTGTGTGTCCCGCGTATTTTTTATGTATTATCTGTATTTTCATGTTGATTTTTGAACTGTTTGGTTGCTACTATATATGTCTATGAAATTAACTCAAGGACCCCAACGGAAACAAGTCCGCAAGGACTTTTTTGGCCGGACCTTTTAGACAAAAGCATTATAAATGTAACTGTGTTGTTTTACATTATTTTGCCTAATAAAAATCAATTCAATTCAATTCAATTCAATACGTGAGAGTTGGCAGCTCTGTTCATGCTGGCTTTCTCAATCATCAACAAAGGTCAGGGGCAATGAACAAGTTCAAGTTGAGTTCAAGTGCCTCAGCCTGTGTTCATGGCCAGCTCTACACTGCCTTCTTCAGGGTTAGGGAGGAAGTGAAGCCTATACTAAGGCTGGGCAATTATTCCTCAATGTAGTGTGACTGGGCGTGCAAAGTTTCACCGCAATCGGACGTTGCGTTCATGATTTGAGGCATTTTGTTCAAAACGGGCCACTCCTGCAAACTTTAGATGTTTAGATGTCAATCTTAGCCAATCGGGATGGAATATAAAACATCAAACAGATCGGTCTTGATCACATGACTATAGAGATCATGTGTACCGATTTGCGTGAAATTTGGACAAAATCTGATGGAGTAATATCAAATTTGTTTTACACATGTCGGCCTCCTGGTGGCGCTGTAAAAGGCAGATGTGAAAAATGTAGGGCAAATGTTTTTCCTTGGTCTCTAGGGAGTGCACATACAAAGTCTTACACAGATGGTGTAGTTATAGGTAAAAACACGAATCGGCCTGTTATAGCGACACCATGAGGCTGATTTGAAAATTCAAAGTGCCATTTCTTCCTCAGCATAGTGGGAATGTGCGTGCAAAATTTCACAGAAATCGCACACTGTTCATTATTTGAGGCAGTTTTTCAAAATGGAGCACTACTGCAAACTTTGGAAGCCAATCTTAGCCAATCAGGAAGGAATATGAAAAATCTGAAAGACCCGTTTCGTTTAATGACTATAGAGATACTGTGTAGCCTACCGATTTGCGTGATGTTTGGACAAAATTTGTAGGAGTAAAACATTTGTTTTGCACAAATCGTCCTCCTGATGGCGCTATAATAGGCCGATCTGAAAAATGAAAAATTGGGGAGAGGTTCTGCTCTGGCATCCATGGAGTGTGCATGCACAGTTTCACTGCGATTGGCCCAACGGTGCCGGAGATTAGCTGCTCACAGACGGACTGACACACGCACGCGCGCACGGACGGACGGACAGGGTGCAAAACATAGTCTCCATGATCTACTCAATCGATTTATCTGATTAACCACTTAACCCTGACTGTATTGTACTTCATTGTACTATGGCGGCATACAAAAATAGTGAATATAGGCAAGCCGATATACAATTTTGGTGTAGCATTTTATTCTGCAGATGTTTCTCTTGAAGCCATTCAGCCACCATGTGTCACCTTCTGGCTCTGTACACAGAAATGTTATTTGCATTTGAAAAAGGAAAATAAGCCATCATATTGGAGTGACATAATCCTTCCTAATAAAGGTTAATCCACAGATGAGCCCTAAAACATACAATGAACAGTACATGTGGTTTTTTTCTTTATTTTTTTTGTGGTTACAATGTAGCCCAGTGTTTCTCAAACCTTTTAATTAACCATAACCTTTGAGAGTATACAAAGTGTACAATTGTAACAATTTGGAACCCCCTCAAGAAACCCTGAGGCTCCCTGGACCCTACTTTGAGAAACATTAGTGTAGCCTAATCTTAGCAAATGAAATCGAGATTACAATATATTTCTATATCTCAACAAACAAGAAAGTAACTGATGATAATTAACATTACAGTTAACAAAATGGATTAAGTTGCTATGAAAAGAATATGTGAAATGTTATACGGTATATATTATATTATATATGTGTGTGCTCTCATTAAATCATCCACACAAGTGCACATCTTGGCAAGGTCTCACTTGCAAAATAAGGTCTTGAACCTCAATGGATAAGTAAAGGTTACATACATGCCTTCCCCTTTTTTTCTATGGAAATAACATTACGATGGGAACTATGCACGAAAACTAATTTCACCCACTTTTTTACTTCTGTAAACCTGTGATGTGACAATAAAGCTGATTCTGATTCTGTGAACTATTAAGCTATAAAACTATAAAACTACAGAGCCAAAGCATCAGATGTAAAATACTCAGGTGAGGTATGCTCAGGTGAGGTATGCTGGCAGTGTCAGTCACTCGCTCCTCCAGTGGGTCCTGCAAGTTCAGGACAGAAATATTGCCATTGCAGAAATCTGTAGTACAGCACCTTGGTCCATCAATGAAGGTAGACAATGTAATCAGGGGACTAAAGAATGTCAGGTGGAGATTTCTACCCTCACACCAGGATGGAGAACCACAGCCATGAGACCTTTGTAGTCTTCCGTCCGGGACTATCACTACAGATTACACACAAAAAAGATTGTTTGACATTGGCACTGTCTTTAAACTGTTTTCAAACATCTATGATGATGCACAACAACTCGCATTCTCTTTTTCAATAATAAATTATTTGTCACCAGTGGTGGAAGAAGTACTCAGATTTTTAACATAAGTAAAAGTAGCAATAGAACAAAGTAGAAATACTCCGTTACAAGTAAAAGGCCTGTATTAAAGATTTTGAGTAAAAGTGCAAAAGTGTTGGCACCATATTATTCTAAGAGTGCAAAGTGGAATTACTTCCATTTGTAAAATACTTATCAAACGTGTTAAAAAATAGCAGATCTACTTGTGAGCTTGTAGATCGGCTATTTTCGAATAGCTGAAGTATAGGGCTTAATGGTTAATGTATTCGGAGATGTAGTGGAGTAGAAGTATTGAGAAATGGATATGCTCAAGTAAAGTAAAAGTACCTCAAAATTGTACAGTTACTCGAGTAAATGGTTACTTTCCACCACTGCTTACTTCCTCAAAGTCTTGTAAATTGTTTTTGATATCTCCATCATTATTATATTTAATGATTCCATAATGCAGATGTTATTAGAGTCCTGTGTGTTCTTTAATCGGATTTTATTGTGCACCATGGCTAGCTGTTTCTATACATCATAAACTGAACAGAAGTATATTTCTAGGATATCATATTCCAATATACATTTGAATGCATTTTGCTTGGCTGCACTTAGTAACGTATGCATATACAAATTCTCATGCTCATATATCTGGTATAAAAAGTCTCAATATAAGGACTCACAAGTTGCATTTACACATCGGGTCCTCCCTCCACGGCATTCGGCTATTCTGTGACATATGACGTCAAAAGGGTTTAAACAGGTGAAGCACCTCAACCCGTTTGGTGTAATCGTCAGGACAACCTCAGGAACTGAAATGAAGCAGTAAATGAAACCATATAGTTAAGCATTTAATAGTGTTGCAAATTTAAAATGTGTCTTCACTTTAAAATGATACATTTTCATCAATACTATTCATTCCAAGTTTAGATCAGGGATTACCTGACAGTTGGTGTGGTTTAACTTACAAAATGACTGCGTTTTTGAGGTGTAGAATAATTAGTAAACCGTTTTTTCAAGAGCATAAAACCTATTTTAAGATCGAAATAATGTATCCTACTAAATTAACATTAGATTTGTGTAGAACATTATGTGTAGTCAGAAATTTACTAAATCCTAAGTTTAAAATTAACCTAAACTGTGTCACACGATTTAAAATAAATCCCAATTTGGTCAAACAAAATGGAATGATTAAAAGCTAGATGAATATGAATACATTTAAAGTGGAATCTAGTACCCATAGACCTAGTTTTAGTACAATTTACAACTAATTCTGATCACAAATGAAAACATTGGTATGAAGATATGAGAATTATACAAAACACTATTGCTTTTAGACTAAACCAATTAGAATGATGTAATACACATTGTGTTGTAAATATTTTACATACCGGGAAACAGCCTGTTACAGCCTGATGTGTTGCAACAGATTCCTGATAAAACGCCATTTCCTGGCCCAAAGTTTGTGTGTAGAGTTGGAATATCTTCGTTGATCTTATTGTTTCCACACCTGTCAATGGACATACACTGTCTGCGGACAATCCTGGGACCGACCGTTGCTACCAAAAAATAAAGCCACAATATAATGATCATGAAGAAAAACGTCATACTTTTATTATACAGAAATCTTATTGAGAAGCAAATAAGTAGCAGAAAGAAAGAAAGTTGAATATTACACTCTAGAGTAGTTGATAAGCAGACTTGATCCTCGCCAGTGCAGTTTCGCAGCTCTACCTTGGTGCACTGAATATCTACCTCTTCGACGCAAGTGAAACACTGAAGGTCTGTTGTAACAGCTTCAGCTGAATTAAGGAAAATATAAAGAGATTCATTATATGTACATGACATAAAAAACATGAACTCCTTAGTGTAATTGTTAACCACATGAATATAATTTACGTTCTGAGAAAATAGATACACATTTGGCAAAATTACGTGAACATTTTGCAAAAATAGATCTACAAGCTCACAAGCATTTAGATCGGATATTTTGGCTATTAACTTACAACAAAGTATATATTGTTTAAGTGGTAAAAATCACACCCTGTGTGAAGTGGGCGGTGTCTTGCTAGCTAATCACAATACTGAATGGAGTCAACCAATCATGTACAAAAGATAAATACATTTATTGAAACACTCTTTATGATGGACGAAACCATAACTTGAGAAAAACAAATTTTTGGTTTTTCTCAAGTTATGGTTGCTTATATAGGGCTATGCACATGTGTCATGTGACACTGGCCAATCACAGTCCTGAATAGACTGTGATTGGCCAATCACAGCGCAGGATAATTGTACAAATTTCCTGGGCCCAGATCACAGCGCAGGAAAATGTACATTTTTCCAAATCTCACTTATAGGGGCGGTTTCACCGCCCAAAAATGGCATACTTACTCATAGCATAAGTTGTTATTAATTTTGTCCAACTTAGTCTCAAGTAAATATTTTAAATTTAACAAACAAATAAATAAAACTGTCAAGTCAAATGTTAGGCTGATGCCTCTGAGTGTGAGTGGACATACCTGCATAGATGAGGCTCCATGTGACACACAAGGTCCAAATCAGATGCATTGTGGTGAATACGTGCCTGCTGTGGGCATGTAGGCTATATAAGCTTGTTTTGTTATGTTACTTGTTTGAAAAAACTGGATGTTTTCCAAAGTCAACTGAGATTACAAAATAACATTGTCATTGGCAGAGAGGAAAAACTATACAGTTTTCAAGTCTGACGCTGATCGGTGTTGTAGTTTTCCAAAATCAACTGTAAAGGAATGCACCTTCATAGCCCTGAAACATGACTGTCATAACATGGGGCCACTTGTTCCTGAAAATGTTACATTTACAGCTAAACGTTCAGATTTCAAATATACGGGTACTTAGCTGACCCATGCGCTTTAACTTGTAACATCCGTGGCCGGGGGGGGGGGGGGGGGCAGCACTTTATATTTGAAATCTGAACGTTTATGTAGATGTACTGGTTGTAAATGTAAAATGAAGGTAGCGTCATGTGAACCATGGCTAGCACCTTAATTGCATTCTCATGTTTTGTTAACTGGTACACTCTCAGCGTTACAGACCCGCAAGGGTCCATTTGGAACCCCCTCAAGGGACCCTGGCCTGAGGGTCCCTGGGCCCCACTTTGAGAACCATTAATGTAGCCTGTTCTTAGCAAATGAAAATGAAACTAATATTACGACAATACATTTCTATCTCACAACAAACAAGAAAGTAACTGATTGATAATTAGCATTAAGCTGCTAAGAAAAAAGATAATGTTTCCGGGCTCACTCATTCAAATTATTAAATATTTGTGCTCTCATTAAATCATCCACACAAATGCACATCTGACTTGCAAATGAGAGACACAATGTGCCTCCCCTGGTTAAATACAGGTTACATACATGCCCGGTGATCGGCGGTGAACTATTAGAGTGTAAAACTACAGAGCCAAAGCATCAGTAGTAAAATACTCAGGTGAGGTATGCTCAGGTGAGGTATGCTGGCAGAGTTCAGGTTCAGGTTCAGGTTCAGTATTTCCGGGCTCAGGACAGAACGGTTGCCATTGCAGAAGTCTGTATCACAGCAGATTGGTCCAGCAATGAAGGTAGACAACGTAATCAGGGGACTAAAGAACGTCAGGTGGAGATTTCTACCCTCACACCAGGATGGAGAGACACAGCCAATAGCCCTTTGAATTTTTGCGGGCGGGATAATCACTGCAGAATACACACAAAAAAGATTGGTTGACATTAGCACAGTTTTTAATCAAACTTTACACATTGTCCATTTGATGATGCACAACAACTGGCATTCTATTTTTCGATAATAAATGATTAACAGCGGTGGAAGAAGTACTCCGATTTTTTACTTTTACAAGTAGGAATTCTATTTTTCGATAATAAATGATTAACAGCGGTGGAAGAAGTACTCCGATTTTTTACTTTTACAAGTAGGAATACTCTGTTAAAGTAAAAGGCCTGTATTAAAGATTTTACTTGAGTAAAAGTACAAAAGTATTGGCATCTAATTATACATACAGTAGCAGAGTAAAAGTACTTAAATGTGTAAAATACTTGTCAAACATGTTCGAAAATAGCAGATCTACTCTACTTGTGAGTTTGTATTTGCTATTTTCAAAGAGCCGAAATAGGTTATAGGGCTTAATGGATAATGTATGTTATGTAATAATCTATATCTGCAAAGAGACTTGTTACTAAAGTGTTCAAATAATTGTACTGGAGTAAAATATAGTCCACCACATATTTACCTCTGAGATGTACTGGAGTAGAATTATTAAGTATTGAAAAGTTGAAGTAATCAAATAAAGTAAAAGTACCTCGAAATTGTACTTAAGTACAGTACTTGAGTAAATATACTTAGTTACTTCCTAGAAGTCTTAGATAGTTTTTGTCTCTTTCATTAGTGACCCAATCCAATTATTTGTACCACATGGTAATTTTTCAGCTTTTTACATATTATGAAAGCAGCCTACAGAATGTAAGATTTCAAATGATGCGTCATTCAAATGTATCAAATCCAGTTTTAAGTGGTATGGGCAGATGTCACGTCTGTGACGAAACCCAAGACAAACAATGTCAAGTTTTTTGGAGAATTCCCACGGACTTGACGTAACATGTCACATTTTTGGACAATTCGCACCCGTCAACATTACAAACGCAGGACATTAGCCAAATTTGATATAAGGATAGATTTAGACTATTAAGGGAGCCTAAAACGGTAACCTTTAATTAATGAGAAACTTTAACACAACATTCAAACTGTGTTAATATGGAAAAGAACACAAAACACATAAAGAAAATCTAACATGGGATTTAAGGATGACTGACTTGTACCCCTTAATGCCAGACCTGGACATAAATTTAAAGATTCCATAATGCAGATGTCATTAGAGTGAGAGTCCTGTGTGTAACAGAGGCTTTCACGTTGTATAGTTTGTTAACTGTCAGCTAAAATGTTTGTGTCATCCCAGCGATGTCACAATGAGTCAGCTAGCAAAGCTACCAAAACAAACTTTGTTTTGGTAGCTTTGCTAGCTGACTCATTGTGACATCGCTGGGATGACACAAACATTTTAGCTGACAGTATAAAAAGCACTGCCGTCTCGGAGAACGCCAGATCTAATCGACTAAGATCTCCAACCGTACTCTTCCCAGCACAGGATCACAAGACAAGACACAGGACAATATCTTCATGACCATTTCAGTTCAGCGCCTCCTGTGCGAGCCATGGGTGTCTTGCCTTAGGGGTGGGCGATATGGCAAAAATATTATATCCTGATTTTTTTTCAGCCAGAATCACGATCCACAATTTGATCACGATTCCTTTTTCGAGTTTTTTTTTTAGGATTATTATTATGTTATTATGATTATTAATAAGATGTATGATGATGATTCATTATATTTATATGATTATGATTATGTGTATATAGGTGTATGTTCACAGACAGACAGACAGACAGGCTACATATAGATAGATGGATAGATAGATAATCTATTTGTTTTTATGCTGCTGATAGATAGATAGATAGATAGATAGATAGATAGATAATCTATTCTTGTTATGCTGCTGCTGATAGATAAATAGCTAGATAGATAGATAGATAGATAGATAGATAGATAGATAGATAGATAGATAGATAGATAGATAGATAGATAGATAGATAGATAGATAGATAGATAGATAGATAGATAGATAGATAGATAGATAGATAGATTGATTGACAGATAATCTATTTGTTTTTATCCTGCTGTTCTATCCTGCTGTTCTATCATGCCCAACGGTGCCGGAGATAGCTGCTCACAGACGGACTGACACACGCACGCGCGCACGGACGGACGGACAGGGTGCAAAACATAGTCTCGATCATCTACTCAATCGATTTAAAAACATACAATGAACAGTACATGTTTTTTTTTTTTTTTTTTTTTTTGGTTACAATGTAGCCCAGTGTTTCTCAAACCATAACTTTTGAGAGTATACAAAGTGTACAATTGTAACAATTTGGAACCCCCTCAAGAAACCCTGAGGCTCCCTGGACCCTACTTTGAGAAACATTAGTGTAGCCTAATCTTAGCAAATGAAATCGAGATTACAACAATATATTTCTATATCTCAACAAACAAGAAAGTAACTGATGATAATTAACATTACAGTTAACAAAATGGATTAAGTTGCTATGAAAAGAATATGTGAAATGTTATACGGTATATATTATATTATATATGTTTGTGCTCTCATTAAATCATCCACACAAGTGCACATCTTGGCAAGGTCTCACTTGCGAAATAAGGTCTTGGACCTCAATGGATAAGTAAAGGTTACATACGGCGCCTTCCCCTTTTTTCTATGGAAATAACATTACGATGGGAACTATGCACGAAAACTAATTTCACCCACTTTTTTACTTCTGTAAACCTGTGATGTGACAATAAAGCTGATTCTGATTCTGTGAACTATTAAGCTATAAAACTATAAAACTACAGAGCCAAAGCATCAGATGTAAAATACTCAGGTGAGGTATGCTCAGGTGAGGTATGCTGGCAGTGTCAGTCACTCGCTCCTCCAGTGGGTCCTGCAAGTTCAGGACAGAAATATTGCCATTGCAGAAATCTGTAGTACAGCACCTTGGTCCATCAATGAAGGTAGACAATGTAATCAGGGGACTAAAGAATGTCAGGTGGAGATTTCTACCCTCACACCAGGATGGAGAGACACAGCCATGAGCCCTTTGTAGTCTTCCGTCCGGGACTATCACTACAGATTACACACAAAAAAGATTGTTTGACATTGGCACTGTCTTTAAACTGTTTTCAAACTTCTATGGTGATGCACAACAACTCGCATTCTCTTTTTCAATAATAAATGATTTGTCACCAGTGGTGGAAGAAGTACTCAGATTTTTAACATAAGTAAAAGTAGCAATAGAACAAAGTAGAAATACTCTGTTACAAGTAAAAGGCCTGTATTAAAGATTTTGAGTAAAAGTGCAAAAGTGTTGGCACCATATTATACTAAGAGTGCAAAGTGGAATTACTTCCATTTGTAAAATACTTATCAAACGTGTTCAAAAATAGCAGATCTACTTGTGAGCTTGTAGATCGGCTATTTTCCGAATAGCTGAAGTATAGGGCTTAATAGTTAATGTATTCAGAGATGTAGTGGAGTAGAAGTATTGAGAAATGGATATGCTCAAGTAAAGTAAAAGTACCTCAAAATTGTACAGTTACTCGAGTAAATGGTTACTTTCCACCACTGCTTACTTCCTCAAAGTATTGTACATTGTTTTTGATATCTCCATCATTATTATATTTAATGATTCCATAATGCAGATGTTATTAGAGTCCTGTGTGTTCTTTAATCTGATTTTATTGTGCACCATGGCTAGCTGTTTCTATACATCATAAACTGAACAGAAGTATATTTCTAGGATATCATATTCCAATATACATTTGAATGCATTTTGCTTGGCTGCACTTAGTAACTTATGCATATACAAATTCTCATGCTCATATATCTGGTATAAAAAGTCTCAATATTAGGACTCACCAGTTGCATTTACACATCGGGTCCTCCTTCCACGGCATAGGTTTATTCTGTGACATACTGTGTCAAAAGGGCTTGTGCAGGTGAAGCACCTCAACCCGTTTGGTGTAATCGTCTGGACAACCTCAGGAACTGAAATGAAGCAGTAAATGAAACCATATAGTTAAGCATTTAATAGTGTTGAAAATTTAAAATGTGTCCCAGCTTCACTTTAAAATGATACATTTTCATCAATACTATTCATTCCAAGTTTAGATCAGGGATTACCTGACAGTTGGTGTGGTTTAACTTACAAAATGACTGAGTTTTTGAGGTGTAGAATAATTAGTAAACCGTTTTTTCAAGAGCATAAAACCTATTTTAAGATCGAAATAATGTATCCTACCAAATTAACATTAGATTTGTGTAGAACATTATGTGTAGTCAGAAATGTACTAAATCCTAAAGTTTAAAATTAACCTAAACTGTGTCACACGATTTAAATTAAATCCCAATTTGGTCAAACAAAATGGAATGATTAAAAGCTAGATGAATATGAATACATTTAAAGTGGAATCTAGTACCCATAGACCTAGTTTTAGTACAATTTACAACTAATTCTGATCACAAATGAAAACATTGGTATGAAGATATGAGAATTATACAAAACACTATTGCTTTTAGACTAAACCAATTAGAATGATGTAATACACATTGTGTTGTAAATATTTTACATACCGGGAAACAGCCTGTTACAGCCTGATGTGTTGCAACAGATTCCTGATAAAACGCCATTTCCTGGCCCAACGTTTGTGTGTAGAGTTGGAATATCTTCGTTGATCTTATTGTTTCCACACCTGTCAATGGACATACACTGTCTGCGGACAATCCTGGGACCGACCGTTGCTACCAAAAAATAAAGCCACAATATAATGATCATGAAGAAAAACGTCATACTTTTATTATACAGAAATCTTATTGAGAAGCAAATAAGTAGCAGAAAGAAAGAAAGTTGAATATTACACTCTAGAGTAGTTGATAAGCAGACTTGATCCTCGCCAGTGCAGTTTCGCAGCTCTACCTTGGTGCACTGAATATCTACCTCTTCGACGCAAGTGAAACACTGAAGGTCTGTTGTAACAGCTTCAGCTGAATTAAGGAAAATATAAAGAGATTCATTATATGTACATGACATAAAAAACATGAACTCCTTAGTGTAATTGTTAACCACATGAATATAATTTACGTTCTGAGAAAATAGATACACATTTGGCAAAATTACGTGAACATTTTGCAAAAATAGATCTACAAGCTCACAAGCATTTAGATCGGATATTTTGGCTATTAACTTACAACAAAGTATATATTGTTTAAGTGGTAAAAATCACACCCTGTGTGAAGTGGGCGGTGTCTTGCTAGCTAATCACAATACTGAATGGAGTCAACCAATCATGTACAAAAGATAAATACATTTATTGAAACACTCTTTATGATGGACGAAACCATAACTTGAGAAAAACAAATTTTTGGTTTTTCTCAAGTTATGGTTGCTTATATAGGGCTATGCACATGTGTCATGTGACACTGGCCAATCACAGTCCTGAATAGACTGTGATTGGCCAATCACAGCGCAGGATAATTGTACAAATTTCCTGGGCCCAGATCACAGCGCAGGAAAATGTACATTTTTCCAAATCTCACTTATAGGGGCGGTTTCACCGCCCAAAAATGGCATACTTACTCATAGCATAAGTTGTTATTAATTTTGTCCAACTTAGTCTCAAGTAAATATTTTAAATTTAACAAACAAATAAATAAAACTGTCAAGTCAAATGTTAGGCTGATGCCTCTGAGTGTGAGTGGACATACCTGCATAGATGAGGCTCCATGTGACACACAAGGTCCAAATCAGATGCATTGTGGTGAATACGTGCCTGCTGTGGGCATGTAGGCTATATAAGCTTGTTTTGTTATGTTACTTGTTTGAAAAAACTGGATGTTTTCCAAAGTCAACTGAGATTACAAAATAACATTGTCATTGGCAGAGAGGAAAAACTATACAGTTTTCAAGTCTGACGCTGATCGGTGTTGTAGTTTTCCAAAATCAACTGTAAAGGAATGCACCTTCATAGCCCTGAAACATGACTGTCATAACATGGGGCCACTTGTTCCTGAAAATGTTACATTTACAGCTAAACGTTCAGATTTCAAATATACGGGTACTTAGCTGACCCATGCGCTTTAACTTGTAACATCCGTGGCCGGGGGGGGGGGGGGGGGGGGCAGCACTTTATATTTGAAATCTGAACGTTTATGTAGATGTACTGGTTGTAAATGTAAAATGAAGGTAGCGTCATGTGAACCATGGCTAGCACCTTAATTGCATTCTCATGTTTTGTTAACTGGTACACTCTCAGCGTTACAGACCCGCAAGGGTCCATTTGGAACCCCCTCAAGGGACCCTGGCCTGAGGGTCCCTGGGCCCCACTTTGAGAACCATTAATGTAGCCTGTTCTTAGCAAATGAAAATGAAACTAATATTACGACAATACATTTCTATCTCACAACAAACAAGAAAGTAACTGATTGATAATTAGCATTAAGCTGCTAAGAAAAAAGATAATGTTTCCGGGCTCACTCATTCAAATTATTAAATATTTGTGCTCTCATTAAATCATCCACACAAATCTACATCTGACTTGCAAATGAGAGACACAATGTGCCTCCCCTGGTTAAATACAGGTTACATACATGCCCGGTGATCGGCGGTGAACTATTAGAGTGTAAAACTACAGAGCCAAAGCATCAGTAGTAAAATACTCAGGTGAGGTATGCTCAGGTGAGGTATGCTGGCAGAGTTCAGGTTCAGGTTCAGGTTCAGTATTTCCGGGCTCAGGACAGAACGGTTGCCATTGCAGAAGTCTGTATCACAGCAGATTGGTCCAGCAATGAAGGTAGACAACGTAATCAGGGGACTAAAGAACGTCAGGTGGAGATTTCTACCCTCACACCAGGATGGAGAGACACAGCCAATAGCCCTTTGAATTTTTGCGGGCGGGATAATCACTGCAGAATACACACAAAAAAGATTGGTTGACATTAGCACAGTTTTTAATCAAACTTTACACATTGTCCATTTGATGATGCACAACAACTGGCATTCTATTTTTCGATAATAAATGATTAACAGCGGTGGAAGAAGTACTCCGATTTTTTACTTTTACAAGTAGGAATTCTATTTTTCGATAATAAATGATTAACAGCGGTGGAAGAAGTACTCCGATTTTTTACTTTTACAAGTAGGAATACTCTGTTAAAGTAAAAGGCCTGTATTAAAGATTTTACTTGAGTAAAAGTACAAAAGTATTGGCATCTAATTATACATACAGTAGCAGAGTAAAAGTACTTAAATGTGTAAAATACTTGTCAAACATGTTCGAAAATAGCAGATCTACTCTACTTGTGAGTTTGTATTTGCTATTTTCAAAGAGCCGAAATAGGTTATAGGGCTTAATGGATAATGTATGTTATGTAATAATCTATATCTGCAAAGAGACTTGTTACTAAAGTGTTCAAATAATTGTACTGGAGTAAAATATAGTCCACCACATATTTACCTCTGAGATGTACTGGAGTAGAATTATTAAGTATTGAAAAGTTGAAGTAATCAAATAAAGTAAAAGTACCTCGAAATTGTACTTAAGTACAGTACTTGAGTAAATATACTTAGTTACTTCCTAGAAGTCTTAGATAGTTTTTGTCTCTTTCATTAGTGACCCAATCCAATTATTTGTACCACATGGTAATTTTTCAGCTTTTTACATATTATGAAAGCAGCCTACAGAATGTAAGATTTCAAATGATGCGTCATTCAAATGTATCAAATCCAGTTTTAAGTGGTATGGGCAGATGTCACGTCTGTGACGAAACCCAAGACAAACAATGTCAAGTTTTTTGGAGAATTCCCACGGACTTGACGTAACATGTCACATTTTTGGACAATTCGCACCCGTCAACATTACAAGCTGATGTGCCGTGACAGACCTGTCACTCTTGGTTCAATAAACCCTAAAGTCCAGTTTATAGACGACATACACAGAAATTACCTTTTACATGCGCAAGGCATCTTTATTGACAAACAAGGGAGATTCCCTCTATACTATGTGAATAAAAGAACAGCAAATTAATGATATTAAAACAATACGACCTGATATATCACGAAGGCAATTCGCTCCACATCTAAGTCTGCATGCAAACAAGCGTTCGGTTGAGCGCCTGGAGAATTCTGAAGTTCTTATCTATTACATTCAGTATATCAACGCTGTGGCTATCAAGGCCTGTCTTCTGACTGCACTCTATAAAGTAAAGGTTGACGGCCCAAGGTTCCACAATGGACCATCAAGCCCTCCTTGGGTACGAATTTAGTACCCACAACAACACAAGATTAAAATCTAGACAGTACTTTATAGAAATTATCCATTAGCATAACATATTTCATGTTTAAAAAATCAGGTCCCATTTTTCTCTTTTTGAGTCATGTGAGCCGAGGAAAACCCTTTTCTTTGAAGGGGAAACTCTGAACTAGGCTGGGGCAGTCCCAAACTTACCATCTGGACATGAGCTCTTATTGGGGACAATTACATCATTTGATTCCATATTGCATTGCTAAACTTAGGGTCCCTCAGTGGGGCATTCCCACTGAGTTTTCCTTTACAAGCAACTATTCTAACATGTGTAATATATATATATATTAAAAAAAAAAAAAAAAAAATCATTTCACTTGTTCTCTGTGTGCATTTTTGGTTTCTTCTCCAATTCCTCTGGTTGAGGTGGTCACTTTTCCGAGCCCGGAGGAGGAGGTTCCGACAGAGCCCAAGACTAGGCCCCCCCCCCCAACCCATCCAGTGCCATTAACGAATGTACTTGGCACTGAATGAGCTAAGAGACGGAGGTCCCACTCCCGAGCCCCCGGGTCCGTACCCTCCTGGGGCCTGAGACCGGAGCCCCCCGTATTATACACAGGGGCCCCAA
Source organism: Gymnoscopelus braueri (assembly GCF_963280865.1). Lineage (NCBI taxonomy): Eukaryota > Metazoa > Chordata > Actinopteri > Myctophiformes > Myctophidae > Gymnoscopelus > Gymnoscopelus braueri. Next base: position 24,224,727 of record NC_137616.1, on the reverse strand, counting down.
CCCCCAAGCGCCAGTCAGATCCGCACCCTCCTTGAGGTCAAAGGTCGGGCGTAGATATCGTGCAGGGGTGTTCTTCGTCAAGTTCAGCATGGGGGCCCAGGTGGCAATATAATGTTTCTGTGGTGTGTATTGGGATAGCCCATATTTAATGTGCCTAAAGCTGCCAGGGAGATCGCTACGATCAGATTACGTCCCCCAACATTACTATCAAAATCAAAATCAAAATTAATATGTATTCTGGGGTCGTTCAGTGGCCTTGGGCAGCATAGATGTACCCCATGAAACAATGGTATGTTCCTGTCTGGCTGAGAGTGATATTGGTACTACTCAAATTAAATGTGTAGTGTCCCTCCTTTATCTAAAAAAAAAATTGGGTGGGGGTTTGATGGTGAGTCTTTGATCTCTATCATATTATTTCCCTCCTTGACCTGACACCCGGCAGGGCACACAGCATAGGAATGTGCAGAGGCCAGGGTGCCACCCTCCTTTACCTTTTTTGACATACACAACAACACATACCATACACAAAATGTAATTGGAAACACAACAAAACAACTTTCCTGTGCTTTATGCACAGGTCAATTGACATTATTCTCGGGCTGTACAAAATTGTACAATTCTCTTCTGCAACCCATGACCTGTTTCAGAGAAACCAACGCACACAAACACCTCACTTCGCTGTATGTGAATCAAATCAAGCCAGAGCACAAAAAGAGCCAACACGCACACAGCATGTTTCCGTTCAGTTAACTAATTTGACATTGGCCTGTATAATTTAGTTTAATTTGAATATATATATAGTTTGATTGTGGCATTCTATTTAACACTACACATTACAACAGTTTCACTTCAATTTGGTTGTTTTCTCTGATTAAGCTATTATAGTTATTTTAGTCTATGATGTCACTATACATCAGATGTAATATTATATTACTACTGGTGAAATATTATTATGTGATCTTTTGGAACTTTAATCTATGCGAGTCAAAATCAGGTTTACTCTATAATATATTAGTGCAACTAATTGTTTGTTTGTTAAAGCAGAAATACATTTGTTTTAAATTCCACTTAATCTCTAATAAGTATCATGTTTGTCTCCTCTCTAGTGTATGTTATTTGTAAAAAAGAATATATATATTTTTCCTTTATTGTGTCCCACCCAGAGCGATAGAAAATGTATTTGTTTACACATGTCGAGGCCCCAACAACAACGATTAGCAGTAAGTCAACCTTGCTTCAGATATTCCCACTTCTTGCTTAGAAAGTGTGTCCTTCTCCATGGCATAGTAGTTCCAGTGTCTGTAACAGATAAAAGTTTGTCAAAAGTCACGCAAGCTTTCCCAAGGCTTGCTCTCTGGATGCCATAGGTGTCATCGGAAGTGAGTCTCGTGAACACTGCAGTTTGCAATGTTGGTGCCCCTCTGCCTCAGCATGTCGATCAGACAGAATTATAGGGCCTTCCACTGCATGTTTCCAGTTCATAGAAAGAAATGACCGTCCGCCAACCAGTGTTGCAGTCCTTGAATGTGAAACCAACCCATTTCTAAAGTCTGAGATAGTTGTAATAACAAAAAAATATAGATATACTAATGTAACAATACATAGAAGCGTTTGGGCTTTCTGTCCACTGTTACATTCTTAAAATTATTATAATAATAATAATTATTATTATTACTTATTTTAAATATAACCTATTTATTTTACACTTACACTCTACTTACTTAACCACACGGTCAAATTGGCTTTTCTCTTTATTATTATTATATATAATTTTTTTTTACTGATATTCAGTTCAGAGTCAACAATCATTTAGTCACCTTAGTGCACTTGCATGTTGTTTCTGGTCTGGTCACTTCTAAGAAAGTAAACTGTTGGTTTTTGGGATTATACAAATCATAGGTATACAACATATTGCAGACTGTGCATAAAATTTAACGAAAATAGCAGATCTACAAATTGATACAATTATTACGGATAACGCTTAGTTTGGTCACAGTACATTATTTCTGCATATAATGTCTGATCAGTTCACAGGGTCCCCCCTTTTTTTCTATAGTGCTGCGCCAGGCTCTCTCTCTCTCTCTCTCTCTCTGAGGGGAGTGACTCACTTACTGTATGGAAGCTATTTTTTTTCTTTTTTTTTTTTTTAGAATTCTCTGAAGAAACTAATTTATTTGAACATCATATTTCTCTCCTCGCTTTTTTCCTCTTTTTCCATTTTCCAAAATAACTGACTCCAATCTTTTAATCTAAGGGCTACCACTCCCTAGTTATCTGTGTCCTTAATTTCTGGGATTACGAATCATAGTTATAGCGTATTTCAGACTGTTCATAACTCTAACAACAATAGCAGATTCTACTAGCACAATGAGTCACTATTGAGCTAGCCTAAACAGCCACGGTTTCCAGTAATCATACTGGAGTAAATGTACAATGTCGGCTTCTGAAATGTACACTTAAGTAGAAGTAAAAGTATTGAAAACTGGAACCACTCTAGTGAGATACAAAATGGGACCCTCAAAATGTACTCAAGTAGAACACTTGAGTAAATGTACTTTGTGACCTTGGCTTCCACCACTGAACCCCGTGCAGGCGGTTATCTTCCTTGTTTAAATTCCTAAGCAGGACAAAATCTCTAAACAAAATGCTTACGGAGCAGATTACACTATCCACATGTACTTGGGTCAAAGTACCAAAAACAAAAAATGGTATCGGAGTGGAGTGAGACACCAACGTGAGAAGTGTTTACAGTAATAGGCAGCCTGTCCCCATTCACAATTTCTCAGATTTAACATGCACAAGTTTCCCTTTGAAAATAGCAGATCCACAAGCACGAAGTGCTTGAGATGAAATAGCTTGTGAGCTTGTAGATCGGCAATTTCCAAATGGCTGAGCTGTATGCAGGGCTGAAGTGGTTCTGCAGCAATTATCTACCACTTCAAAGTAAACAGTTACCAACGTTCTCAAGGTGTTTTGCAGGGGCAGAAGCACACTGTCTGCCTCTGAGATGTATGCAGTGGAAGTAAAAATACAGATAGCTGTAAGGGCTTTTTAAAGTAACAATACCTCAAGACTGTACTTAAGCACAAATCTGGACCTCAGGAAGAATAGTCTCCACTAAGGTGTAGAGTAGTGGATGCTCCTTAAAAAAAAACAACAACAAACAAACAGACAGGACTTACAGAGGCCTTCATTCATTCGGATGACGTACATATAACATACATATAAAGACAACATATATGACACACTGTAGTACTATTTAGGGGGCAACCCTAGGCTGCAGAGCCAGCCGTTCACGTCACCTCGCTCGGATGCTGGAGCTAAACATAACGTGCATGTAACCTGTAGTATTTTTGGGGTCGCCCCTTAGCGGCAGTCTCAGCTAAAACATAACATAACCTGTAGTATTTCCTTAGCCGCAGTCTCAGCTTAAACATAACTCGGTCTCAGTGTCCATTTTTTTCAAGACTCCACTTTAAGTCTAAACCTTCACTCGGTCGCAGTGTCCATTTTTTTCAAGACTCCACTTTAAGTCTAAACCTTCACTCGGTCGCAGTGTCCATTTTTTTCAAGACTCCACTTTAAGTCTAAACCTTCTCGGTCGCAGTGTCCATTTTTTTCAAGACTCCACTTTAAGTCTAAACCTTCACTCGGTCGCAGTGTCCATTTTTTTCAAGACTCCACTTTAAGTCTAAACCTTCACTCGGTCGCAGTGTCCATTTTTTTTCAAGACTCCACTTTAAGTCTAAACCTTCACTCGGTACATACAAGACAAAACAAACAAACAAACAAATACAAACAACGACATATGACGAGACAACTTAGGCTGCACGCTATCTTCTCTTATGGACCCGGCGTGGTTAGCTGAATAGAGAGCCGTGCAAACTCAACCAGTGTAGTGTGTCAATAAACTATAGGGTCATAGAATACAGAGAGACAGTGTAGTGTCTCAGTAAACTATAGGATCATTATGACAATTGTAAGGATATATTCATGCAGGCACACAGACAAACCCCCTACATCTAGTGTAAAACTAATATTAGATAATTTCACCCGCACCGAAAACCAAAGCGTGAAAAAGTGGTATTTCGGGGTACAACAAAAATAAATCCATATATTTATATATATAGCCATGCATTGCTCGAACACCCAAGTTGAATCGTGGGTTATTCTGGAGGCCTTGACATGAATATATAGATAAATAAAGACAAATAACTGATAGTAACAGCTGATAGTTAAACATCCGTGTAAAAAAACGTCGGGGTGTCTCCGGTGGTCTCATAAACATATACAGAGACAGTTGCTGGGAGGATCAACTCGGTCCACCCAGCCACGCTAACAGGACATCATGGGGTATAGGAAGTACAGAGCCTAAGTATTAAACACAAAGGTCATTCAATCTGCTGTTCAGTGGTGACTTCACATGTATGCAATCATATTTACACATTGTCTTTAATAATTGACCTAAATTTGGTATATACAAACGCAGGACATTAGCCAAATTTGATATAAGGATAGATTTAGACTATTAAGGGAGCCTAAAACGGTAACCTTTAATTAATGAGAAACTTTAACACAACATTCAAACTGTGTTAATATGGAAAAGAACACAAAACACATAAAGAAAATCTAACATGGGATTTAAGGATGACTGACTTGTACCCCTTAATGCCAGACCTGGACATAAATTTAAAGATTCCATAATGCAGATGTCATTAGAGTGAGAGTCCTGTGTGTAACAGAGGCTTTCACGTTGTATAGTTTGTTAACTGTCAGCTAAAATGTTTGTGTCATCCCAGCGATGTCACAATGAGTCAGCTAGCAAAGCTACCAAAACAAACTTTGTTTTGGTAGCTTTGCTAGCTGACTCATTGTGACATCGCTGGGATGACACAAACATTTTAGCTGACAGTATAAAAAGCACTGCCGTCTCGGAGAACGCCAGATCTAATCGACTAAGATCTCCAACCGTACTCTTCCCAGCACAGGATCACAAGACAAGACACAGGACAATATCTTCATGACCATTTCAGTTCAGCGCCTCCTGTGCGAGCCATGGGTGTCTTGCCTTAGGGGTGGGCGATATGGCAAAAATATTATATCCTGATTTTTTTTCAGCCAGAATCACGATCCACAATTTGATCACGATTCCTTTTTCGAGTTTTTTTTTTAGGATTATTATTATGTTATTATGATTATTAATAAGATGTATGATGATGATTCATTATATTTATATGATTATGATTATGTGTATATAGGTGTATGTTCACAGACAGACAGACAGGCTACATATAGATAGATGGATAGATAGATAATCTATTTGTTTTTATGCTGCTGATAGATAGATAGATAGATAGATAGATAGATAGATAATCTATTCTTGTTATGCTGCTGCTGATAGATAAATAGCTAGATAGATAGATAGATAGATAGATAGATAGATAGATAGATAGATAGATAGATAGATAGATAGATAGATAGATAGATAGATTGATTGACAGATAATCTATTTGTTTTTATCCTGCTGTTCTATCCTGCTGTTCTATCATGCCCAACGGTGCCGGAGATAGCTGCTCACAGACGGACTGACACACGCACGCGCGCACGGACGGACGGACAGGGTGAAAAACATAGTCTCGATCATCTACTCAATCGATTTAAAAACATACAATGAACAGTACATGTTTTTTTTTTTTTTTTTTTTTTGTGGTTACAATGTAGCCCAGTGTTTCTCAAACCATAACTTTTGAGAGTATACAAAGTGTACAATTGTAACAATTTGGAACCCCCTCAAGAAACCCTGAGGCTCCCTGGACCCTACTTTGAGAAACATTAGTGTAGCCTAATCTTAGCAAATGAAATCGAGATTACAACAATATATTTCTATATCTCAACAAACAAGAAAGTAACTGATGATAATTAACATTACAGTTAACAAAATGGATTAAGTTGCTATGAAAAGAATATGTGAAATGTTATACGGTATATATTATATTATATATGTTTGTGCTCTCATTAAATCATCCACACAAGTGCACATCTTGGCAAGGTCTCACTTGCGAAATAAGGTCTTGGACCTCAATGGATAAGTAAAGGTTACATACGGCGCCTTCCCCTTTTTTCTATGGAAATAACATTACGATGGGAACTATGCACGAAAACTAATTTCACCCACTTTTTTACTTCTGTAAACCTGTGATGTGACAATAAAGCTGATTCTGATTCTGTGAACTATTAAGCTATAAAACTATAAAACTACAGAGCCAAAGCATCAGATGTAAAATACTCAGGTGAGGTATGCTCAGGTGAGGTATGCTGGCAGTGTCAGTCACTCGCTCCTCCAGTGGGTCCTGCAAGTTCAGGACAGAAATATTGCCATTGCAGAAATCTGTAGTACAGCACCTTGGTCCATCAATGAAGGTAGACAATGTAATCAGGGGACTAAAGAATGTCAGGTGGAGATTTCTACCCTCACACCAGGATGGAGAGACACAGCCATGAGCCCTTTGTAGTCTTCCGTCCGGGACTATCACTACAGATTACACACAAAAAAGATTGTTTGACATTGGCACTGTCTTTAAACTGTTTTCAAACTTCTATGGTGATGCACAACAACTCGCATTCTCTTTTTCAATAATAAATGATTTGTCACCAGTGGTGGAAGAAGTACTCAGATTTTTAACATAAGTAAAAGTAGCAATAGAACAAAGTAGAAATACTCTGTTACAAGTAAAAGGCCTGTATTAAAGATTTTGAGTAAAAGTGCAAAAGTGTTGGCACCATATTATACTAAGAGTGCAAAGTGGAATTACTTCCATTTGTAAAATACTTATCAAACGTGTTCAAAAATAGCAGATCTACTTGTGAGCTTGTAGATCGGCTATTTTCCGAATAGCTGAAGTATAGGGCTTAATAGTTAATGTATTCAGAGATGTAGTGGAGTAGAAGTATTGAGAAATGGATATGCTCAAGTAAAGTAAAAGTACCTCAAAATTGTACAGTTACTCGAGTAAATGGTTACTTTCCACCACTGCTTACTTCCTCAAAGTATTGTACATTGTTTTTGATATCTCCATCATTATTATATTTAATGATTCCATAATGCAGATGTTATTAGAGTCCTGTGTGTTCTTTAATCTGATTTTATTGTGCACCATGGCTAGCTGTTTCTATACATCATAAACTGAACAGAAGTATATTTCTAGGATATCATATTCCAATATACATTTGAATGCATTTTGCTTGGCTGCACTTAGTAACTTATGCATATACAAATTCTCATGCTCATATATCTGGTATAAAAAGTCTCAATATTAGGACTCACCAGTTGCATTTACACATCGGGTCCTCCTTCCACGGCATAGGTTTATTCTGTGACATACTGTGTCAAAAGGGCTTGTGCAGGTGAAGCACCTCAACCCGTTTGGTGTAATCGTCTGGACAACCTCAGGAACTGAAATGAAGCAGTAAATGAAACCATATAGTTAAGCATTTAATAGTGTTGAAAATTTAAAATGTGTCCCAGCTTCACTTTAAAATGATACATTTTCATCAATACTATTCATTCCAAGTTTAGATCAGGGATTACCTGACAGTTGGTGTGGTTTAACTTACAAAATGACTGAGTTTTTGAGGTGTAGAATAATTAGTAAACCGTTTTTTCAAGAGCATAAAACCTATTTTAAGATCGAAATAATGTATCCTACCAAATTAACATTAGATTTGTGTAGAACATTATGTGTAGTCAGAAATGTACTAAATCCTAAAGTTTAAAATTAACCTAAACTGTGTCACACGATTTAAATTAAATCCCAATTTGGTCAAACAAAATGGAATGATTAAAAGCTAGATGAATATGAATACATTTAAAGTGGAATCTAGTACCCATAGACCTAGTTTTAGTACAATTTACAACTAACTCTGATCACAAATGAAATCATTGGTATGAAGATATGAGAATTATACAAAACACTATTGCTTTTAGACTAAACCAATTAGAATGATGTAATACACATGGCTGCGGGTACATGGACAGTTTCATTCGGAATGAATACACTTCTATTCGGAATGAATGAATGGATGAATTCATTCAGAATAGATTTGCTCATGTAAACACCTCAATTGGAATAGAATATTCCATTCCAGTCTGACCCGAATGAATTTTCATTCGGGTTAGGAGGGGTGGTATAGACCGTTTGAATCGGTATATATGTTACAGTATGATTGGAGAACCAGTACGATTGAAGAATGCGCGCTCGTTTTTACCACCCACCCAGCACTAGAGGGAGCCACAAGCCAGGCTTGTGCACAAACATATATGGCCACACACACACACACACACACACAGTCACACACACACAAACACACACGCGCACACACACGCGCACGCGCTCATGCTTTTTTTGGTTTATTGAAAGCAGGACTGTTTAGATACTTTTATTGTGTTCTGGCTTTTGTTTTACTTTCTCCCTGACACACACACACACACACACACACACACACACACACACACACACACACACACACACACAGTGATCCATGAAAAGAACTATTCTGTCCCTATCGGTTTACAAATCAAACGGCGCTGAGTCGACTAGTGGAGCGTCGGCCGGTCACCGCGGGCACTCGCGCCTGGAGGCGCGAGGGCGCGCTTCCTCGGCCTCAAGCTCCACTAAGTCGGCGCGCCGTGCGTGTGAACGCGTGTTCAGCGTTCCCCTCATAGATATTATGGTTCCCCTAGCGTAGCTTCCTGGTTGCTATGTGGGGGGGAACAACAAAAGACAGGTCTCCGTCGGCGCATCAAAGCCCCGCCTCTCCGCGCTCTCCTTCTCCTCCTCCTCGGAGGAGGAGAAGGAGAGAAGGAGAGGACGGGACGGTTTAAAACGCGAGGAGGAGGAGGAGGAGGAGGCTCCTCTTCCTCGCGAGCCTCGCGTAATAACCCCCCGCCTCGCAGCGCCGTCCTCCTCCTCCTCCTCGCGAGCCTCGCTAATAAACCCTGTCTCGAAAAGCCCCGCCTCGCCCCGAAGGAGCCCCGTGCCTAAAAATGAGCGCTCTGTCTTCAATCGTACTGGTTCTCCAAACGTACTGTGACATATATACCAACCGGAATTGACCATGTAAACACCTTATTCCGAACGCTCCTCTCTGTTTGGAATACATCCATTCCTTTGCGCATGTCCGTGCTTAGTAGTGCTGTCAGAATTGTCCAAAAATGACCTATTAAATCTCTAATTCGGCCACGGTTGGTGCTGAGAAGCGCTCACTCCTGCGGGATAAAATGAATGATTCTATTCTATAGCGTCATTTAGGGCGCGTTCGAAAATTACGCACCGGAGCACACTCGCCTATTAGTTTGTATTGGCCAGTGCGCTCAGTGCTGTATTTTCGAACGCACCCATAATAAGCCTGTCATGGTTAAGCCCAGACTTGTCCAGGAGAACGGACGCTCCAAGGATTGCTGGCCGGCTACACTATATGGATTTTTTTTTAATAAACAGGTATTTTAATCCTCAGTTTTTAAAAAGAATCCCTGGCCAGTGGCCACATGACAAAGATTTAAAATAAATCCTTGTCCACACGTAAACGCAGAAACGCATTGATCAGCTGCTAGCTTCAATTTGAAATCAGATTTTACATTTATTTTATATATGAGGGGCCAAATACATATACATTTGTAATCACATGTTAAGGCCCAATACTGCAATAGCTGCATTATTTTAATAGCATACGTGAACAAAAATAAATGAAAACAACATTATTAGGGCGCAGCTGCAGCGAAAACATTTGAGTTTTACTTCATCAATTCATTCCATGGGCAGCTGAAACGGTCGCCCCAAAACACCCCGCCCCATGCACCTTTTGAGCGGGCCATACACGGCCGCTCCATGGTCGCTGGATTTTCACCCGGGGCGATTGTGTTTTAGGACGACAGACCCCGCATACAACCCGTGTGCGCTACTCGGCACAGAAAGAGGGGTTTCGTCACAGTGAATGAGTTACAGCATGTTTCAAAGCCTTTTCATAATAATACAAGAAAAACGTGACATTCGGCATAATGAGTAGCTTATACTTTCTACTTTAAGTGTATTTTGATGCCAATACTTTTGTACTTTAGCCATAAATGAGCGTGCCTTGTTTCATAGACTGTAAGTGTTGCTCTCTCTCTCTTATTTATTATTATAATGACCATGAGCGGTCGGGTAGGGCAGGCCTATTATTATTTATTATTATAATGACCATGTGCGAATGCGCGATGATGTCATCGTACCTACATGAGAAATGTGAGAAATAGTATAGGCTTGCCTAAGTTTTACCGTGTCTGGTACCAATACAAAAAAAGAAACTGGTCTGAACTTGTAGATCTGCTAATTTTGCATTAAAACGGCGATAACAAAGGAACACAGGCTTGCACCGCATACAACGCTGCCTGGCCAGGAGTCGGTGCGTTGCTTCCCGGCCTGCCTACGACCAACAGACCTCCGCCGCGGAGGCACAAGGGGGCTATTGCCTCCTCCCCATGCCCACCAGGGGAAGCTCTGCTCTGGGTAGTGGCCCCTGGTCCATGCCCGGGCGTAGGCGGGAACCACTTTGCGCATGTCCAAAGTTATATTCCGAATGAATGCTTTGGGTCATGTAAACGAGGAATACTTTTATTCAGGTCCCATGTAAACAGGTGAGTGGATCAGATTCCTCTATTCGGAATGAGTTCATTCGGAATGAATTCATTCTGAATGAATACATGATGGTCCATGTACCCGCAGTGTGTTGTAAATATTTTACATACCGGGAAAGGCCTTGTCGTTACAGCCTGATGTGTTGCAACAGATTCCTGCTAAATTGCCATTTCCTGGCCCAAGGTTTGTGTGTAGAGTTGGAAAATCTTCGTTGATCTTATTGTTTCCACACCTGTCAATGGACATACACTGTCTGCGGACAATCCTGGGACCGACCGTTGCTACAAAAAAATAAAGCCACAATATAATGATCATGAAGAAAAACGTCATACTTTTATCATACAGAAATCTTATTGAGAAGCAAATAAGTAAGGATAATTCCTTTTAACAGGACGTTCATGAAAGTCCTTGCAGGCTTGTTTCCAATGAGGGCCTGTGAGCAATTAGGGGTTAAGAGTGTTGCTCAGGGACAAATTTCATTTCATCGACACATATGCTGGCGTGGCCTGGAATCGTACCTGGGGCAACCTGGGGCCTGTTCCTCAAAAGGTGAATTAGAGCTAAAGCCTGGCTTTACCACCTATCCTGGCTTAATTTAGCCAGGATTAGAGCTGAATCGGTTCCACAAAAGCTGAATTATCTTGAAGATTAGTTTAGCCAGTTCACCCTGGCTAAGTTTAGCCTTATCCGATTCCACAAAAGAGAATTGAAGCAAGCCCACCTTAGTTACCATGGCAATTTAGCTGTGAAGTTAGCCTGGTCAGCCAACAGCCAAGCTTACTTAATCCAGTGTCTTTGTTCTTCAAGTTTTTCCACAGTTAATTCAACACATGTGTTTGTATATGGACTCATTTGAATGACCCTGCATTCAAATAAAATGAAATCAATACAATAAGATATAATCAATGTAATTATATTACTGAAATAGTGTGTGACCATGAATCATAATTGTTTCACAATAACTCATTTGATATGTCATTGTCACTCTGTTAACACTATAGTTAAAGAGCAAAAACAAATAACAGATAAACTACAAAACAGTCAGCCGTAAAAGACTACCAGAATCCACTAGATTCCCAAATCAACCTAAAAGAACTACAAGACAAAATAAAAACACTTAAAACCAAGAAGGCCTGTGGGGCAGACGGTATTCTAAATGAAATGATAAAATTCACCGACCTCAAATTCCAAATGGCCATACTAAAACTCCTAAATATCGTGCTCAGCTCTGGGATCTTCCCCAGCACATGGAATCAAGGGCTGATAACGCCACTCCACAAAAGAGACAAATATGACCCAAATAACTACCGCGGGATCTGTGTAAACAGCAACCTCGGAAAGATCCTCTGCATGATCCTCAACCACAGAATTCTAAACTTCCTCACAGAAAGCAATGTCCTGAGCAAATCACAAATTGGCTTTCTACCAAAATATCGCACAACAGACCACATTTACACTCTAAACACCCTAATTGACAACCAATTAAACAAAAACAAAAGCAAATTATTCTCCTGCTTTGTCGACTTCAAAAAAGCATTCGATTCAATTTGGCATGAGGGTCTGATGTACAAACTGTTGGAGAGTGGCATCGGGGGGAAAACCTATGACATCATAAAATCAATGTACACTAACAACAAATGCGCAGTTAAAATAGGCGAAAAGCACACAGACTTTTCCCCCCAAAGCCGACAGGGATGCAGCCTGAGTCCAACACTCTTCAACATATATATAAACGAATTAGCAAAAACGTTAGAACAGTCCACAGCTCCAGGCATCCCCTTGGCAAACACAGAAATCAAATGCTTACTTTTTGCAGATGACCTGCTGCTGCTGTCTCCAACCAAGGAAGGACTACAGCAGCAACTTGATCTCCTACACAAATTCTCCCAGACATGGGCCCTGACAGTGAACCTAACTAAGACTAAAATCATGATATTTCAAAAAAGATCCAGCCGCCAAAACCATCAATTTTTCCTAAATACAATCCCACTAGAACAAACAAAAAACTATACCTACCTTGGCCTAAACATCAGCAGCACAGGGAACTACAACCAAGCTGTAAAGGACCTGAGAGACAAGGCAAGAAGGGCATTCTATGCTATCAAAAGAAACATCAAAATAGACATCCCAATTAAAACCTGGCTTAAAATACTGGACTCTGTGATAGAACCAATTTCCCTCTATGGTTGTGAGATCTGGGGACCATTAGCAAACCATGACCTTGAAAAATGGGATAAACACCAAACCGAGACCCTACACACAGAATTCTGCAAATCCATTCTCCGTACCCAGCGAAAAACACCAAATAATGCATGCAGGGCAGAATTAGGACGATACCCACTCATAATCAAAATAAAAAAGAGAGCACTTAAGTTCTACAACCACCTAAAAGAAAGCGACCTAGATGCACTCCATAACAAGGCACTCACACACAGCGAAACTCTAGAGAGATGCCCCCTCAGCCAGCTGGCCCTGGAACTCCGGGCACAAACACAAACAGAGCCACGTGATAGAAAACCCATTGGACTAAACCAAATTATAAAACAGCAAAAGGAAAACTACCTGACACACTGGAAAGAAGCAACACAAAAGCAGAGTAAACTAGAATGCTATCTGGCCCTAAACAGAGAATACGCAGTGGCAGAATACCTGAGCACCGTGACCGACCCAAAACAAAGAAAAATCTTAACCAGGTACAGACTCAGTGAGCACAGTCTTGCGATCGAGAAAGGTCGTCACAGGCAGACCTGTATCCCGAGAGAAGACAGACTATGCACCCACTGCACACAAAATGAAGTGGAAACCGAGCTACACTTCCTAACCGTCTGTCCATTGTACCAAGACATCAGAGACACATACTTCCCACAGATTACAACCACACACGGAGATTTTGAAAACATGACCAATGACAAAAAACTCCCATATCTGCTAGGCGAAGTACAACAATGTGCAAACACAGCAGCAAGATTCGTGAGTTGCTGTGATAGGAGAAGGATATCAAACGGAACACAACCACCCTAAAGACTAATCATTGTGTATATTCCTACACTATACCTGCACCCAGTGATCTTGGTACATAGAAATTGATCTATTGAAGATTCTGACTTTCAAATGTACATATTTTTTGTTTTGATTGTATTTCTGTATTGTTGTATTGTGCTTTCTGCTTTGGCAATGTATACGTATGTTTTCTCATGCCAATAAAGCCCTTTGAATTGAATTGAATTGAATTGAATTGAATTGATTGGTCAAGTTCAAGGAATCTGCGCTCGAGTTCATGGTCTTTTATAGAAATACGTCGCCGGCGAATCGCTGCCCATTCAGCCTGGCTTCATTATCCTGGCTGGACACAGCCTGGCTTGACATAGCCTAGCTCGACAAAGTCGCTCCTTTTCAGCCTGGCTTGGCGTTCGAGGAACGGAATAAACGAGGCTTTTCGGACCCGACTTTGTCAAGCCTGGATTTGGCTTAAGGCCAGGCTTATTTAATTCACCTTTCGAGGAACAGGCCCCAGGGCTTCTGGCTCCCTAGGCGGGCTCACTAACCACTCAGCTATGGCCGCCCATACATACAGTTATGTAAAGTAGCAGAAATAAAGAAAGTTGAATATTACACTCAAGAGTAGATGATAGGCAGACTTGATCCTCGCCAGTGCAGTTTCGCAGCTCTACCTTGGTGCACTGAATATCTACCTCTTCGACGCAAGTGAAACACTGAAGGTCTGTTGTAACAGCTTCAGCTGAATTAAGGAAAATATAAAGAGATTCATTATATGTACATGACATAAAAAACATGAACTCCTTAGTGTAATTGTTAACCACATGAACCTAATTTAGATTCTGAGAAAATAGATACACATTTAGCAAAATTACGTGAACATTTAGCAAAAATAGATCTACAAGCTCACAAGCATTTAGATTGGATATTTTGGCTATTAACTTACAACAAAGTATATATTGTTTAAGTGGTAAAAATGTCATACTTACTCACAGATGCATTGTGGTGAATACGTGCCTGCGTGTGGGCATGTAGGCTACATATATAAGCTTGTTTTGTTATGTTACTTGTTTGAAAAAACTGGATGTTTTCCAAAGTCAACTGAGATTACAAAATAACATAGTTGTCATTGGCAGAGAGGAAAAACTATACAGTTTTCAAGTCTGACGCTGATCGGTGTTGTAGTTTTCCAAAATCAACTGTAAAGGAATGCACCTTCATAGCCCTGAAACATGACTGTCATAACATGGGGCCACTTGTTCCTGAAAATGTTACATTTACAGCTAAACGTTCAGATTTCAAATATACGGGTACTTAGCTGACCCATGCGCTTTAACTTGTAACATCCGTGGCCGGGGGGGGCAGCACTTTATATTTGAAATCTGAACGTTTATGTAGATGTACTGGTTGTAAATGTAAAATGAAGGTAGCGTCATGTGAACCATGGCTAGCACCTTAATTGCATTCACATGTTTTGTTGTGGTTGAGCTCGGGTGTTATCACTACCTATGCAATACCCCCATACACAGGCCCTAATAGAGACATGCAGTGATGTGAAATAGTTAGACCCCATGAAAACCTTCAACATAGAGTTATGTAATCCTCGTTTCAACAGTACTGACCATACAAGTTTATTTCAATGAATAACAGTGACTTTGCAATATAGGAATAGGAAACATGGTTTCCCCAAGGTTCAATAATTGGTGTTGGCTTCTTTGGCAGATGAAAAAACCACACCATATGATAAAGTTGTTTATTGAAAAGATTGAAAGAGGGAGTGAGATATTGAGAGAGAGAGAGAGAGAGAGAGAGAGAGAGAGAGAGATTTTTATCCAGCATTCAGTATATTACATTTCCTTTAACACAATATAATGCCCTTAATGTCAAATGTTTGTGTGAATGATAAAAGGTATATGTGTTTTAAATTTGAAATTTCCAGGGAACTAAGGTTGAAGTGTGCCTGTCTCCCCATGACCCAAACTAGTGAAAATAGCTTTTAGCTCACAACACATCGCATCGCGAACGTGAGCTTGTAGATCGGCTATTTTCACTACCTCTTAAACATTTGTTTTCGCATTTATAGAATTTCTTAGAAGTGTTATTTATGAAATTATTTTGAATAATTTTATTTTGATATTCATGAAAAACTTAAAGATTTTCATTGTTTTTAAATGTAGGAAATAAAAAAAATAAAGGGAATATTTACTCACGACCCATAAAAATGGACCCGCGACCCACAAATGAGTCCCGACCCACTGTTTGGGAACCACTGATCTACAGTATGTCCATTGTCCAAACGTACTGTACTGGGGACAGTTTTCTTTTTTTTCTTCTTCTCTTTTTGGAGTGGTTATAATGTAGCCAATGTTTCTAAAAATGTTAAATTTCAAGGATCCCTGATAACTCTGAGAGTGTACAAATGAAACCAAATGGACGCATACTGGTTCACTGGTACACTCTCAGCGTTACAGACCCGCAAGGGTCCATTTGGAACCCCCTCAAGGGACCCTGGCCTGAGGGTCCCTGGGCCCCACTTTGAGAACCATTAATGTAGCCTGTTCTTAGCAAATGAAAATTGAAACTAATATTACGACTGTAATGGCTATTTTGTTGGCTCCCAATTGCTCATCAAAACCCACTGATGCACCTATGTGGTGGCTCTACGCAGGCGAAATAACACATTTTCCACAGGTTTGAGTTGTAGTTTTTGTGTTGCTTTTACTCCAAAACATGATACAAATACAAACATCTCTCTGTGTCATGGCATTGTTCTGTGTGCTGCTGTGTGTGCTGTGTGTGCTGGTAAAAACCATTTGTCCCTCAGGTGCCTGTCTCACAATCACTTGTCTCCTGATATGCCCTAGAGGCGTGCCCTTGGTGCCCACAAATCTATACCAATTAATCAATCAACTAATAAAACTAAACATGCTAAAATAACAACTACAATAATGATAATAAACAAAAACAGTGAAATGGCTTCTACAACGACAATACATTTCTATCTCACAACAAACAAGAAAGTAACTGATTGATAATTAGCATTAACACTTGGGGTGCCAGAGGTTTATTAAAATATTATATGTTGAGTGCCAGGATTTTTAACCATTTTTGAACCTTTTTCAAGTAGTCACAAAATATTTTCAGTGATCACCGTCCTCACGGTGATCCCCTCATTACACACATACAGGTCTCATACAATCGGGGGAAAAAAATTAAAAACATTCGGTAATCCGTTCCATAGTTGCAGCCAGTTGAAAATAGTTAAATTAACATTGTAAAAAAAATAAGTACACAGGAGCCGAGATACAGGTTTCAAGTCATAAGTTAACCAGGAAGTGGATCGGAGTCTAAATCTTCGAACAATGATATCTCCTGGTGCTGTGAAGGAAAAACCGTATATATACGGTTTTGCAGGGGTGAAAGTGGCTGAGTTTTCTTGCCGGAACTGTGAGGACGCGCGGCGAAGCCGCGCGGCCGGGGGAAGTGCGCTCGCCCGCGCGGCAAATTTATTATCACGAAAAACAATTTCTGCCTAATAAAATATTCAAACAAAATGGGTTTATACTAATGTAAAAAATGTATCCCTTTAGCCCTATTTTATACCTAGGCTATTTGAAAATAGCCGATCTACAAGCTCCACAAGCTTGTAGATTTGCTATTTTCAAACATTTTAGTAGTTTTACTTTTGGTACTTTAAGTACATTTTGATACCAATACTTTTGTACTTTCACTCAAGTAAATTTTCAATTCCAAACTTTTAACAGAGTGCTTTACATACATACATTGCAGTATTGATACTTTTACTTAAGTAATTGAGTACTTTTCCCACCACTGTACCTGGGCGTTGTTGTTCTACAAACTTTGTTTTTAACCACATTGTCAGCTTCTTCAACTCTGTCTTCTTTTCTCTTAAACATCTCAGTTAGTTTTCGTTGCATTGTGCTTCATTTATTTTTAAAATTGCATTCTTCATCAAAACAGTGTTTATTTCCCCTCGCGTTTCTTTTCTTTTCTTTTTTTCTCCAGAAAAGACGTGTTGATACTGTTGAACCAATCAGAACTAACTATGCTAGTCTGTCAGCCAACCAGAAACATGTTTTGAACCTTGGTGGGATTTAATTCGTCGTAAAGCCCGCCTTCTTTATCCGGTAATTTGCACATACACACATAGGCACGGACAACGGCCGTTTCCGTATCCGTTTTATACCGGATCTCCAAGCTGCAAAGTGAATTGATCCCAGTCCCAGTTTCGTTTCGCTGGGGAGAAGAGGAGACGCTTCTCCTCTCGGCTCCGTAAAATAAATAAACACCGTAAAAATAGCACGGATTAAGCTGACACAAACACACAGTGGAACAATTCAAAAGCACTTTATTAGAAAATTTAATAATTGTGTATGTTAATCTGACGTTAGTAGATTATGTTTTCTTCTTGAACATGGCCATGGGTCTGTGGCAGGTTATTTAATATGGGATTTTCACAACTACCTTCGAATTTTTCTTAACGGAACGGCGTTCCGGGACCAAATCTTTTACCGGAACGCCGTTCCGGACCGTGCCGGCCCACTTTCACCCCTGCGGTTTTGGCACCCGACGTCAGTTTTTGAAAAAACGTATATATACGGTTTTGGCACCCAATGTGTAAGCTGCTAAGAAAAAAGATAATGTTTCCGGGCTCACTCATTTAAATTATTAAATATTTGTGCTCTCATTAAATCATCCACACAAATGCACATCTGACTTGCAAATGAGAGACACAATGTGCCTCACCTGGTTAAATACAGGTTACATACATGCCGGGTGATCGGCGGTGAACTATTAGAGTGTAAAACTACAGAGCCAAAGCATCAGTAGTAAAATACTCAGGTGAGGTATGCTCAGGTGAGGTATGCTGGCAGAGTTCAGGTTCAGGTTCAGGTTCAGTATTTCCGGGCTCAGGACAGAACGGTTGCCATTGCAGAAGTCTGTATCACAGCAGATTGGTCCAGCAATGAAGGTAGACAACGTAATCAGGGGACTAAAGAACGTCAGGTGGAGATTTCTACCCTCACACCAGGATGGAGAGACACAGCCAATAGCCCTTTGAATTTTTGCGGGCGGGATAATCACTGCAGAATACACACAAAAAAGATTGGTTGACATTAGCACAGTTTTTAATCAAACTTTACACATTGTCCATTTGATGATGCACAACAACTGGCATTACATTTTTCGATAATAAATGATCTATTAACAGCGGTGGAAGAAGTACTCAGATTTTTTACTTTTACAAGTAGGAATACTCTGTTAAAGTAAAAGGCCTGTATTAAAGATTTTACTTGAGTAAAAGTACAACAGTATTGGCATCTAATTATACTTACAGTAGCAGAGTAAAAGTACTTAAATGTGTAAAATACTTGTCAAACATGTTCGAAAATAGCAGATCTACTCTACTTGTGAGTTTGTATTTGCTATTTTCAAAGAGCCGAAATAGGTTATAGGGCTTAATGGATAATGCATGTTATGTAATAATCTATATCTGCAAAGAGACTTGTTACTAAAGTTTTCAAATAATTGTACTGGAGTAAAATATAGTCCACCACATATTTACCTCTGAGATGTACTGGAGTAGAATTATTAAGTATTGAAAAGTTGAAGTAATCAAATAAAGTAAAAGTACCTCAAAATTGTACTTAAGTACAGTACTTGAGTAAATATACTTAGTTACTTCCTAGAAGTCTTAGATAGTTTTTGTCTCCTTCATTAGTGACCCAATCCAATTATTTGTACCACATGGTAATTTTTCAGCTTTTTACAGATTATGAAAGCAGCCTACAGAATGTAAGATTTCAAATGATGCGTCATTCAAATGTATCAAATCCAGTTTTAAGTGGTATGGGCAAATGTCACGTCTGTGACGAAACCCAAGACAAACAATGTCAAGTTTTTTGGAGAATTTGCACGGACTTGACGTAACATGTCACATTTTTGGACAATTCGCACGTCCGTCAACATTACAAACGCAGGTGAGACATTGAGAGACAGCGGAGACATTAGCCACATTTTATATAAGGATGGATTTAGACTATTAAGGGAGCCTAAAACGGTAACCTTTAATTAATGAGAAACTTTAACACAACATTCAAACTGTGTTAATATGGAAAAGAACACAAAACACATAAAGAAAATCTAACATGGGATTTAAGCTAGGATGACTGACTTGTACCCCTTAATGCCAGACCTGGACATAAATTTAAAGATTCCATAATGCAGATGTCATTAGAGTCCTGTGTGTAACAGAGGCTTTCACGTTGTATAGTTTGTTTTGGTAGCTTTGCCAGCTGACTCATTGTGACATCGCTGGGATGACACAAACATTTTAGCTGACAGTATAAAGAGCACTGCAGTCTCGGAGAACGCCAGATCTAATCGACTAAGATCTCCAACCGTACTCTTCCCAGCACAGGATCACAAGACAAGACACAGGACAATATCTTCATGACCATTTCAGTTCAGCGCCTCCTGTGCGAGCCATGGGTGTCTTGCCTTAGGGGTGGGCGATATGGCAAAAATATTATATCCTGATTTTTTTTCAGCCAGAATCACGATCCACGATTTGATCACGATTCCTTTTTCAAGTTTTTTTTTTTAGGATTATTATTATGTTATTATGATTATTAATAAGATGTATGATGATGATTCATTATATTTATATGATTATGGTTATGTGTATATAGGTGTATGTTCACAGACAGACAGACAGGCTACATATAGATAGATGGATAGATAGATAATATATTTGTTTTTATGCTGCTGATAGATAGATAGATAGATAGATAATCTATTCTTGTTATGCTGCTGCTGATAGATAGATAGATAGGCTGCTCGATGGCCGTGTGGGAAAAATATTTCCGAGTGAGTATTGTAACTTTAGGACTAACAGCTGATCAACTATTCTGCTGCACTATATATGCGGGGGACCCCCTCGCTGTTTCAGCCGTGTTTGGTTAAAAGTTATGTTGAGTGACGTTCGAACATTGTTGTTGTAAACTTTGCAAATAACCTTAGTTTGCACCGTGTCGGTTTTGGAATATCTAAACCGATTCCATAGACCGATGTTGAATTATTTAGGGAACAACTCTGTCTGTCTGTCTGTCTGTCTGTCTGTCTGTCTGTCTGTCTGTCTGTCTGTCTGTCCAGTGCTTGCTACTGCGCTGCTAAGAACAGCTTGCTAAAACAGAGAGGGACCGGTCCCTCCCTTACTTATGAGATGGCATTGGTCCGAACACACAACCGAGTAGGCCTAGGACATAGCCCCAACACATTGCACACCACCTCTCTGTTCCAAAAAGAGACTGAAACAGAGGATGATTTGGATGATTCTCGGATAACAACAGAAACTCCTTGAACAAAGTCTAATGCGTCAGCGACTAGTCTTACTTCCCTCGAGACGTAGAAAGATGTCTTTGATGTAGCTGTAGTATACAACCCTCGTAGACATATTTATGATTCTGACGTCTTCAATCTACGAGAGTTGTAGGGTTGACGCCCCATGGAGACCTGGACTTTCTGCACTATGCCCCGTAGACACTCCAAACATGTACAAATGTGAAAATAAAGTTGCTTAACCCCAAGCCCCAAATGTTAACTGGCTCTACGGGGTAGTAGTTTAATGTAATAATCCATATCTTTCAATAAAGAAGTGTTTTAATGCCGTCTGTGGCCGATTCTGTCGGAAGTTCCCAATGGGCGGTAGTGACGGGTAGTGACGGGGCGCATCCGGTGGAACCCGGAATTACACTAAATGTAAACAGGAAGTAAACAAGGGTGAAAAAATGGCGTTCGGCCACAGACGGCATTAAAACACTTCTTCATTGAAAGATATGGATTATTACCAGGGGTGCACATAACTTTTTAGGTCTAGTACTCAAAAGAGCACCTGGAGATGTGACTTGGTGCGCACCAAATAAATGGTCCCGTTCCGTTTTGTCAACGGGGGGGGGGGGGGGGGGGATTTCAGCACGGTGCCCACCGGGACAGTTTTGTCAACGGGGGGGGGGGGGAGGGGGGGTGCTGCGCGAGACGCTCTGCTTCCAAATTCCGCCGATTTTCGCCGTTTTTTTTCACTCACGCCGCTTGGTGAATCCCCCAAAGTTTGTGCCCTGTGCTGCGCTGCTTTTATCCGCCAAATTTGGGACGTTCACGGCATATTTTGCACCATTACGGTACGTTCATCATCGGTGACGAGTGCCTCTAACAGCCGCTGCGTGCAGCGGGCTGCGAGTCGCAGCCTGTCTGTGTGTCAGGATGCGAGGCTCACACAATCACAGCATGCGTCCCCCTGCGCCTATGGCTGTACATGGGGCCGACACGTGCTTTAGCGTGATTGTGTGAGTGTGGCTTCAGGAAGTAAATTCCTAGCCTCGATCTCCAGGCTTTTATTTTTTAGTTTTGCTAAAAAATAAAAGCTTGGAAATTCCTGTCCAAGCTGTTGGTACGCAAAAGCGCCTCGCGTCGTCTGATGTGGTGCGCATTATTTATTTTGGGTGCGCATGCGCACCTGCGCACCAGTTATGTGCACCCCTGATTATTACATTAAACTACTACCCCGTAGAGCCAGTTAACATTTGGGGCTTGGGGTTAAGCACCTTTATTTTCACATTTGTACATGTTTGGAGTGTCTACGGGGCATAGTGCAGAAAGTCCAGGTCTCCATGGGGCGTGAACCCTACAACTCTCGTAGATTGAAGACGTCAGAATCATAAATACGTCTACGAGGGTTGTATACTAGAGCTATCTTTGATGCATGAAAACAGTGTTGTTGATCTGCTGTTGAGTCACGTGCATTGTAGAATCCGAGAAACATGTTGTGTGCCGTCAAACTTGAATCCACAAACTGTAAACAGCATGAGAATTGCTCACTTGTACTGATGTCCGTCGTTCCATCAGCTTTAAGTCCAAAGAATGAACACTTCTGAGCCTCAGATGCAATCTCGCGTTGTATCGCATGTGCAAACATTTCAATGATCTCGTTTTGTATCGTGTCTGATATCCAATTGTCTCTATGTGAAAGCCATTCTCTTGCTTTTGGTAAAGAATGTGATCTCTCCATCATAAGTTGCCAAAGTGCGCCATCGCGGTGACTGTGCCCTCTGAGTGGCATTCCCTGACGACCCAGGTATTTAATGGATCTAAATAAAAGTTCCAACACTGTCCTGGCAGTCTGTTGATCTCTGGCTAAAACTTCGCAAAGCAAAGCATTGATAGGAGTTTGTTTGAGCAAAGCTAATGCACGGATTGAATCCGAATGCAACTCTGACAACTCGTGATGACCAAACTTTTCCCTTGCCTTTTCCCAGTTGTTAAATCCTCCCTTAGTGAACGAACTGCCACCACCCGTCATGCAATAATCCCTTGGTCACTGCTTTGTTGCAAATAAAGCAAAGCCCACAGTCTGTTTCTTCGATATAATGCAACCACTGCCATTTCTCAAACCAGCTTCTTGAAATGTTCTCTCATAGGTCTCCTTGCCAAACTTTCTTCCAGGAAACGTAATGTTTAAGGGCTCGTCATGCTCGGAAGTGCCAACAACATTGTTTTGTTGTTTATGCCCAGACCTCAAAACCGTGTCTGCGTTATTAGTAGGCCTCGTAGAAGTCTCTGGCTCTGCTGAACTTTCTGGCTGTGATTCATTGTCCGTATCTGTTGTGTTGTTGTTTTTAGTTTTCTTTAAACCACTTGGTCCAGGTGAAAAAAATCTGATATGCGTTTCTGCTGATTCGCCATGGTGTTTACTGACAGTATGTGAGAGGCTGTCTGTTAGAATCATTGCCCCTTCCGTATTGAACTTTGAGTGACCCGGTAGCAAGGTGACCACGTGATTAGTAAAAACAACACATTTAAAAAAATATCTTTTTATTTACAAAAAAAAAGGGAAAAATAGAATTCTTCTTCCCACCATAGCCCCATAGTTCCCACGCCACTGGAAACGTGCGTGAGCAAAAAGGACATATCTTCAAGCTAACAACGCCTCGAGTCGCGACACGTTGTTAGCTTGTACATCTGTTCTTTTTGGCGAATGACACCGCCGTACTACAGAAGTATAAATTAAGATATAGAACTGCAACTCATAGAATGTATGATCTCTCTGAAAAGGCAGATCGTGGAGACATTGAAATTGTTCACCGTTTATTATCTCGCACACCCTTACTTACAGTACAACCCAGATAACCTGTATCGTACAGTATCGACAAGATCGGCCTTTAAAAATGCTGTATCGAACCAATATCAAAACAATATATACTGGCTTTAGACAACCTTTTTATTGTATTATATTTATATTTGAATGTGAAGCTGAAAACGCTTTTGTGAAGATGAAGGCTGACTGTTTCTTTTTAAGTCTGCATCTGCACCCAGAATCACTGGGTCATTACTGTGTAACAGGTGTAAGGTAAACCCAACTGGATCAGGGGCCTAGCCACGGGTGGGCATAGGTAGGCCTGGGCCCACCCATTTCGTTTTTGTGGCCTACACAAAAAATAATAATAGATAACTACTAAAAAATATATATATATTAAAATGTTTATATCATATTCAGCCATTTTGATAACAGTGTATATAGGTATCCGAAATCCGTAACAAACCCGCAAAAAAGTTACAAAAACTGTGCCCACCCGCTCCTGCCTAGGCCCAGCCTATGCTAGCGTTCTGGCTATGCCCCTGATTGCAATCGGTATCGGTTTTGGTATCGGTCGATTTTACCATGCAAGTAATCGGTTGGCATTTCAATATCGTGCATGCATCCCTACTTTACACCGATACTACTTCAGTCTCTGGCACCAAGTTACCGTCAACACCTTTTAGCTGATAATATCATAAACTAGAAAAAGTGCTCCTCGGAGCACAGGTCTCCGCCAGGTCAGGTAGGTTATTGTGGCCACCTGGTGGCGCTATAATAGGCCAATGTGAAAAGGGTGCCATTTCTTCCTCGGGCTAGTGGGAATGTGCGTGCATTCATGATTTGAGGCATTTTGTTGCAAAAATGTGTTTTGGTAAATTAGACCTGCTGGTGGCGCTATAACAGGCCAATGTGAAAAGGGTGGCATTTCTTCCTCTGCCTAGTGGGAATGTGCGTGCAAGTTTTCACCGAAATCGCACGCTGTAATCATGATTTGAGACATTTTGTTCAAAACGGACCAATCTTGCAAACTTTGGAAGCCAACCTTAGCCAATCTGGATGGAATATGAAATATCGGACAGATCCGTCTTGATCACATGACTATAGAGATACTGTGTACCGATTTGCGTGATGTTTGGATAAAATCTGTAGGAGTAAATGGGTTTTGCACAAATCGGCCTCCTGGTGGCGCTATAACAGGCCCATGTGAAAAATTTGGGGCAGAGGTTCTGAATTGGCATCCAGGGAGTGTGTGTGCACAGTTTCGCAGCGACCGGGCCAACGGTGCCAGAGATTAGCTGGTAACACACGGACAGGACAGGACACACGGACCGACACACGGACGGACGGACGGACGGACGGACAGGGGGTAAAACATACTCTCTCACCATGCCTTTCGGCCTGGCGGAGACAATTAAACATAGTGTTAAAGTGTACATTCTAGGATATCATATTCCAATATATTATTAGTACGCATTTTGTTTAGCTGTACTTAGTAACATAGGCATGTACAAATACTCATGATATATCCGGTATCCACAGTCTCAATATTAGGACTCACCTGTTGCATTTGTACATCGGGTCCTCCCTCCAAAACATTGAAATGTTATGTGACATGTGAGGTCAGTAGGGCCGTTACAGGTGAAGCACCTCAACCCGTTTCCAGTGACCTGCTGGACATTCTCACCAACTGAAATGAAGCAGTAAATGAAACCACATAGTTTAACATTTCATTGTGTTGCAAATTTAAAATGTGCCCCAGCTTCACTTAATCACTTTAAGCATGATACATTTTCATCATTAGGCCTACTATAAATTCCAAGTTTAGATCAGAGATGACCTGACAGTTGGAGTGGTTTAACTTAATACAAATGACTATGGTTAAATACAATTATCTAAAATTATGTGTAGTCAAAGCTGGACTAAATCCTAGTTTTAAAATGAACCTAAACTGTGTTGCATGATTTAAATTAAACCCCAATTTGGTCAAACAAAATGGAATAAATAAATAATAAAAGGTGGAATCTACCCATTTCCTGGTTTTACTACAATTTACAGCTAACTGTGATCCCAAATGAAAGCATTGGTACTATGAAGATATGAGAATGATAAAAAATACCAAATTATATATATATTTTAGACTAAAATAATTAGAAGGACGATGAACACAGTGTTGTAAATATTTTACATACCGGGAAAGAGTCTGTCATTACAGGCAGATCTATTGCAACACATTCCTGATCAAATTCCTTGTCCTTGCCCGGTGTTTGTGTGGAGAATTGGAAAAAGTTCATCCATTTTATTGTTTCCACACCTCTCAATTGGTATACACCCTCTGCGGTTAATCCTCGGACCCACCGTTGCTAAAAAAAATAAAGCCAAAATATAATGATCTTGAAGGAAAATGTCCTAATTTTATTATACAGAAATGTGAAGCAAATAATAAACAGAAATAAAGAAAGTTGAATATTACACTCTACAGTAAATGCAAGGCAGACTTGATCCGGGCCAGTGCAGTTTCACAGCTCTACCTTGGGGCACTGAACATCTGTGTCATCTACACAAGTGAAACACTGAAGGTCTGTTGTAACAGCTTCAGCTGAATTAAGGAAAAATATAAAGAGATTAATTTTGACATAATATGGGAATGACATAAAAAACATGAACTCCTTACTGTAATTCTTAACCACATGAACCATAGCGTCCCTATTCTGGACATCAAGGGTGTATCGTCATAGAGGCCAATGGGGCCATGGCCCGGTCTGGAAAACTCTGCTCCCCAGGGGGAAAAAAACAAAAAATCAACATAACAACATTAGCACCCCCTCACCCTATTCTCTTGTAGCCAACCACAGAAATTCGCCTTTGTTTTCAACTCGGGCTTATTTGCATTCGGCCGAATTGTTAATGGGTGGCCATTTAAAAAACGGTTTCCCTGTCAATTGATTATACTTGCATATTGTGTTTTATTCACGTTTCTCTCTCTTGCATTAACGCTGATGGTAATTCTCAATAGACTGTCACTTGGGGGGGGGGTTAAGAATCTGGCCCGGTCCACGTTAGAACCCACCATACGCGCCTGCTGGACATAGGCAAAAATAGACAAACATTCAGAGAAAATATTAACATTTGGCAAAAATAGGTTAACATTTTGCGTTTGAGTGGGGACACAACCATCTTTAGTTCGCTAATAAACACAACACGAGATATCTGTCTAAACACCTGAACGTGGCCAGAGCGCTCTCTCCCCCCCTTATCTCTCTCCTTCACACACACACACGCACACGCAGTCACGCACACGCGCACACGCACACACACACACACACACACACACACACACACACACACACACACACACACACACACTCAACGTGCAGTGGCTCGGTGCACCCTTTGAGAAACTACAAGCTGACAAAGTGTTGTTTCAGCTCATTCAAGCCTTCTTTCCCGGTAGAAAAAACGCTGCACTATTTAACTCTACAGGCGGGCGTGTGCGTGAGATGAGTAGTCTCGCGTAGCCAGACAGCTATTCCACAATCTCTGAATGCTATATAGAGTGTAGCAACTATGCTGGTCGTAACTTCAGCATGGTACAGGACGTAATATTCCATAAACCATATAAATATAATTTATGAATTATTACAATATATAATAATATATTGAAACTTACGTCACTGTAATAGTAACGTGAGTTCTTGTCAGACTTGCAATAAATATCCCAATAGTATTACTGTAAACAGAGAATAAGAAATGACACACGCCTTCTTAATAAAAGTAGTCTCAGAAATGTATTAAAGTAAATAAATGCACAAAATTGATCCGAAATGCCACCACATTTCGTTGTACGTCATAACTATGTGATAGTGATCTATGTGATCTTTCATTCAACGTTTAATGACAGGCTGTTGCTGTCATCAAAGGTCATGGACCTATGTAGGTTCCAATTGTAGGCCACTAGAAGTTCGGCCCGCTACGCGGGCCGAACGTCTAGTGCCCATGCAGCGCCCACTTGGCAGGGCCCCCCACCAAAAGAAAATAGCGTTTGGGGGTACAAAATCATGGGATAAAAAAAAAGGAGGTCCGCGGTTCCCCCCCCCCCCCCCCTTAGGGGTCCCTGGAGACCCTTGGGGGTCCCTGGGGGTGACCTACAGACACGGCGAAGGAAAACTGTAAAGCCACAGCCACGCATGCAAGATGTTGCACATGAACTCTGCAGCCGCACTGAGGCGCTCCAACACAAACACTCTGACATTAAGCTTCACACAACAAACATCAGCACCACACACAACATTCACCACACAATCGTTTTGAAAGTGAAATATCCCTTTAACACAGTAGAACCGAAATTAGCAGAAATGACTACATTTCCCATGATGCCCTGTGATGGTGCAGCAACGCGTCGCTGCCGTTACATTGTGTCCCAAAAACCCACAAAATACACTAAAATGAAACTCTTTAACGCAGGGGACTTCAACCTTTTCAGGCCAAGGACCCCCTAACTGAGAGAGAGATGAAGCAGGGACCCCCACTATATTTTACATAAAATTGTGTTGCAGATTAAGCTTTTCATAGATGTTGGATTCATATTAATGTGTATTTTCAGACATTTAACGACTTAAACCAGGGGTCTTCAATAGAGATGCACGATATAATCGGTAACCTATCGGTATCGGCCGATATCTGCCCATATCGGCCATATCTGTACCGAACCGATCTCAAAATAAACCCGATTAAATTCACCGATATTGTATAATAAAATGACCGAGAGGCGAGAGCAGTCTGTCTGCCTGTCTCTGTCTCTTTAAGAGAGCACAGCTGTAGCTCCTCCCCCCTCCACACGCTCTACATGCAATGTCTCTCAGACAGTGCATTTTTGCACTACGCAGCGGAGCAGGCTAGGCTGCACAGAGAGAAGTGGAACTAACAGCAAACAAACTCTTCACGTCCATAGTTCATACCCAGAACAGTCAGAGGGTTTCTTGTACATCTTAAATTAGATTAGAGTAGGGATACTGCGGAGGATATATTTTCAACACGAATGTGTACATTGCCTCGTTATTTAACATCGACGTAACAAACACTCGTTAGTCGTTACTCGACTCGAGTGCAACCAGCGGCTGCTTTTGAACAAGCAAGCTGCTTGTGTATTTAACCACAGAGAATGAGCACAAATTAACTCTCAGCTGGTAATGTTTCTGTCTTTGACATCCTGTTGTCCTACAATCTGTAGTGTAGTGTACGAAGCAAGCTGTCCCTGTCCTAAACTCACTGTCTCTTTCTCTCCCACACAAACACACACACACACACACAGTGGTAGCTCCAGGGAGTTGTGATTGGGAGAGCTAAGGGGGGCTTTATTGTTTAGAGCAGAGGGCCAGAGGCTAATTAATTTAGGCAACAGACAATATGAATAACACTAATAACAAACTAGATTCAATTATCTTAGTTCCATAGGCCACATAACATATGGTTTTGTGTTACAAAGATTCAAATAATTCTGTGATGGCTTATAGCATACAAAAATGATGTCATAGTTAAGTTTGTTACTTATATATAATTATAATTAATGTATTTATTCCATAAATATTTTTCATCACAGTAGGGTTAGTGGAGAGGAGGGTTTACCATCAACTTTCACCAGTAAAACAAATTAAAATAAAAAAATTCAGCAATGAGCTCAATATAAATATGATATATAATATATCGGTATCGGATCGGTATCGGCAGATATGACCCAGCAAATAATCGGTATCGGTATCCAAAAAACAATATCGTGCATCTCTAGTCTTCAACCTTTTCAGGCCAAGGACCCCCTAACTGAGAGAGAGATGAAGCAGGGACCCCCACTATATATTCCATAAAATTGTGTTGCAGATTAAAGCTTTTCATAGATGTTGGATTCATATTAATGTGTATTTTCAGACATTTAACGACTTAAACCATCAATACTTAGTGAACTTTCACTCTGTACTTGGTCTGCTCTTTTCCCCCTCTTTGCCGAAAATAGCAGATCTACCAGCTCCGAGGCGTTGTGAGCTTGTAGATCGGCTATTTTCGGCTAAAGTTGTCCTTAGAATAGGGATGCTAGGGTTCAAGTGGTTACGTTGTGAGCTTGTAGATCGGCTATTTTCGGCTAAAGTTGTCCTTAGAATAGGGATGCTAGGGTTCAAGTGGTTAATGTAAAAAACAATGATCCTATCACACAGAGATTTGGCGGACCCCCTGTAGCAACTCTGAGGACCCCCTAGGGGTCCCGGACCCTCTGTTGAAGACCCCTGCTTTAACGGGCTAATTAGGTAGCATTGATGACATTTACCAGACTAACGTTCATACAGGTTGTTGGTAGGATGTGTAACGTTTCAGTCACGACAACAGCGTTAAACGTATCCACCACATCACTCTGATCTCCAAGCAAGTTGGAGAACACTCTAAAATTTTACTTTAGCTGGTCAATTTAAGATGACAACAGCAACAAAGGTTAGTAGTAGACCTGTATGTATGATGATCAGTTATTATTCCAGACAGTGGTCTATCCAAGACGTAACACGTTTGAGACCAGGTCTCAACCAGCTCTCCTCTCTCTCTCTCTCTCTCTCTGTGTGTAGCGTCGCTGTGTGTGTGTGGGGAGGGGAGGGGCTGTGCTGCTGCTACAACGTGTGAGAGATTCTCCAGTCACAACGGTGTCTAACCGAGTTATACTTCTCCAGTACAACGGTGTCTAACCGAGAGTTATACTTCTCCAGTACAACGGTGTCTAACCGAGTTATACTTCTCCAGTACAACGGTGTCTAACCAAGAGTTATACTTCTCCACACAACGGTGTTAACCGCATGCTAACGTCACTCGTTCGTTAGCTTAGCTACACGCTAACGGCTCATTATAGGCAGCGCTTGGCTAATAGTCATGTAACCCAACTAACGGCAACACAGTAATGGACATAAACATTCACATACATGCTTTAGACACTATTAGCAGGCTGCATTAACAACCAGCAGCAACAGAATCCAAGTTGCAGGCCACGTTAGCAGCTAATGCTGTGTGTGTACGATGAGGGCGCGCATCCGACACAGAGGCGCCCGTGCGGCTAGGCTTGTGCGCTGGGGTTGCTCGTGCGAGGCTCGTGCGCGGGGGTTGCTCCTGCGCGCGCGAGCAGACACACTACCACAGCCACAGGCAGACACAGACAGCGAAATTGTCAACGGCGCATGCGCACTCTCCCAATTGTAATATTGATATTTTGAGTGAGGCCGGTATGTAACACCAGGCTCTCCGTCAAGATATGTTAACTACTGAAGGGACCATTTAGATAACTTAGAACCAAAAGGAAAGTATTAGTTCACCCACTGAAATGAGGGCTTAAATGTTAGTAGATAAAGTGTAACATAGGATATCGTGTGGGGAAAGAAATGAACAGGTACTTAAATGGCACAACGCTGTCTGGACATGAGAAAGGGGATGGATCATGAAGCCTTAGGGAGGATGAGACCGACCCATACATACAGCATATCGTTAGATGTTGCCACAATTCACATGTTGCAGACTCATACAACCTGGCTGGGAGGCTTTTCACGACAGTCCTTTTTTTCAGAGTCCAGAGAGCGGTCAGAGTTCTGCCAGGGTACGTGGGAGAGATAGAGTGTTAGGGGGCTGCGCCCCTCACCCCTTCTCCCACCCCCCTTGGTCCTTTGGGATCAGGTCAGGATCAGAGAAGAGAAACAATGTACTTTAAAGTCACAGCACATATCCTGTGAGCAGTTTCATTGGCCTTCAGTGTTTCCCATTGTTCATAGGTTCAATCGCTGAGCCAGTGAAATTAGTCTGTGTGTGCATGTCATAAATAACACACTCCCCATTTACTTCCAAAGAGGGGGGAGGCCGGAGACAGTGAGAGAGTGGACTGGTGTAACAGGAGATCTGGCTGGCAGAGGCATTCTTTCTACCCCTTATCTTTATGACAGATCTGTGAGGGTCTTGTTTCAGAGTTCCGGGGCCGCTGGGGTGAAACTGTGGTCAGACGTCAACAGTTGACTTGCTTCTAGCCCTTGCTGTGGGTCAGCATGTGGGGGGGAGCCCAATATATCTAGCTAAATATACTTAGATGATTTGTATTTATATTAGGATAAATTTGCGCGACTGTAAAGACGAAACGGAAGTGGGGAGGAGGCTTCACATCCAGTTTATATTCTAATCATGATCAGAGTTTCTGAGTCCCAGACTGTATGACCGGAAACATTTGAAAATTGTGGGAGGCAACAGTCTGGCCACGCGAGACTAGAGATGAGCGGCTGCAGGCATCCCACCCGCGATATATAATAAAAACACCTGTGGACTTTTGTCACATGGTGCGGTTCCCTAGTCCTTATCCGACGTGTGAAAATACAAGAATGAAACAGGCAGCTTATAAAGCCTTCCTTATATCAGATTCAAAACAGCAGTGCCAGCCCAGTACATACAGTATAGAGCACCGAAGTCTGACATCACTGCCGCTAGAGGGCCCCTGGGTCACGGCATTATTTTTTCTCTTGAAAACTCCATAGGGAAATCTTAGATCACCTTAGGGGTGGGACGATATGGGTACCTCACGATACGATATATATCCCGATATTAGGCCCACGATAACAATATATATCACGATATTCGATATATTGCGATATCACGATATTCGATATATATTGCAAGAAATTTCACCAACGATATATCACGATATCTGAAAATATCGATAAATTGCGATATCACGATATATTGCATGAAAATTCACCAACGATATATCACGATAGTCCTTGTATTCAATTCATAAACACATAAAATAGCACCAAACGGTTCAAAATCATCATTACACAAATACAGAGAAGAAAAACAACGTATCACAAACAAAAAAAATAAATAAAAAATAAAAAAGATATTTAAAAAAAAAAATATCGATATTTTTCGGCAGTATATCGATTATTTATCGCGGGAGAAAGTATCGCGATATATCGATATATCGATATATCGTCCCACCCCTAGATCACGTCATATAAGAACTGTGTTCCAGAAATAAACAAATCAGCTCATATAAGAACTGTGTTCCAGAAATAAAAAAATCAGCTGGGCGATTTTATTCATATGGATATGATGAAGCATCAACTGACGGTGAAAAAGTAGGCTACTAAAGTTCCTAAGTTTTTTTCTCCAAACACAGACGTAACTCAATATATAGGCTAACTCAATACATAAATGACACAGAGTCACTAGCCCCATTCGGAGGGAGAGGTTCCGATTGGCGCTACAGAGTCACATACCTGACAAAATTGCCCGGGTGGTTTGTTTATTTTTGGAACACAGTTCTTATATGACGCAATCTATGATTTCTCAATGGGATTTGCAAGAGAACAATTTACGTCGTGACCCAGGGGTAGTGGTAGTGACGTCAGGAAAGTAAGGGCGGCTTCACACTGGATCCGTTTGAATCAAACCGTTTCCGAGTACGCTTGGCTGGCCAGCATTCACACTGGCCAAGACTCGAGACCATTTCATTTAACAGTAATGGTAAATATGTGCCTCATGGGGGCGCTGTGGACTATGGGGCTTTGGGAGATAGAATGTCATTCACAGAAGAAAAGTCACTCTAGAGTGAATAATAAAGTTTGACTGTGTTCCTGACGTTGTGTTGAGTTATAATAACAACAGATTAACAATACACAACCAAAGCAGTGTGTGCACTGGTCTTTGAAACCTCGAAATGTAACGTTGTCTGTTAATATGATATTGGCGTCACGGACGCATCCTTGGTATGACGTCACGGACTAATCCTTGGTGTATTTATCCTTATAAATACGTTCGCCACACATGTGTTTTTTGTTTATTATTTTTCACGGCTCGCGCTACTCAAACACTAGCGGGATTATTATTTCTTGTCAACATTCAAGTAGAACTATGAGAAGGTATAACCCAGCTAAAATAATGCGTCATTATAAAAAATATATAAATGATATATGATTAGCAGTCCACTTCCTTCTCTTGGTACGGATGGATTCACACTGCCGCGTTCCGTTCCCGACTCCGCAGCAATCGGGCCCGAGACTACCTCCCAAGGTGGTTTCGGTTACGGTACGGTGATGCGTTACGGGGAACATATTTATCGTGCAGCCCCAGAATTTGCAAGTAGAAAGTAAAAAATAAGTGTTAAATTGAACGGTAATTAAAATTTTACTCTTTCGGCGTTTTTGTTACCGGAGAGGTTTGCCTCCAAGATGGAACCCAGGTACAGTAGGTAATTTCATCCTTTCTTGTGATAACATCATCACCCACTTTGATCGTGAAACTCTCAGCCTTGCTAAGGTTAGAACTGGACCCAAAGAGGATGGATTCAGTTTTACCCAGGTGTAATGATAGTTTGTTGTCGGAGAGCCATGATGTTCTAGCCCGGTTGTCATGATAGAAATTATTTTTTGGTTAGTTTTATCATTGCAGACTTAAATTTGGTCTGTAGTTATATCATATGGTGGTAGTACACCATATAACTATGTTCTCTTGACCACTACACCACTGGCCACGCCATGTCATCTGCATGCATGGATACCAAAAAAAGCTTGTTTTGGGGTAAGGGTACCCACAATGTGCACGGAAACTGTATATTAAAATGAAAACGGGTCATATCTGATGGTTTTATGCAAAAGAACACCCTAAAAAAAACAAGGTATAGACATAAATTATATGAAAATAGACTTGTTCAGAAGCAGAGATACACACTTATTTGTGTGATGCTGAGACATGGAGGCCCAAGTATATAATGGTAAACCTTTAATATGTTATTTGGATGACCCTAGGGATCACTTTAAACCTTGAATGATTTCATTTTCCCCTGGGTCAAACCACAAATTGATTGGACTATCGATATGCATCTTTTACCACAATGCTACATAATATTGCAATAACATTCAAAATGAATGTCTTTATTGATCTTTTATTCATGTCCTTAACATTAAATAAATAAAAAAGTATTTAAAAAAGAAAATGTAACATGGTCTATTTATTTTGAACGGGCCTATGGCATGAATGGAGTATTTTATTTTTAAAAAGGCTTTTAAAAGTCATGAGAAAGAAATTTCAACAGCCTAGAGCTTCTAGTATGGGTCCCTTAAAAAAAATCTGCTTTTAAACACTTTAGCAAACTTTCATTTCTGAAGCACTATTCTGAATTGGCCCCCTGACTACAAATGATTTAGGGTTTAAGTGGTTAAAATGTCATACTTACTCACGGCATAAGATTTTATAAATGTTGTCCAATTTAGTCTCAAGTAAATAACAAATTAAGGGAAGATATAAACTAAAATGTGATTCAAAGAAAATTTAATATCTGGGAATTTATCTTACTGGAGATATAACAACGTTGTATACAGATAATTATCAAACCCTAGAAAATAAAGTGAGACAAGATCTTAATAGATGGAAAACAATACCAGAATCAATAATGACCAGAGTAGAAAGCGTTAAAATGATGATTCTTCCACAGTTTCTGTTTTTATTTCAAACCTTACCAGTACCCATTCCACAGAGTATAATATATAATGCAATATTGTTAAAAGTAAGACACAAAGTATAGACAATATGTTAGAATGTCTAACAATAGAAATTAAAGCTGAGAAGGCGAAAAATATAATAATTAGTTGTGTTTATAGGTGTCCAGGTACTTGTCTGGAAACATTTAATAGCAAACTAGTGGCCATGCTTGGTAATTGTAATAATAATAAGATTCAAGTAGCTTGTGGAGATTTTAATATTGATCTTTTAAAAGCACAAGGAAATAAAAAAATGACAGATTTCATTAATCATATGTATAGCAATAGTCTCTTTCCTTTGATCATAAAGCCCAGTAGGATTACAATAGACACAGCTACTTTGATAGATAATATATTCACAAATTACATTGACACCAAAATAATAAGTGGACTACTCATAAATGATATAACTGACCATCTTCCTGTTTTTGCAATACTTCAACACTGTCTCAAGAGCCAGAGGCAATTCGGCGATGACAACTGTATAATGTATAGACTTAAAACACCGAAGGCCGTTGCAGCCCTCAAAGTGGACCTTAGCAAACAGAACTGGGAGGAGGTCTATGCAGACGCAAATCCAAATAAAGCATATGATGCCTTTTTAAACACATTAATTATACTTTATGATAAAAACTGTCCAGTCAGAAAACAGACTAATAAACACAAGAATGTGAGCAAACCATGGATCACCAGGGGACTAGAAAATGCATGTAAAAAGAAGAATTTATTATATAAAACTTTTTTTTTAAATAGAACAAAGGAAACAGAAATTAGATATAAAACATATAAAAATAAACTAATAAATATTATAAGATTTAATAAGAAAGAGTATTATCATAAATTATTGGACCAGCATAGAACCAACATACAAGGGACATGGAGGGTATTAAACAGCATAATAAGAAAGAGTACATCAAAAGCAGAATACCCAAACTACTATGTAAACAATAATAATATAACTATAAATAATCCAAGGGAAATAGTAAATTAATTTAATCAGTATTTCGCAAATGTGGGTAAGAATCTTGCAAATGAGATAGTGGAACCAAGAGACAGGGATGGGTTGGAGGGTATTGTTCCCCGGAATCTTAATTCTATTTTTATTAGAGGGGTTGAGGTAACAGAAATACTGGAAATAGTAAAACAATTTAAGGAAAAAAAATCAGCCGACTCAAACGAGATAGATATGTCACTAGTTAAAAATATAATAGAAAATATAGCAAAACCGTTAACATATATTTGTAACCAATCATTTTTAACAGGTATTTTCCCAACTAATATGAAGACTGCAAAAGTAATTCCGATTTTCAAAAGTGGTAATAGACATCAATTCTCCAACTACAGACCCATATCTCTGCTTTCACAATTTTCAAAAATAATAGAAAAACTATTTGTTAAAAGATTGGATCAATTCATAGAAAAAAACAACCTTCTTAGCAACCACCAGTATGGTTTTAGATCAAACAGGTCCACCTCGATGGCTGTGACGGAAATGGTGGAAGAAATTACAACAGCAATAGAAGACGGAAAATATACTGTAGGGGTGTTTATTGATCTTAAAAAAGCATTTGACACATTAGACCACAGCTTGTTATTAGATAAAATGGAGAGATATGGTGTTAGAGGGATAGCCCACTCATGGTTGAAGAGTTACCTTGCTGATCGTAATCAATATGTTCAGTTAAATAATATAAAATCTGAGTTAGCAAGGGTAACATACGGGTCCCGCAGGGTTCTGTACTTGGCCCAAAGTTGTTTATTTTATACATAAATGATATCTGTAAAGTGTCTACCCTATTGAAATATGTTATTTTTGCAGATGATACTAACCTGTATTGTTCTGGGGAGAGTTTGGAGCAGCTCCTGAATGCGGTAGAGGTAGAGTTAAAAATACTAAAGAAGTGGTTCGATATAAATAAATTATCCCTGAATATAAATAAAACTAAATTTATGATATTTGGCACAAGGAAAATAAATTGTAAACTAAAATTAAAAATTAATGATGTCGAGATAGAAAGAGTATATGAAAATAAATTCTTGGGTGTAATAATTGATAGCAAATTAAACTGGAAATCGCATATAGATAATGTAAAAATAAAAATGTCTAAAATTATTGCAATATTATATAAAACCAAACATATTTTGAATCAGAAGACATTGTATATATTATATTGTTCTCTAATAGTCCCATATATTACTTATTGTGTGGAAATATGGGGGAACACATATAAAACTAACACAAACCCAATATTCATATTACAGAAGAGAGCTATAAGAATAATAAATAGAACTGATTACTATGAACCAACTAATAAACTTTTTATCAAATTAAATACCCTAAAATTCGAAGATCTAGTTCACTTAAAAACGGTGCTAATAGCATACAAGGCGCACAATAATCAGCTCCCGATCTGCATTCAGGGGCTGTTTGAAGCTAAAGAAACCAGGTATTGGTTAAGGGGAGCAAATATGCTTAAGGTAACTAAGGCCAGAACAAATATAAAAAAACAATGTGTCTCAGCAAAAGCAATTCAAATATGGAATAACTGTGAAAATGATTTAAAAATATGTAGCTCTATTGCCAAATTTAAGAAAATGTATAAAATTAAAATGATAATGAAATATAATAATATAATATGATAGGATAATGATATACGTTGCTATAGTAAATATAGTGATGTGGAATTGTTGATTAAGCAATTATTTGAAGAATAGAAGTATTATCAATGATTGATATGTGATTGATTTTCTGTTTTATATATCTTGGAAATATTATATTTATTTAGATTTATATAGCAAAGGAATATTTTCTTTTTCAATGTTTGAGTATATTAAAAAAAAAAAATGATTTTCTGTTTTAATAGATTATTCAATGCAAGAAGGGTAGGCGCTATAAGCTATTAGCTTCAGCCTACGCCTTTTCGGTCAAGCAGTTTTGTTCTGCTTTGTTTTTGTTTGTAATTGTTCTTTTCGTTAATTGTATGAAATGCCATATGGGTGTATGGTTGTATTGACCGAAATAAACTTTAACTAACTAACTAACTAACTAAAAAGTAGCTTTAAAAGATGGAATACAATGCTCTCAAATTTTATTTGGAATTACAAAAGTAAACGGAAAAAACTCAGCGTGTTAACTCAAACTAGAGAAAAGGGAGGATTTAATTACCCAGATTTAATGATTTACTTTCATGCTACCCAAATAGATATCATAATGAAATGGATGAATAATTCAGTTAAAACAAAATGGAAACTAATAGAAAAACAATTAACATTAATATCAATTGGAACATTACCCCATTTGAGTTTAAAGGAAATTCAAAAATATAATGGAAATAACAGATGTGTAGAAAATACATTAACAACCTGGAAATCTATTCGTATAATGTATAAATGTGACGACATTTGTATATATTTGAGAGAGATTGCCAGAGATCCAGACTTTCTGCCAAATAAAACAGATAAGATACCAGAAGAATGGGCCAGAAAGGGATTACAGGTATATTCACAGATGATTACAAATAACATGGTAGACCCTTTTGAAACCTTAGTTAATAAGTTTAATATAAATAGAAATCATTTCTTTAAGTATCTACAAATTAGAAGCTACCTCATGAAACAGCAGAGAGACCAGAGACAGATAAAGCATGAGCTACTGGAATTTTTGAGCAAAAATAGAAATAGTGAAAAGAGTAAAATCTCAAAACTTTATAAAATTTTGCAAGAAATTAAGGTAAAAGCGGATAATACCAAAGAGAAATGGGAAAAAGAATTATCAATAACAATTTTGGAAGATTATTGGAAAGAAGCATGCAAAATAATTTTTAAGATGACACAATCAAAGTTTTGGAAAGAATTTGCTTGGAAAATTAATATGAGGATTTTTTTAACACCCAAAATGTTATCAAAATATAGACCAGCAGGCAGTGCTGATTGCTGGAGGAAATGTGCAGAACTGGAAGCAAATCATACACACATTTTCTATTCGTGCCCAAAATTGAAAATGTTTTGGGAGATAGTGAAAACAAATATAACTAGAAAAAGTGCTCCTCGGAGCACAGGTCTCCGCCAGGTCAGGTAGGTTATTGTGGCCTCCTGGTGGCGCTATAATAGGCCAATGTTTAAAGGGTACCATTTGTTCTTAGGCCTTGCACGGCAATCGGACACTGCATTCATGGTTTGAGGCATTTTGTGCAATTTTTTTTTTTGCTAAATTAGACCTGCTGGTGGCGCTATAACAGGCCAATGTTAAAAGGGTGGCATTTGTTCCTCAACATAGTGTGTATGTGCGTGCAAAGTTTGACCGCAATCGGACGGTGCGTTCATGATTTGCGGAATTTTGTTCAAAACAAGCCACTACTGCAAACTTTAGATGTCAATCTTAGCCAATGAGGATGGAATATGAAAAATCAAACACATCCGTCTTGATCACATGACTATGGAGATCATGTGTACCGATTTGCGTGAAATTTGGATAAAATCGGAAGGAGTAATATAAAGAAATGTGTTTTACATAAGTCGGCCTCCTGGTGGCGCTATAAAAGGTAAATGGGAAAAATGCAGGGCAAAGGTTTTTCGTTGACCTCTAGGGAGTGCGCATACAAAGTTTTACACAGATCGGTGCAGTTATAGGTAAAAACATGAATCGGCCTGTTATAGCGCCACCATGAGGCTGATTTGAAAATTTTCAAGTGGCATTTCTTCCTCGGCATAGTGGAAATATGCGTGCAAAATTTCACCGAAATTGCATGTTGTGTTCATGATTTGAGGCATTTTGTTGAAAATGGAGCACTCCTGCAAACTTTGGAAGCCATTTTTAGCCAATCAGAATGGAATATGAAAGACCAGTTTTGTTTAATGACTATAGAGATACTGTGTATCGATTTGCGAGATTTTTGGACAAAATCTGTAGGAGTACTGTAAAAAAAAATGTTTTGCACAAATCGGCCTCCTGGTGGCGCTATAAAAGGCCCATGTGAAAAATCTGGGGCAGAAGTTCGGAATTGGCATCCAAGGAGTGTGTGTGCACAGTTTCGCTGCGATCAAGCCAACGGTGGCGGAGATTAGCTGGTGACAGACGGACGGACGGACGGACGGACACACGGACGGACGGACACACGGACGGAGGGTAAAACATACTCTCTCGCCATGCCTTTCGGCCTGGCGGAGACAATAAATACATTTTCCTTAAGAAAACCTATACACCCAATCAATATTTTATTAGGTATTATTCCATTAGAAATACACAGGGAGGGAGATAAATATCTGTATACAATACTACGTATCGCGGCCTTAAAACAAATCACACGGAAATGGCTGCATGTAAACCCACCATCTATTAATAATTGGAAAATAACAGTAGAAAATATTAAAGAAATGGAAAGAATTACTTACAAAATGAGAAACCGTGGAGATGAATTTGAAAGAAACTGGAGTAAATGGGACCCAGAAATACATGAAGTGTAAAAGTAGATTTGGGAGTACTGCAGGAAAGCTATCCCCCCCCCCCCCCCTCCCTCTCTCTTCTTTTGTCCTCTTCTTCCTTTATTTTCTTATTTTACCTTTTTTATTTTCCATTTTTTGTATACATTTTTGTTGGTATATGTAATTTAAAAACATTTAAAAAATGATGCAGGATGAATTAAACAAGTAAAGAACTTGTGCGATAAATGAAATCAATAACATGTAATGTAATGTACGAACCTGCAATAAAGTATTAAAAGAAAAGTAAATAACAAATAAATAAAACTGTTATGTCAAATGCCTCTGAGTGCAAGTGGACATACCTGCATAGATGAGGCTCCATGTGACACACAAGGTCCAAATCAGATACATTGTGGTGAATACATGGATGCGTGTGTGCATGTCCTTATATAATGGGCTTGTTTTGTTTTGTTACTTGTTTGAAAAAACTGTATGTTTTCCAAAGTCAACTGAGACTCAGACTACAAAACGAAAAGAAATAAAAACATAGTTGTCATTGACAGATAGGAAAATATACAGGGGTTCCTTGGCCTAACTCTGACGTCGATCGGTGCAGTCATTTTCCAAAATCAACTGTAAAGGAATGCACCTTCACTGCCCTCTCATGTCTTGTTGCTGTTGAGCTCAGGCATTATAAGAGGGCACAGGCCAGCTAGGACTTTGTTGTGTGGTGTTACCGCCACCTTGTAGCTAATCTGTAGAGTAATTCAATAAAATGTTTAAGTGTCAGTACACTGACACTTAATGAGGAAAAAGTTAGACTCGGTGAAATACTTATGTGTTGACACATACAGTACTGACTATGAAAGTTTAATTCAATAAATAACAGTGACTTTGCAATATAGGAATAGGAAACTTGGTTAATGAAAAAAAATACAATTAAACCCCAAGGTTCAATAACTTGTGTT
Organism: Gymnoscopelus braueri; assembly: GCF_963280865.1. NCBI lineage: Eukaryota > Metazoa > Chordata > Actinopteri > Myctophiformes > Myctophidae > Gymnoscopelus > Gymnoscopelus braueri. The sequence goes on along the minus strand of NC_137616.1, from coordinate 24,182,975 downwards.
GGCTTCTTTGGCAGATGCAACTCAGTAAACCACACCATCAAGATTATAATAAAGTTGTTTATTGAAAAGGATAAGGGAGGGAGGGAGAGAGAGAGAGAGAGAGAGAGAGAGAGAGAGAGAGAGAGAGATTTTTATCCTATGGTCTTATTCATACTGAATAGAGACAACAGAGACACGATCTTAAGTAAGGTAAGGGTTAGGGTTAGTGTCTTACTCATGGACACATAGACCGGGTGAAAAATAGCCTCTGAAAATAAGCCTGGTTTACTGGTTGGAGACCAGGCCAGCTGCACTGATGTTCCATTAGAACTTAACTGAGATTGTCTTTGCTGGTGGAAGCTAGAGACAGAGAGGTCTTGTTTGGTTCTAGTGTGTAAGCACGAAGTGGTCAACTGGTCAAGACAGAAGAAATGTTTCCGTTCCGGGATTCTTCGATGTCGAAAGAGGACCGGATGCTATTCCAAGCTTGTTGATCCAAGGTGAAGACAGCGACTGCACTTGTCCTTTTGACTGAACATAGCGGGATGCCTGTGTCATGCCGCTGATGTCCCGATGACTCAGCCACAACTGTATAGGCCCATGAGTTCACACTACAGCTACGCCCAAATATGTTGTCTAATCCAGTGGTTCTCTATCTTTTTTGTGCCGCGGATGTATTTGGCCGCTAACCCCCATCTAAAACTATTTTGTGCCAGGGACCCTCAGAAGAGGAGATTCTGGGTTCAAAATTCTAAATTATTCAACATTTTCCAAAAAAAAATCATCACAAAGAAAATACAGGGAAAAAAATAATATGTACAAACAAAAACAAAAGCAAAAAAAAAAAGCAGGGGGGAAAATAATACTGTATGTACAAACAATGGGGGGGGGGTGAGGGTCAAAGCAATAATAACACTATAGTACAGCAAATTGGGGAGTGGGAGTCAGGGCAGAAAGAAAAGGGGGGGGGGGGTTGTCTATCTAACGGGAAAAATGGAACTACCTCCTTTTTTGGCCTCCTGAAAGGTGAATTTTCAGGGCTGACTTAAATGAGCCCAGCGAACTGCATTTTTTGAGGGATGGTGTTAGACTATTCCAAACCTGGGTGGCAGTGCTGTAGAAGGAGAATTTGCCCATGTTTGTTTTATGGGTGGGTGGTACCAGATTGTTGTTCTAGAGCGCTCCCTCTAGTTTTGTGACTGTGGGTCACGGTGTTGCTAACTTTTTGGAGGTATTTAGTCAGATATGCGGGTATTGGGGGCATTTCGGGCAAATTTGCATTTACAATTTTGAAGACCAATCCAATTTTTTGTTGTTTAACCCTGTCTTCTACCCTGAGCCAGCCTAGGCTGACAAAATGAGTGGGAGAAAGGTGGGTCATGGGCCCTAGTCCGAGAAGTAGTCGAATCAGTTTGTTTTGGGAGGTTTGAAGCTTAGTCTTCAGTGACATTTTTTCAACTATGCCTAGCCCTAATCTGATACTAACACATCATTTGTTAAAAATAAATAAAGAAAAAGCCTTTGAATCTTCGGTACGGTAGCCAAGGTCAATGGGTGAATCGTGATTTTGGATGCTGTTTGAACTTGGCCCTCCCCTTCTTGGGGAGACCTTTTGGTGCAAGGATATCCAAAATAATTGTGTCCTCTATGTCCTCTACAGTATGTAATTCGGTGTCCCCTATGCCCCTCCTCTATGACATTTTACAATCTCAATACCAATATACAGTATTTGAGAGTGGATATGTTGTGTTTAACCTTAGTAAATTGGGTAGCTACTGGACTAGATGCATCATGATTACGAATGGCACTCCTATGAGAAAGGAAGCTAACATCTGTTTGTCATTTCCGTAATATATCTGTCTTTAAGACATATTTTTTTATTCCCATTTCGGCTAAGCAGCACGCTATATATGCTTCGATTAATTTGATTTACATTACGCCAAATTGACGCTACTGCAAAGATGAAACGGAAGTGGGGGGAGGCGGTGGCATCCGCTTTACCCCCCGATCATTTTCAGAGCTTTCGTGCTCTAGATAGTATGACGGAACAATTTGCAGTTCAAGTATTTGGAAATTGGGCTAATTTGTCCCCCAGTAAACCCCCTGGCTACTAACATTCAGATTTAATTGTAACTAATTTAATTGTAAACCCTAAATTTACTTAACAACTGAGTTTAAACCGAGTTTAGACCTGTTTAAACCGAGCTTAGACTTTAAACCCCCAAAATGATATGTATTTGCCGCAGACCCCCCATCTGAAAATGTTTTGTGCCAGGGGCAGCCAGAGGAGGACATTTGTGTAAAAAAATAAAACTCTAAATCATTCAAAACACTTTCAAGATTTTTCAAAAAATGTTCAAAAATAGCATATGTACAAGGCCGCTGTGAACTTGTATATCTGCTATTTTTGAGAACCACTGTTCTAAATCCTAAGAATATTCAAAAAAACATGACACAAATGCTTTCCCGTTTTAATGGGTTAAAGGAACAAATAGAACTAAGAACTAATTAAATAATAATAAAAGCTAGTACTAACTAAAATAGCTCTAAATATATCCTTAACTACAACAATACATAAAGGTGAATTTCACTTTAAAACAATTCTGGGGTCAAAAGTGTACTCTGGCTTTTGTGAGCACCCCAGACAGTTTTAAGTTGCTTAATTCAATATTTTGATATTTAAAAAACATATCAAAATGTATTCATATTGCGAGACATTTCTCTCTCAAAACAACAACCTTTCTGCGAGTGTTATCTCTATTATACGGAGCCCCTGAAGGGACATTACTAGGTAGATTGTTTTAAGGGTAGGTAAACATTTTTAAAGGGTCACTTTATTTTTAAAAGCTGGCGGTTTATGTTTTTTGGTATGGGGAAAAAAATCATATGTTGGCAGAAAAAAAGAGGAGGCTATAAAAAAAAAATTTTAGGGGGTGAATTTTTTTAGAAGGGGAAGATTTTTTTTGGGGGGGTTAACATTTTTTTTTATAGTTGCTTTATTATTAAAGGGTGTATAAAATAATCTGTTTAGAGAATGATATTTTTGTAAAGAGGGATGATTTTTTTTATTTAGAAAAAAAAAAAAAAAAAAAAAACTTTTGGCACACCTCCAGAGCTGGGAGGGGGGCACTCGTCCCATCTGGTACCCAGGAAGAGTGGCCCTTCGGACGGGTCGAGCAGCTGAGCACCGGCCGCCACGGGGAGCCTCGGTGGCCGGCCGCCACCCCCGCCACGGGGACCCCTGTGGCAAAAAACTTTGAAGATGAAACAATACTTGGGGAAAAAAAATGAAAAATTACCTTAAAAAAATGAAAAAGAAACATTTTTATTGAAAAAAAAACACTCACTTTGAAAAAAAAAATGGGAAAAAAAATATTTGGAAAAAAAAAATTATTTGAAAAAAAAACTTTTCCTCCTTTTCAAAGTCGTGCGCACGACTTTCAAAGTCGTGCGGACGACTTTGAAAAAAAACACTAACTTTGAAAAAAGACTAACTTTGAAAAAAAAACTAACTGATTTTTTTTTTTTTTTAATCACCCCTCTTTACAAAAATATCATTCTCTAAAAAGATTATTTTATACACCCTTTAATAATAAATAAACTATAAAAAAAAATGTTAACCCCCCAAAAAAATTCCTTCCCCTTTTAAAAAAATGTCACCCCCTAAAAAAATAGTTTTTATAGCCTCCTCTTTTTTTCTGCCAACATATGATTTTTTCCCCCATACCACAAAACATAAACCGCCAGCTTTTAAAAATAAAGTGACCCTTTAAAAATGTTTACCTAAGAGGCACGGTGGCGCTAGCGCTGTCGCCTCACAGCTAGAAGGTCCTGGGTTCGATTCCCGCCGGGGGACGCTGTGGGCGCTGGGGGCGAGTCTTCTCCTCTGCGTCATCAGCGCCCATACCCTAGGTGGGGTTGGCGAAAGGGCCTTTCTGTGTGGAGTTTGCATGTTCTCCCCGTGTCTCCTACGGTAGTTAATACCCTCACAAAAACATGTAGTAATCCTGGTCGCTATACCGCCTCCCCCATGACAGCCGGGGCGCCTGATGGAGGGGGAAGGGAACTGGTTGGAATAACGTGTTCCTTCCACGCGCTACGTCCAACCAGGGAAACTCCCCCCTGTCAGGTGACAAGAAGGTCAGTTGGCTCTCATGCCTGAAGGAAGCATGAGCTCGGCCCTGGCCTCCCTACTGTGGGGGACTGGTGTAGTGCTGGTGTAGCGCCCAGGATCACTTAGGAAATTGGCACCGGGTGAAAAAAATGGGTTACAAAAATCGCGGGATAAAAAATTAAAAATTAAAAATTATCTACCTAGTAATGTCCCTTCAGGGGCTCCGTACTATTATCCTGGAAATACATGGGGTCCGTCTGACAGAGACAGACAGAGTTCTTGTTTACTCAGTCCAGCTTGACAACTTTTCTCAGACTGGACACAGAGAAACAAAATCTTAAATCTTAGTATCTCATTGTATTTAAGATATTCGATAGAAATTCTCTTTTTTTTAATGCCAGATTTAGCGCTACTGCTGCAAACTGCTAGTCTAGCCATAGCCGGCTCTGCTCTGCCAGACTCTGTCTGATCAGCCCAGCTGATTTTAATATTTTGATAAGGTGTGCTGTCATGCTTGTCTGAAGCTCGGGTAGGTAGTTATTTCAACCAATCAGATTGCTTCGTCATAACTACCTGTTGTATAATTGATATTAATTTTTATCAGACATGCCTCCTTCCTATACAAACACATTGTAACTTCAAACTCCATTGTAACCATGTTAGATTCACTGAAAACATCCCTGTTTCTGGTGACTGATATTTGCTTTTTCAATTACTTTTTTCATTTTCTTTTTTATTAAACGTTTTTCATTTTCATAGAAAATTATAATAAAAAAAAGAAAAAAGTAGCCTAATTGAAAAAGCATCACCAGAACCAAGGACTGGTGTTTTCAATGAATCTATCATGGTTAAAATAAAGTTTGAAATTACAATGGGTTTATATAGGATGGGGGCTTGTCTGATAAAATTAATATCAATCTAAAAGCTGAATCAAGCAACTTAAAAACTATCTGAGGTGCAGACAAAAGCCAGAGTCAAAAGTGTTTTAAAATGAAATACCCTATAAATATTTAAAAAATGAATGGACTAATTAAAAATACAACTAGTTAAATAACAATAAAGATAATAAATAGCTCAAAAATGTTTCCTTGATTACAACAACATTTAATAAATGTTGGAACTAATTAAAGCCTCATTAGGTAACTTTTTTTAAAGAATAAAACTTAATTTTGTCCAATCCTTTAAAACCAAATTTCAGAACTAATTAACAATAGCCCCGTGTGGATTTAATTATTTTAAAACATAATCTCAGACTTAAACCTAACCTCTTAAAAACTATGCCTCAAAACATAGTTTAAGGGCGCGCTCCCACCAAGAGTTGGCTGGCCGCTGTTTGCAGAATCTGCCAATGCATTGTCAATGCAAATGCGTTGATTCACGCAAGAGCAGATTTTTCCGCTAGTCGCGCAGACCTTGCGTTTATCTGCTCTCCGCGACTAAGCATAAAACTGCTGGAGGCAGGCGCTGATTTTCTCCCTCTGTCCAATCGGGTGAGTCGAAGGCGGACCGTCTCAAGACTCAGGAAGCAACATGGTGCTCAAGGCAGCAGGCACAGGCGGTGCGGGCTACGGGGAGGCTCCTGAAAGTGAGTGACAGGCGCGACACTCCCGTTTTTTAGAATCCGCTGGCTGCAAAAAACTGTGGCCGCGCACAACCTGCGTTTAACAGCGGCCAGCCAACTCTTGGTGGGAGCGCGCCCTTAAGGAGTAATTCACCCAATTTTCTATCAATTACACATGCCATGAAGTCTTGAATTCATGGAGATTATTTTGTTTATGTCACATTCCTAAACTGATAATTTGATGACCAGGTGGCTGCTCAGTAGGAAATGATTTGAGTCTCCTACCAGAGAGGCTCTGCCGGTCATTGCCAATCATTTTGGCTTAGGAATGCGACAAAACAAAACAATCTCCATGAATTCAAGGCTTCATGGGCTGTAGAGTAATTGATAGAAAATAAGTCCTTTTTTGGGTGAACTACTTCTTTAACCCCAAAACAAGGGTCTACCCAAACAATGACAGGTCTCCACCGGGGTGCTCCTTCCATTCCGACATCTCACTACTCCGACTAGTGGCTTCCGCGTGCGGTTAGGGTTAGGGTTAGGGTTAGTATGGGCTCAATTTAGTTCCAATATTATGTTGTACTTGTAAAAAGATTTTGTATTTGTAAACAAATTTTGTATTTGTAAAAAAAATATTTGTATTCGTAAAAATAATTTGTACTCGTAAAAAAAATATTTGTATTCGTAAATAAAAGATTTGTATTCGTAAAAAAAAAGATTTGTATTCGTAAAAAAAAAATTTGTATTTGTAAGCAAAATATTTGTATTCGTAAAAAATGTGTCCATAAAAAAAATATGTTAAACTTTTTTGCTATATATATTTTTTTGTGTGTTTGTAACATGTGTTAAACATGTTGTAATTGTAGAATTATATTTACAATGAACATTGTGACCAGAAAAAAACAACAGTTTGCTCGCTCGAAGATCTGTTCTACGGATTGCAAAACTTTATTTTTGGCACTCTGCACTTCCGGGTATGAGCCAATCACGTGAGGCCTTTTCCACTACCCAATCATAAAGCTCCATAGGTCTCCATGGCAACATGGCAAACGGGGTTGCCATGTTGCAACCCCAAGAGTTTTAGCTGCAACATAATTCCATTGCTCAGGAAATAAACAACGGATTACAATAATATAACATTCCCTATAATCAGTAACATGTAGGTGATACCTATGTCTATCAAATATGGTTTTATTGAAAGGTAATCAAAGGCTAGATCGAGTTTAGAAAGCAAACAGGTAATGTCAGGGGGCCTCAGTGCGGCTGCAGAGTTTGATTGAGTGTGAGACTAGGACACTCATTATCCCACATGTAGTAGAGGCCCTAGGAGGGGTCCACGCGCGACTGCTTATTTTTTTTTCTAGTTTTGATTTTTGGCATCCATAGGACCTCTAATATTGGGATTTTGATGATCCCAAGAAAAAAAGTGGTCCCAAGTGTGTTTTTTTCAATGTTTTATTACCCCTATGAGACCTGGGAGATGGCTGGCTGGAACGCCGGCGAGAGTGTCTTTCGGAGACTGTGGAACGCTCAAATTTAGACGTAGCCCAAAGATAGAGATACCATTTGATTCCAGACAACCTCAGGTTTCCAATGAGACCAACCTTTTCATGCTACCTTGTCGGGAAGGGGGCTAAATACCTAATGATTCAAAGTTAAGACAACATTTTGGCGAGGGAAAAACAACCATCACCATTTTCCAAATGGTCCCTTGAGCTGTCACCTCAATATATGTGAATGGAAATGGGTTAAATGGATACCTACAAGCCTCCCCTGTACAGACATGTCAAATTTATGCCAATCTCATGCCGTTTTTGGCAAGAACCATGCAGTGTTTTGCATGCAGTACAAATATGTAATTTCCACCTATTGTAAAAAGGAGACCACTTTACTGCATCTATAGCTGTATGAGACCACTGTACTGTATCTATAGCTGCATGAGACCACTGTACTGTATCTATAGCTGCATGAGACCACTGTACTGTATCTATAGCTGCATGAGACCACTGTACTGTATCTATAGCTGCATGAGACCACTGTACTGTATCTAGACCACTGTGCTGAATCTATAAACCACTGTACTGCATATATAGACCATTGTACTGCATTTATAAACCACATACATTGACCACTGTACTGTATCTAATATAGACCACTATACTGCAACTCAACACAACTTAAAACATTTATTTATAAAGCACATTTAACATGACCAGGTCACCCAAAGTGCTGCACAGGTCGCCACGAAGGCTCGGTAGATGCAGTACAGTGGTCCACAGATGCACTAGAGTAGTCTACAGATGCACTCGAGTGGTCTACAGATGCATTATAGGTGTCCACAGTGGTCTACAGATCACGACAGTGGTCTACAGACACACTAGAGTAGTCTACAGATGCACTCGAGTGGTCTACAGATGCATTATAGGTGTCCACAGTGGTCTACAGATCACGACAGTGGTCTACAGACACACTAGAGTAGTCTACAGATGCACTCGAGTGGTCTACAGATGCATTATAGGTGTCCACAGTGGTCTACAGATCACGACAGTGGTCTACAGACACACTAGAGTGGTCTACAGATGCACGATAGTGGTCTACAGACACATTAGAGTGGTCTACAGACACACTAGAGTGGTCTACAGATGCACGATAGTGGTCTACAGACACATTAGAGTGGTCTACAGACACACTAGAGTGGTCTACAGATGCACGACAGTGGTCTACAGATGCACTAGAGTGGTCTACAGACACACTAGAGTGATCTACAGACACACTAGAGTGGTCTACAGATGCACTAGAGTGGTCTACAGACACACTAGAGTGGTCTACAGACACACTAGAGTGGTCTACAGATGCACGACAGTGGTCTACAGACACACTAGAGTGGTCTACAGATGCACGACAGTGGTCTACAGATGCACTAGAGTGGTCTACAGACACATTGTAGTGCATATGTAGACCATGTACTGCATCTGTAGACCACTCTAGTGCATCTGTAGACCACTCTAGTGCATCTGTAGACCACTCTAGTGTGTCTGTAGACCACTCTAGTGCATCTGTAGATCACTCTAGTGTGTCTGTAGACCACTGTCGTGCATCTATAGACCACTCTAGTGTGTCTGTAGACCCCTCTAGTGCATCTGTAGACCACTGTCGTGATCTGTAGACCACTGTGGACACCTATAATGCATCTGTAGACCACTCGAGTGCATCTGTAGACCACTCTAGTGCATCTGTAGACCACTGTCGTGCATCTATAGACCACTCTAGTGTGTCTGTAGACCCCTCTAGTGCATCTGTAGACCACTGTGGACACCTATAATGCATCTGTAGACCACTCGAGTGCATCTGTAGACCACTCTAGTGCATCTGTAGACCACTGTCGTGCATCTATAGACCACTCTAGTGTGTCTGTAGACCCCTCTAGTGCATCTGTAGACCACTGTCGTGATCTGTAGACCACTGTGGACACCTATAATGCATCTGTAGACCACTCGAGTGCATCTGTAGACTACTCTAGTGCATCTGTGGACCACTGTACTGCATCTACCGAGCCTTCGTGGCGACCTGTGCAGCACTTTGGGTGACCTGGTCATGTTAAATGTGCTTTATAAATAAATGTTTTAAGTTGTGTTGAGTTGCAGTATAGTGGTCTATATTAGATACAGTACAGTGGTCAATGTATGTGGTCTATAAATGCAGTACAATGGTCTATGTATGCAGTACAGTGGTTTATAGATTCAGCACAGTGGTCTAGATACAGTACAGTGGTCTCATGCAGCTATAGATACAGTACAGTGGTCTCATGCAGCTATAGATACAGTACAGTGGTCTCATGCAGCTATAGATACAGTACAGTGGTCTCATGCAGCTATAGATACAGTACAGTGGTCTCATACAGCTATAGATACAGTACAGTGGTCTCATGCAGCTATAGATACAGTACAGTGGTCTCATGCAGCTATAGATACAGTACAGTGGTCTCATACAGCTATAGATACAGTACAGTGGTCTCATGCAGCTATAGATACAGTACAGTGGTCTCATGCAGCTATAGATACAGTACAGTGGTCTCATACAGCTATAGATACAGTACAGTGGTCTCATGCAGCTATAGATACAGTACAGTGGTCTCATACAGCTATAGATACAGTACAGTGGTCTCATGCAGCTATAGATACAGTACAGTGGTCTCATGCAGCTATAGATACAGTACAGTGGTCTCATACAGCTATAGATACAGTACAGTGGTCTCATGCAGCTATAGATACAGTACAGTGGTCTCATACAGCTATAGATACAGTACAGTGGTCTCATGCAGCTATAGATACAGTACAGTGGTCTCATGCAGCTATAGATACAGTACAGTGGTCTCATACAGCTATAGATGCAGTAAATTGGTCTCCTTTTTACAATAGGCGGAAATTACATATTTGTACTGCATGCAAAACACTGCATGGTTCTTGCCCAAAACTGCATGAGATTGGCATAAATTTGACATGTCTGTACAGGGGAGGCTTGTAGGTATCCATTTAACCCATTTCCATTCACATATATTGAGGTGACAGCTCAAGGGACCATTTGGAAAATGGTGATGGTCGTTTTTCCCTCGCCAAAATGTTGTCTTAACTTTGAATCATTAGGTATTTAGCCCCCTTCCCAACAAGGTAGCATGAAAAGGTTGGTCTCATTGGAAACCTGAGGTTGTCTGGAATCAAATGGTATCTCTATCTTTGGGCTACGTCTAAATTTGAGCGTTCCACAGTCTCCGAAAGACACTCTCGCCGGAGTTCCAGCCAGCCATCTCCCAAGTCTCATAGGGGTAATAAAACATTGAAAAAAACACACTTGGGACCACTTTTTTTCTTGGGATCATCAAAATCCCAATATTAGAGGTCCTATGGATGCCAAAAATCAAAACTAGAAAAAAAAATAAGCAGTCGCGCGTGGACCCCTCCTAGGGCCTCTACTAATGCCATATGTCAAAATGACCGGCTTCACCGGGAATCGTGCGTGTGTATTTTGCTAAGAGATTGGTTACATAGTTTAATTGATATTAATTTATTAGTGCATTAAATTTCCCCATCCACTTTAATGAAAAGTGGAAAATGAAAAAACTCGATTTCAAGTATTTTTTTCTCAGAAAATGTAAGGGCTAGAGTTACAAGGCTTGGAGGGGAGGTTCATAATTTAGTCAGAAATTATCCAAAAACAAAAGTACACCAGTCGGCCTCATGGTGGCGCTATAAAAGCCCCCTTTACGTTTTGGCCTTTAACTTTTGAACCGTAGGTCGTAAAATAAAAATTTTTTTTTCCCTCTCTTTTTTTTGGGTCATGACACAACTCCCCGTATAGGCCACGCCCATTTGCGTCAGGATCGATTTTCCGCCATTTTGAATTTTCTTCAAAACACACTTTTAGCTCCTCCTCCCACATATTTTGTCCAAATTTCACAAAAATCGGTGCACATGATCTCTGGACCCATACGATAAACACCTCCAAACGGAATTTCATTCAATAAATGACTTCCAAAATTAGCAGGAGGGATTTTTACAAAAAAGGCCAAAACTCACGAACGAAACGTCCGGTCAATCCCAAATTTGAATCACATGTCAAGGGTAGTTTACTCAACGAATCCCTAAAAGCATTCCCACTTTGATCCATAGGGGGCGCCACGAATGCACAAAATGTAACCGTTTGATGCAAAAACATGATTCTTTTTGGACCAATCCACTCCATTTAAGCTACACATGATCTCTGATGACATGTGACAATGTAATTGGCTTGCACAATTAGTGGGAGGGGCCTACAAAAAATGTAAAAGCCTGTGACTTAATTTGGACTAATAAATATTTTTTATTTTATAATTAAAAAACTTTTATTATTTAATTGATATTTATTGTTAATTAAATCTATTAAAAGATTGTTTAGGAGATATTTGACAGTTCCTGGGAGGATTCTACCTGGCTTTTGTTGTGTATTAATATAATAATATTGATAATTTCTCTACACTTCTAATAGCCTACATGACTCATATATGCTATTTAATGGTAATAGAAGAAATATGCCTACATATATGAGACACACAGGGCTAAATGCGTATTTGATGTGGCCTGTGTCAAATACATAAATGTGAATGAATACATATTTCTTCTATTACCATTAAATAGCATATATGAGTCATGTAGGCTATTAGAAGTGTAGAAAAATATGTAGGCCATGCCAGCGCTGTAGTCTAGTTTTTGGCAGGATGTGATTCCCTCCAACACACATATATACAGTATCTAATAATAATAATAACAATAAAATAATAAAGCATCACTCTTGCACTCTTAAATGGTAATAATAAATGTTCTGCATTGAAAATTACAAGCTGATGAACATGTGCTCTCTATTATTCTAGTCTCACTCTGCAGCCGCACTGAGGCGCCCGGACATTACGGACAAAATATGTGGGAGGAGGAGCTAAAAGTGTGTTTTGAAGAAAATTCAAAATGGCGGAAAATCGATCCTGACGCAAATGGGCGTGGCCTATATGGGGAGTTGCGTCATGACCCAAGGAATCTAGGGGAAAAATATTTTTATTTTACGACCTACGGTTCAAAAGTTAAAGGCCAAAACGTAAAGGGGGCTTTTATAGCGCCACCATGAGGCCGACTGGTGTACTTTTGTTTTTGGATAATTTCTGACTAAATTATGAACCTCCCCTCCAAGTCTTGTAACTCTAGCCCTTACAGTTTCTGAGAAAAAAATACTTGAAATCGAGTTTTTTCATTTTCCCATTAAAGTGGATGGGGAAATTTAATGCACTAATAAATTAATATCAATTAAACTATGTAACCAATCTCTTAGCAAAATACACGCGCACGATTCCCGGTGAAGCCGGTCATTTTGACATATGGCATGTGGGATAATGAGTGTCCTAGTCTCACACTCAATCAAACTCTGCAGCCGCACTGAGGCCCCCTGACATTACCTGTTTGCTTTCTAAACTCGATCTAGCCTTTGATTGCCTTTCAATAAAAACATATTTGATAGACATAGGTATCACCTACATGTTACTGATTATAGGGAATGTTATATTATTGTAATCCGTTGTTTATTTCCTGAGCAATTGAAATATGTTGCAGCTAAAACTCTTGGGGTTGCAACATGGCAACCCCGTTTGCCATGTTGCCATGGAGACCTATGGAGCTTTATGATTGGGTAGTGGAAAAGGCCTCACGTGATTGGCTCATACCCGGAAGTGCAGAGTGCCAAAAATAAAGTTTTGCAATCCGTAGAACAGATCTTCGAGCGAGCAAACTGTTGTTTTTTTCTGGTCACAATGTTCATTGTAAATATAATTCTACAATTACAACATGTTTAACACATCTTACAAACACACAAAAAAATATATATAGCAAAAAAGTTTAAAATATTTTTTTTATGGACACATTTTTATCTTACGAATAAAAATATTTTGCTTACAAATACAAAACTTTTTTTTACGAATACAAATCTTTTTTTTACGAATACAAATCTTTTATTTACGAATACAAATATTTTTTTTACGAGTACAAATTATTTTTACGAATAAAATTATTTTTTTTACAAATACAAAATTGTTTACAAATACAAAATCTTTTTACAAGTACAACATAATATTGGCACTAAATTGATTCCATAGGTTAGGTATAGGGTTAGGGGTTAGGGTCTACTCTTAAAAAGGATGTGTTAAAATCCTACACATTTTTTGTGTTATTATATTCTAACACGTGTTATGTTACATTTACCAATCATGTGTTAATATCCTAGACACACTCTGTGAGTTAATACTATTTTAACACATAAGATAGTCATCACGTGACTTTAACATAACATGTGTTGGCCACTAAGTCGCGCGCGCCGTTCTGCTCACTCTTCTGGGCTGCACTCAAAACATCTTACTTCACAGAAGTTGGAGAAGCTGCGGGATTCGGTAATATCTTCTTCACAAACATGGTAAGACATATGAAAACGTTTTATAAAATCATTATTATCTTAAATGACCAACCGCTGTTTTGCAAAGTAGCCTATTGTGTGGTTATTAAGAATAACAGCTTTGTGGATAAGGTTAACGTTTGCATAGCAGCTAGCTTGAGTCACAGAATTTCCGTGTGTAGCACGGTGCATGTTGTGAACTTATGGGTAAATTAAATTAGTTTAGTGGTGTCTAAATGAAACGTCAGTTGGCTCGTAACTTGTGTATTGTGATAGTTTTGTTCGGGCTGTAGTTAATTCGCTGTACATGCAAAAAAAAATGAATGAACGAGGCGAGCTGCATTTAGCATTTGGCGCTTGGCCATAAGAGTTCCGGTCCAGTATAGGAAACGGAAATGGAATGTGTGTGTGTATGTATGTGTATGTGGAAAAGGGCCGGATACAGTACGCGGGCTCTAGACCAGATTTAGCGCGCAATGTGAATAGCTTTCCAACCGTGTTTTGCTTGTGGAATAGTTCTTTAGAGACACGGTAAGAAATAGGAAAATGTTTTATTAAAATAGTTATGTTAAATGACAAACCGCTGTTTTACCAAGTATTGTGTGGTTATTAAATAACAGCTTTGTGGATAAAGGTAACGTTAGCATTGTAGTTGTTAGCTAGCTTGAAATACAGAATTCCCATTTGTACCGCCGCACGGTGCATGTTGTGAACTTATGGGTAAATTAAATTAGTTTAGTGGTGTGTAAATGAAACGTGAGTTGGCTCGTAACTTGTGTATTGTGATAGTTTTGTTCGGGCTGTAGTTAATTCGCTGTACATTCAAAGAAAAATGAACAAGCTACAGTAACTTTTGGCGCTTGGCCATAAGAGTTCCGGTCCAGTATAGGAAACGGAAATGGAATGTGTGTGTGTATGTATGTGTATGTGGAAAAGAGCCGGATACAGTACGCGGGCTCTAGAACAGATATAGCGTTCAAGGTGAATAGCTTTCCAACTGTGTGTTGCTTGTGGAATAGTTCTTTAGAGACACGGTAAGAAATAGGAAAATGTTTTATTAAAATAGTTATGTTAAATGACAAACCGCTGTTTTACCAAGTATTGTGTGGTTATTAAATAACAGCTTTGTGGGTAAAGGTAACGTTAGCATTGTAGTTGTTAGCTAGCTTGAGTCACAGAATTCCCATTTGTACCGCCGCACGGTGCATGTTGTGAACGTATGGATTAATTAAATTAGTTTAGTGGTGTCTAAATGAAACGTCAGTTGGCTCGTAACTTGTGTATTGTGATAGTTTTGTTCGGGCTGTAGTTAATACGCTGTACATGCAAAAAAAAATGAATGAACGAGGCGAGCTGCATTTAGCATTTGGCGCTCGCCCATGTAAGAGTTCCGGTCCGGTATCGGAAACGGAAATGGAATGTGTGTGTGTATGTATGTGTATGTGGAAAAGAGCTGGATACAGTAGGCGGGCTCTAGACCAGATTTAGCACGCAAGGTGAATAGCTTTTCAGTGTTTGTGCAGTAGTTCTTTAGAAACAATGTTTTATTAAAATGTGTTTTGTTAAATGACAAACCGCTGTTTTACCAAGTATTTTGTGGTTATTAAATAACAGCTTTGTGGATAAAGGTAACGTTAGCGTTGTAGTTGTGTACTACCACCGCACGGTGCGTGTTGTGAACGTATGGATTAATTAAATTAGTTTAGCGGTGTCTAAATGAAACGTGAGTTACATTTATCACTGTATTAGTTTAATGTTTTAATTACATTTATCACTGTATTAGTTTAATGTTTTAATTACATTTATCACTGTATTAGTTTAATGAGTTATATTTATCACTGTATTAGTTTAATGTTTTAATTACATTTATCACTGTATTAGTTTAATGTTTTAATTACATTTATCACTGTATTAGTTTAATGAGTTATATTTATCACTGTATTAGTTTAATGTTTTAATTACATTTATCACTGTATTAGTTTAATGTTTTAATTACATTTATCACTGTATTAGTTTAATGAGTTATATTTATCACTGTATTAGTTTAATGTTTTAATTACATTTATCACTGTATTAGTTTAATGTTTTAATTACATTTATCACTGTATTAGTTTAATGAGTTATATTTATCACTGTATTAGTTTAATGTTTTAATTACATTTATCACTGTATTAGTTTAATGTTTTAATTACATTTATCACTGTATTAGTTTAATGTTTTAATTACATTTATCACTGTATTAGTTTAATGTTATATATGTATGCAAGTGTTTGGTTTGTTTTGTTTTATATTAATACACATTAATGGTATTTATGGATTAAACCTAATCGCATAATTTGATATTATAGCCTACAATGTGAAACTGTCACACTGTGAGCTTGTAGATGGCTATTTCTTTTCAACTTCTTTTTTTGTTTTTATAGCAGATCTACAGTGCTTTGTGAGATTACTATTTAACATGAAGTGTGTAGTGCTTAAATTGTTTAATTCCTGCTTTTGGCTGGAAAATAAATGAATGAATAGAGTTGCAACAACAGCCATTGACAGCCCATACATCCAAACAGAAAATTGCTATCTGTGTTACACAATGTTAAACCCACCAGCATTGTAACTGTAGGAAAGCTTGAATTATCCTCTTTCCATCTGTAAAGTGTTTGTTTGGTAAAAAAAACAAAAAAAACACTGTAGACATGTTATGATGAGCTACTTTCTAATAACACACATCTCTTGTGGCATCTCCCCAGTGCGACCACCAGGATAAATCTGGGGCCTCTTCCTCACACTGAGGTTTTGAGCAACGCCAAAACCCCAAGTGGTTGTACTGGCCAGCTTCCAGTGTTCCTTTGACTAAATTAATGTTTTTAGCCACAGACAAGGTGAGTTGCAGGATGGGAAGTGACTAAAGGTACTGTCTATTCGTAGTAAAAAACTTAGAACATCACAGAGAGGCAGTGCATTACTGTATGTTATGAGTTAATTTGTCTTACTTCACATTGCACGTTCTGATGTGACTATTGCACATGTGCACGTTGCGATGATTATGCTGAAACGATATATCCCGCAGCCCTAATATTAACACATGTAAACATTGTGAATTTGAAAAAAGTTGTGTATTTCTTTATTCCCAAAATATTTGGTGTCTGATCACACTGTAATACTGATAACGGATATTAACATTCCAACATCGAACCAATGCCGATATGTTTTAAAAAATCATGTGCATGACTAACTGCTGCCGATATATCGTGCAACCTTAGCATTTTTCCATATTTTGTAACAAATAACTATTTTTTTTGCTCTTTTCCAGCTTGGAAAATGGAAGCAAGTGGGCCTCCCACACTTGTAGCTTGTCTCCTAGATGGCAGGGAGATCTGGAAAAAAGTCTTGCACCTCAACACCACTGCTGAAATTGTGGAAACCGCCAAACGCTCATTGACTTGCAGAGCAGAATTAGATCGATTTCTTATTTTTAATTCTTCCTTTGATGACTTTGTTGACACAGACATAGGTGGCAATGTAGCACAATTGGACAAATATCAAATTCTGTTCAAGTCAATGAAGCCAGAGGATGAGCAACAGAGGCAGCTGGTATGTATGCATATATTAAATAGTAGCCCCCGTTCTGACTTTTAAAGGGATAGTTCGTTTTTTAAATGGGATACATCAGGATGAGCAAAACATTAATCAGTGACATTATTTTCTTTTTTAAGGCTCAACCATCGAGACTGAGTACAGATGCACCTGGTCCTAGTGGTCAAAGTGGGGTATGTATGTGTCTGGGAGATGCATAGATACAGTACTACCTAGTATCAGATATTGTGCTAATGTCAGTGCAAAACATCAAAGAATTTCACTCTATACGAAAACTTAGATGATTTATTTTTGCTCATGGAAGCGTCATGTTGGATTTGAGTGTGATAAGCTACTTATGTACAGCTGTAAACACATTGTTGTGATTTACATGGGTCTGTTTTCTTTTTAAGGATCAACCATCGACTCATGAAGCACCTGGTCCAAGTGGTCAAAGGGAGGTATGTGTCTGAGAGAGATGCATATATGCAGTAATATCACATATTGGGCTGACGTCAGTGCAAAACAGTATTGCCAACTCTTTTTTTATTTAAGTTTTTGCACATGGAAGCGCGTCTGATATCTTGTGCCTCATTGACGTTGTGCAGGCTTCCTTGGTATGACTGAACATCTAATCTCAATTAGCATTGCTCTTGTTCAAGCAGTGACATTTCTTTCTTTTAAAGGCTGGACAGCTGAGTGCCGGTGCAGCCCGTCAAAGTGGTCCAACGCAGGTATGTGTATAGAGCGCAACAGGCACGTGACTTTTGGGCCCCGGAAGTAAGTTCCTCCATTAATTTTCTCCGTAGGCATTTTGATAAGTTCTTGAACCAAGCCAACACAACAATAATGAGCAAGAACAAAAAAACAACAGGGATGTTTTCCTGTTATGTTTTGTTTTTGCTTATTATTGTTTTATGGTCGCTCAGGATGTGTGTATATAGCTCAGTGCTACTCTTGGTAAATTTCCACCGTGCGCTGCACTCAAAAGTTCTAATTGTTTTCCCTTTGACATATGCTTACCCTCTCTCAACTTAACCTTGCACTAGAGAAGAAAAGATTGCTGTGAAGGCAGCGTAGAGTATTGCCTTATTAACACCCAACCAATAGCGAACTAAAGTCTTTGCATATTGTGTGTGTGTGTGTGTGTGTGTGCTCTTTTCCAGAACGGTCAAGGACAACTTGCGCACAGCTTTGACGCAGCCAGTCTAGGTGCGCTCATTGACCACAAAGCCCCATTGGTCCGAGCTGAATATGAGAAATCAGGAACACTCTCCGGGGCATCCAGAAAACTTCTTGTGAGAATATGTGTCGGTGATCTGGTGGAGCGAAGAGGATTGTGAGTTCATTCTTAATTTCTACCTTAGAGACAAAAAGGATTTGAATGGTATTGCAGGCCATTTTGGCACATTTTTGGGGGGCACTACCCACACATTTAGCTGTGTTGCTCATTCCACGAATGTTAAAGTGGAGATATAATGGCTCGAAGTCGAGTTTCCTAACTTTTTAAAAAGTAATTTACTTCTGAAATGTGCAATTTAACGCAGAAAGGAACATGAAATGTGACTTGACGCAAACAGCTTTTTTACGAGTTTAAGATACTGGGGCGTGTGGTTATTTTTGGCATTTATGAGTCGGGCAAGATGTTCTGCAGTGATTTTAACTCTGAGGAAGGCAAAAAATATAAAATTTGTCCTTGTATATTTTTCTAAATCTTCTGGCTTCAAAATCTTTCATTTTGCTTTCAGCTACCCTGGAAATCCTGACAAGGTGATCTTGGCAAAAAGCATAATAACAGTCTTCCCATCACTGCAGATCAAGATGGGCGAAGAGAATGAAGGATTTGTAAGTGCAAACGGATGTATTTCAGTAAAATACAATTTGCATTGTAATATTCGCTTAGAGGGATACTCTACTGCCATTTTACAGTGAGCTACACCTTGTCTAAAATATGAGTTTGTATTAAGGTGAGAAAAGGATATGACTCTGGCAGAGTTATCCTTAAACAATTTATTTTATTCAACTGTGATCCAGGAGCACTTCTTTGACCCAGTGTCCCACAGTGGATTCATTGAGGTGAAACTGCGCAACCTACGGAGAACACTTCATGAGGACCAACGTCGCTATTCCAAGCGGGGGAGTTCCAGTGGTCCTTCTGCATTTGGTCCTATTGCAGTTACTGTAACAATGGATATGTCCATTGGGGAAGAGTCCGTCACGGAGTGGATAACTGCCACCAAAAGGCTGAGACCAACTGCTGAGAATTCCACAGCTATCAAAAAGGGTATGGAGGAAACCTACGCCCACCGAAGACTGTGGATCAATGGAGAGTCACCAACAATGGAAGAGATCTTTCAGCAGTACCCTCGGTTCATAGACCTGCCGTACTTGGTAATTATACAGCATGTTATATTGCAGATGCACATCTGGAGCCTAGACAACAGGCAATACTAATGTAATTGCTGTATTATCTGCCACTTTTCCAGTTTGATGCAGAGTTCACCAAAATGTTCCCAGGGAAGGAAGACCTCTTCCTTCGAAAATGGGAAGGACATATCGTTCCGAAACTACTGAAAGTGGCTGCAATGGAAAAAGACCTCAGTTTCCTTCTTGCTGGTGAAGAGAGTGATGGTAAGTTACTGTACATCAAATCGGGTAATTTGGATTAATATTCCCACTAGGGATGAATCAAAAGAAATGTTTTATTGATCTGAATTCCCCCGGCACAGCCTTTTCTGTTGGGATAATTTGCTGGATAACTTTTTTTGGAGGTGGCATCAGTAATGGTGCGTATTTTCCATTTTGTTTTGTGTCCTGCTCAGAGTCCCGTTCCTTCAGAGCCCTTCAGATCCTCACACACCTCCTACCTCCTACAGCGTCAGGGAGGACCAAAGGATCAACCAAAATCAGTGTGAAATCGGCGCTGTCTTACATGTTGGACATCAAACCGGTAGGAAAGCTCCTCTTGTCTCATGAATCTCCCACACCTTATTTGTGAGTCCCTGTCTCAATTATTACCACATTTTTATAAGTATTTCACTTTCAAGGGACTATGCCCCTTTATTAAGTTATACCCCTTTATTAAGTTATTGAGAGTTAATTTGAGTTGTGGACCAATGATGTAATATTTTGTGCATGAATGACATCACTGGTCCACATTAACTGTCAAACAAAATGATAATAGTATTTCTAGAGCTGTAGTACAATTGAAAAAGACGTGTAGAAGAAAAAGAGCTAGCTAACTTTATTATTATGATCATCTTGGACGGGCAGGCGGTTTAAGTCACTAATTGTCAGAAAAGTGACACAAATCGACGCCCGCCACGCACACAGACACGGCAATGCGTCACCTACTGGCGAATACAAAGTAGTTTATCTCGAGAAACGTTTGTCCGATCTACTTCAAACTTGGGGAGTGCGCTTAAAGATTATAAAATAAATATTGCTATATTGCCAGCCCTATTTGATATATACATGTATGTGCTTGTTTTCCTAGAATGGAACCAGCATCCCCAGCCTCGTGGAATCTCCTGATGCAGAAGTGGGAGCAAGCTTCCAGCCGAAGCTTGTTTGTTTGGGACACCCCAGTACAACGGCTCAATACATCATAGTGGTTAAGAACGACAAAGTCGCCATCCCACTTCAAGATGAAGGTTTGGCCTGCGCCCTGGACAAGCTGTTCAAAGTGTTCTGGGTTTGCAATGTCTCATATCCTCCCCCACTTCTCTCAGTCTATGCGTTCTTGGAGCATTTTTACGGCATAGCCGTCACAGGTACAAAGAGATCGAAAGTCGTTGAGCTTATTGCAAAGCTCCAGGCAGTGTAAGTAAGTTGTAATACATTGTGTACAATGTACATTTGTCCCAAGTGCAAGAAACCCATTTCAGAACAAGTAAGGGCACTTATCAGTCATCTTAGGCAAGTACATGCAATTTCAGATGGACAGGATTATACAATTGTATGCAGTCAAAATCACTGTCAAAGAACCTACCATAAATTCAATTCCTATGTTAAACATCTTAATAGAGCCCACTCTCTTGCTGCAAACCCAGAACACGCTGAACACGTGGTCCATGTCCGTAATGAGTTAGCACAAGATGACGCAGAAACATCCTCTAACCAGGACATTGCAGAAAGTAATCTGGACTGTGAAATGGACACTCCAATGGATGATCATCGTTTGTTAGACCACCGTGAAAGTGCAGCTTCATTTGTTGCCAAAATGTACTCTGCATCAAATTCCACCTTAACGGATGTTCAAAAAAGCATTGTGTGCACGCAAGAGCTAATGGAGAACACATTGGATTCTTTAAAGCATAAAACAACATCTTTGCTTAATAGCTACTCTATATCAAACGATGATCCCGCTGTCCAATCTTTGATGCAGGATTTTGAAAAGGCACACAACATGTTTTCAGAGATTGATACCCCCTACAAAATGTACAAATATTTTTCAGAAAAAAAATCCCTTGTCAAGCCCTCAGAAATCTTATTGGGGTACAGAGGTGACACTGCAAGAAAGCGGGGGAAACTTACTCAAGTAATGGTTGCAGACACTTGCCAGTATGTATCCATTATTGACACCATAAAGTTTCTCTTTGAAAGTGAAAAAATGCAGAGACTCTCTAACCAATCGAACAAAAGTGTTGATGGTAAAATGCGTGATTATTGTGATGGCACACATTTTGCACAACATAAATTATACAGCAGGTATTCCAATGCCCTACAAATCCAGCTTTATTTTGACGACGTAGAAACTACCAACCCCTTATCGTCAAAAACTAAGGTTCACAAAATGGGAGCGGTTTACTATTGCTTGAGAAACCTCCCTGTGGAATTCAACTCCTCCCTTGCAAACATTCACCTTGGTCTACTCTTCAATTCTATAGACCGAGACAAATATGGCTTTGGCAAAATATTAGAGCCTTTGTTGGATGACATTCAAATTCTTGAAATGGAAGGGATAGAGGTTCAAATTGAGGGTCAGAGTAATCGGCTCCATGGAACTATCTGTCTCTTGTCTGCTGATAATCTTGCCATTCATTCACTTGGAGGGTTTTTGGAAAGCTTTTCAGCCAACAGATATTGCCATGTATGTTTAACTCACAAACTAGATGCCCAGCATGTGTTTGATGATGATCACCAGGAGTTTCGTACTAAAGCAAACTATGAACAACATGTTATGCTTAACAATCCATCTCTAACTGGTATAAAAGAGGATTCCTGTTTAAACTCGGTCAATTATTTTCATGTGACTGAGAACATTTGTGCCGACATTATGCATGACATTTTAGAGGGTGTGGCTCTAGTTGAAGTAAAACTGATGCTAAAACATTTCATCTATGAGGAGAAGCTTTTCACATTGGAGGAGTTCAATGACAGATTGAGAAGCTTTGATTACGGTTTTGCAAATGAAAAAAACAAACCTACTGTCATTCTTAACTTAAGGACATCACAGAATCCCATTAAACAAACAGCTAGTCAGATGTGGTGCCTATTAATCTTTTTACCCTTCCTAATAGGAGATTTTATACCTGAACATGATCAACATTGGGAATTGTTCCTGCTCCTCAGAGAAATATGTAGCATAGTGTTTGCCCCAGTTGTTAGCAATGGTCTGGCTATCTTTCTGAAACAGTTGGTTATAGATCACCATAACCTGTTCAAGAGTCTGTATCCAGACAGGCCGCTCACACCAAAACATCATTTTATGACACACTATTGGCGCATGATGATCAAATTTGGTCCACTTTTGAAGTTGTGGTGTATGAGATTTGAGGGTAAGCATGCTCCACTGAAAAGGCATGCTCATGTTGTGTGTAATTTCATCAATATCTCTAAGACTCTGGCTTATAAATGTCAAGTTCAAAGTATGTTTCATTGGAAATTTGGTGACCCCCTCACAAACCAAATTACTGTCCCAAACTCATTTCCACTCATTGTTAGATCTCTGGCAAAAAGTGATCAGCTCATTGAACATTTTAAAGCACTTGGCTATGATGTTGGCATTTGCAGCACAATTCATGTGGCTCACTCTGTCTGTGTGCTTGGTCAGACATACAGAACTGGTTGTGTTCTTGCTTTGAACCGTGACCTGAGAGGAGAGCGTCTCTTTGGGGAGATTATACACATGTTTCCAAATTGTGAAAAGGAAGAGGTGTTAATTTTTATTCAAATTTTATCTGTGAAATACTTTGATGATCATCTGTTTTCTTATGTGGTGGAGCGGAATGCTGAGTATAAAATGATCTATATAAAGGATGTAGCTGACATCAGACCACTAGATTTGCTGTCATCTTACAGTGATGGAAACAGACTCTATATTAATCCAAGATACAAATTGATTGCTTAAATTTGCATTACTTTTAAGTGTTATAAATGGTGCCGCCTGTAAGTGGCTGTGTCCACTGGCCTTATGGTCCTGCATATTTATGATGGTGTGTCCTGATGTCCTCTGCAGTGATCATTTGCAGGTTGTTGCCATTGTTGACTTCCCTCTGAATTCTGAATTCTTTTTTTTTAAAGATTTTTGTTTTGTTACTATTGTTAAATGACACTAGATAGTTGTGCTACAGACCTTTTCTGTGTTCTATGTCTGTATTCTATGGTGTTCTCAAATGTTCCATTGATCCCTTGGAATGCCAAGGATATTGCACAAGTGTGAGGATTTGTTTATTTCAATACGTTTATACCTCAAAAGAGTATTTCAACCAGTTTGCACTGAGATTTCTCAATTCTGATGTTTATTGTTATAAACCTGAATTTCATTTTTTTGTTTAAAAAAGTTGGTTAAAGAGAGTCAATGTCAAATGTTTACTTATATAAACCTGAATGTCTTATGTATTTCAGGTGTTTGCACTAATGAGTTTGTTCAAAACTCAGTCTTAAAGTCAAGAGTTTGCACTGTTTGTTACAAATATCTGAAAGTCAAATACATTTTAATAAATGTTACCGATACTTGAATTTCAAGCAATTGTTTATTTTTATCTTTTTGTGAGCATTTTAGTATTTTCTGCGCTGAGTAAGTACAGCTGTGTAAACTAACACAGCTCTGTATAAAATAACACATTTATATGTAAATTTGTATAAAAAACACATTAACACAGCTATGTGTAAAATTACATGAAATAACACACTTCTGTGTTATCTTTGAAATCCTAACACAATCGGTGTGTTGACACATTTAACGCATGAAATAACACATTTCTGTGTTGTCTTTGAAATCCTAACACAATCGGTGTGTTGACACATTTAACACATGAAATAACACACTTCTGTGTTATCTTTGAAATCCTAACACAATCGGTGTGTTGACACATTTAACGCATGAAATAACACATTTCTGTGTTGTCTTTGAAATCCTAACACAATCGGTGTGTTGACACATTTAACACATGAAATAACACACTTCTGTGTTATCTTTGAAATCCTAACACAATCGGTGTGTTGACACATTTAACACATGAAATAACACACTTCTGTGTTATCTTTGAAATCCTAACACAATCGGTGTGTTGACACATTTAACACACAACATGTGTAAAATCTGTCAACACAAAATTATGTGTCAAAACAACACATTGTGTGTTGTCCTTAACTAGACACACAGATGTGTTAAGAAACAACACATGATGTGTTATTTTTGACACATTCGTTTTGAGAGTACCACTTACCTCCTTCCCTGTAAATAGCTATATAAACTGTAATCAGGATCCTTTTCATAACTTAATCTCACAAAAACAATGCCTAATCATAACCTCACACTAATGTAACATTTGTTTTGGATAAAAAAATAAAATAAAAAATACTCGCAGCGGCCTTCGGATCCTTATATTAATCTTGGGGGGGGGCTTCCTGGTCCTTGCTACCAGGAAGCCAATCAGAGGCAGGTAGGGTAGGGCTGGTCTATGGAGGCGGGCTTGGTCCTTGCTGCCAGGAAGCCAATCAGAGGCAGCTAGGGCTGGTCTATGGGGGCGTGTGTCCTTATTCAATTCCATTCGCCAGGCTGCCAGGAAGCCAATCAGAGGCAGGTAGGGTGGATCTACAGGAGTCTGAACTCAGTGAACTGAGTGAACTCAGTGAACTGAGTGAACTGTAGTGCACACTGCAGACAATCATCATGCAATTAGGCTATAGGTGAAACATTTTCATTTATTTTTTAATTAAATGTAGTGAAAATAGCTGATCTACAAGTTCACAATGCATCACATTGCAATGCATTGTGATCTGAGCTTGTAGATCAGCTATTTTCATTATAAATGTTGTGCTTTGAGATTTTGACTTGCCCATTGGTGTGACATTCAAATAAAAAGTTTGAAAAAAAACTGTCAATTGTATTCAATGCAGTGTCACAACAGTGGTATGATACTGGAATCCAAAGTAGCCTATATATCCAAAAATAATTCTGTGTCCCCTACAGTATGTCTCTTACAGTACTTTATGTAATTCTGTCCCCTCACTGAGGACATTTTACAATCTCGATGCCAATATATTAGAGAGTGGATATGTTATGTTTAACTTTAGTAAATTGGGTAGCTACTGGATTGATGCATCATGATTAAGAATGGCACTCCTATGTTCAGTGATCCTGGTTTTCAGGAATCTCATTGTTTGTTCCAATATATGCAAAGGCCACATGGACATTTCAGCATATACAGTGTATAACATTTTCCTTATACACAATATAATGCCCCTAATGTCAAATGTATGTGTGGAGAAAAAAAAAGATATGATCAATTTTCAAACATACTGTACTGTAGGGCAGTGGTTCTCAACCTGTGGGTCGGGCCCCCACATGATTTGTGGGGGTCCCTAGATGACAGTAAAGTGACTTTTAAGTTATTTTTTATACCTAAAGAAAAGAAAAATAAGACCATTACTGCATCAAAAGTAACCAACAAACTGTAAAAACTGGTCAAACATTGGCCAAATTGTCAAATAATAAAATAATGGGGGACTTGCTGTCAAGCATTAGAGCCCACATGTGGTATTCACCCTAACCACTCGGCTATCAGGATAAAGGGACAATTTGAAAAATCCAGTCAATTTATTTTAATTTCTGAATTTCTAACACTTTTCTCTGCAGATAGTCGGATTTAATCAAGGCGCTGAACAGAATGGACTCAAAAGCAAGTATGTGGAGGCAGGAGTAAAGTCAAAACAAGTTTGTTTATTAGACACAGGAGGGGGTGGAAACCGGGAGTGAATGGGACAGTGTAGAAGCGTGGTCAAATGGGCAAGCATGGGGGTCAGAGTTCCTGGGGGTCAGAGTTCCTGGGGAGCAGTCCACCAGTCGTAGAGCAAACTGGTCTGACTAAGCCGGCTGTCAGCCGTTCAGACAGTTCTGTTGCGTTGCACTGATGCAACATTCATTTGTCATTCATCGTCGCTTGCCATTCATAATTATTGATGCAATTCACATTTTGATGCTATTCATAATGATGTAATGCAGTGTTGTCATACAAGATGTGCTATCGCAATGTTTTCATACAGTAGCGACAGCAGTGACTTTGGCCATTTTCCTTCCACACCTCCTGCATGAAGCGCGTGACCCGAGATGATGTTGGTTCAAATCCAGCACACATCACCAATGGTTTTGATAGTCACTGGCCACCTACTGTATTGCTCATTCATAAGTGTTCATGTTGCATACGTGCATTCCTCGCTCCTCTCTTCTAAATAGTGAAGAAAAAAAAAGCTCAGTTGCCAGTGGACTTGGGTGAGGTGCCGGAGCCAAAAGGAAACCAAATGAACAATTAAAGGAAGCCTCCGCAGTCCGCATACTCGAAACTGTGCAAAATCAGATTTATTTTTATATATACACTGTATAGCAAGCTTTCGGTCATTGATTGATTGAATACTATTAGACAGAAATGCAAACAGCGAGTACAGTCACACACTCAGTCTAAAACAGGGGGTTTCAACTGATTTTGACCCAGGGACCACCATCCTGACTAAGAGCAACCTGGGGACCACCACTATTGTGTCGGGTGGGTCCATCAAATGTCGCATAAATGCCAACAGCTGCGCATCATTTGCGATATCTGTACTTTCATCAATCTGAATTGAAAACAACTCATTCAATCTAAGTTTCTCAATCAGCTGCACTTTGACATCATAACCTCACACTATAATGTAACATTTGTTTTGGATAAAAATGATAATAACATAGGCTACTCGCAGCGGCCTACGGATCCTTCATCGTCAGTATGGTTGCCAAGGGCAAAGGGTGAAGGTGATTTGGGATGCTATCTACTTGAAGCTGGTCCTGCATCCTTTTTGGGGGCGGGCTTCCTGGTCCTTGCTGCCAGGAAGCCAATCAGAGGCTGTCACGGTGTGCACTGGGGAACACGGTGAGGACCCAATTACATGAGACGGAAACAGGAGTTGCAGAAATAATACTTTACTTTGGAAATAACATAACAAAGGTACACCTCGACAGAGGGATATAAACAGTGACCCGAAACACGGGGAGTAAACACATGAATAAACAGAGCACATGACCACTCACGTCGTGGCAGAGTCAGTGTTATACTAAGGCACCGAGTAAACATTTAAGTCCGCTTAAATAAGGAAGTCATTAGGCCAAAACAGCACACAGATGGGCACGCAGGTGGAAACAGTCTCACAAACAAGGGGGCGGGGAGGGGCTGTGCAGAGGACAGGGCCAAACTGTGACAGAGGCAGGTAGGGCTGGCTTGGTCTTTATTCAATTACATTCAAAGGAGCTTTATTGGCGTGAAATATTTTCATTTCTTTTTCATTTAAATATAGTGAAAATAGCTAAATAGCATTGCGATGCATTGTGATCTGAGCTTGTAGATCAGCTATTTTCATCATGAATACAGTTGTGCTTTGAGATTTTGACTTGCCCATTGATGTGGCTTTCAAACAAAAAGTTTGAAAATAAACTGGTCAATTGTACTCAATGCAGTCTCACAATAGTGGCATGATACTGAAATCCAAAGTATCCTATATCTCCAAAATAATTATGTGTCCACTCCCCTATGTCTCTTACAGTACTGTATGTAATTCTGTCCCCTCACAGAGGACATGTTACAATCTCGATGCCAATATATAGTATATTACAGTATATTACATTTTCCTTATACACAATATAATCCATAATGTGTAAAAAAAAATATATATATATGATCAATGTTCAAACATACTGTACTGTAGGGCGGTGGTTCTCAACCTGTGGGTCAGGACCCCCAGGGGGGTCCCCACATGATTTTTGGGGGTCCCTAGATGACAGTAAAGTGAAGTAAAGAAGTTTTTAATACCTAAAGAAAAGGAAAAAAAGACCACTACTGCATCAAACGTAATCAAACAATAAAAACTGGTCAAACATTGGCCACATTTTCAAATAATATAATAAAGAGGCAAAAATTGTGAAAAGCCGATCTACAAGCTCACAACGCCTCAAACCGCGAGGCGTTGTGAACTCCTACAGTTCCAAGTGCTTGTCAGGGTGGGGGGTCAGCAGTTCAAATATGATTGTTTTGAGGGGTCGCGGCCTGAAAAGGTTGAGAACCACTGCTGTAGGGCAGAGGAGCCCCCCTTTAAGTTGTTTTCTTTTACTTTTCTGAGCCTTTATTTGATAGGTACAGTGGAGAGGGATAAGAAACACAGAGAAGGAGTAGGGTAGTGGCTTGCATTTCCTTGCTGTCAAGCATTAGAGCCCACATGTGGTATTCACCCTAACCACTCCGCTATCAGGATCAAGGGACAATTTGAAAGATCCAGTCAATTTATTTTAATTTCTTAATTTCTAACACTTTTCTCTGCAGATAGTCGGATTTAATCAAGGCGCTGAACAGGAGTAGGAGTAAAGTCAAAACAAGTTTGTTTATTAGACACAGGAGGGGGTGGAAACCGGGAGTGAATGGGACAGTGCTAGAAGCGTGGTCAAATGGGCAAGCATGGGGGTCAGAGTTCCTGGGGAGCAGTCCACCAGCCGTAGAGCAAACTGGTCTGACTAAGCCGGCTGTCAGCCGCTCAGACAGTTCTGACGCAACATTCATTTTTGCCATTCATTTGGCAATTCATCATTGTTTGCCATTCACCATTATTGATGCAATTCACATTTTCATGCTATTCATAATGATGTAATGTAGTGTTGTCTTACAAGGTGTGCTATCGTAATGTTTTCATATTGCACATGCATGTTTTTATATTGTTCGTTTCATAAGTTTTCATGTTGCATACGTGCATTCCTCTCTCCTCTCTTCTAGTGAAAATAAAACAGCTCATCTGACAATATACTTGGGTGAGGTGCCGGAGCCAAAAGGAAACCAAATGAACAATTAAAGGGAGCCCCTGCAGTCCGCACACTTGAAACTGTTCAAAATCAGATTTATTAAAAATGTGTATACATACACTGTATAGCAAGCTTTCGGTCATTGATTGATTGATTGAATACTTGCAATGCAAACAGCACGAGTACAGACACACATTTGGGGCCATATTTTCGCCGGCGCCTTACCCATTATCCTTAAACGTCTTTGCCATTTTTTACTTTTTTTGGCAAGGAAGTTTAGGTATAATAGGTAAGGCACCGGCGGAAATAGGGCCCTCGGTCTAAATGGATAACACAAAAAAGTCCTGTGGATTTGAGGTCCTATGTATTCAATTCATCAACATAGCATAAAAAATAACACCAAAGTACAATGATAGCTTTTTTTTTTCTAGTAACAGGGGTTGACACTAAGGTCTCAGAGGCACTTGCCCGTCGGGCATTACATTACATTACATTACATTACAGTCATTTAGCAGACGCTTTTATCCAAAGCGACTTACAATAAGTGTATTCAACATAGGTAGGGAACGAAAACTACTAATCACCAGAAGTCTTTAGTGCATTTTCTGCAAAAACAGCCCTTCCCCGGGAGGAACATCAGCTCGGTCTTGTCCAGGTTGAGCTTCAGGTGGTTTGTCGACATCCACTCCGAGATGTCAGCCAGACAAGCAGCAATGCGTGGAGGTTGGAGGACAGTTGTTTAAAGACAGCACGTTCGAGAGTTTTAGATAGGAAGGATAGAAGGGAAACCGGTCTGTAGTTCTTGATCTCAGAGGGGTCAAGTGTCGGTTTCTTCAGGAGGGGGGTGACTCTGGCAGTCTTGAAAGCAGAGGGAAAGTAGCCAGATGTCAGAGAGGTGTTAATAAGGTGGGTTAAGAAGGGAAGAAGTTCAGGTGCAATAGACTGCAGCAGAGTGGATGGGACCGGGTCCAGAGAGCATGAGGTGGGGCGACGAGAGGTAACAAGGAGAAGGACCTCGTTAGGGGAGAGGGGAGAGAAGTGGGATAGAGAGGGGATGGGGGGGGGGAAGAGGAGTAGATGAAGGTAGAGAGGGGGGGTGGCAGGCAGACGGGTGTGGGTAGTGCGCAGGGCACCAGCCGGGGGAGGAGGGAAGGAGGATCGGATATCGTTCACCTTCTTGTCAAAGAAGTTGGCGAAATCGTCAGGGAGGAGGGACGAGGAGGGAGGAGGGGGTGGTGGTTGCAGGAGAGAGGAGGGCAAGTACAGCTCATTTTCTACTTGCCCACAGGTCTTGCCCACTTGCCCGAAAAGTAAATCGTCCTTTATAAAATGATAGGTTAAATTTGAATTACCGTTCAATTAAACACTTATTTTTTACTTTCTACTTGCGAATTATGGGGCTGCACGATAAAAAATGTCATACCTCAATATGTATGCCAAATATCTAAATAGCTATGAATATGACTATGGGTTGAAGGTAGGGTAAGTGATATTTTTTGGTTAAAACAAAAAGGGTTTTGTTATGGGTTAAAGCTCTAGATTCTGATTGTACTCATTGCTATAGAGTGTTTGTTCAGTAACAGGGGTCTCTCTGTCTCTCCAGCTCTTTGATAGACAGAAAATAAATGTCCAGTTAGGTGACACCATTTCAGCCAATCAGGAGAGAGTACCCATTTATCAGCTTCATTTTTATAATGTTCCAATTTTACAAGCTCATTTCTTTGTGTCATCACTTCCAATTTCACTTGTTTAATCTGTATCCTGTCTGAGTTCTCTGTCCTGATTCGATAAAATTGGTATCCTGACCCGAAAAGGCATTTTCTGTTTAATAAAGAGCTGGAGAGACAAAATGTGCACCTGCCCGTGGGGCAACCAGATAGCAAACTTCACCTGCCCTACCATTTTATTTACCTGCCCCGGTGTAATCTCTCAAGAACAGATTCTGCTCTGCGTTTGAATCTGTCGACGGCGGGATTCACGTGTCCGTCGAACCTTCCCCACTCGAAACAAACCGAAACTAATTTAACAATAGCGTCCACGGAGCAGACAAAACCACGGAAAGATATTCACATTTTAACTTACTCTTTCATCATAGAAACAAGTGGGCTTATAACTTGTTTAGTTCAGTCGCCATTTTGTTTGACGTGGCTGTGACGCACTGTGATGAAATATTTTGTATTTAGAAAAACTGTTTTCCAGGCCTGGGAAAAGGTTTGGTAAATGTTTGGATATCCAGTACATTGTTTTTGGCTATTGATTTTGTTAATGAAAACATGTCCAACTGTCACATGCTGGTGTGGTGAGAAGCTGAGAACCATGCAGGACGGCCAGGCAGAATAGTGTTCAAAACCCATAAAGAGGCTGAAATCCCCCGGAACGTTCTTCCACTGCCATTGGGGCATTGAAACGTAGTCCAAAAGACTGAATCCCCCCAGAGCAGTCTTCCACTGCAGACGGGAAATAGACAGAGTCTCTTCTTCCACTGCCAATGGGAGACGGGGTCCGAAGGACAGGGAAAGGGGCTGAAACTCCCCAGAGCATTCTTCCACTGCCAACGGCATATAGGGATGTATAGAAACGGGGGCCGAAGCGAAGCTGGACAGTCAGCGCTTACACAACCAGGACTTCAGGTGTAGACAGACTGTGGTCAGGTGTGCTGTCCACTGGGTCCAGTCTGGTCGGATCATTATGTCACATGCTGGTGTGGTGAGAACCCAAATGCAGGACAGCCAGGCAGAATAGCGTTCAAAACCCATGATTGGGAATTTAATACAGGTGAACATAAGACCTTACAGACAAAGGATGCAACACAAACAGTGATCCGACAAGGACTGACTGGGGAACAAGACTAATATACACATGAGGGCTGATTAGACATGAAATACAGCTGGGGAACATAGAACCAAAACAACTAGAACGAAAACATAGCATACAACACCTAGACAAGACAGGCAAAGTCTGTGACTGACAGCGGATTAGCAACAAAATCGTTCACTTTTTGTAAGAATCGTGAAACTTTCAGCATAGTTAGTAAATACCATAATATTAATTTTCAGACGTGGAGGGAAGTCAGATTTGACCTCTGAGAGGTCAAATCCAAGATGGCCGCCAGTCCACTAGCTCTAAATGACAAACACATATAATTTTGGAACTAAATACAGTAGAAAAACCTTTAAGGTGTTCTTTATAACTAATTTGGGGTTGCCCATTCATTTGATGATACTTTGGAGATTGCCAGAACCCAAGGACATACATTTAAATCAAGGTCAAGGTTAAATTACATAGTAATACGTTTAGATTGAAACTTTACTTCCATTTTGTGACAATAGGAATAATACAAAACAAATGAGCATTATAAACTCATGGTGGCAGTCTATTTTAATACTATATTAATAGTAAATGACAATAATTAAGGTTCAAGGTTGTTCTTTATTGTCAAATCTTGTGTACAGGAAAGAGAGAAAAACAAGACAATAAAAAATATTTGTGATAATAATGATAATGATTATACATTTGACTGCAGCTTTGGCACACTTGAATCGTCCAGTACACCCTTTCGTGCAGTGACAGTGGATCAATTCGTGGCACAATGTTGCTTCAGGGAGAGTGGTGCAAAACGGTTGCCACCCAGTTATTTCCATTGTCCAGCCCCAATCACATGTCTCTGGCATCTCTGGTTCCAGGACAAATGTCTGATTCCAAATGGCCTGGTAGCAAATGCGCTTGATGTTTGCTTGAGTGCTGCCTGCGTTGGAGGAATGTTCTTTAGTGTTCTTGACTTCTGTGTGAAGAACTGTTTCCTGGCATCATTCACTTCCATGAACTGACTGGTTTGGTCATACATGAGCACCATAAATCACTCTAGCAGGAATATTGATCCTTCACTGACCTCACTTGGCATGCATAGGAGTTCACTGAAAGCCTCATTCACCTCTGGGAATGACTTCCAAGTTTCCCAGGCAGTCTTCTTTCCTCTGCCAGTGTCACACCCGGTGAAAGCGTGAAAGACTGGGAGAGTCAGACACTGTGATGAGTCATTGTGGCAACCATTTCTGAAAGCTTGATCCAACACCAAAGGCAACCCACAGCTCATCGGGACCTATCTTGCTCACTCCTGACCCCCCCCGATACTCGGTTGTTTCTGACCCAGAAATCCCCCCGCTTGTAGTCTGAGACCAGACACACGGACAGACATGCAGAACACATAGACAAACAGACAGGTACCAGGTGAAACAAACCAAGAGACAAACAAATTAACTGACTGACAGGCAGGCGGACAAACAAGTGTTCTGACATAACAACAGATGGGAAAACAGGTCAGAGGGAAGACTGACGGACTATCCAACTGACACTCTCGCCAAAGGGTGCTGTGTTCCAAAGTGGAACTGAGGAGACTTGGGGAGCCAGCAGGCTGTCAGCAGAGACAGCCAACGGGACTTCTGGTGGGGTGATGCTGTCGAGGGTTCTGGCAGAACATCAGTCATCCCTTTCTGTTAGTAAACAAGACCAGGAGACCTGGTTCTGCCAGACCCAGAATAAGTACTTTGTAAGATCAGAGCACTACGTCACCGGACTTCACATGACGTGTCAGCCTGTGTCTATGCCCATGTATGGACGAAAGGGGGACAGACTTTTTTTGGCTGGGGCCGGAGAACAAAGTGACCATGCCCATGTATGGACGAAACAGGTACAAAGCCTCATGTAAGCCTGACCCCTTGGGTCTGGCAAAAATCACACCCAGTGTGAAGTGGGCGGTGTGGTCATCACAGTGGTCATCATAGTGATGGAAGCTCACTTCAAAAAACAAGACCAGGAGACCTGGTTCTGCCAGACCCAGACTTCACATGACGTGTCAGCCTGTGTCTATGCCCATGTATGGACGAAAGGGGGACAGACTTTTATGGCTGGGGCCTAAGGACAAAGTGACCAAAACCTGTTTTTTGCCCATGTATGGAGAAAACAGGTACAAAACATGCCCATTTATGGACGAAAGGGGGACAGACTTTTATGGCTGGGGCCTAAGGACAAAGTGACCAAAACCAGTTTTTTGCCCA
Organism: Gymnoscopelus braueri; assembly: GCF_963280865.1. Taxonomy (NCBI): domain Eukaryota; kingdom Metazoa; phylum Chordata; class Actinopteri; order Myctophiformes; family Myctophidae; genus Gymnoscopelus; species Gymnoscopelus braueri. The sequence goes on along the minus strand of NC_137616.1, from coordinate 24,148,473 downwards.
TGTATGGAGAAAACAGGTACAAAACATGCCCATGTATGGACGAAAGGGGGACAGACTTTTATGGCTGGGGCCTAAGGACAAAGTGACCATGCCCATGTATGGAGAAAACAGGTACAAAGCCTCATGTAAGCCAGACCCCCTGGGTCCGGCAAAAAAATATTTTTTTGAAGTGCATAATCCTATTTATAGGTTATTAATGTCATCATGTGTCTCGCTAGCCAATCACAGTGCTGAATAGAGTCAGCCAATAGAGTCAGCCAATCACAGTACAGCTAGGGGTGTACTAATGAGCCAATCACAGTACAGCTAATGAGGTGTCCCAACCCCACTTATAGGGGCGGCTACACCGCCCAGAAATATGAATTACTGACTAGCTACCTTCTTACTAGTGAAAAGACTTTCTTTTTTAATAAAGCATTTGGTTAGCTTTTTAGGTTTTAACCCCTAGGTTTTTTTGCCCCTTTGCTTGTTTTGAATAGATTTTTTTTAGATTGTTTTATGCAAATGTTTTTATTCTGTACTGTAGCACTTTGAGGTTTGTTCAAATGTAAAGTGCAATACAAATACAATTAACTATTATTGTCCTAAATGTCATAAATTATATATATATATATATATATATATATATATATATATACACGTGCGTGTTCGTGCGTGCGTGCGTGTTAATATGGATGTTTTCCAAAGTAAACTGAGATTACAAATTCACAAACATAACATTGTCACTGACAGAAAGAAATACAGGGGTTGAGTCCTTGGCCTAAGTCTGACGCTGATTGATTGGTGTAGTCGTTTTCCAAAATCAACTGTAAAGGAATGCACCTTCACTGCCCTCTCATGTTTTGTTGCTGTTGAGCTCAGGCATTATCAGAGGGCACAGGTTCAGTTAGGACTTTTCTTTATAGTGTTAACACTTTGTAATCTGTAGATTAATTAAATACAATGTTATGTGTCAGTGCTAGAGTTCTCAACGTCCTGAAAATTAAGGCCCGGCCGAACTGGGCCGGAACAATTACCATTGTTTCCCGACTAATTAGCATATGATTTCGCCCCGGCCCGAAAACTTCCGTTCAGAAATTTGACAACTCTAGTCAGTACGTTACTGCCTGTGCAATACACTTACACAAGCCCTAATAGAGACATACAGTGATGAGAAAAAGTTCCCCATGAAAACTTTGGAATATAGGAATAGGAAACATGGTTTCCTCATGAACAAAATACAATGAAACCCCAAGGCTTATTGTTTGTGACCACATCATCACTGAGGAAAGGCTGGCCGACGGTTCAAGGCTCCCAAAAGTAGACAGATCCACATTCCACACATGCAGATTTCAGGTATTTTATTTACCTCCAACAATTAACAGACAGTACAAGCCTGCGACAATACAAAAAAAGAAATAAGACTGGCCAAAAGTAAACGTTCCAAAAATAGGAAACAGAAATTTGCACTTGAAAACTATACACTTAGAAAACCAGATCAGGAACACAAGACACTGTAATAGGCTACGCCATCCATAAGGCCCTGGCAGCTCTCCCCTGAAGTTGTCCCTGGCTAGCCTCAAGTCAACCTTATCTCTTCACCTACAGCATGCCTGCTCTTAAACAGGTGGGACAAACCAAGCACAATCTTAGAAATTGGTATCAATAACTCGAACAACAGGCAAACCAAGGCCCATGAGTTGATCTACAATTACATACTGCTTTTCAAACGTATTTTCAATGAATACAATTCAATAAATATTTCAGGCATTTTTAAATGTGAAATTGCATTCCAAGGAACTAAGGTTGAAGTTACATGGTGCCTGGGCTGGAGCTAAAGGATAACATATATAACTAGAAAAAGTGCTCCTCGGAGCACAGGTCTCCGCCAGGTCAGGTACGTTATTGTGGCCTCCTGGTGGCGCTATAATAGGCCAATGTGAAAAGTGTGCCATTTATTCTTAGGTCTTTCACGGCAATCAGACACTGCATTCATGATTTGAGGCATTTTGTTCCAAAAATGTGTTTTGCTAAATTAGACCTGCTGGTGGCGCTATAACAGGCCAATGTGAAAAGGGTGGCATTTCTTCCTCGGCCTAGTGGGAATGTGCGTGTGAAAATTCACGGAAATCACAAGCTGCGTGCATAGTTTGAGGCTTTTTGTTCAAAACGGACCAATCCTGCAAACTTTGGAAGCCAACCATAGGCAATGAGGATGGAATATGGGAAATCGGACAGATTTGTGTTGATCACATGACTATAGAGATACTGTGAACCGATTTGCATGACGTTTGGATAAAATCTGTAGGAGTAATGTAAAAAAAAAAGGGTTTTGCACAAATCGGCCTCCTGGTGGCGCTATAACAGGCCCATGTGAAAATTGGGGTAGAGGTTCTGAATTGGCATCCAGGGAGTGTGTGTGCACAGTTTCGGAGCGACCGAGCCAACGGTGCCAGAGATTAGCTGCTAACACACAGACAGGACACACGGACGGACGGACGGACGGACGGACAGGGGCGAAAACATACTCTCTCGCCATGCCTTTCGGCCTGGCGGAGACAATTATATGATCTACTGTATGTTAGAGCGAGAACAAACTCCTTCCCTCTTTGGACTTCACTTTTCTGAGCCTTTATTTGTACAGTGGAGAGAGACAAGAAACACGGAGAATGAGTAGAGTAGTGACATGAAGCAAATGGTTCACACGACCAGGAAACTAATCGGGGACTAGGTGTCAGGCATTAGAGTCCATGTAGTATTTGCCCTAACCACTCGGCTCTTGGGACTTCGCCCCAACCTTTTCTTTCCTGACCTATACTAGCAGATCAGGATGGGCCTTAGATCAAGGGACAATTTGAAAAACCCAGTCAATTAATTTTGATAACACCTTTCTCTGCAAATAGTCTGATTTTGTCAGGACGCTGAACATCAAAAGCAGGTACACGGAGGCAGGAGTAAAGTCAAAACAAGTTAATGGCTTGGCAGGGAGGCGTGCAGTTAGACAGACAAACAAACCAGACAGGGAAACAAGGAAACACTGAGACAGACAGGGAAGCAGAGAGACAGATTAGAGTCTAATCTGTCTCTCTGCTTCCCTGTCTGTCTCAGTGTTTCCTCGTTTCCCGGTCTGGTTTTGTCTGTCTAATCATTAGACAGACAAACAAACCAGACCGGGAAACAAGGAAACACTGTGACACACAGACAAGAGTAACTGAAATATTTATAACAGATATAACAGATATTTATAGCAGACAGAAAGGCAGGTGGGTAGACACACAGACAGACATGCAGAACACAAGCAGAATGGCCGACCAGATTTCAGGTAGGGCGTCGGGGGGAATGTTAACCGAGACATTAACAGACAGGGAAGCAGACTGAGGTGGGCAGATACGCAGACAAGACGTTCCCCAGAAAAGCACTTAGACAAGCAGACAGGCACCAGGTGTGACAAACAAATTCACTAAGGATTTATTATTAATGAAAATGTGTATCTCATTCTGTTCATTAGAACAATGGTGTTACTGTCTGAAACCATTCTGTTCATTAGAACAGTGGTGTTATAATCAACTTACTGCATCTCGTGAAATAAGGTGGGAATATTATCATGACTTGTTGCTTTGGTAATCAGTACATCTTCATCGGACACTTTATTAAAAGAAGATGCCTCAGGACTCCTTTCTGTTGGTAAAAAGACAAATTACTCGCTTCTTGCTTGTGATCTGTCCTGTTTGTACATGTACATGTAAGCTAGAGTGTCATAATGCTGCATCTCAGGCAACCCAATCGCCAGAGAAATCATTGTCACTGTACATTTCTACAGAAACATTTAACATCAATGTTTCTGGACCCCAAAATGTTTACATTTTAGGTCAATGTTTAGGTTTATGGCTAGGTTTAGGGTTAAGATTAGTTTAAGGTTAGGTTAGGCATTGTTTGTGAGGTTAAGGTTAGGGTTCTGTTGGTCCCAATTCTTAATTCCAGTGAAAGCCCAAAAAACAATAAGCTTGACTCCAAAAAATCACACCTTGATGAGTTTAACTTTTTAGTGAAGAAAAACGTGCACAGAAAAAACATACATGACATATACATCCAAAGTGTTCAAAAAGGTGGTTCTAACTTAACAGGTTTTGTAGGTTCTTTACAGGGTCAAAAAACTGTGTTTGCTTCCAGCTCTAGACTGACAAACTTTTCTAGACACAGGTGCTGTTAATACAGAAAGCTTCTAATCAAAGGCTGTTCTAGCAACTGGCTCAATGGACTTAATTAGCTGCAAACCCACAAGCATGCACAAAATAATGGCAATCAAGAAATGTAATCCAAATACTCAAGATACTCAAAAATACTCTAATACAGATTTCTTTTAAATATGGCTCTTACAGGTTCCTTAGTAGGTTAGGCTACTGTATATGTAAAATGAAGGATTGACTGGACCATGTCGTTGCAGGTTCACACGCAACGACTGTTGTCACGCAACATGACAACGTGACTGCCTATGAATATATGTTGTTGTTGTTGTTGTTGTGAATAAATGGCTGACACGATTGTGCAGTTAATAAGAGAAATTGTTACAATGTATTATTTATGTTTAGCATGGCATGTTTTTCACACATGACATTTTTTTATGATCAACACTTTATTTGAGTTTTACCTTTAGCAGAACAAATAGTAAAACAAATGCACAAATAAACATGTAATGAAAATAAATATTCAAAGAAAATCAAAGTAAGAACATTTACAAAAAAACAAACAACAACAACAATATACAAATATAATGCATATTATATGAGAGCACAAAAATATTTAAAAAAGAAAAAGAAAAGAAAAATTGACAAGATAAAAAATGAAACTATACAGTTTTCACGACCAATAATGCAGCATCGCGTTAGATAGATGTTTTTTTTTTCTCTCTCTCTCCATCCAAGTAGGGATATCCCCTCAGTTAGTTGAATAATTGATTAAATGGTCATTTTGGTCATAGTCTACCAAGATTTTGTTAGTTGATTGCTCGCTATTATGTGTTTTTTCATGCTCAAGGATTATTTCTTGGGAAATTATGAGCACAATCTAGTAAACTCTAATTCTACCAGTCTATAGGCCAATAGCCAGTATTGTAACCTCACCAATCTATAAAGGCTGGTCTCGGTAGGCCTACACAATAATACAATTTTACAGATTTGTCATGAAATCAACTATATCAGTTAGTCAACAAATTCCTATAACTATTAGTCGACTAATAATTTCTTTAGTCAAGGATAGCCCTATCCAAGGATTGTCCATTTTGTCTGCTCAGTTTTTTGTTTATCACTTGTTTATCCTGTATCCTGAGGACAAGGATAGAGCTAATATTGAGTATAACCCAAAGTCTGTTTAGTAAGTAATTTTGGGGGGGGGGGGAGGGGGGGAATACATTACAGTCCATTGAGCAGAGATAATTTTTCTGAGGATTTAAAACACTAGAGGTTCGGTTCGGGCCACTATGCAGCCCTCACATCTAGGCTAGAGTTCGGGCCAATTGGCCCTCACACCATACGTCCCACCAACCATCCGACCAATACAGTATGTCTGAGTCATAGTGTCGGGGCCTTTGTCAGAGTACCCGTTGTACCCGTCTGTCTGTGTCCCTTTGTGCCCATATTTGGAGATCTTTGTATCTGTCTGTCCTTGTCCCTTTTATGCCCATGGACATCCCTGATGTCATCAGTATATCGATATAATCCCATATATGGGTATGCCCCTTTTGTGCAGTTGACTTTGTGGAGCTGACTGATTTGTTTTCACCTGATGCCATGACGACACATTGAGGTTGGACAACACACTCCATATTTGGGCGTAGCTGCATTAGAAACTCCTTATATGGTTATAGCTGAGTCATAGTGACATGAGTGAGTGTGACGTCCGAGGAAAGGCCGGCCGGCGCTGGCCGATTTAACATAATTTTAACATAATAGGATACAATGGGACATGTGGACTTGACTTGAACTCTCCTTTATATATCTATACGTATGTTATATTGACCTCCCATGGTCTGCACTTCCTATTCCTATTATTACTTTGATAAAACATTCTGTTAGAAGAGCAGCTTATTTTATTTGCCTCTCTTTCTGTCTTTCAAGCCAACATACAGCCAATATAATCAGCTACTGTAGATAAAGACGGTTTTACAAGTATCCCACAAAATATCAAGTTATAGATTTAATTAACCTTGGATTTTCTTTCCCAATATTGTCATCAGTGGACAATAGTGTTTTAAATCCAGCTCAGTGAAACATGACATGGCTTAAAGATTCACTGAGGGAAACTGTTTGGGAGCTTTCAGTCAAAGTTGCCTCATGTAGGCCTGCTCACAGGAAATTTAGCAATATTAATTCAAATCAAACTAATAACCAAATAAGCAGTAATTAACTCACTGTGGTAAATCTCTCCTGTATAATTAAATACTGAAGGCTAAAATATAATATGTACATGATATGGGTGGATTTGTGTGCACTCCTGCAACCTAGTGGCCAACCACATTGTCACTATTATCTTTGTGTAGTAAATTCCATGCTCAGAACCTCCTTATGTTTTCCTACATGAGATTCACTTGTTATACATGTTTTTCTTCCCAGTTAGTCCATTGTGACCATTGTGTCTATATGGTACTGACCATTGTGTCATATTTGTGTCTATATGGTTCCATATATTGACCCGAAAATGGGCGTGTTGGAAGTTGGAACACCCGGCCAAGTTGGATGCACCGCAGAGGATTTGAACTATAGGCTCCACATTGGTGGGCAGAATGTTTTCCCATGTGCCACCAGAGCAGCGTACCTTCTTGAACTGAATAATGTTTGGGTTCCTCCAAAATATTCCATAAATCCACTCCAGATTTTGAAATACACATGCTCTTCATAGAGGCATGAACACAAAGTTTCTTTAAAACAAACTTTCCTCTCAATTCATAACCCTACAATTTCATTGCATATTATTGTCTCCGCCAGGCCGAAAGGCATGGCGAGAGAGTATGTTTTAACCCCTGTCCGTCCGTCCGTCCGTCCGTCCGTCCGTCCGTCCGTCCGTCCGTCCGTCCGTGTGTGTGTCCGTCCGTCCGTGTGTCCGTCCGTCCGTCCGTCCTGTCCGTCCGTTAGCAGCTAATCTCCGGCACCGTTGGCCCAGTCGCTGCGAAACTGTGCACACCCACTCCCTGGATGCCAATTCAGAACCTCTGCCCCACGTTTTTTACATGGGCCTGTTATAGCGCCACCAGGAGGCCGATTTGTGCAAACCCATTTTTTCCCATTACTCCTACAGATTTTAACCAAACGTCATGCAAATCAGTACACAGTATCTCTATAGTCATGTGATCAACCCGGATCTGTCCGATTTCCCATATTCCATCCTCATTGGCTAAGGTTGGCTTCCAAAGTTTGCAGGATTGGTCCGTTTTGAACAAACTGCCTCAAATCATGAACGCAGTTTGCCATTTCCATACAATTGCACACGCACATTCCCACTAGGCCGAGGAAGAAATGCCACTTGAAAATGTTCAAATCAGCCTCATGATGGCGCTATAACAGGCCGATTTACATTTTTAACTATAACTGCACGGATCTGCGTGAAACTTTGCAAGCATTCTCCCTAGAGGTAAAGGAAAAACCTTTGCCATGCATTTTTCACATCTGCCTTTTAGAGCGCCACCAGGAGGCTGACTTTTGGAAAACATTTTTTTTTGCTATTACTCCTTCACATTCTGTCCAAAAATCACACAAATCGGTACACAGTATATCTATAGTCATGTGATCAAGATAGAAGTGTCCGATATTTCATATTCCATCCTAATTGGCCAACATTGGCTTCCAAAGTTTGCTGGATAGGTCCGTTTGAACAAAATGCCTCAAATCATGAACGCAGCGTGCGATTTCTGTGACATTTTGCACAAACATTCCCACTAGGCCGAGGAAGAAATGCCACCCTTTTCACATTGGCCTGTTATAGCGCCACCAGCAGGTCTAATTTAGCTAAACACATTTTTGGAACAAAATGCCTCAAATCATGAATGCAGTGTCCGATTGCCATGCAAGGCCTAAGAAGAAATGGCACCATTTTCACATTGCCTTATTATAGCGCCACCAGGAGGCCACAATAACCTACCTGACCTGGCGGAGACCTGTGCTCCGAGGAGCACTTTTTCTAGTTGTAATATTGTTATATTCTACTTCAAGATCCATGAACTTCAAGGCATGTGACTTTAAAAACAGAGAGTTTGTGTGCTCGCAATATCCTATGTTGTTTTTCTTTTTTGTATATGCATAGGCTGTATGCTACTTTTGTTACTCCATACCTGACATCCTGCCAAGGATAACCCTGCATCATCTAATCGCACATGTTGCTGCTGTGGACCTATACTGAAGTGTTACCACTTTTCACCTCATGCCTAACCTCATGTACACACTACATACCTGTTGGTTTATGCTATAAATGAAGGTTAGATTTTGCCTCTCCTTGACATGTTTTCTTTACTGTTTGATTTTTCTCCTTGCTCTCAATGCCCCCCCCAAACAAAAATGATAAAGCTTGAACAAAACAAAAAAATCACCTCCTTCTTTACATCTGTAAACCTGTGATGTGACAATAAAGTCGATTCTGATTCATTCATACCTTTGAACAAAATACCTCAAATCATGAACGCAGCTTGCGATTTCCGTGAAATTTCACAAACACATTCCCACTACGCCGAGGAACAAATGGCACTTGACATTTTTCAAATCAGCCTCATGGTGGCGCTATAAAAGGCTGATTTGTGTTTTTAACTATAACTGCACCGATCTGCATGAAACTTTGCATGCACACTCCCTAGAGGCCAAGGAAAAACATCTGCCCTGCATTTTTCACATTTGCCTTTTATAGCGCCACCAGGAGGCCCACTTATGTACAACACATTTTTGGATATTAAGCCTTCAGATTTTATCCAAATTTCACACAAATCGGTACACATGATCTCCTATAGTCATGTGATCAAAATGGAACTGTCTGATTTTTCATATTTCATCCTGATTGGCTAACATTGACATCTAAAGTTTGCAGAAGTGGCCTGTTTTGAACAAAATGCCACAAATCATGAACGCAGCGTCTGATTGAGGTGACACTTTGCACGCACATTCGCACTATCTTGAAGAACAAATGCCACCCTTTAACATTGCCCTATTATAGCGCCACCAGGAGGCCGATTTTTTCAACACTTTTCTTTTTTGAATTACTCCTACAAATGTTGTCCAATCATCACGCAAATCGGTACCCATTATCTCTATAGTCAAGTGATCAAGATGGTTCTGTCCGATTTTTCATATTCCACCCTGATTGGCGAATTCCGAACATTGTTGGCCCACAATAACCTACCTGACCTGGCGGAGACCTGTGCTCCGAGGAGCACTTTTTCTAGTTCAGAGCTGCACTTACTTCTGTTCCCCCTTAGAATGTCAGAAATGAGCCTTGGCGATTATAGGTTGCAGAAATCCATACTTCCCCAACGTCCCCAAAATATGTAAGTTTGACCAACATAAAAATTGCTCAAATATGAAAAAGAACACAAAAAAAAACACATACTTGGACAAAAACTTTTATATGTTGAGTTATAACTGCAATTTGTTCTTGTTCACTGACGACTCAGCACTCCTGGTCTCGAGAACGAGGACAAAATGCAAGTTGAGGAAGCCCTCAGTTTTGAACTCCGTACTTGGCTTTCCGATAACTAACTGTCATTACACCTTGGTAAAACAGAATCCATTCATCACTAGCAAAGAAGAGATTACCTATTTGGGATGTATTCTTGACAAATACCTGACAGGTGAAAGCATGGCAGCAAAGGTGGTCAAAGGAGTAAACCAGAGAACCAGATTTATGGGCAGAGTTTCCTCTTTTGTCAACCCTCAGGCCCTCAGGACCCTCTCAGGGGCCCTGATTCAGCCTCTTTTTGACTATGCTAGCTCCTCTTGGTACTCCTACACCTCAGTGTCACTGAAGACTAAGCTTCAAACCTCCCAAAACAAACTGATCCGACTACTTCTCGGACTGGGGCCCATGACCCACCTCTCTCCCACTCACTTTGCCAGCCTAGGCTGGCTCAGGGTGGAAGACACGGTTAAACAACTAAAAATGGGTCTGGTCTTCAAAATTGTAAATGCAGATTTGCCCGATATGCCCCCTATACCCGCATATCTGTATAAATACCTCGAAAAAGTTAGTGACACCCACGGCCACGAAACTAGAGGGAGCGTAAACAACAATCTGGTACCACCCACCCATAAAACAAACATGGGCAAATTCTCCTTCTATAGCACAGCCACCAAGGAATGGAATAGTCTAACCCCATCCCTCAAAAAATGCAGTTCGCTGGGCTCATTCAAAACAGCCCTAAAAACCCATCTTTCTGGAGGCCGAAAGAGGAGCTAGTACCAGTTTCCCTGTAGACAGACGACCCCCCCCCTCCTCTTTTTTGTACATATTTTGTATTTCCTCTTGCTTTTTTTGTATATAATTTGTATTTTTCCATGCTCCCCCCCCCCCTTTTTTGTACATATATTTTTTAAATGCTTTTTTTTGTACATAGTGGTATTTTTTCTGTATTATCTGTATTTTCATGTTGATTTTTGAACTGTTTGGTTGCTACTATATATGTCTATGAAATTAACTCAAGGACCTCAACGGAAACAAGTCCGCAAGGACTTTTTTGGCCGGACCTTTTAGACAAAAGCATTATTAATGTAACTGTGTTGTTTTACATTCTTTTGCCTAATAAAAATTTCAATCAATCAATCAATTCTTTTGGGGTCCAAACATTCTAAGTAATGTAAATGTAAATGATTTCAAGGTCAGAGTTGACAATAGTAATCTCAAGCAAAGAGAACCTATTTGGGCTGTTTTCTTGACAACAAACAGGTGACAAAATTGCATCAAAAGTTATCAAGAAAGTCAATCAAAGAACAAGATCTTTGGGCAGCAAAAGTGCTCTCAAGACTCTTGCTGGAGCCCTTGACTATGCTTGCACCTCTTGATTCTCCAACATCTCAATGTCACTAAAAACTAAGCTTCAGACCTCCCAAAACAAACCGATTCGGGCTACTTCTCTGCCTAAAGCCCATGACCCACCTAATTCCAACACACTTTGCCAGTCTGGGATGGCTCCGGGTAGAAAACAGGGTTAAGCAAATAAAAATGGGATTGATATTCATAGTTAAGGGGCAGTGCCCTCAATACCCTCATTACCTGACTCACTAATTCTCCAAAGTGAGTGATACCCACAGCCACAATACTAGAGGGAGTGACAACGATCTGGTGCTACCCAAATATAGAACAAACAAGGGAAAATTCTCATTCTACTACTCTGCCACCAAAATGTGGAATGCCATGACACCATCCATTTAAAGATGTGAATCACTGGTTTCTTTCAAAACTGGCCTGAAAAATCATCTATCAGGAGACCACAAGGGGAGGTAAATGCAATTTCCCATAGAAAGGAGGATGTCATTCACTGCCGTCATTTTTCCCTTTTCTCCTTTGTACATAGGGTTTTGTATTTGTTGATGACATGCATTATTGTGTTGTTTTTATATTGATGAATTGAACCGCAATGGAAACAAGTCAGGCCACCATAAATAACTTATATTTAACTAATCATTCTCATGAAATTGAATAATTAAAAATGTTTGATGTTTGATTAACTTTAATAGCTAATATTGTTACTTTGTATTGTTTTATTTGGATTTATTTATCAGCTGCAGGTACTAAAATATTTAATGGCAATAAACCTTAATTGAATGAGAGAGAGAGAGAGAGAGAGAGAGAGAGAGAGAGAGAGAGAGAGAGAGAGAGAGAGAGAGAGAGAGAGAGAGAGAGAGAGAGAGAGAGAGAGAGAGAGAGAGAGAGAGAGAGAGAGAGAGAGAGAGAGAGAGAGAGAGAGAGAGAGAGAGAGAGAGAGAGAGAGAGAGAGAGAGAGAGAGAGAGAGAGAGAGAGAGAAATTACCACAATGACTGGTGGAGACTGAGGGGTAGCCTTTGATGGTGTTCAAACTAAAGTGGACTGCCTTGCCGCTGCGTTGGCTGTCCATGAGGTGGAGACAAAGTCCATTTTTTATTACATGACCAATACAAAGAAACTGATAAAAAAAAATAACAAAATAAAAGAGGTAAACCCTGTTTTCCACAAAATCACAGAAGGTGAAAAATATTCCATATTTGTGTGGTGAGTAAACAAAGTGTGCAATGTTTGTACACAATGACTGAAGGAAGAATAACACATCATAGTGTTGATATATAATATATCAAACTTTATGAAACCTATTATTCCGAGGGCATGAGATTTTGTTCTCGCCACTGTCCTTCTGTCTGTTTGATTGTGAGCAGCTAATCTCGGACATCGCTGGCCTGATCGGGGTGACATTTTGTACGCACACTCCGAGTAGGCCAAGGAAGAATTTCCACCCCAAATATTTCAAATCGGCTTCATGGCGGCACTATATAACAGGCCCGTCAGGCCGCTTCACATTTTGGCCTATAACTCTTGAACCACAAGTTGTACAATCACCAAAGGTATGGGGGGGCTTTCAGGTAGGACGGGCCAAATTCCTATAGTTAAATCAGTGCAGGTCATGTGATCAACAAACCTGGTGTGTGTACAGACTTTGGCACAATAGTTAAAGGACGACTTCACCCATTTTCAACCTATCTTCATACCTAATGCTAATGATAAAATGGTACAGTTTTTTCTACTCGGTCTGTGTCTCATAGGATGGTGTCACTGCCTACCAGTGACACCATCATTAGGCAGTTTTTTTTGTTTTGTTTTTTGTTAAAAAAAAACATGAGAGCAATGGCTTCCATTATACAGCATGCTAACTTTCCAGGAATAGAAAGCCCAGTTTCTATTAACTTGGATTCCCCATCTATGATGTCACTAGTAGTAGGCGGGTTTCTGAACTGTCCACAGCCCTCCTTTGGGACACAGATGGGGTAGACAAAAACTGTACCTATAATGAGCATTAGTGAGGACCAATATGAAAATAGGTTGAAAATGGGTGAAGTCATGAAGTAATAAGGAACACAAGTTACAAGTATATACAAGTTTAAAAAGATCAAAATGGACCTCTCGGTATAAATGAAAGACAACAAGCCAAATGTCATCTTAAATTCAATGGGGAGGTGCCCCTAAACTAGATATAAGCACCCCGTCCGGCGTCCTACCTGAAAGCCGCCGGATCAGCGGTTGCTCAAAACCGTTGATCCGGCTGATATCCCCATAATGGTCACCAGAGATTTCGACCCAGGACAACTCGCCCAACCGCGAATTCGAGTCAGTTCGACCCAAATTTACCGGGTCGAATTATCTTTATTATTATCGAATTATTAACCCCTAGAGGGTAGTAGAGTACAAGGTGACGGTGGTGAGGTCCTGGAGGTACAAGGTGCGTGCATTCAGACCCAGTTCTTCATCTCATAAGCTAGCTGTCCTGACTTAAATCTTACTCTGCATGTACTTCATCACTTTAACTGACACAACAAACTTTATATACAGGGGGCTGGCGGGCTATGTTAGTGCAGTGAGTGGCAGTTGGGGCAAACCATAGCGGGGCAAACGCAGTCCCCACAACATCATTTACTATTCTGTGCCTATCGGTACATAACTCGGACGGCACTTAGTCGACTAGGAGACCATCGGCCGGTCGTCGCGGGCACTCGCGCCTGGAGGCGCTCGGGCGCGACTCCTTGGCCTCAAGGTCTCCTGAGTCGGCGTGCCTCCGTCATGGTCCAAAACTATACTTTATCGGCGAAAAAAATGTGTTGTTTGAAAAAGTAATGTCCCGAGCGGGAGTCAAACCCAGACTCCCAGTGATAGTGGATGGGGACAAATAATAATTGTTTGGTAAATCAATGTACATATTATTATTATTATGTCTCTCTCTCTCTCTCTCTCTCTCTCTCTCTCTCTCTCTCTCTCTCTCTCTCTCTCTCTCTCTCTCTCTCTCTCTCTCTGTCTCTCTCTGTCTCTCTCTCTCTCTCTCGCGGTCCGGGTCGAAATGTCAGGTCCAAGCGGGTCGAGAGTGGGTCGAATGGTCCGGGTCGAATCGTCCTGGGTCGAAATCTCTGGTGACCCCCATAATTAGGCATATATGGAGATCCGGTTGTCCAGAACAGACCGATATGCCAAATATATATATATATAGATATAGATAGATATAGATAATCTGTTATTTAAATTGAATTTATGTAGAACCATTAGCTTTTATTTATGTTGCTTAATCTGAATCACTATTGGAAATCTTTTAGGTATTTGCTGTGTATCATGGATGTCCTATTGTTGTTTGTTTTGTGTTGTAGGCTGTTTGGCAAAGACGTGTAATTTTATTCGGCCTCTTGGCCAGTTCACACTTGAAAAAGTGTGAACTTTTGTGTCTTTTTACTTACTTTTGTGTCTTTTTACTGTCTAAATAAAGGTTTAGCCAGGCATTCCCAACGTGCATGCACGGTTCCCAACTTGCATCCTTCCCGGGTAGACCGGGAACTTTTTGTATTTACAAAATGCAAAACGTTCCCGGCCTTCAACTATCATGTCATATAGAAACGCTATTTGGCACCCGCACGGCCCGCAGCTTCATCATCCTGTCGGTTGCAACCATAGACCGTAAAAATGAATGGACTAAGTGACGCAATTGGTTTCTACAGACCGTAATTGAAGCTGATTTTTCAGCTATTTGAAATCCGCCATCTTTAATATATACAAAAAAGCAACCGGAAAACAATCCCTAAAATGAATGCTATTGGTTGGGTAGCTTGTCAATCAAGAGCGGGGGCGGGGAATGAATGCTATTGGTTGTGTAGCTTGTTATTGGTTGTGTACCCCTCCTACAACATACCCTACTTAAAGTTCGTCAAAAACCCATCAGCTTGCATTGAGAGAAATTCTTTCTGACACCAGCAGGGGTAAAACATCGAAACTACAGGCCATTCATATGAACAGTCACTTGAACTCTCTTCCTATATCGACTCAATTTCAAAGCAGGAAGCTGGCCCCTTGGCTGCAACCCAGGACTGACACATCCCTGGGTAGTGCTAGTGGGTAGGCCACCCAGCCTGCCGAAGACCTGCGCTCCTAGGAGGAGTGCCCTTTTCTAGTTTATATTTATTAGGGCAGCGCCCTTCAGGCCCTGCCTATCACTTAAGATAGAGCTAGTCTTAGATCAAGACTATCGTAGATGTATTTAATCGATTTTGACATTTTTATATCTACGAGAGTCTTAGCCGGAGTATTTGTGCAATGTATTTAGTCCATACTTTTCAATAAAGTGTTTTAATCCCATCTGTGGCTGATTCTGTCGGAAGTTCCCAATGGGCGTCAGTGACGGAGCGCTTCCGGTGAAGACCGGAATTACACTCAATGTAAATAGGAAGTAAACGAGGCGTTCGGCCACAGACGGGATTAAAATACGTCTTTACTTAAGAATATAGACTAATACATTGCACAAATACTCCGGACACCTAGCTAACATTTGGGGCAAGCGGTTAAGCACCTTATATTTACCATTTGTACATGTTTGGAGAAATACGGGCTTTACTGGTGACATTGCAGGGCAAACTGGGGGGGGGGGTCGCTAAGACTCGTAGATAAGAAAGTAAAAGTCAGACTCGATAAAATACATCTACGATAATAGTCTTTATCTAAGGCTATGGTAGACCTAGCAGAGAAGCCTAGGCTAGAACCGATGCATCAGCCTCAGATCTCAGGATTAAAAAATCCTGTGCCTCCTCCTCAATCCGGTTTTTGTTTTGTTTTTTCTTGGGATCCGTATTGCTGTTTGGCATAAAACGCTCGCCCCAAAACGCAGTCGTCCGGGGGCAAATCCGGCGGTATTCACCTGGTATTCCTAAAAGTAACCTCAGTAAACTATGCCTAAACAACCTAACCTTATTCCTAAACGCGTTACGCAACCTCAGTAAAACGATGCCAAACCTACCTTATTCCTTATTCCGTCAGTCAAACTATGCCTAACCCTAAACGTATTTCTAACCTTATCCTCCTCAGTAAAACAAATACAAGAATACTTCTAACCTTATCCTCCTCAGTAAAACAAATACAAGAATACTAGAACCGCTGGTCGGCGAAAAAATATGGGGGTGAGCGTGTTTTGGGGCGAGTCTTTCGATTACACTACCCAGTACCACTGCCCTAAAAGTGCATTAATAAATGCACGTCCTGAACGGGGTCTGCTACATGGAGAGAGAAAAAACAACAACTATATCTCACATATTGCCTCGATCGTATTTATCTAAGCTTTGCTTGAAACTGTTAACATCCTCAGGCTCAAACCAGAAGTGTATTCAGTAAAAGAACACCCTCAGGAGTCAGGCCGGATCTGCTGACGTGTCGGCTTCATCTCAGTCAGTGCTCATGCTCAAGCAGCCGAACCTAGCCAGGCAACACAACTGCCAGCATGGCAGCAAAGAAGGACTTTTACCGAAAAGGCCTTATATTAATACTATTTAGTCTTATTTCAGCTGCAGCGTTGGAGAGAAGGTTCTCTGAACTTAAAAGATGTGCCGATGAGGAGTGTAGCAGTAAGTATGTTTTATTGGCTCATCATCATCGTTCAGTGATGCTTTGCTCCTGCCAGCCTGTGTGTGACGAGATATTGGACTGTAATACAAGCTGTAAACTGCGTTATCTTTGACCTGTTGACCTGTTAGTTTGTAAACTAAAGTGGATAACAACCTCGCAGGATTGTTGCACTGTTGTGTATATTATGTCACGTCCTGAAAAACCCGTCGAGATGGCGTTAGCCACCATTAGCAGCTAATTTTTGTTACGCCGGGGCCGGTTTGGCGAAATTCACAACAAACCCCTCTGACTGCACCTCAATGGATCAGTAGCATTTATTTACAGTGTTTGCATGTTTGGCTTATTATTGCTGCGTTTTCGTGTCGTTATATTTGAATGTTTCAAACTGGATCAGCTGCAGTTTGCTTGGTTCGATGTTTGTAAATGGCTTTTATACTGTAGAACTTTTCAACGGAAAGCAATCGTCCCCAGCTGTGACCCTGTGACCCCCCCGTTGGATGGGGGAGGTGGAGGTCACTGATGGGGCTAGTCGTCACCTAGGTCCCTAGTCCTGATCTTAGTTTACATATTAGCAGTTTAATATATCATAGTGTTACATGCATGTATTTTCTACCCACCAGAGTAGGTCTAAAACTCTAAATTATTACACACACCCATGATCACAATCACAATCTTGTGTTTCGACCAGTAGAGTAATAGATGACACGTAAGGTAAAGGATGTAGTCAGGCTTAGTGTCATGCATAGTTAGTCACCCCCCAAAGGCCCATTCTGAGAATTAGTTTTCAGGCCGATACAAATATTTAAAATTAACTAGAAATGAGCATATGAAGCTAATATTTCTAAATCCATAGGAAGTGTGGCAACAGATCCTGCCACAACTAGTAGGGGGATCTGTTTTTGATTGATTGAATTTGATTGAATATTTTATTAGGCAAAAAATGTAAAACAGCACAGTACATTTAAAATACTTTGTCTAAAAGGTCCGTTCATAAAAGTCCTTGCGGTCTTGTTTCCAATGAGGTCCTTGATATTCAATTCATAGACATATATAGTGGCACCACAGTTCAAATATATATTTTTTTAAAAACGGGTAAAAGATAACATTATGTAGGCTACATAAAAAAAGGGGGGGGGGGAATAAAGGCTATGTACAAGAACGTCTGTCTAGCGGGAAAATAAATAGTACTACCTCCTTTCTTGGCCTCCTGAAAGGTGAATTTTCAGGGCTGTTAATCTGTTGCCACACTTCCTATGGGTTTTTCTATCCACACAATGTTTACGCCTTAAAAAAATGTTGTTTACCCCTTAGGCCTACCTGTTTACATTCCTCAAAGGAGATTGTTTTGTAGCTGCAGGGAGCAAGGACGTTCATAATCAAATGGGTATATCGGGTACTGATGCTGGAGAGGGACAACAAAGCCTAACATTTAGTACAGGGATGATTTTACAATTTATCGGTTTGTAATAAAGGTAAAATCATTTGCCCATCATTCACAATTTGACAAAATGTTGAGTGTAAAATGGTTGCTGCTAGATTCTTGAATTTCTTTTCCTACACTGTATGAAAAAATGACAATTTAGTAAGGCTTGCCTCTCAACCAAAATTGTTATGTTTTGTATTCACAGTGCTCCTATGTAGAGGGAAAGCTGTGAGTGATTTCTCAGGACCAGACTGTCGGTTTCTGTCCTTCAAGAAATCAGAAACTATCTATGTATACTACAAACTATCAGGCAGAAGGACAGACATATGGGCGGGGAGTGTAAGTTGACTATCTTTAATATTTGAACTTTATTGGATGCAATATACTATAGCTACATGCTTATAATGTTCCATATAATGTCTCCTTATTTCTGTCAATAGGTTGGTAGTCACTTTGGCTATTTCCCTAAGGACTTTCTTGCAGTAAATCATATATATACCAAAAAAGAATTGGAGGCCCCAGCTCAGGTATGAGAACACATTCATTTTATTATTTTATTAACACAATGAATTAGCTTTAACACTATTTGAATTATATAGTCCTTAAATTCAACAAGCTCTGTGGTTGTTTCTTATCTGTTGTGTTGCAATAAAGTGCAATATACTTGTTTTCTTTTTCCAGGAAACAGATTTTGTCTGTTTTGACACAGGATATGATAGGTTTGACAACTATGATATTGATTCATTGCTGGGGACCTCTATGCCGATGGGGGATATTAATGTAAATAATGGCACATCTGACCAAAGAAAAACATCACTGGTTACCGAAGAAGAAAAAGAGCTATCTGGAGAAGAAGTAAAGGGTACTGAAAACATGGATGACAATAACGATGATGCTCAGGATCTTGATGTAGATCCGGAAGATATAATGACGGAATCACCCAATAAAGAGTTAGAGGAGTCTGGTGCGAGAACTGTGTCTGGGGTGACTGAGAGTGTCATAGAGGACATAGAGCAAGAGCAGTCTACCACAGAAGACGATGTTTTGAAAAAAGGAGCCAAAGATGAGCCAACAAACACTGAGCTCAAATCTTTGCCCGGAGATGATACTACTGCATTACAAAAAAGACCTGTCCCCGTTTCTGAAGGGAAACCTATCCCTGAGTTAGAAACTACTCTTGGAACAACCTTTGATGCTGTGACAACTGACGACGAAGACACTTCGAAGGTCACGGCAAATGATATTGTAGATGATCTTGATTCAAAACTTGTATCTGACTCTGTTTCTGAAGGAAAGCCCATCCCTGAGTTAAAAACTACACTTGGAACAACATTTGATGCTGTCACAACTGACGATGAAGACACTTGGAAGGTCACACCATATGAAGAGGAAGAAAGTGAAGAATTGGCAGATGGTTATGAAGATTACAGTGATACTGAAAAGGGAACTCCATTACTGGCAGCAGACGCTCCTGAACATCCAGCGAAGGAGGAAAGTCCAACAACAGTACGTGATGATGATGATCAACAGACTTCAGAGAAGAAAAAAGAAGAGAAGAAGAACGTGTGGACATCACTAGGGGATAAAGTTTTTGCACTTGTCACTGGTGGAGAAACGACGGCACACATTTCAAGTTCAGAGGAAGATGAGGATGATGAAGACGAGGAAGAAAGTGCCCCCAAACCCCCTCCTAACTTTGAAAAGGCAAAGCAAGATGACATCCAACTGCTGTCAGCAGAACCACTGAAAGAGTCTGAAGATCTCCTCACCTCCAATCCTGAAAACACTGTGGAGATGGAAACCAACGATGATTCTGAGCAATCGTTATATGATGAGGAGGAGGAGGGTGAAGTTGCGGAGGAGGAAGAGGAGGATGAAGTTGGGGAGGAGGAAGAAGTTGCAGAGCATGAAAATGAACAAGACGAAACCACGCTTCCCACTGATGAACAGCAGGCCTCCCACAAAAACATAGAGGAGAGCACTACAGCAGAGAATCCTTTGTCAACAGGACACGACTCAGTGGAACCCCACCCTCACAAACCACAAAGTGAGACACTACTCAGACCCACTAAGGTGGAGGAGGAAGGGGAGGCAGAAGTGGGGCTGGAGATTGAGATGCCAGAGGTTCAAGCCGATGTAGATATACAGGACAATAACACTTCTAAGCATCACCGTGAGGATCTCGGCACTGAATTAGAAGATGAGAACACAGAAGAAGACATTGCAGTTGCAGAGGAGGACACAGAAGAAGACATTGTAGTTGCAGAGGAGGACACAGAAGAAGACATCGTAGTTGCAGAGGAGGAAACAAAGGAGCCAGAAGATCATCACAAAGAGGAGTATCTATCTGACCAATATCAAGAACATAATGCAATAGATTTAGAAAAGAATAAGCATGAGCGCACTCACCCAGAATTATCAGAGGAAGCAGGCATTCCTACTGAGGAGATTGAGGTGGAGCAGGGGGGTGAGAAGGAAGGACTCCTTGAAGATGAAAATGCAATTTCCTCCACACAGTCACACCCATCACGGCCAGAAGACGCTGAACCCCTGCTTGAATCAAGCCTGCCTGCTCCGACAACCTCAGAGCCAGAATACAGTGACGATGTTCTGAGACTGACTCTGCTACGAAACCACTTCAACGAGGAGTATATGGAGCGCTTCCAAAAGATATTGGGTCTCAAGAACCTCTTCAGGGTGGAGGCTATGTTCTCTGACCTGGACTTGGAGCTCCAGGCTACCCGTCAGTCACATACGGGCACCTTGGACGACAGTGAAAAGGCACTTGAGGCCATATTGGAAGCCTCTGAGAACCCGATCCTGGATGAGATTGAAAAGATGCTAGACGGCCGCGACTTGAAGAGCGACTCGCAGCAAAAGGAAACAAGCGCGTTTGATGAGGAATCTCAAATACTGGATGATTTCCAGGAGCTTGCATTCAGCCTACGACAGAAATATTCAGTGGCTAGTGACAGCACACCGCTGTCAACAGACACAGCATCACATCTCGATAAAGGTTGTTATTTTTCTATTGTTTAATATTTTAAATTTAGTTTGAAATATTTTCCTGGCCGGCAGGAAGACTTGGCAAGACATGAGCATTGAATGAACCAATGTTAATATTTATGAACTCAAAACATAAAGATCAACAACAATATATGATATAAGGATAAAGCAGAAATAGCTAGAAAGTCATGTCCCTTATTAACTTTTTAATCCTGTGTTTTTCAACAGATAAACGCATACCAAATATTGAGGAAAGTGAGACGCTCCCTCATACAGAAGAAACACACGATGACAACCACACAGAGGCCGAGAGGGATGACAGCCTCACTGCACCAGAGGTGGAGGAAACGCTGCCAGAGAAGGAAGATGAGCAGGTCATTTTGACCGAAGCACACAGAGGGTCGGATATTGCTGTAAAGAAAGATGGAGGTCACTTTAATAAAAACAAAGACAATCAGCCAACCTTCGATCCAGCAGAGGAAATGCAGAAGGTTCCACAAACAATCCTGGAAAAGCCATTTGACATTGGCCTAGGTGTTGAGATGGAACACTCGTCCTCAGGTTGGCAGTTTAGAGGCTTCCTAAAACATAGCCCTATTGTCGCTATTATATCGTCGCTGTCAGGCTGAAACCTTGTATGTCCAAAACGGTTACTTTTCAGGAAATAGGGAAAAAATAGCTTGTGTTCCAATGGATCCAATGTTGTTATTATTTGGTCACACGATTTTGTTAATACTTTGCATTGGTTCAACATTTATAAAATCCAGGGATGCAGTTAACCACTTTCACTTTTAAAATGTTTCTAAAATATTAAAAATATTAAAAGAAAGCAGCAGATCTACAAGCTCACAATGTGTTGTAGATTGGCCATTTTAGTTACTTTTGTGTGACACTTGTACGACAAATTGGGGCATTAATATTTGTATGGAGATATAAAAAGTTGAAATATAGAGATACAAGGTTTCAGCCCAACAACAGCATCGATATGTAGTTTTCATTTCTGTCAAAGCAGTCTTAAAAAGTTAATTCTTCCTTTTACAAGGTTACAAGTTTTTGTTTCCTTTATTATTATTGTCATAATATAACACACAAAAAAGTGTATCATCAAACCCCAAATTCAGCCTGGCCGGAATGAATTGTTCCCTTTCCGTATTTATCAAATTGTTTCAATTCAAATAATGTGGAAAATGGCTGATATTGCTTCTAACTACATGTGATGTGAAATGTGCTTGTTTTCTAACTTCAGGATCTGTGGACTCAATCGAACCTGTTTCTGACTTTTACGAGGAAGAGGAATTGGGGTCTATGTCGAAAGGATTTTTGTATGCGGGCTGTGTCCTTGATTTGATCAAGACAAAAATTGGAGAGTGGGTCATTCTGGTAAGTCTTAAGACCATGCTATTAATAGTCATGTAACCTTAATCCTTTTGAATGCCTGTTAAGTGCACGTTAAGAGTTGTGCTTAAAATGCAGCACATCTAAATGTCAGAATGGAAAATGCCAGCAGCATTTACGTTTTTCATTCTGCAATCTAGATCTGCTGTTCTAGATTTGCACCTTAATTGTTGTGGTACAGCATTAGGACAAATTGTATTGCCTGTTGCAGCCAGGAGCCTGCAACAAGAACTTTTACACTGAATATAACAATCAAATATCTTAATGATAAACAGCCTCTATCCAAAGTGACAAAAAACTTAGTAGAGGCTGCTTAAACTATATTCCTATGATTGACTTTAGAGTTGGAATCGTTCCAGTTTTCATCTTATGTTCTTATATTTCAAGAAATAGTTACACAGGCAATCAATCATATCCTACAAATTATGCCTTTTCATAAAAATATTCAAACTAACAATGTTTTTGTGACTATCTTGTACATTGTTCCACGGCATTGTTTAGCTATATACTTGTAGGTCATTATGCAACAAAAAAAAAATCAACAGGGTAACATTCATTCTTGAGATACCCATAACCCAGCTCTTTGCAAATGAATGTTTGGCATCTTTAATCTTTTTTGATCGATTCGACACTGATCCTATTTATCTTGAATGCATCTGATACTCCCCAAAGATACTCCACTTTCTGTTGCATATGGCACTTGTAAGTCCTAATCACATGTAACAAGGCACATTGGCATGTGAACGATTAATGTCTAACTTAAAAGAATGACACATCCAGCTTGAGGACGTGTACTCTGATATCAGAGCCCCGGTTGGTGTATTTTAACTGTTAAACTATAAGAATTCAGTTAAACCCTGGATTATTTATGATGACCGCTTTATGGGAGGAAGTAGTGGACCTGCCTGCCTTACATAGAGGCGAAAAACTACTCTATGCATGTTCTGTTGACGTGTTTCTACCAGTGTTGCCATGTCGGCTTATTATAAGCGGCCTTGTTTTCCTGTAAAGTTGCTTGTAAATATTGGTGGTTGCGGTTTTTGGGGCTTGTTTCTAAAGTGTAGTTGCTTATTTGGGCTTACTAATGTTGTTTAAACCAGCGTTTTTCAAACATTTTCATGTCAAGAACGAACCCCCAAATTAATATGTATTTGTCTGCGGACCCCCATCTGAGAACATTTTATGCCATATACAAGATTTGTGTTGTTAAAATGTTTTTTGAAAATAGCATGCGACGCGTTGTGAGCTTGTAGATCTGCCATTTTCCAATGGCCAACGTATTATGTTTAAAGGGCGAAGGGCTCGCTTCTTTTGGTCTTGTTTTCATAGACCTGGTTGCTTGTTTCTCTCTCAAAACCTGGCAACACTGGTTTCTACCGTGCGGTGTTGTAGACTGAAGTTCACCCGTTGACTAACGGTAGCGGCGACGCCGGCGAGCTGTTAGTCTGCTGGATGGGCCTGAGCCAGGGAAATAACTACTATATCCACTACTAACGTCGTTAGTTAACCTGCGTACTTAACCTTTACGTGCTAATGGTAACAAAAGCCGGCCAAGGCTCTACTCAAGCTCTATTGTTGATCGTGAACGGGGTCGACTTAAGTTAAGCCATACCACAACCTTAGTAATGATTGCTTAATCGTTTGCAACCTATCGTCTTTTTTTGTATTTGCCTCTCGTTGACGGGGTTGTTGGACCGCTTCTATTTTGTTGAACGTCTCTCTGGATAACGTTAAGACTCGGTAGTTAAAGCGTTAGCCAGCCATCTGTCAAACTAGCATCGCTATAGGTCCCTTCTTGTTTATTTTATGTGCTGCGATCTGTCATGGACAGCGATACGTTCCCTCGACCTGCTATGATGGACTCTGATCAGCTGTACGTGTTTTTTCTGAGGGAGATGCAGTATGTAAGTAGAACATGCGTCTGTTCTCTTCTCTTGACAGCTTGAGCTGTTGAGTTGCTAAAGCTAATCTGGCCTCCTCATTAGCATAATGGAGGAAGCTGTGTTGTTGTTGTGAGTTTCATTCACCAGGCTTTTTAAGGTTTGGGTTAAAGATGTGTTGTATTTGTCCCCAATTGACGATTTGGTTTGCAACAGCAGTAATAGTACAAAAGTGAATACATACAGTGAGTATATGCATACCATCTAGACATAAATACATACATGCATAAACACTGGTACATAGTTGAAGCCAACTTCACTGTTGTCAATGTTACTTGTCACCAGAACAAATTATGTGGTGCACCATATCACATCCACAGAAATTCACTGCCCCGTTGAGTTTAACAAGCCAATCGCTGATGGGTTAGGGTTAGGGCACGACCCCCTGTATCATTGGTGTCAACTCAAGGGTGGTGAAATCTCCACATGAGGGGAGAAAAATAACCTCACCTTGTTAAGGGTGCGTGGAGTCCAATAAGAGGACCTGAGCTTACTGTGTGGTTCTGAGTTCTGACTTGTACACGTGGCAAAGATCAATAACATTTACACTAGTATCTTCACGGTACACATTAAGCACATCATCAAGAAACAATTGAATTGAATCGTTAAAATACTAGGTCACACACTTTCTCAAAGGTCTATTGTTAATCGCTAAGGTTGATTAATTGTCGCAACCTGAAGTATGGAAGTATCAAAGGAATCAAAATTCCTGATCCCTAAAGACAGATGTTTTGTGATGGTCCTGTGAAACAAGATACTGTACTGTTCATCCCCATATCTTAACCTTAATTCTTATATTTGAGTGTACTAATTAGTACAACATTTTTTGAATATTAAACTCCAAGTTTTATTCTTCAAATTCTTATTTGTGATGATCAGTGTCCTTTAGTTGTAAATGTAATACTTTTTCTTCTATCGATATAAATAACTATACAGGTTCTTCAGTGTAATGCACCAAACCTCATGAGACAACTTCTTTGTATGTGCAAACATTGTTGGCTATAACACTTTTTTGTTTTTCCACTTTCCACGTTTGTTTTTGTAATCCTGACCACATCACACAATAACGTCTGTATTTGTGTCCTCAGGTGATTTCCCGTCTACCAGAAGAATGGAAGCCGGGGGAAAGCTTGTATGGATGCCCATGGCAAGCAGTCGTCATCACAGCATTGGTTGGAGTGATCAGCGTCACGCTTTTCTTCTGGAAGACAGTGTTGGCTGTAAGCATAGTTTTATCATGATCCAACACTATTGTAGAAACTGTTTATGTATGAAATTATAACTGATAGAACCAAACGGAATACATTTAGTACAGTATAGCATTCTTCACCTGAAACTATATTGCACGCAGCAGTCTGTAAAATATGCCAAGGCTAACGCGGGAAAGCTAACAAGCTTTCTTTTCCTATTGTGACTTCTGCTGTGACTCTGGTTGAACTAGCCTTTTTTAAATCATGTTGATAAATAAAACCAGTTTGTGATTATTTAATGTGATTCATCTGTCTGATCTTTAGGTGAAGAAGCGTGAATACCTTGGTAAGTTTTCACCTTCTTCCTAGTTCCTTTTTAATAATTACGTATGTGAAGAAAAGCAATTTCCATCCATGAATAACTGTAGAAATGTCAACTAATTGTTGCCGGTGTTTGGTATGTTATAAGTGGATGAAAAGGGGCTCAATGACCGAATCAACTCCCTCAAAAAAGAAAAGGATGGTGCCTTCTCAAAGATTTCAGACCTCCAGAAGCAGGTAGGTTACAAATTTGATCAGTCTTACATCTATGCATCAGTTATGTCCTGCAATGAATGTAATGGTTTCTCTTTTCTTAGACTGAAGAACTGAAAGAAAAGCAAAAGATGTCGGCGGTAACGAACAGCAGTGCCCTGCAAAGGAACCAAGAGCTGGAGGTGAGCACAGAGAAAAATATATTGATCTATTTTTGTTCTGTGTTAATATTGGATGTGCACACTTGATTTCTTGGAGCGTTTAGAACAGCCTTTCATTATCTTCATACTTATCTTTACAGGGCATGGTTCTGCAGGCCAAAACACGAAACGATCAGATCGCTGGAGAAAGGAACAAATATGCAAGGCTTCTTGAAGAAGAGAGGGCAAATTCTCTGAATAATGAGAGCCGGGTGAGTTTTAATTCCTTTGATTTATCTAAAATTTGCAAAAAAAAAATAAAATAGCTGCGTTTGTTTATTCTCTATAGGTGAATGAGTGAGCTCTTGATAGAAGGACTAACACTATAGACGTTAGATAATTAAACACAAAGATACAAGAGAGGGAGTGCTTTATCATGGTTATTGGCACGGCTGTGCTGCGGCACAGGCACAACGCAAAGCGATGTGCTTTCACCCTGAACAGCTGTAGCAATAACTACGATAAAGCACAACCTCAAATATATTATTGCTTTTATTCACTGTTGTTAGAAATATATACTGTGTATATATATATATATGGGTTATTAGTGTTTAATTTCTTTAAATTAGCCCTCCGAAATACTGTTGCTATAGGCAACTTAGCGCCTGGCGATCTAGCCAACAACCGGTGATTTACCTGTTGGTCTATTATGGTTTTTGGCACGACTCTGTATATGCTATTGGAACCCGCTGTTGTATACATTATTTATGTTAAATGATCTGTGTATATATGTTATATTGTTGTCCTCTTAGCCTCATGATGTTGTTTGCTGAATTATTTCAGATTGAAAAATTGGAGAAGTCAAATGGAAAGTTGCAGCTCAGTAGAAAGAAGACTCAGGAAGCACTCGCTAAGGTAGATGTTACGCCCAACTTGCACAATGTTTATAAATTCTCAAAACACTAATTTTGCATTGTTGTTTCAGTATCTCTTAATGATATCCTGATTATTTATCCCATAGAGCACTATTCTCCTGGATGAGGCCAAGATTCGTGAAGAAGCCCGGACCGTTCAACACAAATGCCTTGAGCGGGATCACACTGCAATAAAAGAAGAGAACAAAACGGTAAGACGGACACAATATTGTTTGGGAATTTTGTTGGTAAGGTCCACTTCTTGACAGCAGTCTAATCTGGTGGGTTTTTTAGGAAGTACGATTTGGCAAACTAAAGATTTTCGGTTAAAATCCATAAAGCAGAGTTCAAACTACAGTCCAAAGGGCAGCTTTTCTGCAGACAAATGACTTTGATTGCAACTGAAATGTAACGCAGCTAGTGCCAGCTACACTGCCAAATTCAGTTAGTAGTAGCTGAAATCAGAGAAACGGCATCTATGGACCACAATGGAAACGAACTCCGCCTTTGTTGTTTAATCCATTTTGGTGCTTTTAATTGGTGATACTGTGCTTTTAATTGTTGCCAATAAAGTATTCTATTCTATCTACTGAAAGTTGAGAGAGTTATTCTCTCAGGGCTGGATTAAATGCAACATTGACACAATTCTTGTATCTCTGCAAGAGTAATTGCAAGATTGAAGGTTAATTGAAGTGGGATAACACTTTCATCAAACCTTAAAGCAGTGTTTCTCAAATGGGGGTACGTGTACCCCTATGGGTTTCTCAGGAACTACAGGGGGTACGTGAGAGAAAGTGGAAAATGGAAACATTTATTCTTCTGTTAAGTTTAATGATAAAACAGACAAACTTTGTGTGAACCTGCTGATCTGTAAAGTGTTAAACCAAATTTAAAAAATAAATAAAACTTGACTAGCTCAACTGTTCTTAAATAGAAAGCAATACGTATTATTTGACATGTCTTGTTACAGATTTGTATGTTTATGACAAAAGAAAAACAAAACTGATCAGAACTGAACTTGTTAATGTTATGGACACATTTTTAAATCAATCTGCGCAGGAGGCACTAATTGCAACTCCTGTACTCCACAACATCTTTATGCTTGCTATGGTTTTCTCTTGCAGTTTTCTAAGCAAAAATGTTGTAGTCGAGTAAAGGGAGTACTGGATTCAGAAATCAGGGAAAGGGTACTGAAGCGAAAAAGGTTTTAGAACAACTGCCTTAAAAGCACCACCTGATTTCACTGTTTCTTACAGCTCAAGGCTACTATTAAAGGATGGGAGGTCAAGCACAAGGAGCTGAGTGAGCAGATCAAGGTTTACCAGAAGTCTCAGAAAGAACTGGAGGACTCTGTGGTTCTTAAAGATCACAATGTGGAGGTAAGAAGTGTTTTGGGTTTTCTTTTTAGTTGGCAGTGAGTCTATATATTTTTGCATGTAAGGGTTGCTTCATGTCACCATATCACACTTGTTCCATTGCAGGTGCTGTCTGATCTGCTGGCTGACCTAGATGCCTGTGATTTGCAAAAAAGTGACAAAGTTTTACCCAATGGTGAAGTAGCCATTGGTAAGTTCCAGCCTATGTTTAAAAGCCATAGGAAATTCACAGGAATGGGCCAAGTAGATGAGCAATTACTAAATTGAGTATCACTGTTATTTTACAGACAAGAAGACTTCCGTAAAGAACAGGATTAAACAGATGATGGATGTGTCTCGAGTGAGTTGCAAATCAAATGTTTAAAGCTCCTCTTTGCATGTGAAAATACAAAGTATCATCTTTGTCCTTTTTGGGCTCTAATAATGAGTCACTCACTACTGGTTTCTTCCCAGATCCAGACCACTCTAACAGTGGTAGAAGAGGAGCGAGACAGATTCATGACCAAGCTGCTAAATGAGGAAAAATCTAGAAACACAATGGAAGGTATGATCACATTGGTACAACCTTACTTTGCTGTCAGGTGGAAACCTTGTATGTCCAAAACTGTTGTTGTTGTTAAGAAGACTCTCTTAATCACACAATTGTATTTTGTTATATAGAACAACACCAGGAGCTCGAGCATGCCATCGGAGCCCTTAAGAGTGAGAAGAGCCACATTGAAAATCAATACAAGATCCTCCAGCAGAAAAATGAAATCATGACTGAGATGTACCAACAGAAGGAGAATGCCTTGCAGCAGTAAGTGGCTTAAAAATGATTTTTTTTAAAGTCCCAACTCAAAGATACACAAAATGCACACAGTCCCTGCATGTCATTGTAAAGTGATTGTCCTTTCCCACACATTGTGTTATTGTTGCTGTTAAGAATAATCCTCAGCTACAGTGCAAACATTATCGAACCTAGTGAAGATTGGATCAACTGACAAAGCAAGATAACCCTCTATACTTAGTAAACTAGACCTGAGTTGACTCTGTACTACTGTCATGATCATGACATTTAATTGTCATACAAACCCTCAAAGTGGTCAAACTATTTCTGTGGCCTCATAGGAGACTGACCAAAGAGGAGCTGGACCGTCGTAGCAAGGAGTCTATGCTGTCTGAGGTGGGTGGTAAGGCTGTGGAGGCTGAGGAGCAGGTCCGAGTCTTAAGACAACGCATCGGTGAAATGGAGGAGCAGATGAAGAAGACAGAGGGGGTGTATAAGGAGCAGGTCAGAGCATTTTGAGTTATTTTGTTTTAATTGGTCGAAGTTTGCTTAATGCTGTTAACCTTGAGGCTCGCTCATACTTAAATTATCCGTAATGAAATGGCGTATTTTATACTTCAGTCACAAGTACATCCTTTTTGTCGTATAAGCATACATTACGCCTCATATCCTGACTGATGTTAATATCTGTTTCCTTTTTTTGTAGATAAAAGAGCAGGAAAACAAAACTCATTCAAATTGGGTATGTTGTGCATACCGAAAAATAAGCTTAATACTTGTACCACATTAGATTCCTAATTGAGGTCATATATAAATGATGATATGTCTCTTCCAGGTGAATGCGCGAAACGCAGAGCGAGCTCTAAATCAAGAGAAGCTTGAAACATCCAAGATGCGTGAAAAGTGAGTGCACAAGGTGCCTGTAGTGAAGGAACATAATGGTGTTTTGGCCATATGAACGGATATTTCATTGCTGTAAGGCAGAAACCTTGTATCTCCATATTATTTTTCGTAAGTTGATGCCCTACTTCATCATACTTGTAGATCGGCTATTTTCACCATTTTAAAATGTTCTTACACTAATAAGAAGAAGAACGGTTTTGGACATACAAGGTTTCCACCCAACAGCAACAATTTCCTACAGCTACTGTTGGGTTTTAATAATAACGGGGATATGTTATGTACTCCTGTCCAGATTGGCTGTGCTCACCTCCCAGCTGAATGAGCGCCGTGCTCCTCTCTTCCGGCCCAACTCTGGACAGAACACAGGACCCCGTCAAGGTAACATCAGTCTCCACATTCTACATGATATTATGTGCCTATGGGGACAGCTACCCATCCTGTAGACTAGAGCATTTAGCTATGGATCGCACTGTGGTCCACTCAACACCTGGCCATAAACAACCATGGTGTTAAGATAACACCATGGTAAACTGGCATCAAAATGTATCCACAGTACATGATTTGATTTTGTGCTTCCTTCCATGTCAAATGCATATTGTGGTCTAGTCTTCCATGTGCCTAAGGAGAAACTAAATGCCCCATTTTAGCTTTTCCTCTGCTCATATTGGGTGCACTTGTTTAAGAACACCCAGTCACTTGAAGGGGTGGAGAACGGCAAAGGTTGCAGTAATGTTGCAGTAATCAAGTGTCTGAGTCTGTGCAATGGCAAAACCTCTGCTTAGCTGTTTGTTTGGTCCTCCACCATGACCTATTGTTTTTATTGAGAAGGCTAGTGATCCAGAGCCTTTATCGCCAGGAACCTATTAGAGCTCGAGAGCAACCTCCACCCAGCTGGTCTGTCAGTGCCTGCCTGGGACCCCTTAAACAAGTTCACCCATCAACAGCCAACACAGAATGATGTTGGACTGTACTGCAACCCATAGAGGGCAGTGTTGCCTTTGCAGTGAACACCAGATTGGGACCAACGTCAATTTCCAGCATTAATGAAGTGACCCTATACATAATTTACTAACAAAAAAAGTGGTGTAAGTGTTAGGTTTCTCTTTAATTGTGTGCTGCTAATTTGCCAGCTGTTTCTTGATAAAATGGCTGGTTTGATCAAAACAGGTGATTCGTACGGGCCCTCGCCTGTGAGCGGGGGTGCCCCATCCCCCCCTCCAATGATAGAAGGACCTCGGCGTCCCCCTTCTGCTCCTGTGGGGAGGAAGATTGATCCGTATGGTGAGTCCCAGTGGACAACTTTCCTACACTGATTTCGCAGAGCCATTTCACACCAGCCTTTTCTTCAACCTTCTGCGCCCAAATCTCACTCCTCTTGCATGCGTCATTTTATCTTTTAGCTTCTTTCACAGCCTTGATTTTCTTCCCTATGCTTTTTTTCCCCCTCATCCTGACTCTCCTTTGTGTTTTCCTTCCTCAATTCTGCATTTCCTGCTGCTATTGGTTTCTTCCTCTTCAGTAAAATCCTGATCCTGAGTTGTTTCTTTTTGTTGGAACATCAGACTGGTTCACCTGTTGCTTTTACAGAATGTTTCCCTCTTTTGATTGTTCTCCCCATGGAATAGAACTAACATGCTTTTCCTTCCATGTAATGTAATAGCCTTTCCTCTCTGTTCTTTGTTTCGCATTGTTGATGATGTGTTCATTAGCAACAGCATCAAAACAGTGTCATAGGAACTGGCCCCTGTGCATTATGTAAATAGTTCTGATGAAGAAAATAAGCAGAACAATGTGTTTTTCTTCCAAAGAAACGTTTGCTGTCTTTGTTCTGTACCTTGATGCTTTTACATTGTTATAGTTCTGAAACCCAGAAGCAAGTTAGCAGTTAGTTCCCTCATCATATTTCCAATGCTCCGTACCACTGAGTTTTGGATTTATGCAGAAAATAAGATCTGGTTAACATGAGCTTTAGAGAGTTTCATGTTCTACAACATAAATGACACCTGTTAACATCTCAAGCCATTATGTACATATATTTCAACTTGAGTTAAAACAAATTCTCAAAAATGTTTTCCTCTGCCCCTGTAGGTCCACGACCTCCATCAGACCCTCACGGTCGTTACCTTGACAACAAACTCACCTCTGGGATTGGTATGACTATCATCTATTCATCCATCTATCCACCCATCCATGGCTTGGAACCTTTGCTTTTATCGCCAGGTCACACTCACCGCCAAAGGGGAGAATTCTCCCCTTTTCAGTCAATGGTGTTTACTGCCAAAGGGGAGAATTCTCCCCTTTAAAAAAAAAAAAGTATTTTGTTTTTGAATTCTTAAAAGGTTTCTCTAATTTTTGAGTAATTTCTTTTCCGTTATTCACAACGAATTAATAATAATAAAATAAAATATTCACTTCAATGTTAAAAAGAAAACGGACAAATAATTCACATTATTTTCTATTAAAAAAAATATTAAAAACCCTGGCAGTGGGTGAGTGCATTATGAATAAACTCTGGCAGTCAATGTGTTAACTGTGTGCTGTTTTCTTCTCTTCTAGACATGATGGCCCCACGTACCTCTTCGCCTGCCAACATGGACACCTCTGTAAGTCTCTCGTTAATCAGACTCTTAAATGGTTAAAAACCCGTGGCCTCTCTCGTTCCACGTGTAGGCCTAGAACACTGTCTTCATGTTACTTGTCTTCATGATCCATGTGTGTGTCCTTGCTCAGACTCCACCGATAGATTCAGAGACACAGGCTGAGGCCTCCACTGAGAGTCCAGAGCCAGTGAGTATAGAGTGGCCAGAGGGGTATGGTGACAGGTCTAGGTGTGAGGGCCTTCTCCCCTAAAGCCGCATGCAGACTTTGGGAGTGATCCATGACTGTTTGCTTTACTGTGTTGAATAACCGTGATGATGGGGCTGGGCGATGACTTCAAATCAATATCATCAGATTATTTCAATCTTTTGCCTCCATTATGATAAATGAACAATAAATGTTTTTCAAGTGCCAATCTACAAGCTCTGCTATTTTAGTACGCCACAACGAAGTATAATACTGTGTTACGACCCTTTGCCTAGGGTAAAGGAGTAACACTGTTAAGTGGTTAATCAATTAATCGATTATAAAATATCTATTAGAAATTTTTTTTCGTGGCGATTCATTGATGCAGTATATAAGAAGTAAAACATGATCAAAAAGCTTCTCAATTAGTCGCTTATTGGTTCTAAATATCTGTTTCAATACATTTCCAGTTAGTTGCCCAGCCCTGCGTGATGTACAGTTTTGACCTGCTCTCACAACACTGAATGAAGGGGTGACTGTGTGCGTAATGTCTGGACTCCAGCATCACATTCTGGATGGAAATACTCACCTCTTTGAAATTGTGATGTCTGTGGTATTTGTGACGGTTGTCCTGTTTTCTGGTCCGTAAAAATCACAGTGTTTGGTTAATGGTAACGTGATTGGTTGTTGGCTCGCTGTACGTTTTGGTTTGGGTGAATATACAGTGTTTTTCTTTGATCACTACTTGGCTTAATGCATCTGAAGTTGCTTGAAGAGGAATATTAAATAAAATGTCACTAGTAACTAACAGCATACGAGATGATGTCAGAAACGTTGCTCTCCCTGACTGTTACCTTTTGTCGTCTTCTCTGTTGCTCAGGGCCCTGGATCCTTCATAGCCTCTCCAATCCGGGACTCGCCTGCATCTGGACCCCAGGGCCCCCCAGTAGCCCTTGGACCCCATGACCCTATGCTGCCTCCTGGACCCCATGGTCGATTCCCACCTCCTGGGCCCCACAGATCTGTGCGACCCCTCGGCCCCCACTACCACCCTGGGCCCGGGCACCACATCCCTCCTCACGGGCCTCCACTACCAGCCAACGGACACCCAGGTATGCCTATGCCACCGCTTGGATCCATGGGAGGAGAATTTGCACCTCGCCCGTCCAACGGGCACGCATTCCGACCCAGACCTGGCCCTGACCCTCGAGGTCCACCACCTCCACTCTTCCGTCCACCTCCGCCTCATCATTTCCCCCCGATGCTCCCACCACCGGGTATGTGAATGGTTAAATCGCACTGTTTTTTTTTCTCCCTGTGATGATAAGCTGTGTAGAAGTACCGATTTTACTCCCACACACTTGACCCTATGTCACGTCTCATCATTTGCTTTTTCCACCATTCTGTCCAGGTGTCCGAGGCCCAATGTTACCACGTCCACCCTTTCCTCCTGATATGCGCTTCCCAGGACCACGTGACCACGGATACCCGCCTGCATACCTCCCACCAGGAGGTATGCCAGTCCATCATCACAGTGACGCTTTTGCTCGGGGTCCTCCTGAGGTACCCCAAAATGCCGTTGGGCCCCATACTGTCACTGGACAGGGGCAGGACTTGGCCATGAAGCCCAACGCAACCCCTCAGGACTCAGACAGGTCGGCCATGGCAGAGCCTTAAAAACAACACCCCAAACCATGGCCGAGGACTTGGAACAAACCCTGACCAAAACTCGCCACATTAACAACCCAGCTGTGACCTAACCATTTTCATGATTTTATTTTTGTGGTTTTTTACTTCATATTTCAACTAAGGAAGAACTGTCCAATAAAGGTTTATGAAAACATACTCTCATTATAAAAAATATACACTTCCATTAAAGCTTCAGAAAATCAACTGTGTCCAAAATTGATAACTTGAAGAGTAGTAAGGATTGTCACTTGTGACACAGCTTATTGTGCAATAACATTTCTATTGTATGCCTGAGTATTTTCAATTATTTTAAGTTTAAGTTTTGACAAATGGCATTGACTTGTAGGGGGATTTTTTTATGTCATTTCCTGTGGAAATTATTTTAAAACGGAGGAAGCTTTGGATTCTATCATTTCAGGTATACTACCATCACCTTTCTCCCAAAGCTATTGCTTTAGAATGAACTGTAAAGGAAATGTGTAATTTGATGGCCAGATGTATAACTTATTTTACTATGTTCTTAGAAATTTTATTAATAAAGATTGTAAAAGCTATTGCTGTTGGCCATTGCTTCCAGATAAACTTGCATAGTTTGAGGTTCAGATCCATGTCTGTTGTAAATATTCATACTTATTTTTATATGAAATTATGATGTGGCTCTGCAGGAGGCTAGCCATCTATAAGAGGGTTAGTCTGTGTGTCTTGAGCTAATATTGAAAACCACTGGACTGATCAGAGACAAAGTTCTTGTGCACACTGCCAGTAACGGCATGGTACCTCCTCCACAAATCTTTTCCACATTTTATACTTTTTGAAATATTACAATTTTATAATGGAAGTCAAAGAGGCTTAGATCAAGCTGAAACCTTGGGCATACATCATAGATATGTCAATAGATGACTGACCACATGAAGTCGCAGATCCATATTGGAGCCATGCTGTTCCTAACCCACGTGGATCCACATGATGTATTCTCTGATGTGTGTATATTCTCCTATTGTGTGTGTGCAATGGCTATTTCAGAAATCTATGTGAAAGCATACAAAATGGCAATGTAAAAAAATAAATAAAGGAATGTCTTTAGTCAGACACATTTACAAAAGGGTAAAAAGACGGACACTCTGGCCCCACATTCTGTCCCGGTACAATCCCGAGTTCCCAATAGTTGCTGAACTGGCATAGGCATGTTACGACTTGGAACTTTTGCACGGTGTGTAAAACTGTCACATATACTGTAGTCTATTTCAATAAATGGCCTCGGAGCGAACTCCATCAGGCCTATCCAGTAGTTGATTATCATGCTTGCAGTGTTGCGCAAGTTCACAAGCTTGTAGATTGGCTATTTTCAGTACTACGCAGCAAAATCCGGCTTACATTTCACTATCTCACTGACTTATTTAAGGTACCTGATATTACAGTACAGTGATGTTCCACTTGAATAAGATTCATAAAGACTTGCCTCCTGGGTTGAGTTGCCGCCGTCTTTTCCCATCTTGCAGTAGAGTGCCACCCAGTGTTTGCTGGTTTGTCCTATTGTTACAAAAGGTATTCTAACCATTCCAAAATGTATCTGTGAAATGGGCTATTGTATCAGAATGGGTCTATCAATAGATCAAGTGACGAGCCTTGTCAGCAACCATTTGTAGTTTATTAGAAATGAAAGCAGTGTAAATATCTGAAACAATCTTTTTCCTCAATGTGACACAAATCAAAATACTGTTCCCATATCCAATTCCCAGTCCATATCCTGTCCCGCACATACAGTACATACATAGTTATAGACATCAGTTAGTGTTTCTTCAGAATTAATTTACACTCTTTGATATCCTGACATTACAAAAATAAAATATAAAACAAAATAAATCAAATATTACAATGCAGAGAATAGTTTAGGAAATAAAAAGAAACCTGCAGGGTATGACTGTAAACATGTTTAAAATGCAACCTAATTTTTTTTTTAAAGCCCTTATAACAGGATGACATTTCAAAACAAAAGATCACATTTCTCAGAGAGAACGGCAAACCGTTAAGACATTCATTCCATTAATACACCTCTGGCTGTGTTTGACTGCAAATTCTCAACATGCTATCCACATAACCATTGATCTAGTGTTATTGGAAATACTTAAATGATCTACAACATGAATTAAAAAAAAAAAAAAAATTATATCATATTGTTTATGTTCCTCAAACGTTTTTCATAAGGTTTGAGCCTAAATCAAGCCTCAGATATACTCATTCCAACTAACTTCTCTGGCTTATAAAGCACTTTCACCTGCAATACCACATTGTCCTGTTTGGCACGGGGAAAGAAAAAAATAATAATGAAAAAAAGGGGGAAAAAGTTTTATTTTTTATTTTTTATCGTTGGAACTGAAAAAATAGGAGGGATTGTACCGAACGTGACGTCACGTTCGGGTGAAAATCAGTTTGGTCTGTTTTGAGACCAATTTACAGAAAACCCCAGATATGCTGTGAAAGCCTGAGTGTTCAAACTGGGGTGTTTTTGGGGATAGAAGAGAGGTAGGGGAGACCAAAAACACACAAAAAAGTTAAAATTCATGGTGTAGTCCCTTTAAGATGCTGTTCCAAAATGTCTTATTTTGATGTGGACAGAAGTGAAGTGTAAAAAGCCAATTCATGGCAGGGGATCGACATCTGTAGCAATCCTATATGGCCATTTTGTTTTGTAACCAAATGCTCACACTGCAAACAATACGAGTATCTACAGTGTGCTGACCACCATGTTGCAATTGTTGCATACATGTTAGTACCCACACATTCATGGGCAAACTAATTTCATACCAAAGTCAATACATACTGATCGTTCCAATCGTATAAATATGGGCAATTTTCATTGTTCCTGTATCATGTAATATTTGCTGAAACAAACATTAACTAGGACACAAACTGACATTTAAAGGATTCTCAGTCGATAGTATTGAACCAGAATCTTTTATAAACATGAAAAAGCGTGCTCATCGGGTAGTATTTAGAAACATTTGATCATGTCAGGGCACTGTGTGTTGTAAATTTGGCACAAAGACAGAATGATACATACACTTACGAACCCATTGCTAAATCCAATGCTGCGACTACAGTACGTCATTGGGTCTCTCTGACCCAAGATTGGATCTTGGATCAAGGAAATGCTTGGCTGAGCATGCATGCTTTCTCTCAGCCCCACTTTGTATCCCATTCTTACAATTATGTACATTCACGCCTAGGAGTTAGCTAGTAGAGTGACTGAACAGCTCCACTCAATCAACCGGGGCTGAAGAGTCAGTTCCCCAATGTGTCATTCGAACCACTGACTCTGTTGACCCCAGTTGCTTTACAAGGTTCTTTGCCAAGTCTAACAGTAGAGTCTCTAACCCAGACTCGACTGAAATGATACAGCTGCTGTAACTTCAAAAAAACACTTTGCTAGTTGCTTTCCCTTCGTTTCCAAAACCACAGCTAAGGAAGACTAGAGATCAAGTGGTTTGCCAGTGGTTTAATCATATTTCATGAAGACCAATATAAAACTTCATGTAAAAAAAAAAGGTAAAAGAGATTTTCTGCAACAGCACCAACGTGTTGTACTTAAAAAATGGCCTACCCAATTGCAAAATAGTGTGCTAGTCTGAGATGATGTGCTGATGATAGGCTCAAATCCTCTCTTCTTTTAATTCTTGTAAAATGGAGACAACTGCCTTGGTTTTACTATTGCAGACTGAGTCGAGATGGGATTCATGACTTTGCTGGATGATTACAGCTATTGAAGGAGGTGCTTTAATGGTCATGACCTGCTCCATCCATGTGACTATCTTTAGCAGTCCCTGTGCAAAGTCTGGTGAAGATGGAGAAAAAGTGGTTTCTTGGTCAGCAGCTGCAGTTTCTTCCTCTTGAAGTCAGTGGGCTTCTTGTACCTGATGTTCAAGAATGAAGATTCACAAAGTTTCACAATTGCAATGGCCCAACTGAACCCAATGACATACAGACTGAGATGCATTTTAATGACTGACTTACAGCTCAATTAAAATGGGACCAGGTTTGATCTCATCCATTTCCATGAAGGCAAAACATTTTGTGCTGGTAAACCTCTTCTTGGGTTTGTAGTGCTTGAATTCAAAGAAGATAGCTGCCCCTGGAAGTTGATTTAATTGAATAAATAGCTTTTTGTACTGCTGACTGAAAACTTTAACTTTTATGAAAAGTATCTTGAATTATGTCATTTGTAATATATTATGATACACTACTGTATGTTACAGGGCTTAAAGTACCTTTAGGTAGTCTCTCCACATGTCTTTGGATCTCCACATCCATGCTGAAGTGAATGTAGGTGTCTTCCTTTCTGCTGGCCACGGGAGTGTCCTGCACTGGGTCCACATCTACACCATTCAAGTCTGAGGGGACAGAAAATAGACAAACAGTTTCTGTACAAAAGATATTTTTGGTAAGAACAACTCTGTAATGCACGATACTGTAAAACCTGTGTGTCTGTGTGTGTGTGTGTGTGTGTGGGGGGGGGCATAGCTGAGTGGGTAGAGAGGCCATCTGTGGATCGGAAGGTTGCCAGTTTGCCCCCGGCCTGCGTCGAAGTGTCTCTGAGCAAGATACTGTACTTAACCCCTAAGTGCCCTTAACCCCGGGCACTGCATCAATAGTGCCCACTGCTCCTCCTACATTCGCCAGAAATAGCCAATCCACAAGCTCACAACGTGTTGCGAAATAGCTTGAATATCAGCTATTTATGTCAAAATGATTTGATGAAGGAAACAAGCCGAAGTACAGAGCCAGCTCAGGTCTGTTTTACTAAGGGTTTAAGTGGTTAACCATTACACCATTTCAGGGATCATCAAACATTAACTAAGATATTCTTGTACAATCCTTTTGACAAGTACAAATTAACCTAAATATTACATACTGTATATGCAAAGTGCAGAGAGTGAAAACAGTACCTTTCACACTAATGGTTATGTAAGGATCGATGCATTGCCCAGCATCCTTCAACCCAATTTTCTCAATCTTTATTGTGAGTAGTGTCATCCCAGGCTCTGAAGGTAGTCGAGGCAATAATGTACCTGTAGAGGACAGAGATTAAAGACAGACAACCCATAAACATCCTTGAAAATGACAACCTAATGATGTGTGCATAGCAGAACACATTCCTTAGACATTGTAAATTACAGTTATTTGGATTATCAACAAATATCAGACACTTAAATATATATATATATACATAACTGCTATTACCCCTTTATGAATTTTAATGGGCTGGTTATAGAATTCTTACCAGAGTGGTAAGCATTTTTTTTTAAACTTTTGTCTGTTCTGCAAGCTAGAGTTCATACTGTATATTTCTATTGTGATTGTGATTCTAAAGCTACAATCAAAACCCAAATCATATCATGAAATGGCAGACTAATGGTAGACGTTGCAAAAAGAAAAGCCATACCTTGCAAAGCTGTAAATGAAGCAGGCGGAGGTAAGTGATGAAGCCATGCACAGCACCGACACCGACAAAGAGAACAAAGGAGACACAGACACGCATAACAATCAAACACAAACAGCCCTCCAAAACAACAACGTGGAGAAAAAACATCCAATAAAGAGTTTATTATTTTATAACTATTTTTAAGTATAAATTCTGGCTTCCTGGAACTCAGGGTTAATACCACCCGCTGAGCAGGTTCTGAGAACCTCATCTGAAACCGAGCCGTAGTGTATGGAAATACTCAGTTTGCTCAGTTCTTTGTAGTGGAATAGAGCCAACTAATGGTCTGTGTTGGGCAGAAATGCAGCGCAGTACCCGGCACTCTGGAGGGGAACGCTTCCGGAGACCCTGCTCCTCCTGCAGCATCCTCCTCCTCTTCCAGCTCAAGGTTCTCCTCCTCCCCTGGAGCGAGGATTTTCCTGACAAAAGGGGATGACAGGCTTTATTCACATCACACCTAAAAGCAGCTTTGTGCTCTGAGACAACAGACAAGATTATGCAGTCAGCTATAATGGAAATGAGTTGCCCTTTACCTCAATGGCACTGGTTGGACATCAAATGGAAAGTCTTTGTTGTAGGTCTGTATATTTTGAATAACTATTGGCAAAAGGAGACAACCCTTAGCAAATAAAATGGATGGACATAAAGTACAATGGTGATGGAGGTATTGATATTGTGAGAGTTTAGTCTTATCCAGTATACTTACTGGGTTCCAGTTTCTTCAGGTCTTCTAGCTTGAACTCCTCATTTGACTGTGTGCACTGTGAAGGAGGAGACAAAGGACACAATAAATAGCCTACATCTTTGGACAAAAACAAGTCAATTCAAAGACCTCAAACCTGTACATTTGGACAAGAGCTGTCCAATGTAATCAAAGTCACCAAAAACAAACTTGCTGAATATTCAAAGTGAGGCATATGATAAACAACAGTTTATAATGTCTATTTTCTATCGTTTACTTTATACAGATCTAATGAGACAGTAAAGGGCTATTTATTTTCACTATACTGTAAGACTGTTTGGGTTAAAAGGGAATACTGTGACATACAAACCTGCAAACTTGCACTTCTCAACTCCAAGCATGTTGCAAACTTCCCTAATGTTTTCTAAAAGAGGCAAATAAACCAGTGCTTAGAATATGAAAAATACACAAGTATCTACGTGTTCTGTTTTAATGACATGTCACTTAAGGTAATGTATAGTTACCTTTTGATCCTCAGTGAAGTCAGATGAATTTGTTGACTGGACCTCTTTCTGTAAATGTCGAGCTAGTCTAGGTGAAGCAGAGTTAAAGGTACATGGTTAGAATGTACAATGCAAGTCCTATTATTAAAAGCTTGGGAATCTGACGTGGGGTGACAATGTACTTTGACGCCCCCTCCCGTTCACAGTGAGCAGGCACAGGGCTCAACATTGTAGACATTGTTTTGTCATTTTGTGTTAACAGAGGAGCTAGTTAGTTAGAGAGTTAGTTGGCACACTAGATCACTGCTTGGTTGTGTATGTTACTACTTTATCTGACTGCAAGACATTCTTCACTAGAGAGATGTAAACCCCACCCATAACAATGAGAGGGTGTGGCTCGCTATTTCTCAATATTCAGAAAATGTGGCCTATTCGTGTACTGCATGACTCCTGATGGCACTAGACTAGACATAATTTTCCAAAACAGGCCATGTTGTCCATTGAGAACTCCACTGGAAGTACACGACTGTGAATTAAGTTGACCCCGGTACACAGGGTACTTGCATTGTGTGGGTATCATCCCCCTGCCACATAAGCCATGGGTGGGTAAGGTTCATTATTTCTTAAAGACAACTTGGTGAAAATGATCATCATGCATTATCTGTTTCCTTACTGGCCATTTGCCTGCACAATTCAACGGGTATCCATAGATAAACAGAAGCATCACCATGCCTATAATACCAGTTGCAGAGAGTGTTATGATACACATCATGTTGATTGCAACTTACATTTGGTACTCATCTATAGCCTCCACTAACTGTCCCCAGGAGTCAAAGTCAGTGCCTTTTCTAAAACTCGCATGCCATTTCTGGATGGTCTTGTTGACATCGGACATTTTCACACACAGGGCGGTGACAGCAACAGGCGGCTCTCCCCCTCTCTCTCTCTCTCTCTCTCAATGTCTCTCTCTCTCAGGTAAGCATCGCCGGTGGATCTCTGGTTCTACAGCCGCCGCTGCATCGTCGGTACTCAGGTAGCTACTGTCTGATCAACCGGTGAATGTGACGATGATGTGATCATCCCCCCCCACCAAGCCCTTCTATTATGCCTGCTTGCTCACCAGTGTTGACAGGTTTTGCGAGAGAAACAAGCCCAAATGAAGCCACATGAGCAATTTAGTTCTGCTGTTTTGTTTGTTATTTGTATCCTGTCATCTGTCTTGTTTGTTTACTTGTTTTGTCATATTTGATATTGTTTGTTTGATTTGGTTGCTATTTTGTTGAAAATGTGTATACATTGTATCATGTGTCAAGGACCCCCTCGAAATTTCCGAGATGCTACATCTCAAGGGGTTATTCCTGATAAAGAATTTCAATCAGCATCATCATTTAAATCTTCATCAGCTATTTGAAAATAGCCGATCTGCAAGCTCACAACGCGTCACTGTGAGCTTGTAGATCGGCTATTTTCACAAAATATTGATTTTTTTTATTTTTATTAAAAAAATACATTTTAGCAACACAAATCTCCCAAATCAAATCAAGTCCCTGGTATAAAATATGTTCAGATGGGGGTCTGCAGACAAATTCATATTCATTTGGGGGTCCTTGACTCCTTGACATGAAAATGTTTGAGAACCACTGGTTTAAACAACATTTATAGGAAGCAAGCCCCAAATAAGCGACTACACTTTTTAGAAACAAGTCCAACAAACCACAACCCGCAACTACCAATATTTACAAAGCCCAAATTCGCTTATAATAAGCGGACATGGCACCCCTGTTGCTCACCCGAATGACATATCCGGCAGAAGAAAGGAAGTCCCGCCTACTATCTACGGGTTGCGAACGTTTTCTATCAAGGCGTCGTCCGGAATCCTCCGGATGGACGGGGCACGGAAATTTTTGGGTCACGGACTCATTTTAAAATGCCAACATTTCTTTCCCCTCAAAAGATTTTTTAAAATGTATCTTGTTTCAGATATAACAATAATAATGTCCATAAATAAAGTGACAAGATTGTAGATTGGCTATTTTCACTATTAAATAGTGCTTAAGTGGATAATTCATAATGGATTTCTTTTTGGTAGATTTCCAGGGGAGGATACTACTGGGATCAATTAACTTTGCAGGTTGCAGATCGGGCCCAGAAAGGATACGGAAATGGTCTATGTGGCTGCCTGCGTTGTGTACAAATGAGCAGATACAGTAGGCGGGCTCTAGACCGGATCTGAGCACTGATGCGAGGTTATGGCGCGATTACTTTGTCAGTAAATTAGTTTACCCCCCACCTGTCTTACTGTCTATGTCGAATTTTGTGTGTATAAGTAATATTTAATGTAAAAAAAAATTATATAATACAACCCTTTGCATTTATGTTGGTCATTTGAATGTAAAATGTTAATTCTCCATTTGTAAAGAACCGTACTTCTAGCGCCTCAACTCACTAGTGCCCAAACGACATTCTCGCGAGACAAACAGCATAACTAACAACCAGTGTTGCCATGTCGGCTTATTATAAGCGACTTTGGGCTTCTTCTGTAAAGTTGCTTGTAAACAATGGTAGTTGCGGTGTTTTGGGCTTTTTTTCTAAAGTGTACTTGCTTATTTAGGTTTGCTTCAAATGTTTTAATTACTTTTTCTCGTTCTCAAATATTTTCATGAACATGTTTAGTGCCATAGGGAGCATTTGTGTTGTTAGAATGTTTCAAATATATTCCAAATATTCCACATTTTATTTCAAGAGTTTAAAAAAATAGTAGCTCTACAAGCTGCTATTTTTGTAGATCGGCTATTTTCAAATTCGTTTATAAGCCACGTTTAAACTGCTCATGTTGCCTAAATTGCTTCTTTTGGGGTTGTTTTCCTAGACCTGGCTGCTTATTTCTCTCACAAAATGTGGCAATACACTGCAAACAACATGGCAGTCGTTCTACCAAACATCAACCAGAGCGGATCATCACAACTTAGCTGAGCGTGTTTACTGTTAGCATTAGCAGTATTTAATAAGCTGAAAACACTCTTTAACAATAAACAATTTCTCTAATAGTTAGTTATAGAATGAGGTAAAATGAACGTCGTGGCGTCTAATTCCTCTGCGGCCGAAGAGGATGAGAACTGTGAACGTGAAGAAGTGTGGTGTCTGAAACGAGTCGGAGGAGATTTTGATTGGCTTTGCTTGTTTGACAACACAGAGGTATCAATACCACAGCTTGCTTTCGTTAAACTAATGTTTATATTACTTTGCCGCGTAAAAAAAGTTATAGTTCTTACAGTTGTTTAAGCCTTGGATCAAGACTATCGTAGATGTATTTTATTCATTTTTATATCTACGATAGTCTTGGCTA
This sequence comes from Gymnoscopelus braueri, assembly GCF_963280865.1. Taxonomy (NCBI): domain Eukaryota; kingdom Metazoa; phylum Chordata; class Actinopteri; order Myctophiformes; family Myctophidae; genus Gymnoscopelus; species Gymnoscopelus braueri. Next base: position 24,103,836 of record NC_137616.1, on the reverse strand, counting down.
GCACCCCTAGTGCGTCCTGCACTTGCACCAGTTAAGCCCTAGCCCTGAGACATGACTGTCATACCATGACAGTCATGGTGCCGAGTCCCCCTGGTCTAAAGTTGTGTTCGATTTTTTTCACATTGCCATCTCTCACATAAACATAAACGTTCAGATTTCAAATATAAAGTGCTTACCACCGAGCCACAGATGTTACAAGGCGATGCGGACCGCGATGAGTACCCGTATCTCCCGTATTGTTCAATAAAAATCATTTTAATCCCATCGCCGGCCATTTTCTTTTTTAGTTTTTTTTTGTTTTGTAATGTATCAGAGTGCAATACACCTCCCAACCATTAGTGTCGCATGGTTGAAAGTATCGGAGACAATTTGGAGAAAATGGCCGGCGATGGGATTAAAATGCTTTTTATTGAACAATACGGGAGATACGGGTACTCATCGCGGTCCGCATCGCCTTGTAACATCCGTGGCTCGGTGGTAAGCACTTTATATTTGAAATCTGAACGTTTATGTTTATGTGAGAGATGGCAATGTGAAAAAATCGAACACAACTTTAGACCAGGGGGACTCGGCACCATGACGCTTGTATACAAGCGTCATGTGAACCATGGCTAGTTAAGCCCGTACTTCTCCGTACATGTACAAAATATATATATATATAAGGTGCTTACCCTGTTGCCCCAAATGTTAACAAGCGCTTCAGAACCTATGCGCACGGTATTAGTCCATATCTTTCAAGAAAGAAGTGTTTTAATCCCGTCTGTGTCGGATTCTGTCGGAAATTCCCTGTATTCTTCAAGGGCGGTAGTTACCGGGCGCATCTGGTGAAAGCCGGTATTACACTCAATGTAAACAGAAAGTAAATGAGGGGGGAAACGGCGTTCGGCCACACACGGGATTAAAACACATTATCTATTGAAAAATATGGACTAATACATTGCACAAAGACTCCAAAGCGCGAGTTAACATTTGGGCCACCGGGTAAGCACCTTACATATTTTATATGCTGATGTACGGAGAAGTACGGACTTTACAGGTGAAATGGAGGACTCACTGGGGAGTGCAAGCCAAGACTATCGTAGATATGAAAGTAAAAGTCAGACTCGATAAAATACAATGAGTCTAATCCAAGGCTAACGGTTGTTAGTCTATTTTACCAATACTTTTTTGATTGATTGATTGATTACTGTATTAACAGTTTGCAAAAGATACAGACTAGGTACAGTTATACAATAATGCTGAGTCAGAAAGGAGGGCTTGTTTCCATTGTGGTCCGGTGTATTCAATTCATCAAAACATATAAAGATATACAATATAAAGTCCTCAATACAGTATTGGATGTTCCATCATGCGTGCTTGGTTATTTTCCATTTACAGGTCTGATATCAAAAGAAAATCAAAGGTGTAAACTTGAATAACATAACTTACTTTTAATCCAGCCACATCATTTCTTTACCTCAGCTTCAAGAAACTAGTAGAGGGCATCTGACACTCTTTCAACTTGGTGTATCCATAACCAACAAGGAGAGGACATTCCCTCCTTCCTTCTGTACTACTGTAGATTCTAAATGGTACCTTAAGTAATAACCTTGCAGTCAAACTTTGAAGTTTACAACATGAACCCTAGCATGTCATGAACCTATAGGTGTGACGAGGTTAAGAATACAATTCCAGTCTTAAATGTAATTTTAAAATATTATTTGTATTTGGCCCCTCATTTGTAAAATAGATATAATATATATAAGTGCCCAGAAATACCAATTGCCCACTGTTCCGGTTATCTAGGTTTACATTCGGCGAAAATAGGAGATCTACAAGCTTGCCACGCCATGGCAAGTTATGGTTTAAGTGGTTAAGTGGCACCATTTATTTATTTGCTTTTTATTATTGGACAGATAACTGTTGGACGTGGTCTGAATGTCACCTACCAACTTCTATCTCCAACCAACCCCCTGATGATCTCCAGACTGCACTGCGTTTTCAAACAGAGGGAAGATGGGCAATGGACAGTGACTGACCGGAAGGTATCTCATTTAGTGTTTGCTCAACTTAATATCAGACCCTATCAAGTGCACCCATTAAATTAATGTAATGTTGCTTACTTTCCCCAGAGTCTTAATGGTGTTTGGGTGAATGGAAAGCGCATACCTGCTGAGAAACCACATCACCTACAGATTGGGGACACACTACAACTTGGTGTTCCAATAAATGACACCATCGACTATGAGTACATTCTTAGTTGTCTCCCAAAGAAAGACGTTACGCCATACCTTGCAAAGGTATCCAGTGAGAATGCACCCTCCATACTCAAGAGGACTAAGAGAAAATTCAATAACATTATTGATGAAACTGAGCCTTCCACCTCATCTAAGCCCAAGCACTATCGACGCTCTACCCCAGACAATTCACCTGACCAGTCCACCGTAGTAGTGGAAGACCAAGCGAGGGCCAGAACAAAACAACCAGAGGTCTCTTGCTCAAGCACACATGTTCACGGAGCAGATGTACGCTCGGAAGGCACCAGCGATTCTTGTGGTTTGGACAGTTTGCAGAGGTATATCAAACTTTCAAATTCTCTCATAAATATTGGACCTGGCGGTAAGGTTGCTTAATTCATTCTTACTGCTTAAAGGCAGAGCTAAGCGTGCAAAATGTCACAAGTATACATTTTATTGACCCTTTATTCATTTCCTCATTAGATGATATCTTGTGCCAACTTCTGCCAAGACTTCCATCACACCTTATATCTTATATGCGTGTTAGTGGAACTCCTACTGTGATCATTACACTGTTTCTAGACCTTTGAACCTCCATAATGTCTGATTGTAGGTTCAGCAAGAACATCCTGATGCTGCGGGAGCAGGTCGGTGACACCCAGAAGCAGGTAGCATCACTGAAGGGAGAGCCACAGCAAGGTGACCCAGTCAGAGAGGAGCAGTTCAGGGTGCTGCAGAAGAAGTTACAGACACTCACAACCAAGATGCGCAAGATGGAGACGTTGGAGAGGTCGTTCAGTGAGACAACAAAACAGATGGAGGTGAGGCTGTTCGTAATAGAACCTTTTACACATTACTTTTGACCCAGTACTGTCTTTTCTTTTGTAGTGGTAATTTTCTTTTAGTTTTTTGTCTCTTTGCCTGCTACCGACGAGATTTCCCGTCAGATTCTGCTAAGGCACAGCCTGCCACTGACAAGTTTGAGTTTTTTTTTTTTTACTTTTAAATTTTGATCCCACGATTTTGTAAACCTATTTTTTACACCCAGTGCCAATTGTCTATGTAATCCTGGGCACTACCTTCCCTCTGCCAACCTAGGGAGGCCAGGGCAGAGCTCGTGCCTCATTCAATGCATGAGAACCTACTACCTACCGTGCCCCCCAAGATTTGTGTTTTCAGTGGTTTTCCACCAGATGGCGCCGTTCAAAAAAGGAAAAGGAAAGGATAGACCCGGACATGGGTTTACGTACTTCGTTTACTTCCTGTCTATTTGTTGTGGAAAAATGGCTTTATCTCCGTTCCGCGACCGGACATTCTACGACCGATTCTACGAGACCCGCGTGTGTGTAATGAGGCTACGGCGATCACAGAAAATATTCCATGATTTGTAAAAGTAAAATCACTTGAAAATCTCTGGCAGTGGCGTGGCAAACGATGTGTTATTCGTGGCAGTCAAAGAGTTAATGGCTGTTGTTTATTCATCTGGATCCTTGTGGATTTGTCTTATATTTTGCCTTAAACATAAGAAAACAATGCACACGTAGAATTTCATTTCCCCAGTGAAACCATTATAACCCATATCAGTGTGGCATGTTTTATATCCAGTAGACATTAAATTGACTTAATCTGTATTTTTGTTCACAGGCAAAGGAGAAAACACAACAGGAAGAGGACATTATGAAAAAAAAGCTAGAAGATGCCTTGCGGGAGGTAAACTGAAAATGGCATACATGTTGTACTGTGTTGATTTTGTGTGTTGACTTATTAGATAACTTAAACTTACAGAGTTGGTTGGTTCACCATGTCATTGCTGTGCATCCTAGCATATCTGCTTCAGTTGATGTAGATGACTGAAGTATTATCTTATACAGAGGCAAGATGTGCATAGTTGAGCTGTGGTTCATTGACAGATGACCTTGTCCTCAGTGTCCTTGAGACAAGATTTCAAATGCAATAGTCTCACATTTATACAATAAATAGTTAAGAAGTGCGCTAATCAATAATTCACCTTGTTTTCTGTGACAATTGCAATGTTGTCAGATATTGAGTTGGTGATCTAATATATGACACTACACTAGAGCTCTTCACGAGTCACCCGATTCCTAAAATACCTGACAAGACCCGAGACCTGTACAGGTCAGATCCATATTTGATCAAAATCACTCGGTATCGGTTCTATTACCTCGGAACTCGGGTCTGTCTATCATTATGTGTAATACCCGAGTGGATCCGAGAAGACCCGTACTACTGTGTGTGCGGCACGCTGCACTGACCAGGAGAGAAACGCAATGAAGTGCTGTTCAACTTGTGCGATGTTTTAGGCTGGTTTAGGATCAGATTACTGCAGCGCAACAACAAAAAATTTGAGCTACGCAATGCATGCGTACCATACTACAAGCCAGCCGCCAGGCTGATTTGAAAACACCAGCGTACAATCATGGATTCCTCTGACACTGTTGTCCTCAACGAGGTGAAAGCAAAGCTTTAATCATAAAATGGCCATTGGTCAATAGGTCTGCTATTATTTCATAAAAGTCCACATTTATATTCAAAGAGAACATTTTGTCACACATTTTAAATTAATAGCCTACCATTCTGTGCATAGCCTATTTATTTATTTATTTTTGTATTTGTTTCATATGCGCCTTTTTTGAAGGGGTGTCTGTGTCGGGAAACAAATCATGGGTCCAATTAGGGGCCGGTTCCATAAGAAAAGAAAGTCGGAATCTGACCTAATGGTCACAGGTCCACTAGGGCTCTGTGCCGTTATTTGAAAAAAATCTCGTAACTGCTCGAAATCTGACCAAATTTCGGTTAGGGTCAGTTTTTTTGGACCCGTGAAGAGCTCTAATCTACACCCAATAGTTTGTAATGTTTTAAATGCTATTTGAATTGTGCCAAATGTTGTATGTAACCTTTTATGTAGAATCTATGTACTGTACATACATACTGTGTGTCCATGTTTGATTTGATCGTATTTGAAATCTTTACCATCTGTTCGCAATGTCGATAGCAAAAGAAAGTGATGGAAGAGTTGGCCCTCTCTCGACAAGGCTTTGAGAAGGTTCTGCTGGCCAAAGACAAGGACCTCCTGGCCAAAGACAAGGAGCTACAAATGACAAAGGTATGCATCTGTAGTCTATATATTTAGTTTTTGTTCTCCCAATTGTGTAGTTTAACCTCAGCGGCCTATTTTTGAAATACTGAAATAAGGAAAGTCCCAAGCTAAGCGTTCTCTGACAGAAGTTTAAGGAATCAAGGACGGGTGAAGACTCAGAGCTAACAGTCTTAAGAAACCACCCACACCCGCAGGAGAAATATTTGCCGCTGCAGCAGTCCGACAAACGGCCACGTTTCGGCTCCTCAGGCCTTCATCAGCGTTATATTTGATCTTTTCCCACAGGAGAGAGCACAAGCTCAGAAAGAGGAAGTAGCAACCCAAGTGACGGAGGTACTGGAGAATGAACTTCAATGCATCATTTGCTCAGAGCTCTTCGTGCAGGTAAAACAGTAATTTGTTTTAATTTATTTTTTTACTTTGTTTTTGCAGTTTCACACAGATAATCATAATTCCATAACATCCATTCCATAAAAAACAAACAAAACCAAAACAAACAAAAAGGATCTTGGGAAATACAGAAATAAGAATAACAGTCATTTGTTTGTTTTAGAAAAAGCATATATCACATTATTCATCCTTTCCAAGCACAGATCTTTTGACCATAGAAATACAACGTTGTACCTCGTCAACCTTAATCGGCAGATATGCAAAAAATATGTTCAGATAAACATAATTATAATGTATTATCTTAAAGGGTCTACACCATGAAAATCACTTTTTTCTTGTTTTTTTGTATTTTTTGGGGTCCCCAGTGTCTCTTGTACCCAAAAAAATGATTTTTTTTTTAATTCAGTCATTCCTTCTCATTTCATGGATTTCCAGAATGGGCGTGTCTGAACAGGCGATCTCAGAATGGCAATGTTTCTGACATCACAAACATTAATGATGGCAAACCCAATGTTAAATGAAAAGTGCCCGAATCGCTCCGAAACTTTTTCTACCCCCCCTAAGTGGGGGTCTACGAACAAATACTTCGGGCTCGGATTTTGGCTCCGCCTCCCGGAAGTGGGTGAAACAGGCACCTCAAACACTTGGTGGAATTGTTCAAAAATGTTCAAAGTGTTTTTTTTCGATTTTGTATTTTTCTTAGATGCTTCTTTTTATGCAGAATTTTTCCTTTTTTTTTTTTTTTTTTAAATATAATTTTTTAATAATAAATAAACAGACAGAATTGCTCAGTAGCCCCCCCCTGCCCAAGAGGACGTTTTGGTATTGCAGCTGAAAGTGCTGTATAAGCCAGAGACAATTGACTTGGGATGAGTATATCTGAGTGATGATTTAGGCTCAAACCTTTTGAAAAAGGTTTGAGGGACATACACCATATGATATTAAATATAAAAAAAAAAAATTTAATTCATGGTGTAGATCCTTTAATATTATACAACAGGTAGTTCCGACCAAGCAATTGAAATAGGCTCTCTACCCGTGCTCAAAAGAGCATGACAGCACACCTAGCAGTTCTGAAATGAAACTAACTAAAAAAAATCAGCTGTGCTGATCAGATGGGAGTCTCGGCAGAGCAAGTGGCTAGGCTAGCAGTTTGCATGGGAAGTTTGCAGACATAGTAGCTAAGTCTGGCATTAATAAAAATTATCTTAGTTACAACAATGAGATTGAGCTAACAGTTTAGTTTTGTTTCTCTGTGTATTCAGTTTGGGAAAAGTTGTCTAGTGCACAGCCATGTCAATGTTGGGTCTGCACTAGCCCCTTTCGGGACCCTGTTTACCTTTTTTGTATTTGGGAAGGCGGTATCCAGGGTCCCTTGACGCTGAAACCACTCTCTCTCGTACTCGCGGCTACCCACTGTCTGGTCTCGGGCTGATAGCTTGTCGCTTAGAAGTTGCAGAGATTTCTCCACTTCCTATGTCCCGCCTCCCCGCGTTGTGATTGTCACGCAAGCATGTAGGAGCTCGCCAATCAGAGGCAGTAACGTAGGACGCGCAGCTTGTCAGTCACAACGCGGGGAGGCGGGACATGGGAAGTGGAGCAGAGTGTGAGAGAGGAGCTTAAGTTTTACTAAATGTAATTATTAAAAATTTTAAACGGCATCGCTGATCCGTGCGGATTAATGCAGCTTTCGGGCGCGCTACTACTGCATCTCTGGGTACCTTTGAGAAATCTCTGCAACTTCTAAGCGACAAGCTATTAGCCCGAGACCAGACAGTGGTAGCCGCGAGTACGAGAGAGAGTAGTTTGAGCGTCAAGGGACCCTGGATACCGCCTTCCCAAATACAAAAAAGGTAAACGGGGTCCCGAAAGGGGCTAGGTCTGCACTGGCTGAGTAAACACTAACAGAGTCTCTTGTCGACCCCATGTATTTCCAGGATAACAGGTAACACTCGCAGAAAGGTTGTTTTGAGAGCAAAATTCCCCACAATATGAATACATTTTTGTATGTTTTATTTTGATGGCAACTGTTGCATAATCGCAATATTACATTTCATGGTGGCTTTAATGTGATTATTGGCACGTAAGTGTCAAGTGATGCTTGTGGAACTCGGCTTCACCTCGTTCCTGACTGCATGACTGTGTCGTGGAATTCTGGATCAATCAGCAATCGATAAGGCACATAGGAGTCGAGACAATATAGTCTAGGTGGTGGTTATGCTTTATGTACATGATATCATGGTCAGAGGTACATTAACACTCATGTCAGTGGTACGGTACATGGCAGATAACTTAGTTACACTGTAGCTGCTTCAAGGACAACTGAACCATAACAAGATAGGCTGTACCAAAACAATAGTTATTATGCCTAGTGGAGACATTTAGGCTCTTACAAGCTGTCAAATATCATAATGTATTGTAGAAGTATTATATGTGATGGTACACATATATAAAGGTTAGATATAAGCAGCCATATAATTTCTTCCTCAACTGTCTTGCCAATAATCACGGCAAAGCACACCCTCTTGTGTAATATTGCTTAATTATGCTCCTACAGAAACTGTCCTTGCTTTTTAGGCACTCCTGAAGACTGCTGTTAACACAAACACTTCCTTTGTACTGGCAATGATGTGTTTGTGTCTGGACTTCCCTGCCTTGTAGGCTGTCAACCTGAACTGCGCTCATAGCTTCTGCATGCACTGCATCAGGGAGTGGCGTAAAAAGAAAAATGAGTGCCCCATCTGCCGACGAGAAATCCAGTCTCAGACCCGCTGCCTGGCGCTGGACAACTGCATCGAACGCATGGTGGAAAACCTCAGCCCTGAAATGAAAGACAAGCGCCAGACCTTGGTCGCAGAGAGGAAAGGTAAGAGGTGCGTCAATTTTGCGCCCAAATTGGCCTATATGATGTGGATAAATGGAAACGTAATCTTCAAAGAGTTTTATTGTCTCCGCCAGGCCGAAAGGCATGGCGAGAGAGTATGTTTTACCCTCCGTCCGTTTGTCTGTCTGTCCGTCCGTCCGTGTGTCCGTGTGTGTGTGTGTGTGTGTGTGTCCGTCTGTGACCAGCTAATCTCTGGCACCGTTCGCAGCGAAACTGTGCACACACACTCCCTGAATGCCAATTCCGAACTTCTGCCCCAAATTTTTCACATGGGCCTTTTATAGCGCCACCAGGAGGCCGATTTGTGCAAAACATATTTTTTGACAGTACTCCTACAGATTTTGTTCAAAAATCTCGCAAATCGGTACACAGTATTTCTATAGTCATTAAACGAAACAGGTCTTTCAGATTTTTCATATTCCTTCCTGATTGGCTAAAAATGGCTTCCAAAGTTTGCAGGAGTGCTTTGTTTTCAACAAAATGCCTCAAATCATGAACAAAGCATGCAATTTCCGTGAAATTTTGCACGCATATTTCCACTATGCAGAGGAAGAAATGCCACTTGCAAATGTTCAAATCAGCCTCATGGTGGCGCTATAACAGGCCAATTCATATTTTTACCTATCACTGCACCGATCTGTGTAAAACTTTGTATGCGCACTCCCTAGAGGTCAAGGAAAAACCTTTGCCCTGCATTTTTTACATTTGCCTTTTATAGAGCCACCAGGAGGCCGACTTATGTAAAACACATTTTTTTAATATTACTCCTTCCGATGTTATCCAAATTTCACGCAAATCGGTACACATGATCTCCATAGTCATGTGATCAAGACGGATGTGTTTGATTTTAAATATTCCATCCTCATTGGCTAAGATTGACATCTAAAGTTTGCAGTAGTGGCTTGTTTTGAACAAAATTCCACAAATCATGAACGCACCGTCCGATTGCGGTCAAACTTTGCACGCACATTCACACTATGTTGAGGAACAAATGCCACCTTTTTAACATTGGCCTGTTATAGCGCCACCAGCAGGTCTAAATTAGCAAAACATAGTTTTTTTGCACAAAATGCCTCAAACCATGAATGCAGTGTCCGATTGCCGTGTAAGGCCTAAGAACAAATGGCACCCTTTAAACATTGGCCTATTATAGCGCCACCAGGAGGCCACAATAACCTACCTGACCTGGCGGAGACCTGTGCTCCGAGGAGCACTTTTTCTAGTTTTCATTGTTATATATGTCACTGTCATACGATATATCATTGTCATGCAATACAGCAGGTCCCAGCCATGCTGGAAGTGAAGCCGAAGACGTGGCTGAGACTCAGTCTGAGCTTACCTTAACTCATTGAGTGCCAATGACGTCTTTTGACGGCCGTTTTCATTGTGCCATTAGTAGTAGGGGGTACTAAGTGAAAAATCGTTACGCGGCGGATAAAAGCATGAAATTTGATACAGATGTCCCTTGGGTCATCCTAAAACATCCTAGAAGGGGTGCCCAAAAAAATCTTAAACAGGAAGTGAGTTATGGACAAAATCCAAAATGGCCTCCTAAACTGTTGACCGTTGACTCAAAAGACACCAAAATAATCTCCAAAAAGCATAAAATGTGGCACACATGTCCTTTGGGTCATCCTAAGACATCCTAGAAGGGGAGCCCAAAAAAATCTGAAACAGGAAGTGAGTTATTGACCAAATTGAAAATGGCCGCCTAGTGTTGTCGATTGACTCAAAAGACAACTAAAGAATCTCCAAAAAGTATAAAATGTGTCACACATGTCCCTTGTGTCATCCTAAGACATCCTAGAAGGGGTGCCCAAAAAAGTCTTCAACAGGAAGTGAGTTATTGACTAAATTGAAAATGGCCGCCTACAGTGTTGGCGATTGACTCAAAAAGCCTATAGAATCTCCAAAAAGTATACAATTTGGCACATATGTCCCTTGGGTCATCCTAACACATCCTAGAAGGGGTGCCAAAAATAATCTGAAACAGGAAGTGAGTTATTGACTAAATTGAAAATGTCCGCCTACAGTGTTGAAAGATGATGCAAGATACCTACAGAATCTCATAAAAGCATGAAATGTGGTACAAATGTCCCTTGGGTGATCTGAACGCATCCTACAAGGGGTGCCCAAAAAGGTTTTAAACAGGAAGTGACCGCCTAAAAGCAGTTGACACAAAAGAAAACATAAGGGGACGTCATAAAAGTGTATAATTTGGTACGTACATTGAGTGCTTCTTAATATATCCTAGAAGGGGTTATTTATTTGTTTGCTTGTTTATTAAACTTTTTAGGAAGGGACCATGTTGAAGAAATTCTAAATGGCTGTTTAAACAGTTGACCATGGCAGTCTGCATATTATGCAGACTCAATACGACAGGTTATGCAGTGCATAACTTGCCGTATTTTGTAGTCTACCTTCTGTTTTCATTTCTACATCACTTATTTATTTTACTTTCTGCATAATTTTTGTATTGTACTCTTTGAATCTTCTTTATTTATCTAACTCTCTGCATATTCTCATTTATTTTACTCTGCATCTTATCTTACTCTGCATATTCTTATTTTACTCTCTGCATCTTATTTATTTTGCACTTTACATCTTCTTGCTTGTTTTACACTCTATCTTCTCATGTATTTTCTTCTTGATCATTACTGTTTTTTTGTGATTAGTGTTTAGTAACTACATGTATTCATGTGTGCCATTTCGCAATTACCAGCACATTGGCATAATGCTCTGCAAGGTAACCCAGCATCCCGGCATCTACACTTTCTCGAACAGAAGGGCTCAGCTTTGCAGCCACACTTGAGTTCTCTACAAACTTAAGCAGCCTCTGGCAAGAGTGTCCATAAAGGTGTCCACGAATCAGCGACTTTAATTTATTTGTCAGGAGATGGTAGAGATTGCATAGCTTTCAGGCTTCTGGACCAAATGCTAGATTGGCTGCTCGATTTGAATATTGTAGCAGTGCAGCCCGTGTGGGAGGAGTGTTTTCCATTGAGAGACTATTCAAACTTTTTTTGGCACCCCTTAGGATGCATTCAGATCACCCAAGGGACATTTGTACCAAATTTCATGCTTTTATGAGATTATTTTTTATGAGTGTCTTTTGCATCATCTGTCAAGACTGTACACAGCCATTTTCAATTTAGTCAATAACTCACTTCCTGTTTCAGATAATTTCAGGCACCCCTTCTAGGATGTCTTAGGATGACCCAAGGGACATGTATGCCATTATGAGATTCTTTAGTTGTCTTTTGAGTCAATCGACAACACTGTAGGCGGTCATTTTCAATTTTGTCAATGACTCACTTCCTGTTTAAGATTTTTTTGGGCACCCCTTCTGGGATGTCTTGGGATGACCCAAGGGACATGTATGCCAAATTGTATGCTTTTATGAGATTCTTTAGTTGTCTTTTGAGTCAATAGATAACACTGTAGGCGGCCATTTTCAATTTGGTCAATAACTCAGTTCCTGCTTAAGATTTCTTTGGGCACCCCTTCTAGGATGTCTTAGGATGACCAAAAAGACATGTGTGCCAAATTGTATGCTTTTATGAGATTCTTTAGTTGTCTTTTGAGTCAATCGACAACACTAGGCGGCCATTTTCAATTTAGTCAATAACTCACTTCCTGTTTCAGATTCCTTTGGGCACCCCTTCTAGGATGTCTTAGGATGACCCAAGGGACATATGTGCCAAATTTTATGCTTTTTGGAGATTCTTTTGGTGTCTTTTGAGTCAACGGTCAACAGTTTAGGTGGCCATTTTGAATTTTGTCCATAAGTCACTTCCTGTTTAAGATTTTTTTGGGCACCCCTTCTAGGATGTTTTAGGATGACCCAAGGGACATCTGTATCAAATTTCATGCTTTTATCCGCCGCGTAACGATTTGGCCATTTTTTGTGCTTAGTACCCCCTACTATAGTGCCAATGACGTCTTTTGACGTCACCTATTTTAATTTTCAAAAATGCTCCATCCACTTCAATGTTAAAAAATACTGCTACGGGGTAGAAGAAGAGTTGCCATCCCCACGGATAGTCGGATACCCAGATGCATATAAATAATCTTTGTTCAACGGCTATGACACCTGGAAATAGAACAGTGGGGCGGCATATCGACGGGCGCAGCAGGTGTCTAGCGCCGTTGGTGTGGGGGTTGTACATAAAAAAATGGCTGGTTTGTGTGTTTCAAAAATGAAATAACAACGAGATTAATAAGAATGTTTTTTTTATTTGGGGGACGAGGGAGTATTTTCATTTCTCGATGGTGCGTTATACCTACGTGTCAGTGTTTTTTATTGTGTGGCGTTGTTGGAGGCAAAGCTGTGTAGAAGGGTCTGTCTGTGAGTCTTGAGTATCTTTGTCTGGGTGTAATTCGTGAACTGGTCTGATCAGTGACACATTTCTTGTGCACACTAGGTAGGTCAGTAGGCCAATTACCTCCACTTCCTTTTTCTTACATATGTTTTATATATCTTTTAAATATTTAACATGAATTTGTAATGGTAGACCGTGGTCGAATCACACTGAAACCTTGCCCAAATATGGAATCACATCTCATATAGATGACTGATGTCATAATAGACTGGCCACATGAGAGCCGAGATCCACATGAAGCCATGCCGTTATTAGACCCCATTTGTTTTTAATTCATGTGAGGGACTTTTCACTTCACACCTGAGAGGAAATGATGGTGTCTTGGGGCGCAGGATGTTACACTTATATAATGAAATGTATACATTCTCCTTTTCTTTGTTTGCCAGCCGCTGAACCATTGGTGATCCCTGATGAGGACAGTACCCACAGCAATAGCATGAGCATCAGCAGCTTGAACGACAGTGATAACGAGAGTGTGTTGTCTTTGAACAGTAGCAGCAACTCTGTCATCTCCGTGGACTCTGAAAGCCGCGGATTCCTGGACTCGTTCAGCAGTAGTTTTTCTGACGAAGATGATGTCATTGAAGATTAGCCCCCTTTTGTCACCCTTGGGATGGCTCTCCATGACTGGACTGTCTGTAAAGTTGGAAGTCTTTGCCTCTTTGTTGAGGTCCAATGGCCACATTTAGTATGAGGTCCATTATTGAAATTATTTTGTTTTCTTTATTTTTCTTCTCAATTGCCTGTCTTGTTCACGTTTAGTCTCGCGAGCCAGACTGTTGCCTCCCACAATTTTCAAACGCTTCCGTCATACAGTCTGGAGCACGGAAGCTCTGGAAATTATGCGGCGATAAAGCGGATGTGACGCCTCCTCCCCGCTATCGTTTGGTCAGTCTTGCAAATTTGTCCTAATATATAAATCTAAATATTCAAAGCATATGTAACTTGCTGCTTAGCAGAAATTGAAATACAAATATTTAAATATATCTTTGTGAACGGAAATGACGAGCAGATGACGGCTTCTTTTCTCGGCTTTCGGGATGTGTATTTCCAGACCATACAGTATAGCATTTGGAAATTGTGGAATAGTTGTCTGGCTACGCGAGACTAGTTCACGTTCAACAAACGAATAACAATAAAGTCTAGTCTGTCACTTTCTGAGGGCAGTCCTGGCCATTGCTTGTACGTTTTTGTAACTGACAAATTGCCTCATTGGGAAAACGACTAGAAAGTCATTGTGCATGAAACATTATAAAATGTATGATGCTTTAATTTTTTACAAAGACATTTACATAATTACAAACTAGATCAATTTGCTCCTCGGAGCACAGGTCTCCGCCAGGGCAGGTAGCTTATTGTGGGCTAGCACACATTTACTCAGGCAGTCCTGAGAGTCATTCTGGCAACCTACCATAATTAACCTCAGATGACACATTGGACCTCTTCAACTGGCTGTGTGACAAATTAACTAGGTGATGCTTTACAGGACTGTACCATGTTTCTGGATTACAATATTGTAGTATATAATCCAAACACAAGATGGTGCTATAAATCAAACAAAAGCATATATCATCTTGCTGCTTTGTGGGTAAAGTGTCAACAGCTTCACACATTTTCAACAGTGCTCAAGGCAAGCAATCTCTATGGTGGAGTTGGTGTCTCTCAGTCGACATCATCTAAGAATGGAACTCATCAGTTACTACCTCTGTCTATCCTTTGGTAATTTCATACAGTCGGTGATGTTGCCTAGCAACTAATGCATTAGCCCCTTGTGCTATGTAAACAAATAGAAGTGTGATATCACCTTTCCCAACCATGAGGCAAAAAGTGATGCCAGCATTCATAACAGACAGATGGTTGCTCCCTGTTGGCACTTGATTTCCCTGTACATTGTTCTGCAGGGCCTCTTCCAAGCTTCTGAGGATTTTAACTCTTGTCATAAATGAGGATGGCATGTATTCAATTTCCCAATACCAAATCTCTTATCGGTATGAAACAGCCGAGCGCTTTGTGAGATATATGAGCCAATATCCCACTGTGCTGTATGGCATAAATAGAGGGAGAAGTTAGCAGTCAGAATGACATCAGCAGGTCTGGTAATTTGGTGGCATTGCATTATTGCTCTGAATTGTCTGTCACATGCCTTCTGGTCATTTGAACTGATTTTTTTCTTCTACAGTTTTGCATTTATGTAAATGAAGCATTGTATTGGTTCTAGAATTTGCAGTGGTATTCAAACCCAATTATGCTGGTCTTCAGAGTAATGGCTATTATTCAACTGCTATAAAGAACTGTTTGTCGTTCAACAAAATGAACAGACAGGATTTATCAGGCTGACCATTACATTTCCAAGATGTAGGCTGGAGTGTGGAGCAGAATGCAAGGCACACATAGTGCGCTTGATGCATGTGCTCTGGGTGGCTGATGTTATCAGTCCTTTAAAGCTTGAGTGCAAAGAAGGCGTGTGTCTATCACAGTGGTTCTCAAAGTGGGGTCCAGGCACCCACTGAAGTCCTTGAGGGGGTTCCCCGGCAAAACTAGTTTACATGGCTTCAAAATCCAATTTTATTCTTAGGCTGTTCAAAAATAGCTGATCTACAACCTCATGTGTTGCACTGCGATGTGAATCTCTTTTGGAGGTCCCTAACTCCCTGGCACAAACTCTTAAGATGGGGGTCCGCTATATACATATCAATGTGGTCCTTGACATGAAAATGTTTGAGAACTGCTGGTCTATCAGGCTGGGTTACATGAGGATGATGGTGACGGACTGTGTCCGGCCTACAGTAGAGCCTCCTTCCCTCATCCATTCCTCTGACTTTGGGCATGTAATCCTTGATGTGCCATGATGTCGGTAGTATTGTACTTGAGTACAGTGTACTTGGTTACTTTCCACCACTGCCCAGTCCCTCTCCCTCTGTTTCTCTCGTTCTTCTCTGACTCCCTAATACATAAACTATCATGTGACTATACATGTCCAACTAAGTTCATATGAAGTGCTGCACGATTTGTTACATAATTAATGAAAGATCCAGTACAAACCCAATCGTATTACTGTCTTGTGCCACGACTTCAGAGCCAAAATAACTGGTAATTATATATTTTCAGATTAACGCATTTTATCCTTCCAAGTGAGAGATGCACCTCTGCTCCTGTTAAGGGTCAGTGTAGAGTGACTGACCAAGCTGACATGTCACCTACTGTATGCATGAACTATAGCGTTGCGGAAACAAGCTCACCCAGTGACGCATACCTGCAATACCAACTGCAGAATGCAGTGGCAGGTGCAGTATCATCATCAGGATTGCCAAAAAATGCCCCCCACCCAAACACCAGACTATAACACACACACCACATCCATATAAAACAATAGCTGTCCTGCTGTAGCTGATAAGAGTCCAGACACAGTCCCATTAGTTGCAGGTTTTAGAGCATCTTTTTGTGTGTGTGTTTCTTTATTTCTTTCATTGCTAGAAACCAAGGATGTCGGTGCATGATAAATCAATAGATTCTTTATCGATATTTGCTATTTTGAATGGCATCTTCTGAATGTAGTATTAAGTCTCATTTGCATATTCTATATTTGCATATTCTTTCCATATAAAACCATGGCTGTAGCCTTGCATGGAGCGACTGCTTATTCTTTCAGATGGATGGTTTCCAAGAAAATGTTAGCCAGTAGGCCTGGCCCATCTGCCAGCTTGTTGACCGCAAATGTTCTTCACAGCACGATCAAGCATGACCACACTGCAGAATACCCAACTCACGATACAATTACTAGTATATTGATATGTAATGGCATGAAATAATGGTTCTCTGTGACGTGGGTCGGTTGAGGACACTCAACCGAGAAATCCCTTAAAATATAGTCTAGAAAAATATGAAACACACTACAATGACATGTTTTCATATGTCTGATAATTAATTGGTAAGTGTGAAATCAATTAATATGCTCACCAAATTGATAGGCCTATATTTTAGGCAGATCATACGCACAGTATTGCTTCCCTCAACAAATATAAAAATGTTGGCTGCAAATATGTTACATTGTCACTGGAAATATTCCAACGTTAAAAAACACATTCAGACTTTAAGCAGTGGTGGAAGAAGCACTCAGTTTGCTTAAGTAAAAGTGGCAATACAACAATATAGAAATAATCTATTAAAAGGCCTGTATTCTAAGTAAAAGGCCTGTATTCAAAATGTTGAAGAACAGTACTTGAGTAAATGTACTTTGTGTCTTTAACCATGTGCTGCTAGGTGTTGAGGGGGTGGGACTACATGGCTGCCACTGAAACATTGTGGAGTGTCTGTTACCAAGGAGATGGACTCGTGGCCTACAGTTACAATACAATCACAAAGCAGGAGATCACTGAAGGTAAAGCACGGCACTCCTCGACAGTTTACAATGACATAGCTTTGTGTAAACTGACTAGAGATGATTTTTAATAGTTCACTTTATGTAAATTGTTGCATTTGTAATTTGTTCGAGGCGAGCAGCATAGATGTAGGATGCACTGAATATTTCGGCTAAACATGTTAACGTGAGTGTCTGGAACACCCAGAGCTGTTGCATGCCCTAAATGTTGAATGTTCAAATTTCTGTTACTTTTCAGAAGGAAAACACACATAGCACCAGAAGTAAGCGTGTGAATGTTGTTATATTCAATTTATTATACTCAAGTTCATTTATTATGTCTGTGTAAATTCAGCTTGTAAATTCAACATTTTATTTCATGAAGACAGGAAATTAGGTGGCAGAAAATCCACGTTTTGCTCTAATTTTGTCTTCAGAATAATCCATGAACTGAACAATGTCGAAGTCTCCTTCGCTGGCAGACCTCAATCTCCACAGGAGGATGAGGAGGATCATTGCTGAAGATCCACAGTGGTCCCTCGTTGTAGTGCCTCTTTTATCAAATCTCTGCCTGCAGCAAATTGTGAGAAATTTTGAAGGTATGCTTTTAATTCCAGTAGCATCATTATACACCCACCAATTATGTTACAAAACAAAGATTTTGTTGGATTTCATTGGTTTTCATGCATACTTTTATTACAGAATCGCCAATAGTTGAAGAACTTCTGCCTGGCCATAAAGACTATGTGCTGGAGAACTTATCTCCTGCTCTGCCCCTGAATGTGACAGCCAACCTCATAAGTGACGAAGGCTACTGGCAGCGATGCTGCAAGGAGCGCTGGGACGTGTGTGATATCTCTCGATATGACCACAGCTGGAAACAAATGTTCTTTGAGAGACACCTAGAGAAGATTATTGAGCTCTTTATCCCAGGCGTGACAGACCCAAAGACGGTCCTTGACATGGTCCCTCTTTGCATGAACTATGTAAAGAGGCTGGACATTTCCCAGCTGCTTCCACCTATTAAAGAGCCCCAGAAGACAGAAGAAGAGGAGGCCTCAGACTCTGCCAGTGACGGCGGCTCAGATGGGCCATCTGTCGACCACTTTGACTTTGGCATCTTGCTGGACAAGCTGACCAACCTGGAGGAGCTGCATTTGGTGTACAAGGTCAAAAATTGCGGCATGAACTTTGAGTGGAATATGTTTGAGATCACCATGCAAGACTGCGAGTCTCTGGCCAAGGCCCTGAAGTCCTGTAAGACTTTGAAGGTGAATAGCGTATCCTCCTCAATGTTTGATGCCACTCTGTCCTGATATTGGGTGTCCAAATCCTGTTTTCAGTTTTATTTGAATGTTATCCTATGGATAGGCACAATTTACAATTATTGTTGCCTCTGCCAAGGTTTTCGCCCCATCTGTCTGTCTGTCTGTCTGTCTGTCTGATTGTCCAAAAGGTGGCATGGCCTGTCACAAAAACGCACGTAACTTCTTAACAGATTAACATTTCAAATGTTTTGAAAAAAGGTTTACCATGGGCCCAGGAAGAACTGATCAACTGGTCATACTGTTTTGTTGTTACCCCATATGAATGATTAATGCATCATGCAGTTATATTGGGGACGTGGCACCAGAAGCACTATACCATCTGCCTCCTTCAACAACAAAATAATCCATAGAGTGTTGTCTTTGTTAGTCGTCTTATTTAAATAGGCATGTGTTAAACTCAAGGAGATAAACTTAGCATCGAATTCAAAGAGATGCTTTGTACTGTACAACATTTTGCTAATAGCTATCTGGTACAAAGCATAAATACTATACTATTCCCATAGGTTCTGAGGCTCCACCAAAGCAAGGTGGGGGATAAGAAATGCAGACTGCTAGTGAGCTACCTCCTGGACCACCCCTCCCTGAGGGAGCTTGACTTCTCCCACAACCTGATAGGGGACAAGGGAGCCAGAGCCATCGGCAAGCTACTAAACAGGAGTCAACTGGAGACACTGAACATGTGTAACAACAATATCGGGAGCCCTGGAGCCCAAGCTATCGGCTACACCCTGTCCAAGAACTGTACCCTGCACTCCCTCAACCTGTGCCTGAACCGTTTGGGAGACGAGGGGGGCCAGGCTATCGGCCAGGCCCTGCTGAAGAACAGCACTCTGCTCCACTTGCATCTGAGAGGCAACGAGATGACGGAGCCCACTGCCTCTGTCTTCTCTCAAGTCCTGTTTCAGAACAACAGCCTCAAGAGCATCGACCTCTCCTGCAACAGACTGGGCATTGTAAGTTCATGCATGCACAATTTCTGGTCTCCAAACTGGAAAGGGAAATATGGCAAAGACTACTGGTTTTCCTTTAGAAAGTATTGTGTGCAGTAACTATAATAATAGCATGACTATTGAATGCAGCTTAATGTGAAATGTTGCTGAATAACAATTTTGCCCATAAATATTCCACTACAATATCATGCAAATCTCATCTTCAACTCCCACAAACAAGTGGAACTTCTTCCCAGTTTAACATTATGTTTAGACTTAGAGGTTCCATTTCAACTAGATTTGAAACACAGTACCATGGGTCTTGATCAATCTCTCTCAAATGACTATAAAAAAACACACTTCAGGATATTTTGTTGCACTAATGACGATACTAGAGCTACCCCTATACGCTTACTATTGTACAGTAATAGTGGTGGCTGATTTAAGCAGTATCACCTGACCTGAGTCAAACAAAAAAATAATATATATATATATATATATATATATATATATATATATATATATATATATATATATATATTTAGTTTGACTCAGGTCAGGTGATACTGCTCCAAACTTCCTTCAGCTCAGTATATATATATATATATATACACACATACACACACACACATACACAGACACACGCACACAGAGTTAAATTGAATACCAAAACGCTCGCCCCAAAACACAGTCGCCCGGGTATTCCTAAACGTAACCTCAGTAAAACGGTACCAAAACCTAACCTTATTCCTAAACTTAACCACACTAAAGCTATGCCTAACCCTAAAGTTATTTCTAACCTTATCCTCAGTAAAACAAATACAAGAACCGCTGGTCCGTGGAAGAAATGGGGGCAAGCGTGTTTTGGGGCGAGTCTTCCGGTTACCGTTAAACACTCCTAGTGCAGCCCAGAAAAAGAGACAGTGCATTTCTCTAGCATCTGGTCAGTATAGTAGAACACAGTGAGCAAATAAGCTGAGAAGCACAACGATGTCTCAATAATTCATAGATGTGTTGAAAACATGTAGTAATGGAAAGTTGAGTAGGTGTTTTGTTTTTCCCATGGGAGACAAATATGAATGTCCCCCATCTAACGGTCACTGCGCATCAAGATTGTTCAGGTTGCACACATGACTGAGTGAGTAGATGGTCACTGCAGAGGATCGAAAATCAGCCACGTTGCAGAAACGCCACATCAATATCCTCGACCTTGAATTCACTGAAATAGAAATGCCTCACTACAATAAAACACTGTCCACAGTCTAGAAAGTGGACAGGACATAGGTTAGTACTTTGTTGTGCAGCAATAGCATCTGAAGGGGAGTGTGGATGGTGGGGTATCAAGACCCCTTTGGCACTCACTTTCACTGTATCAAATGTGAACATGAGTCGTCTCCAAACAACTTAGTTTCTCTCTCTCTCTCTCTCTCTCTCTCTCTCTCTCTGTAGGATGGAGGTAAAGCTCTTGAGGAAGGAATATCTCACAACACCGGCATCATAGAATGTGACATCCGTCTCACAGAGGTGTGTCAGGAAAGTGAACACAGCATCCGCCAGGTGGTTAGGAACAACCAGGATAGAGTGCGCATGAGACAGCCACAGGACGGCCACACCAAGTAGATTTAGACTAATCAGACTAATGAACATTGTATGCAATGCAAGATCCGTCTTTGCACCTATATTAGCATCACTGATCCCTGTCGATTCGCTGTATAATAAACATAAACTCTAAAACTATAATAATAGTAAAACCAATTAGTTATAATAAATATTTCATGGTGCTATTACAATAAAAGCATATAAAGGAAGGTGAGTTTAGAACTAAAATGTGCAGTGAACCCATACATTGGCCTGAACATGGATAGATATTATGAACCCAAATAACAAACAAGCCCCATTGGTATACAGTATGTGAAAATAGAGAACACATTAATGATATTTTTCCTATAGCCTTATCTATTACAGTCGTTCTTCAAGTGGGGTCCGGGGACCCCCAGAGGTCCTTGAGGAGGTTCCCAGCCAAATTGGTTTACAATGTAGTTAGTGCAATTAATTGCATCTGGTAACAATTGTCATGACACAGTTTATTGAGTTTATTGAATCTTTTTTCAACTTACAATACACAAATTTGGTTTGCTGTCATTTCCAGTTGTACTGTATTATGCGACATCAAGGCAACATTGTGGTAGTGTCGGTATACATAAGACGTATTACTTGTATCTATTGTTAATAGTTTCAAACTGTTCCTAGTCAGCAACAAAACTTACATGTTTCCTGACTGTTGATCTTTTTGCAAGAATCAATAGTTTTATGACGGAGTGATTTAGTTTGAAGTACATAGAGTACTGTATACATGACAGAATATTGATAATCAGCTGTGCCTCACAGCAATACCTCACATGAAGCTGTGTAAGTGATTATATAAGCGCTACATAGTTATTGCAATAAAACCATTTATAATTAAATTATAACGAAATTGCTGTGTTGACGGCTGAATTGGCCAAATCCCAAGAGGCAATCATTTATTTGCGATCAGAGGGAAAGGCTTCTTGTAAAATGTACTCTGGTGCTGTGTAACTTCTCTTGCCTTAACTGTACTTCAAGTTGCATGTCATAAAAATATCTTTCACTCTATCCAAATTGAGCAAATCCTACACTGTGTTATTCTGGTGACAAATTCCGTAGAAAAAGGTGTTTGCATGTACTGAAATTCACAGGATTGTTGGAATATAAATGATACAAAAAAGAATTAAGTCATAAAAAAGCCACTATTGTGCAGCCCTAGAATGTGTGCATTGAAAACAGATTGACAGCTCTAACATTTAACATGTTTAGTGAAATAAAGACGTATCAAAAATAACCCGACAACAAAACAATAATATTAAAATAGGGTTATACAAACCAAAAAAGGTTCAACATGGTACATGTAAAGCAGTGCACAGCACAAAGATGCTATTGGCTGTAATCAAATTATTTGT
Source organism: Gymnoscopelus braueri (assembly GCF_963280865.1). Lineage (NCBI taxonomy): Eukaryota > Metazoa > Chordata > Actinopteri > Myctophiformes > Myctophidae > Gymnoscopelus > Gymnoscopelus braueri. Next base: position 24,081,254 of record NC_137616.1, on the reverse strand, counting down.
CTTGCAAGGTACAGTATTGTTCTTAAACCAGTACACCATTAGCTACATAACAAATCAACCATTTCAGATATGGAAATCCAAAAAGTCGCTGTGTCGGCACATTTTATATTCATCGATGACACATTCAACTAAGCACGAGATACACATTTACAGTAATTGTAACCTCACACCTCGTCTTATAATTCCACAAAATATTTTATACAATACAATACAAATGAGCCTCAAAGCATTCTTGAGTGAAAGTACGTTATTACAACCTAGTCTACTTTGTACATGTTAAGAAGGATTTGATGATTTGTGTGACAAACTTGATGTGGGGGCTTTCCATTGGTCTGGAGTCTGAGGTTTGGGGTAGGATTAGTGTTGAGGCGTAATTATAATGTGCACCGTCGGACCGATGATACTTTAAAATAATGTGCCATTGGACTAATGGCATGGCACCATTGATGTTAACAGTCATCTATGGAGGAAAAGGGTATGTTATGAATGTCACTTGTATAACCATATGGAATATCCCAGTTTTATTTGTTGTTGTTGCTGCTGCAGTTGTTTGGTAAACATTGCACTGGTAAACACTAGATCTTTTCCTATTTCCCACTTGTGCATCTGAAGCCTTGCAATTAAGAGTCTTTAAGAAAACAGACTTTTGCTATCTGAGGAGTAGAAAGTGGTTGATAATTAATCTGAAGATGTGAGGATAATAGTATTTAACAATTACATTGCCAAAAAATACATGTTCATTCAATACCTCTTTTTCATAGCTGAGGTAGCGATACACAGGACTGCATTTCGTTTAATGTTGCCCATTAGCATCGGCGGATTGATTACACTCGAGTTTCATGTTGCCAGGAAGTATTTTAGCTCCCGGTCTTGTTTGGTTTCTTGTTGCTGTGAAAATTGCTGATATGAATTGCGAAAAAAGTTGCCTGGTGCATCACCTCTTTTAGACCACAATCACTCAAAGAACACTGTAAAGAAAATACCTTTGTTATTTATCCCTAATGTCGAGACTGGAGAGGATTTGAGGACGTTCTATCAAGCCCATCTTTCATTTGTCTCAGAAGAACCTTTACTCTGCTAACCATCCCTCTAATATCTATAACAGTGCGATTATGAATTTAGCATTTATGCCATGATCGCAAACCATTCACTTGAAAATGTCCCAATTAGTGTACAGTTGATCTGTGTTCTCAATAACCTTTTCTATAGAGAATGTGTGCATCCTTGTCTCCTAAACATTAACTGTAGAACTGGTGAGAGGAGTTGTTGGAATGGTGACTAGTTAAGTGGGAATGATATAAAGCAGAACATAGTGACGAGCCTAACCCTGACTGCTATCCTGAGTTGTTAAGGGGTTTGCATAGATGTGCTGTGAGCTGTGAAAACAGACAGAGACAGATATAGCCTGTCTTGTCGGTTTTTGGTTTGTTGGATGTGTGAGGTTTGATGTCACATCTATCTCCTTATGTTGGAAAATGTTCAGCATGTTCTTTGTTATTGCTCTCAAGAGATTCACCATCTCTATACAATACCCCACACATGGAATGTAATGAGTATAACTAAATTGGCCAACATTTACAAGCCTGTGATTTGGTAAGACCAGTATTAATCTGATCTGACCGCAATCAAGATTACTGAGCTTAAATACAAATGTTCTGAGTAGAACAGAAGGTGATGTGAGGAGGCTCCATGTCATTCAATCATCCATACATCCATCATCTTATCCTGGGTGTGGTTAGCACATTTAAGATTCATATTACGGAATAATTCAGAACGTTTCAAACACAAGGAATCAAGAACGATTTGACTGAATGTTTGCGTTGGAAGTTAAAATATGCTGATCTGTAGAAGGTTAAATGTGTATTCACTAAATAATTTCAACATCTACTCATGCTTTTGTGTGCACCCCAGTTTTGAAATAGCTTGATTCAATATTTTGATATTTGATATTAAATTGATCAGACACGCCCCTCAACTAAGCCCATTCAACTTAAAACTCCATCTGTATGTTTTATGTCTCTCCCAAGGGAGAGAGGTACTTGCAACAGTGTTGGCGCATCTAGTGACCAATTTGGTGTATGGTCTGCTTTAAACCTTTGTTGACATTGTCAACTAGTAGCTGGTGTCCAAACTCACTCCATTTCTCAATGGAAAAGTATACAGGACCACCTCCGACCGCTAGATACTGTATGTGCTAGTTACAGTATATTGTACTAACATACCTACTCTACCATGTTAAAATAATTCCCGGATTGCAGCTTTAAAACAAAACTGTGACTGGAATGACAATGACAAGGTCTGTGACTGGAAGGACAAGGTTCAGCGTATGTCAGCCCATGACATGAGGTTTATTTTTAGTTATTTCAAAACATCCTGATGTAATCATCAGATCTGACATGATCAGTGGCTGAGTGCAGGCCTCTGTCTATCTGGAGTCTGTTTGATGGCTTGGTGTCTCTGGCTGGCTGTGTGATATGCATCAGCAGAAGCTGTGGCAGCACATGGCTGGCTGTATGAGAGCAGTTTCATGTAAGGAGGAAAACATAGATTGACATTTGTCAAGGTCTATGTATTGCTACAGTCCTATTATGTCCTTGATGAGCTCATCTTAACATGTATCATCACTGTCATCACCCTATATTGTCTGCAACCATCTAGACTGGTACATGTATTGACTCTAGTCTAGGCGTATTTCTAGAGATATTCTCTGCATAATTTCTGTGTTTGAATGGCTATATGTTGACATGAGGGCTTGTACTGTAAGCTAAACTATTTTAGGTAAAGGTTGGGTCATTAGGCACTTAAATAAAGAGGTAGACTTAAGTAAAATATTGCCTTTAAATCAGCTGTGTTGACATAGCTGCTGCTATTATTATTATTATTATTATTATTATTATTATTATTATTATTATTATTATTATTATGGTGAGTTTGTTTTAATAATTGTTCCAATGTCGACTGTACAGAAGTTACAGTTTATAATGAAAACAAAAGCAGAATTGTGACACAGTAATCTGACCAGATGTGTCTCATGGATTTAGTTTGATGTTCTTGTGTCCTTTAGGCCTCCTGCACTAAATTATTCAGTGACCATCATGTTACTATATTTAGACAGCCCGGGAGGATAGTGTCATCGAAAACATTTGATTACCAGGTGATTTTTAACTAACTGGATGCTATAATAGTGCAACAACTGATTTCCTCATAAACTTTCAAATAATTTCTTTAGTGGATTTCTCAGAGCACTTTTAGTCTTTAAAGGAGCAAATCCAGGTGCTGTAGCATCGAAATCTTGCATGTGCAAATGTTTATATTTCATATTTTGGCTAAAGTTAATTTAGCTATTTTATTCTAGTAAAAGTCTAGGCATATTAATTTGCCCTGAAAACTAACCAAATATTTTGTGTGTTTTTCCTTGTGTACAGGTTTTGTGAGATATCTCGCTGTATGCAAATACTGTCCCATTTGGGGATCAATTACTTCACCATATTCCATGAGTCAACCCCCATTTGAGGTTTTAGAGAATTGAGAAATCAGCTGTGCAGAGAATTGTTGGTCATATCTTTGCGAGGAATTTTACTAGTGATCTAGTTTAGTCAAATATGAAAAGCAGATGCTCCTACCGTGGCTTCCAACTAAGTTCTACAACAAGCAGATACAGTAATGGCATTCGTGGTGGGATGTTTGTCCCCTTTGTATTCCGTATATGTCCTCCATTGGTAGATATTGCAGGACAGTAACATGACACTTTAGTTACCAAATGAAACTGGTGTGAAGCCAGAACTGTAATTTCTCCAAAGGATTAAGTAGAGTGCCACATGCTCCTTCAAAGCTGCAGACTTCAAACCTCACTCTTAGGAGCATTGAGTCCATTTTCCCTGACTTTTCGAAAGTACTATTATGTTTTCACTTTTCAGACACATTTCTAGATTCTTCCATTGTCGACCATTCTGGATCATTTCATACCTTTGTGAGCCACATCTTGTGAAAAGGTTGAGGGAATCATTGCTTCATGGGTCACTGAGTCACCTCAATAGTGAAACGACAGGAAAAGGTCCATCCTAGCCTGCCTCTGGAGTAAAGAAAAAGGTTCTCAACCAGTAAACCTCTTCGGGGAAGAGGGATTATTATATTCCTTTTCAAATGTCAGCGGTGGCAGCTGTGGGTCATAGCGAGGTCTCCACACAGGAGCCGTTCCTGTGCAGAGAGCGATGGTCATGGTTGAGGCAGCCTTCGTTGCGATGTACAATGAGCACGGGGAAGTAGAGCGCGTCCTGGTAAGCCGGAGGGCTTTCCTCGCTGGCCTGCTGGCCTGACAGGCAGCGCGTGCTCTCGGTGGGACACGATTGTTCGTTCAGGCTCCCACTGCTCCTCCATAGGCAGCTACGCCTGGAGCCATACAGGCGGCCCAGGGAGAAGCGACTCGCACTGAAGGGGATCCGTGGGCTGCCCGCATTGCAAATACTAAGGGCGCTACGGGAGAAGATGGAGGAGCTGCTGATGGTGCGGTGGCAGCGTTCACAGTTCTGCCTGTAGCCACCGCACGCAGAGTAGCTATTGCAGCTCCCTGAGAGCTGGGTCAGGTCCATGAGAACTGCCTCAGAGTAGCTGGGCACCAGCTGCTGGTTGGAGCGGATGTGCCACTCCAGCTCTGTGCTATCGATAGTGTTGACTCGTGGGATGCGGCGGGAGTATGGCTGCTCTTCAGATGGGGTTGTGGGTACGTAGTCGAAGCCGAACAGCTTCTCCACATGGTAGTGTACGCAAGCGGTGCGGTACTCCGTCAGCACCCGCAGAGGCCAAGAGAGGGTGCAGGCGGCCACCGTCCAGAACACGGACTTGGTCACGTACCAGGGGAGGTTATTGGGGTCAGAGAAGGCAATCATGTACTCCTTAAAGTCTACATTCTTCAGGTGCATTCCCTCACGGGCCTCCATGTAGTCATCCAGGCCCTCATTCTCTGTGAAGAACCTGGCCCGCTGTGTCAGGTATGAGTTCTCAGACTCCACGTTGGCGAAGCTAAAGCACTTGGTGAACCTCAGCCTGGTGACGGGGAAGCACTCCAGGCCCAGCAGGCGCTTCGATATGTCTTTAGCTCCACAGTTCCCATAGTCAAACTCCGCCTCAGCCACGTGGGTGTTGACACGCTCGTGGTAAACCTGTGTGGTGGTGTAGGCATCTCCGTTGCGGTAGCGTGTCACCTGCCGTGTCCTCCTGACATAGTGGTAGCTGATGGCCTTCCACCAGATGCAGGGTGTGGCCTGCTGCATGCGCAGGATGCGCTCGGTCACGCTCTCCACGTCCACTTTGTGCTGCAGCTCGTTCCTGCTGTGGCAGTGCCAGCACTCAACCAAGTAGACCACATAGAGCATGACCAGGAAGGCCAAAGGGATGTAGATGTAGCCGTTGGAGCAGGGACTGTCGTGGTACATCATAGACTTCCCCTTGTAGGCGCTGTCGAAGGAAAGGCGCGTGACCTTGGCCACCTGGCACCAGGCCATGGCCCCGACACAGCCGTACATCAGCAGGGACAGCACAAGGCACTTCCAGTGGATTTCCCGGCCTAGAGACTTACGTAGGGACTGTTTCACTGGCTGCTGCTGCACACAAGAGGATAGAGAAAACAAACAGTAAAATCCTCAGTGTTCATCTGAACTAATCTATCTATTCAAATATGTCTCTTCAAAATTAAATATGTAGCTTTATTGGCAGCAATTATTGCCACCATAACTTGTCAAAAGAGTACTCATCGAAAGCTTTCAGCTTGATCGATAACCTGAAGGCACTTACTGAACAATGTGAATTAATCATACTCCCATTGGCAATTGAGGTGGGTAGGTTTAACTCTGTTATTTATTTATGAATGAAACTGGCTGACTTTTTTAATATGCTTTAGCTTTCAGATAGGTCAGTGTAGTAGAGACAGGACACCAAGAGCAGAGAGAGAGGAGAAACATGCGAGACAAGCTAGGGGTCAGATTCAAGGCCGGGTCCTTAGGCTCACAAGGAGCATAATATGATCTGTGCACTACTGGCAAAACCATCAGGCACCCCCAGGTTTACTCTTTTATTGAGAAGTAAGAACCCAGAGTTATTTTGGTTACGGGATGAAGACATGGCAGAATGGCTGTTTAGAGAGGAAGCTTTTACATTAACAAACGTTGTACGGTATTATTAGGATAAAGCATGGAAAGTGAGACAGGATAAGACATATGTTTGAATTCTTAAGTCTATTATGTTTATGATCGTGTAGAGGTTTATTTGTACAGTATGAGCTGATGGCTGGTTTGTTTGTGTTGGTCCAGTTTTGATCATTTGTATGCACTTTGACTTACCACTGAGTATGGAAGAACGTGTTTGCTGAACATACTGTAAATAGCTTAGTGTCTTGTAGCCCATGTGCACTTGAAGTGTCAGACACTTCAATAAAATTAAATATAATAACTGCTAACGTGAGAATTATAAAATGGAATAACTGGTGACATAAATATATATTAAGATTAGGCAAAAAGCCTCTATTCCTTGCAGCACATGAAATATTTAGGGACATATTCACTGTTCTAAGTGCTTTTACATAGTTTATGCATGAGCTGTAAGCTGATTTATCATGGTCTTTGCGTGTTATGATCAAAAGATTCACCGGCTCCCTCTTAGTGCCTCCTATGATCAACTTCAAGACTCAAGAGAATGCTTTGAAGAAACGTAAAATTGAAGAAATACTAAATATATACTTTACCACCAACCAGGAACACTTTTACAGACAGTGTGCGTGCATTTGTATGTACATGCATGTGCATATATTTTGCTGAATTTGAATTAGAGTAAGGTTTATTTGCAAACATTTGATAATGGAAAGTTAACCTTTGTTTTTGGAAATTCTTACCTAATATTAATCTGGAGCTATCTAGTGTGAGCTCATGTAACTGCCTTTTGTGCCCTAATCTAGTAGAACTCCATCTATGGTAATCAAACTCCATCTATGGTTAGAGGGAAATCAAATTTCCCCTGAAAGTATAAAAAAGACAAAAATGTGAATGCGTGTTTGGAGATCTTTTGGAAATTGCATTTTTTGTATTATGACAGATGGGTCTTTGGTCTTGGAGCTGTCTAAGAAACGGGTAGATTTAAACTAAATATCACAGCTTTAATGCCATTAAAGCGAGGACAAGCGAGTGAATTAATTTACATTGCATTTGTAGGTACAGGCATGTGCATATAGTAATGCTAAATTTGAATAAGAGTAAGGTTTATTTGCAACATTTGGTAATGGAAAACAGTAAAAGTTCAAATGAGTCTGATATGTCTGGTATGAGAACCCACACTCCTTTAACCCATTAAGACCGGGAACGCATTTGTGTTATTTTAGATTTCTTTGGCTATTAAAAAATAGCAGATATACAAGCTCATAGTCCGGCACTGAGTGCCGCACTATGAGCTTGTAGATATGCTTTTTTGCAAATCTTTGAATGTATTTTTTTAAGCCAACATTTGTTACTCAAATCTTTGCTTCTGGGGGTCCCTGGAACAATATATATATATATATATATATATATATATATATATATATATATATATATATATATATATATATATACATATATATTCTTTTTTTTATTTAAATTTATTTTTCAAAAAACTTTTGGTTTATTAGAAAACATTTTTAGAATCGGCCTCAGGTCTTAATGGGTTAATGCCAAACCATCCAGAATAAATGCTGTAATTTCTCCCAGGCAGCCAGTATAAAGCTGGAGCCATCTTTCTCCACCTCAGGACACTGCCAGCCGTAATGCTCTTATCAAGAGCTAGTCACACCATTATGGGAATACCGCCACAAACACTTGGCACTTGGCACAGATTCAAAAGCCCCAGGAAGAAGACATTAGAGACATTCATTCAAACATTCGCATATCGTCACTGTCAGACAGCAACCTTGTATCTCCATATTTCATTTCAGAAATGAATGCCCTATTTTATACGTTTGACAGCATCACACAAAAGCTGCGGAAATAGCCGGACTACAGGCTCACAACGCGATGCGACATGACGCATTGTGAGCTTGTAGATCTGCTATTTTTGCTCCTCTTTAGACATTTTGTTTTATATATTTGAAACATTTTGAAAATGTTCACCTATAATGACATGCCCCAAATAGGGGCAACTGGTTGAAAGTGGTTATTTATAAATATTTGTGCTTGTGACTGAATAATAACTGCATTGAAACGCAGGTTCTTTTTTCCATTTCCTGAAAAGTAACGGTACAGGTTTCCCCCCGACAGCCTGTATATCAGAAAGCAAACAGCCCAGGGACTATCATGTAAAGACACAGGGCAGGAGGGACAATTAACACGTTGTATAGACTAATGCTGATTCTGCTTGTATAGGACAGTTCAAAGCTTAAATGGTGCATATGGTCTCCTGTTTTAACAGAGAAAGGAGGAACTTGAATGCAGTGGTCAAAGGTGTGGAATAAAGTGCATGTCACTGTAACTGAGTGTACAAATATAACCAAATGTACAGGACCATTTGGTTACACTTGTTACACTGAGGATTTTACAATAAATTGCATTGATGCATTGAAGCCAACATACTCTTTGAGTAAAAAACTAAGGTGTAAATAATAGATGTTCTTACTAATAGATGTTCTTCCATCCCCTTTGTCACACAGTCCCCAAGCCCCTTACTAAGCCAACCTCAGCACCCCACAGGGCAGAGAAGATCAACATTGGAATTCCCCACTGGGCTATTCTACTGCCGAAATGTTTATTCACTGTTAGCCTGTATACTCTCTACTACTATAATCAATAGATCACGACACACTTTCTGGATCACATACTGTAGCATTAGGACATATTGGCCCCTGTTTGAGAAACAAATAATGATGTGCTGTTGTGCACAAAACATTAGCACTCCAAACATTTATTTTCCAGGGGTTGACACTAAGGTCTCAGAGGCCCTTGCCCGTCGGGCAAGTACAGGTCATGTTCTACTTGCCCAAAGGTCATGCCCACTTGCCCGAAAAGCAAATCGTCCATTATAAAATGATAGGTAAACTTTTTTGTATTTTTTTACTTTCTGGGGCTGTGTGATAAAAAATGTCATATATTTTTTTATGCCAAATACCTACATAGCTATGAAAATGACTATGGGCTCACACTTGTTATTTTATATTTTTAAGTGTAGCGACAGTGAAAACAGCACATTATAGGTAAACAGTGCTCTTATTTTACATTCCACAGATCAGAATACAGAGCTCTGGCCACGTTCAGGTGTTTACAAAAATCTCTTGTTGTGTTTATAGACGGTTGCGTCCCCTCTCAAACGAGCACTTGCCCAGTCGGGCAACCTGAAAGCAAACTCCACCTGCCCGCAAGTTTTATTTACCTGCCAGGGGCAGGTGGGCAACCCTTAGTGTCAATGCCTGGGCTTACCTAATATTTATCTGGAGCTATACAGCATGAGCTCATGTAACTGCCTTTTGTGCCCTTATCTAGTAGAACTGCATGATCTTAAAAGAAAATCAAACTCTAGGAGGGAATTCAAATTTCACCTGAAAATAAAAAAGACAAAAATGTGAATGCATGTTTGGAGATCTTATGGAAATTAAGGCACAGTCACATAAGCATCATGGCTGTGAATGCATTTTTTGTATTATGACAGATGGGTCTTTGGTCTTGGAGCTGTCTAAGAAATGGGTAGATTTGGACTAAATTTCACAGCTTTAATGCCATTTAAAAAGGAGTGCATAAGCATTTAATAAAGCAGGAGGGTGGACAAGCGAGTGAATTAATTGGCTATGGAAAGTGAGCTAATTGTAGCAACAACAAGAAACATTTTTTTCACACGGCTGGCAATTTCACTGCTGTCTTGGTGCATGTAATGAAGCTTCCTAAAAGAAAGCTTGATCCAAACTTGGGCCAATGCACTTTTGTAATGAATTCAGCAATGGTGCCAGACAAAAGCAGTTGCAGTCTGCAGGAGTCTCCCACTCTCTGACACTGCTAATGATTTTCTGTTGGAGTAGTGAGAGAAAGAATGTTGAGTCTATTTTTGGGATGTACAATATGAAGGTGTATAGTTTCACTAAGATCAAACTGAGTGCAAAATCATTATTAGTCTATGATAATAAAATAAAAAATTTACAACCTCATTATAATGGTATAGCAGAAACAACTCTAGTAATACTTGTTTTCTAAAGCTAAAGTCATGACACCTTTAAGAAAAGTCTCTTCTTTCTTAATGTTGCTTTAGACAAAGACAATAGACATACTACATTTGATGGAAGAGGAATCCAATTTGAAAGAGGATGTGTAGTCTATTTGAGGGTCCATGAAATAATAGTTAGAAAAACGACAAATGTTTCAAAACAACTAACATTTAATTCATAAAACAACATGATCTTCTAGACATAATGGTGTCATTAGCTGAGTCTCTAACACTTTCATTGATAGGATAGGCCTGTAATAAGACTGGCTATAGGTTATATAACTCTTGTGTAATGAATGTAACTTATGATTTTAAATTCTTGAGGTATAGCCTATTAGTGAAATGGGGAGGCTAAAGAAATGCCAACAAATTCCTTTGTTCTAGAAGTCAATGAGGAATTAAATCCAAATGTATAATTTGAAACCTAACTTTTTTTCAAGGATTTATTAAGCAATTTGTCATAGTCTTTCACTGCTCAACAAAATGAATAGTGTTGCAGGATTGGACCAAACATGGGCAGCATATGGCTTTTTATTTTATTTACAATTCCCCTAGTCTACTAGTGGTTCTGCATATAGACTAGCCTAGGCAAGAATCATTGATATCCTTCACCAGATAGGCCTATGTGCAATAGAGGGAAGTCAAAAATACTCTCACGCACGGTCACATCGCGTGCGCGCCCAGTATAGTAGTAGGCTAGCCTCATGACCACATGTCATTGCATCTATTATGAGTAGCCTATAATTATATGGCGATTGATATTGTATAGGAAATCCCATGTAGGCTACTTGCCCCTCGCAGCGCACCGTGCGTTTTTCCAGTGAACAACATTAACCACTTACTTAAACCCCAGCATCGGTATTGTGGGGAAAGCTTTCGCTGAAAATAGCAGATCGACAAGCTCACAATGCCATGAGTTGCATGGCATTGTGAGCTTGTATGGCATTGTGAGCTTGTTGAAAGTCTATTTTCAGCGAAAGCTTTCCCCACAATAACAGAAAACAGAAAAGACACTATATGATGGACCCCGGTTACCCATATGGGATTTAAGTGGCTAATTAAAATATTGTAACACCGAGCAAAAAAACAAACAAA